>NC_064636.1:140263274-140919896 GCF_023864275.1 Schistocerca cancellata | reverse complement strand
ATAGCTTTCAATTCTGTTCATTTATACAGATAAAAATTTCTTAAAAATTGTACTATAACATGATTTTTATGATACCAAAACCAAGCTATTTAACAAAAATTTATCATCTTTTTTTATAACTTTATCAATGGGATATACATTGGATTATTTTGTTTTCTTTTAGTCCTTGTACATACAAAATTTCCTTTCATTTCTCCACTAAAATCTCTTAATTTGTATGTGACTAGATTAGAACAAATAACACTTTCAGTTTACAAAATTTCCATTATTCAGATAGCTGTGTAGCCTATGTCAAAAATTTCTTTTAATATATTTATTCTTACTTTAACAGCTATTTTATATTTAGGATTACGACCTACAAAATTTGATGTAAAAACAGTCTGAAATAAAAAAATTTCATTTTCTTACATCTTTTGGCTTCACTTTTATTGTTGATGTTTTGTATTATTACATTCATCAATTAATTTATAGAGTAAAGCAAACCACCTGTAACTTTATGGCAAGTAAAATTTTTCCCACTTCTTTATTTTAATGTGCATGTACCTCTTTCAACAAAAGACAGTTTTAATTCAGCAAAAGTTGGACAGTGATTGGTTTTATATTTCTCAAAAGTTCTTGAAAATATTTATTATAAAATTCATTACTGACATCTGTTTGTAAATTTCTTTGACATCTTTCCTTTGATAATTTTTCAAAAGTTTTGTGAAATACTTTTTGTCTATCATTGGGATATCCCAGGCATATTTTGAAGAAACATCAATAACAGTTAATAAATATTCTGTATCAAAACTTGATAATTGTTGACTAGTTTTTATTACTTTTTGAAATATTTTTAATCCTATTCCTTTCTTTCCATTGCAAAATTACGTCTTTTCGTCTTTGAGATCTTTATCTTTTTGTTTTTTATTTATAGCTACTATACTAGCAGTAACTAAGTATGGTAGCACAAGCAATAGTAAAGGTAAAAAGCCAACTTTGTTAACCCAGAACATGTTCTTTTCTAATGAGATGTTCAATAATTTTTTCCACAGTTGGAATACTTAACGTTATAAGCAAATTTCCAGCAGATTCTTTATCTCAGTACTATTTAATTGTTCATTATTTAGTTCAATTCTAATTCCATTAGTCTTAGTGTTATAATGAATTTTAAAATTATTCATTTATTTAAACAACAATTTTAAAAAAATTTTATTTATTGAATGTTATTAAAATTATATGATTAAAAATTTATAAAAATAGTTTAATGAGTAATTTAAAATTTCCCAAATTTTGATAAAAAATTTATTTTAATATATTAATGAATATTTTTCAATTTTTTCAAATTTGGTTGACAAATTTATGAAATTATTTTATTGAAAATAAATAAAATTTAAAATTTGTTTAGGAATTTTTAAATACAATAAAAAATTTCTAAGCCCAACCACAATCATCAGGACCTGTTGCTAATTTTCGTTTTCCATACATTATTTCTCTGAGTGTTGTTGCCGCTAATTTTTCGCAAAATTAAGTATCTTTGGCTTACACTCTTTTTTTTACAGTTACCTGATGTGCTATATCTGCTTCATGCCTATCTCCTAAATTTTTTTTCTCTGTATGAAATATCATTCCTTTTAAAAGCTACATCTAATGGATTTTTTTCTTTATCATCTGTAGCTAATATATTTTTCTAATTTTGTGTATAGATCACAATAATTATACCCAGCATGATCCATTTCAAAAGCTAATTTATTAATTAAAATATCAACTAATCCTTTTCCATATTTTTCTGGTTTCCAAGTTAAGTGAGGTAATTTATTCAAAAATCTAGTTAAATAATGTTCATATTTTGAATTATTAATAATAAAATGATTAAATTTACTTGATATTATTTCAACTTTTTGTTACAAGAAATTTTATTTTCAGCTAATACTTCTCCATTATTTACTGCTAATCAATCAGCTAACTGACATATGTAGTTCGCCCATATACATTTGATTGGTTTTTCTGTTGTCTTTTTAATAAAAGCTTGACCTATTTTTTCATCTATATGTGAATGTGAATTTAAATCTACTGATTATTTTTTCAATAATGAACATCGACAATTCCTTCCTTCAGATATTTCTATATGTTCCACACTGCCCTCCAATAATAAATTGCTGATCCCTTGATGACTCAGAACATGTCCCATCTTTGAGTTAAGTTGTGCCACAAATTTCTCGTCTCCCCAATTCTTTTCTGTGCCTCCTCATTAGTAATGTGATCAATCCATCTAATCTTCAGCATTCTTCTATAGCACCACATTTCAAAAGCTTCTATTGTCTTCTTGTCTAAAGTATTTATCATCCATGTTTCACTTCCATAACTGGCTACACCCCATACCAATACTTTCAGAAACGACTTCATCACACTGAAATCTATATGTTCACAAATTTCTTCAGGAACGTTTTCTTTGCCATTGCCAGTCCACATTTGATATCCACTCGACTTAGACCATTATCAGCTACTTTGCTCCCCAAATAGCAAAACTCATCTACTTCATGAAGCATCTCATTTACTAATCCAATTCCCTCAGCATCACATGATTAAATTCGACTTATTCGACTATATTCCATTATTCTCGTTCTTCTTTTGTTGATGTTCACCTTATATCCTCCTTCCAAGACTGCCCATTCCATTCAACTGCTCTTTCAGGTTCTTTGCTGTTTCTGACAGAATTGCAATTTCATTGCCAAACCTTAAAGTTTTCATTTCTTCTCCATGATTATAATTCATACTCCAAATTTTTCCTTTACTGCTTGGTCAATATACAGATTGAACTAAATTGGGCAGGGGCTACAACCCTGTTCCACTCCATTCCCAACCACTGATCCCTTTCATACCCCTCGACTATTATAACTGCCATCTGGTTTCTGTACAAACTGTAAATTGCCTTTCGCTCCTTGTATTTCACCCTGCCGCCTTCAGAATTTGAAAGAGAGTATTCCAGTCAACACTGTCAAAAGCTTTCACTAAGTCTACAAATGCTAGAAAAGTAAGTTTGTCTTTCCTTAATCTAGCTTCTAAGATAAGTCGTAGTCTCAGTATTGCTTTCCATGTTCCAGGATTTCTGTGGAATCCGAACTGATGTTCGTCTGTGTGTGTATTTTGCAGCCATGATTTATTAAACTGATACATGCGTAATTTTCGATTCTGTTAACACCTGCTTTCTTTGGGATTACAATTAATATATTCTTCTGGAGGTTTGAGGGTATTTCACCTGTCTCAAACATCTTACTCACCAGATTGTAGAGTTCAGTCGGGGCTGATTCTCCCAAGGCTATCAGTAGTTGTAATGGAATTTTGTCTACTCCTGGGGCCTTTTTACGACTTAGGTCTTTCAGTGCACTGTCAAACTCTTCAACAGTATCACAATTTGTACATGGAGAACTTCGAGGAGGAAGCCCTGTCGTCATCCGAATGGAAACCTACTTGCTTTTTCCGTTACGTGGACGACACGTTCGTCATCTGGCCACATGGTATGGGTAAACTCCTTGACTTCCTTACACATCTAATTCACTATGGAGACTGAAACGGAGGGTAAACTACCTTTCCTTGACGTCTTGGTCAAGAGAAGGCCTGACGGCACCCTAGGCCATGGGGTGTATCGGAAGACAACGCACACTGATCTGTATTTGCACGCAGACAGCTGCCATCACCCTTCACAGAGGAATGGGGTGCTTAAAACTCTAGTACATAGGGCGCGCACTATCTCTGACGCAGAGAGTCTACCCCAGGAAAACATCTGAGAACTGTATTTCGAAAAAATGGGTACTCAGAGTGGCAGATTCAACGTGCTCTCCGCCCACCCACTACAGCACAACCTGTGGAGATGGATGAAATCACGAGGGAGGAGATAGGCACTGCGTTTATCCCATATACAGGCGCACTCTCGGGGAAAATCGCCCGCATTTTGAAGAAACACCGGGTCGGAACTGTGTTTTGTCCTCCGAATAAAACTCGTGCACTGGTGGGGAGCGCCAAAGATGACCTCGGTTTGAGGAAGGCCGGCGTGTACCAGATTCCGTGCCAATGTGGCAAGTCGTATATTGGTCAGACGATGCGTACCGTCGAGGATCGATGCCGTGAACACCAGAGGCACACTCGACTGATGTATCCGAGCAAGTCGGCGGTCGCTGAACATTGTTTGTAGGAAAATCACGCTATGGAGTATGAACGCACGAGTATTCTGGTACAGACGTCAAGATACTGGGACAGCGTTGTTAGAGAGGCCATCGAAATTCGCACCAATGACGACCTCATAAACCGTGACTGTGGCTATAATCTTAGCAAGGCTTGGGAACCAGCGATTGGGTTAATCAAGAGTAAATCGAGCAAATGTATAGTTGTGACGACCACGGCGGACAGAGCCATCACACTGACGTCATCTCAGACGCCGTCGCAATCTGTTCCACCGCGCGACCGTGGCGCGGGGCGCGGACGGCGGAATGAGCGCGCCGCGGGTGGAGGGTATTTAAATCGGCCGCCGCCGCGACCGAACCCAGTTCCCCCTGAGCAGTCATAGTGTACGGATCTCCGTGCCGGCACGTTCACAGGAGCTCAGTCCGTCAGTTCACCTGATGATGGCGACATGTATGATCGCCGAAATATTGTGCCCGTTGGACACTGTAGACCGGCAGTACACCCGTGGATATTTTGATTATCAAATACGCCGGGAGAAACTCAAGAATCATATGATTAAGTTATTCTCTGCGCAAAATTCTACCAGGTGGCTTCCTCTTTCATTCCTTACCCTCATTCCATATTCCCTTACTACTTTTCCTTCTCTTCCATTACCCATTGCCAATCATTCATGACTATTATGTTTTCGTCTCCCTTCGCTATCTGAGTAATTTCATTTATCTCACCACACATTTCATGAACCTCTTCTTCATCTGCAGACCTAGTTGGCATATAAAACTTGTACTATTGTGGTAGGTGTGGGCTTCATGTCTATCTTATCTACAGTAATGCGTTCACTGTGCTGCTCATAGTAGCTTACCCACACTCATATTTTTTATTCGTTATTAAACCTACTCCTGCATTACCCCCATTAGATTTTGTATTTATAACCCTGTATTCACCTGACCAGAAGTCTTGTTCCTCCTGCCCCGAAATTCACTAATGTTCACTATAGCTAACTTAAATCTATTCATTCCCCTTCTTAAATTTTCCATCCTACCTGTCAAATTAAGGGATTCCAAGCTCTAATCCAGAGAACACCAGGTTTGTTTCTCCTGATAACGACGTTCTCCAGAGTAGTCTCCACCCAGAGACCCAAATTGGGGACTATTTTACCTCCATAATATTTTATCCAAGAGGACGCCATCATCATTTAACCATACAGGAGACGTGCATGTTCTAGGGGAAATTAGTGCTGCAGTTTCCCCCTTGCTTTCAGCCATTCACAGTACCAGCAAAGCAAGACAGTTTTGGTTAATGTTACAAGGCCAGACGAGTCAATCAACCAGACTGTTGCCCCTACAACTACTTTAAAGGCTGCTGCTCCTCATCAGGAACCACTCGGTTGTTTGGCCTCTCAACAGATAACCCTCCATTTTGGTTTCACATACTGTACAGCTATCTGTATCGCTGAGGCATGCAAGTCTCCCCACCAATGGCAAGGTTCATGGTTCAGGGGGGAATACAATTCATGTGAATTACTTACCATATCCTCATATTTTGATAAAAGAACAACATAAAATTTTTTACTTATATCATCCAAAATTATATATTTTAATTTAAGGTTTCATCAATGAATTTGTTTCTTTGTATGTTTTATTATCAACTGTTAATTTATTACTATCATATTTTACTGGTAATTTACCAGCAAATTTAAATATATCAACAGGTCTTAATCCAAAACTGTATCTTCAATATGGTTGTATACTACAGCTTCCTTTTGCTTCCATTTCTTTTTTAACATTTGATGATCGTTTGTCATGTTTTAACTTTTTTATCTTTAATCTCTTTTCCATATTTATTCAATACATTTAGTATTTCTGACTCACTTGAAGTATCATATTTTTTATTACTGGTGTATCTTTAAATTCTTCTGCAAAATGTAGTTGATGATAAGGAACAATTAGTTTTTCAACTACTGTATTTTCTTCAGCTGCTTTCAACACTTTATCATCAATTTCTTTAATTACGTGAATAACAGGTTGATCTCCTTTTTTATATTTTTTATATTCAGTTTTAGATTCTTTTTTCCATTTTTTAAATCCTCTCTTAATTGTTCTTTTAAGGGGAGACGGGAGGAAAGTGGGCTTCAAAAATTCGATTGTTATATTTTAGCATATTTCAAATGCCTGGTCGTTCCTGTGTGAAACAGTTTTTGTTTTACATAAATACGACAATTGTTTCGTGAGATAAGATGGTTTTCCTGACACTATGTGCAATCTGGCATTTAAATGCCACGCCTTCGTTTTTGCGCCATGCAGAGATAATGTACAGCATTCTTTTACTTTTTTTGTATTATTTCATGCTTCTATTGTTTTATCGCTTCAATGTTTCCTACCCTGTATCTACCACCGATACTCGTTTTCCTGATCGTGTTTGTTATTGTTTTCGAACATTAATGGTTGGACTTAGTGAAGTTTGTTGTGAGGGAAATACGTGTTAAATTGTATTTTCTTTGGTTCTGTGTGTTGGCATAAAAGTGCTGTGAATAAAGAAATTCTCGCGTAAATTAAAATTCAGAGGAAATAAATACGTAAAGATATATGAGGGTAGTGGGTCGAAGGACCAAAGAATGTTAGACATAAAGAAAATCAGCACCTCGAGAAAGAAATTGCAGTCTCTTCATGGCATTTCCTCTCAGTGAGCTATTGGAGATGAATATTCATTTGGCAGCATGATCTATAAATTACTGGAGAGACTTATGTACAACAGAATGAGCGAAGTCATCCTGGAGGCTGTCCCGGTAGAACAGGCGGGCTTCCGGCCGAAAAGAAGCTGCACGGATCAGGTCCTCGCTCTAACAACCTACATCGAGGCGGGCTTCCAAAGACAGCAAAAAACATCAGTGGTATTTATTGACCTGACGGCGGCGTTCGACACTGTCTGGAGACAGGGCCTGATTTATAAGCTCCTCCGCATCGTGCCATGTCTAAAAACGGCTAACCTTATCAACGAAATGCTCTGCAATAGACCATTCCATGTTGTCATCGGTAACAACAGAAATAAATTCATGAAACTTAATAATGGCCTGCCCCAAGGTTCAGTATTGGCTCCACTGCTTTTCAGCATGTATATAGCCGATATGCCTAGAACGAGATCCAAAATGTTCGGATATGCGGACGACTGGGCCTTGGCCACACAACATCGAGTGATGGAGGAAACTGAGATCACACTATCCAGCGATTTGACCACTATAGGAAAATACTTCCGTGACTGGAGGGTCCAACCCAGCCCATCCAAAACAGAGGCCACTTGTTTCCACCTGAATAACAAATTAGCAAACAAAGAGCTCAAGATCCGCTTTGATGGCGGCATTCTTCCATATAATAGAACACCAAATTATCTGGGCGTGACACTCGATAGAACATTGAGCTATAAACAACACCTTGTAAGTAGGCTGTTTATGTTTTCTTTATGTAAGTTTGCTGTTTATGTTTTCTTATTGGCAACGTTACGTAGCGCTCTCTGTATCAAAATCACTGGCTGTGCTGTGTGCAGTATGTGGCTAGTTTGCATTGTTGCCTGCCATTGTTGTCATGAACTGCTATAGCTGGATGTGAACAGCGCGTAGCGTTGCGCAGTTGGAGGTGAGCCGCCAGCAGTGGTGGATGTGGGGAGAGAGATGGCGGAGTTTTGAAAAATGTCATGAACTGCTGTATATATTATGAATATTGAGGTAAATACACTGTTTGTTCTCTATTAGAATCTTTCATTTGCTAAGACTATCAGTAGTTAGTGCCTTCAGTAGTTTGAATCTTCCATTTAGCTGGCAGTAGTGGCGCTCGCTGTATTGCAGTAGTTCCAGTAACGAAGATTTTTGTGAGGTAAGTGATTTGTGAAAGGTATAGGTTAAAGTTAGTCAGGGCCATTGTTTTGTAGGGATTATTGAAAGTCAGATTGCGTTGCGCTAAATAATATTGTGTGTCAGGTTAAGCACAGTCTTGTACAATTGTTCTAAGTGGACGTTTCATGTATAATTTGTTCTAAGGGGACGTTTCATATGTCGACCCTTAGCCTAGGATACCTCACTGGAATCTTCTGATTTTTTCTTGTAGTTTGTGTATTTAGTGTAGTTTTTGTTTATTGCTAGCGCGTAATTGTAGAGAGAATCTCCTTTGTAGTTGCAGTCTTTCATTGTTGTACTGTAAAACAGTTGTGGCATGCATGTAGATTTGCACCAAGTATTTCGCAGCTGCAATTAACTAGATATTATTTTCAGTGCTATGTTAATGTGTTCTCTTATTTTTGCTATTCAAATTGTGCTTTTCTGTGTTATCGTGTGAAATATTGTGACAATAATGGCGTGTGAAAAACGTAACACTCGGCTCCAAAGTAAACTGAGAAATGACAGTGAAGACGAAAGCAGTGTGTTGGCCCCACCATGTAATGAATTAACTAATATTCAAAGTAGTAATTTGGTAACTGTGCATAGGGAAATGGAGCGGGCGTCAAACAATGGCGTAGACAGTGAAACAGGTAGTGAACAGGGAAGCATTATCGATAGATCGGTCGGCAACAGCTCGCCTCAGGAATCCGAAATGATAGGACACAATTTTGCAAATACTGTAGATTCAGGTTTTGCGTCCTCACCGTTTTCTCAAATGAGTCAAGACACATTTTCCGCTTGTCAAAATGTGAATGTTGCCGGTGCAAATTCACTGCCGAAAAGCACTGAGGAACATGTTTCAGACACCAGTGCCTTGTTATTACAGTTAATGCAACAAATGGGACAAAGGCTACAAAAGTTAGACACAACGCTTGAACAAAATCAGAAACAAATGGGACAAAATCTTCAAAAGTTAGACACAATGGAACAAAATCTTCAAAAGTTAGACACAATGGAACAAAATCTTCAAAAGTTAGACACAATGGAACAAAATCAGAGACAAACACAGCAAAAGCTTCAAAAGTTAGACATCACGCTTGAACAAACACGTGAAGATTTAACTACTGAGTTACATAACATTGAATCGAAATGTCAAAAAGTCTGTAATGACGTAAAAACACAAATTTGTGAGCATTTTCAACCTATTTTTTCGCGGCATGAAAATGCATTACAGAATCACGAAGCAGCCATAAAAGAACTGCAAACCATTGTTCATGAAAATCATGAGACCTTGTGGGCTAAATTTGACTCAGTTGCATCTACCGATTCGGTTACGCAACTTGCAAAAACTCACGACGTAACAATGACTGATATGCTACTCGCCGACACGATGATTTTGACTATAAGCTGTTCATTACTACACGTAAATTCAAAACGTTTAAGAATTCTGCCAACGACATTCATCCACAAGCGTGGCTCCATCAATTCTCTCATTGTTTCACTCCCAACTGGTCATTGGAACACAGGTTAGAATTTATGTGTGGCTACTTAGAGAATGAACCAGGTGTAAGAATGCGATCGGTCATTCACGATTGTCACAGTGAAGGAGAATTTTATCATGCCTTCCTCTCAGCGTATTGGTCTCAAGCTACACAAGACCGTGTAAAACATAACATTATAATGATGAAACACTTCGAACAATCAGAATTTTCCAGTCTTGTGAAATATTTTGAAGACATGTTGCACAAGAATCAATACCTGTCAAACCCATACAGCCCCTCAGAACTCATCCGCATTTGCTTAATCAAACTGCCTGAACATTTACGACATATTATTTTAGCAGGACGTTGCAAAGACGACATTGAAGCTTTTCAGGGACTGTTACAAGAACTGGAAATTGACACTGACAATCGCGGAACGCGAAAACAGGAGTACAACAATTACAGGTCACATCTGTCACAATTACGCGATGACAGAAATAATACACGACAAGGCTATTCTTATAACGTAAATCGTGACCAAAACAGACACCACCCGTATGACAACCGTTGGCAGAGTAGTCATAATTACAGGGAAAGATCACCTTTCCGCGGTAATGACTATCACAGAGACAATCAGAGAACCAGACAATATAGGAACCAAAATAATTATTATCAAGGGAGACAGAATAACTTTAGACGCGACGGTCCAGCACGCAGTTACGATTCAGGGAGAAATTCTCCACCACGTGACCGACACGAAAGAAACTGTGTAAACTACCGACAAAACGACAGACCTGAATTCCATCAGAACTGGCGAGCTTTAAACAGAGCTGGGCCCTCTCGTCACGGTGAATTTGTAGAAGTTAGGTCTCCAAATCCCAATAACGACGCGCGCCAACAAAGAGACAATAGACAATGACTCATACTGCTGGCAGCCACAAGACGTACTTATGAAACTGACGACGCAGCTGCCGTAGCTAGTAATTACGTAAAAATGGAAGACATTAGGGACATCTTACTCCAGGAACATGACGCAAAACATAACAACATTGCATATCCTGTGATTCACATTACTGTAAATGACGTAAAATTTACGGCAGTACTTGACTCTGGCAGTCCCATTTCAGTAATTAGTGAAACAGCTTTTAGCAAATGCAACAAATCGAACGATTGCCCCACACTTCCGTTACGTAAGATTAAATTACAAGGTGCAATCTTTGGAAAAAGTGTAGATGTACGCCAACAAACCAACTCAGAATTCTTTTGTCACAGCCACAGCTTCTCTATGAACTTTCTTATTGTTTCATTATTGTCGACGGAAATTATACTGGGAGTAGACTTTTTGAATGAATACAAAGCAATCTTAAGCTATCACGATGCTGAAATAAGTTTAGAGAAAGAAGGTAAGTCAATAGCCTTGAAATTTGAAGACTGGCTCTCAAACCATGATGAGGAAATTAATCGGCTTTACCTTCTGTTAGATAACAGTTCGGAATTTTCTACGGAACTAGACACTAACAATCACTCTGCAAGTACTGACAGGGATGACATCGACGGCATATTTGAAATTAATGAGTTAATTCAGAATAAAATTCAAACAATTGAGAATTGTAATGACACTGATAGGCAGGACCTTTTTGAGATTTTACAAGCACATTCCACAGTTTTTACTCACAAAACAGGAACAATCAAGGGATTTCAATACCAATTTCGTGTTCGTGAGCATACTAAATTTTGTGTTAGACCATACGTAATTCCGGCGCATTATAGGGACTGTGTTAGAACAGAAATACAATCTATGCTTAATGAGGGCATTATTGAGCCTGCAGTAAGCTCATACAACAACCCATTACATGTTGTTGAGAAGAAAAATGGATCGATCAGGCTTGTTTTAGATTCGAGACAAATCAATACTATCATTATTCCTGAAACAGACAGGCCGCAGACGATGGAAGAACTTCTTCAAAATTTTAATGGTGTAAAAGTGTTGTCTTCCATTGATCTCAGATCCAGCTTTTATCAGATCGAACTTCATCCAGAATGCAGAAAATACACAGCTTTCCTTTGTTTCGGCGTTTGTTATCAGTTTCGGAAACTTCCTTTTGGTTTGAACATTTCTTCGGCAGCATTCATTCGCGGGTTAAATTCCATATTACCTGAGTTGTTAAAACGTCACATCACCTTATATGTGGACGATATTCTAATAGCAGAAGCTTCATGGGAACAACATAACCGCATCCTCAACAGTTTGTTACGTATTTTTGCAGAATCTGGAATTACTGTTAACTTGGAAAAGTCTGAATTCGGTAGGTCAAAGGTGAAGTTTTTGGGACATACTATTTCTTCTGAAGGCATTCAGCCAGATCCTGAAAAGTTAGAAGCAATCAGAGCCATTCCAGTTCCATCCACAAAAAGACAAGTCCGCAGTTTTCTAGGTCTCGTAAATTTTTACCATCGTTTTCTGAATATGCAAATTCTAGTTACACCAAAACTTTATTCTCTGACTGGAAAAAATACTATTTGGAACTGGGACGAACAAGCACAGTTGGAATTCAATTCTTTGAAAGAAGCGTTACTTCACGCGCCAATACTAGCTCATCCAGATCTGTCACAAGATTTCTGCCTTAGCACGGATTCTTCTAAAGTCGGTCTTGGTGCCCACTTATTTCAAGAAGCCATAGAAGATGACATTACTGTTCAGAAAACCATTGCTTTTGCTAGCCGAGTGCTAACAAAGTCTGAAAAAAATTATTCCGTTACTGAATTAGAAGCTTTAGCTATGGTTTGGGCATTTAACAAATTCCGTTTCTTTCTTTCTGGTAAGCACGTAAAAGTATACAGTGATCATCGTGCATTACAATTTCTTATGTCTTCAAAATTAAATCATGACAGGCTAAAACGTTGGGCATTGTTTCTGCAAGAATTCCGCTTAACAATAGTCTACATTCCCGGCAAGGAGAACATTGTTGCGGACGCGCTGTCACGCGCTCCGGCTGGGCTTGAGAAAAGTAACACAGAAGGCAACCTCGAGAAAAATTTCAGTATTCTTTACATTCAGAAAGTCGCCTTTGGAAACTTCATCACCACATCTTTAAAGGACATTGCTCATGAACAAGATAAAGATCCGATTCGGAAAGACATCAAAAGTAAATGGCATGAAAAGACACACACTCAGATTCGGCATTATTACCTGGTTAGAAACAACATACTCTTCAAACGCTGCACTGTTGATGACAAGCTATGGGTACTTTGCATTCCCGACGATTTTGTTAATACGCTCATTTGGTACATTCATTTCAGCTACGCATATTTTGGTCCACGAAAATGTTATCATATTCTTCGAACGACTTGTTATTTTAACAATATGGAAAAGAGAATTCGAAGAGTCTTGTCTATTTGTAAACTTTGTCAAAAGGCGAAACCATCTACTGTCTCCCATCGTGCTCCGCTGTTTCCTATCATTCCTTCTAAATTAAAAGAATTTGCTGCTGTTGATCTCTTGGGACCGCTTGTCAGAACATCTAATGGATTTGCGTACGTTCTAGTCGCTGTTGAACTTACTTCAAAATTTGTTTCTTTCACTCCGTTACGTAAAGCCACTGGACGGTCTGTATCCAACGCCTTTGTTAAAAATTTCTTACGTGAAGTTGGACACGTTAGTAGAGTCATTTCAGATAACGGACCGCAATTCAGATCTGCTGTTTGGTCACGCATGCTTCGGAATCATAAAATCAAACCTGTTGTTATTTCATTGTATTCACCACATTGTAACCCGTCTGAACGGATTATGAAAGAAATCAATAAGCTTTGCAGACTTTATTGTCACAGAAAGCATCAGCATTGGGACAGATATTTACACTTATTTCAAAATGTGCTGAATGAAATGCCTCATGATTCCACTGCTTTACCACCTACTCTTGTACTGAAGAATGTAGAACCTCCGAACAGAATCAGAGAGCTTGTACCTTTCCCGAATACACGTAAACTTCGACACAAAGACATAATTGATTTGGCTCTTAAAAATATAAAATCTGCAGCAGACAAAAGGAGAAAACTACATGGTAAAGCAAATGCAAAGAAATGATATATTGGTCAGAAAGTTCTCATTAAAGCTCATTCATTGTCACATAAGAAGAAACACTTGAGTCACAAATTCTTTCTAGTTTACAATGGACCTTACAGAATCCGACGTATACCACATGATAATTGCGTTGAAGTTGAAACTCTGCGTACTAGGAAGAGTAAAAGTTTACACCACATTTCTCATGTAAAACCATTTATTGACAGATAATCTGCTTTTTAACTTAGTCTTTGCAATTTTCACTTCACGCTACTTTTACAATTTGTCACACTGAGAAACGGTTAACATGCAACAATGTTTGAAGTTAAATATCCAGTCAAGAACCAAGAGAACTTATTCAAACAGAAATTACGACTGCATTGTTGTTGCGAACAGAAGACACAGTGTTATTGTGTGTGTACATTCTTGCTTGTTAGTTGCACGATTACGTAACGACTATAAGGCTCATATACTTAGAACATTTACCAGTACTGCTAATGAGATTCTAATGCACCATTTTGGTTTACTTGAAAATACATTCCGGAGTTAAAGTACTTTCTGTGAGATACCAGATGAGACAATGGTTAGTTTATGTGACAGCTACACGATTTTATCACGACGCTACTAATGAGTGACAATTTACAATGTTGCTTTTGCGGTGTTTCTGTTTTATATTTGCACAGTTTTTCTGAATTCTTCTGTAAAGTGAGACATGTTTTAGTGGTGACTTTTGTGCTATTGCTACAAGGAGACAGCCTTTTCCGTAGGACAACAATACGTTACAGCACAGTACTTTCCTCATCACGGCAATAAGTGTAATAATTAAGTTATCTATACGCAAAGCATTTCAGTTTTGTGTATCATGAGGTAAGTACATTGACTTCTGCAGAACTTAGCTTTCGGAGGACAATAACTACGACACTTCCCAGAGATTATCTAACAGCAAGACGCATATTTAGCGCTACAGGACACGTATTTGAGTGATTAATTTTGTACTTAAAACATTTATTTTTAAAGATTTTTGAATTACAAAGAAAGCTTTCCGTGATAAATTTCATTCCATTGCTGTAATCTGTAACACCTGAGGGTATAATTACATTAAACCTCTGGGGGGGTACACGCCTACTTTGTGTACCATGTGTTTGGCAAGCACAAGGAGCCCTAGCTAATATGGTATTTGCTTATACAACTTTACACATCGGTACCATATTTCTCTAACACAAATTACACAGCTATCTGATCATTTAACTGAGAGATAAACATTTATTTTCTACGTCAGTGACACATGTTTACGCAATTACACCGTTGGATAACTTCACACTTACGAAATTGTATTTTGTCTGTACTGTGTGAACTGTTCATATTTTTTTGGTACCATTGTGATACTATGAGAGCTTTGAATGATGTATTTGGTAAGGGAGCATGATTTTAAAGTACGTTTGAGGCAGATGACACTTTTGACATGAGCAGAGAATTTTTTTTTTAATTATTGGAGGAAGCTACGACGATTTTGAGAGTTGACTGAGGTGTTATGATGTTATTACTACGATGACTATGTGTATTATGCTGTTGCGGTAAGTTTATGATCCATAAGCTGATGCTATATGAGTTATTTGATTATGCTATGTATCTGTTATGATGAAATATGGAAAAAGTGTCGACGAATAAGGTAAGGAATAATGAATAGAAGTTAGGGACTCTTGACTTGTGAAAAAGGATGTTGGAAACCGAGAATCGTACTTTAAGAGTTATGAAATGTGTGTAAATGCGTGAACGTATCACAATGCCAGCGAAAATTTTTTGGACGCTGTTGTATTCATAAGATTTTGTTCCTACAGATTTGTAAAGCAAATTCTTGACCTGTGAAGACTGTCACTGCAGCGGAAACTGCTGTCGTAAATATTTCCGTAAGAAAGTGACCACCTGCACGTGCGTCGTCGGCACACAGCTGTGTCAGACACCTGGAGAACTAGCCATTAGGGTGTGCATTTCCGGAAGCCTACCTCACCGCTAATGACATTCCTTTGTAGAGGGCATCGCTAATGTGACACGCTCGTTACTTGAAAACATATGATTTTTGTAATGCGTTGTGGGCACACAGCTGTGTCAAACACCTGGAGAACAAGCCATTAGGGTGTGCCTTTCATCGCTAATGCGACACCCTCGTTACTTAAAAACATATGATTACTCGCACTTTGTGCTAATTACTGAAATGCTTATGAATTGATGGGAAATATTCGTACATCTGCACACCTGATTATGACAAGTGTCTTTCTCCGAGAGTTGAGTGCTACTAACTTATGAAATGTCACATGACTATTGAATGATATTTTTATGCTTTGCTTTTCATAGTTGCTTATTTCACTTGATATCTGGTTTCCAGCTGTGTTGCAGCATTGCTTTTATAAAATGAAATGCATTTGCTAATGTGAACACTTTCTGTCAACAGATCTATTAAATAATTATTTTATGATCCACATTCTTTAAAAAAGGAGCACTTGGAAAGGAAAGAACAATAAGAAGGAACTAGTAACAGTAAAACAAAATTTTCTTTTCAAGTACATGGTAATATTTTTTTTACAATAAGTTGTTATGGTGCACCACTTTAATTACATAGACATTAAGATGTGAATATACATTTCCCTTGTCTGCATTATCGTCTTTAGTGTAATATTTTTTCTACTTGTGGTATGTCATGTCTAGGTATAAGTTGCTGCTGTTTGCCAGGCATAGTGTTATTGAATTTGACTTTGTATTACTCTGTTAAGCTAGTTTTACTACTGACTTATATTTATTGTTGCTGCACATTGGCTCATATTAGTTGTAATGTTGCATTGCTTGGTAATTTAGATTTAATGTAGCTTGCTTTGCGATTTTCCATTTTTTTTGCATTGCTGTTTGTGTTAATTTGTTATGTAATGCTGCATTGCCTCGTCCCTTAGTTTAGCATCTGAGCTCAGTAGATTTAAGTTAACTTAAGAGGGGGTAGCCTATAAGACAATGAGTTATGATGAATTGGAAGAAATGCATTGAGCAGCTATACGAAAAAGGTTTGGCAAAAAAAAGGTACTGTACAGTGGAGAAAAACTATTTTTGACAGAGGATGTGAACAGAATACAGAAAGCAGGCTTAGATAGGACTTTTGGGAATAATGATGAACGAAGGGAGATCTCCATGCACAATACTGCAGTAAAACAAACCCTGTCCTTTCCTTTTGTGTTAACCCACTACATGTTTGTGTACCCTTGTGTATTTGTGTTTTTCCTGTCTTTATATGTTTAGCTGATAAGAACTATGTTGTAGATTTTTTCTAATACTATGTTATTTACCTTGTAAAGATGCTTAGACATTATTTATTCTGTTTTATTTTAATGCTCATGTGTGAAGTTGATGTTTCACAAGTTATTCTGATGTTTTCTGTATGTACTTATGTCATAATTCCTGTAACGCTGATGTATATGTTTAGTTCAATTCTGTTGTAAAGCCTGTACTACAAATATTATCTGTATTGTTATGTTCTTTAATGATGTATTTTGTACGTTTGTAATTGTATTCTCATGTTATATAATTGTAATTGACACCAGTTCATCATGTTATTAACTTGTAAGTTCCATTTCACTGCACACATTTCTGTTGGTCATAGTATATGGACAATATGTGAGAAGTAGGGACTATTAGTATTTGCACGTGTGTTAATAACTCAGCAAGGGACTGGATAACAGCATTGCTGGTTCTAAGGACAATTCCACAAACTTTGTGAGTGCACAAGTGGTGGGTTATGGACTTGCTATCTTCTCTGCAAGACTCTTCGATGGTGATTGTGCACCTGCACAGTCGCAACAGATGGCTTCTGGCCATCTCTACAAGGACTACAGTGGGTCTGCATCTCTGGTGGCCCACCAATACCACAATCTCTACCAGGACTACAGTGGGTCTACTCTGTGATGACCTACCTACCAATATTCGTCAGAACTTCGAATGACTCTGCTGTGGGTTTGCTCCATTGTGGCCCATTACCTATCAGCACTGTCTTTCCGTTGGAAGGACACCACTACTTCTTCAAGACTGCATGGAAATCCACTACTTCTGTGTGCAATTTTTTGACTAATGAGACTTTGTGAAAAAAAACTGTAATTACTATTATGATGAATGATCAGGACTGTCTTTATGGACTGTGAGAAAATTTTAGCTTTTGACCAACATTGTATCAATAAGTGTGTGCATTGGATATCTTTGTTAGTATAATTATGAAAAATTTTATCAAATCATTATTGGCCACTGGCCAAAAAAATTTGTAAAATTTTTTGTGGGGAGCATGGGGGCTATGTAAGTAGGCTGTTTATGTTTTCTTTATGTAAGTTTGCTGTTTATGTTTTCTTATTGGCAACGTTACGTAGCGCTCTCTGTATGAAAATCACTGGCTGTGCTGTGTGCAGTATGTGGCTAGTTTGCATTGTTGCCTGCCATTGTTGTCATGAACTGCTATAGCTGGATGTGAACAGCGCGTAGCTTTGCGCAGTTGGAGGTGAGCCGCCAGCAGTGGTGGATGTGGGGAGAGAGATGGCGGAGTTTTGAAAAATGTCATGAACTGCTGTATATATTATGAATATTGAGGTAAATACATTGTTTGTTCTCTATTAGAATCTTTCATTTGCTAAGACTATCAGTAGTTAGTGCCTTCAGTAGTTTGAATCTTCCATTTAGCTGGCAGTAGTGGCGCTCGCTGTATTGCAGTAGTTCCAGTAACGAAGATTTTTGTGAGGTAAGTGATTTGTGAAAGGTATAGGTTAAAGTTAGTCAGGGCCATTGTTTTGTAGGGATTATTGAAAGTCAGATTGCGTTGCGCTAAAAACATTGTGTGTCAGGTTAAGCACAGTCGTGTATAAATTGTTCTAAGGGGACGTTTCATATGTACAATTGTTCTAAGGGGACGTTTCAACCTTGTAAACACTGCTGAAAAAGTCATAACTAGAAACAACATTGTCCAAAAGCTTTGTGGCACTAGTTGGGGGTCCACTGCCTCCGTTCTGCGTAGCTATTCTGCAGCAGAGTACTGTTCCCCAATATGGTTAAATAGTGCTCACATCAAGAAGGTGGATGCAGTCTTGAACCAAACGATGAGGATTATCTCTGGAACGATCAGGTCAACTCCTGTCCAATGGCTGCCTGTATTGAGCCATATCCCGCCACCACATTTGCGCAGAGAACACGCACTTGTCAGGGAGTGTCGAAAAATCCAAAATAGCCCAGATCTTCCTATCCACACCCTGAGTAATGGAATTGAGCAAAATAGATTGAAATCCAGACACCCCCCTCTCGCAAGTGCCAAAGATCTGGTAAAGAACGCTTTTATTCTTGAGGACTGCTGGAGAGAAGAATGGGAGGAAAAGACACCGCCTCAGGTTAACACCTTATTGGGAACATCTAACAGACCTCGGGGCTTTGACTTGCCCCGCAAAATCTGGTCTACCCTTAACAGGATCAGGACGAGCCACGGCCGCTGTGCGGGCTCCTTGTACAAATGGAGCATAGTGCCATCACCACAGTGCGAGTGCGGCGCTGACAGGCAGACAATTCACCATATCGTGGTAGAATGCCCTCTGAGGGCCTACCCTGGGCCAACAAGGGACTTCATGGATGCGACTAACAGTTCAATCGATTATATTTCTAACCTAGATGTTTGTTTGTGATATTGTAACTGTTTTGTGTGTTATGTACTTTTAGATTTTTCATACGTGATTTGTACTTGCCATACGCTAAATAAATAATAAATTCATTTGGAAATATTAGGGTGAACCATAGCATGCTCTGTGATTTCATTTTCTAAAATACTGTGTGCAGAATATGTGATTGTGACATATCTTTGGGTGAGAATCGGTGTCTTCGTAAAGGGATTGTGTCAAACGTGACATTGAGTTGTGCAAAATGTGGTGCAGTTGCTACAACAATGACATCAAAAATGGCAAATAATAATTTATATGAGAACAACATAAAGCTAGTTCATGATTTCAGATCTATTGGTAAAGGAATGGAGGCAGGCAAACTCTTATGTACATTACTTGACATTCCAAATCCTCCTGCAAAATTTATGACTTACAACAATGTTATTGGTACTGCTGTTGCTGAAGTTTGTGACATCTCAATGAAGGAAGCAGCTGAAGAAGCACTCAAGGACAGTGATGACAGTGAAAGTGGTGATATTTGTGCATGTGTTCGTGTCAGCTGGCAGGAACGTAAACACACTTCATTAAATAGTGTCATGACAGCTACAATAATTTGATACTGGCAAGTTAATTGATGTAGAGATTGTAAGCAAGTACCTTAAAACTTGAGGCATTGGAACTGAGAAAGAGGATGAACGTTACTGTCATATTAATTATACTGGTCCAAGTGGTGGGATGGAAGTAGCAGGAGTTCTCAGGATTTTTACTCGTTCAGTGGCAAACAGAGGAGTCAGATACACATAGTATTTAGGGGATGGTAACAGCAAGGCTTATGACTGTGTATGTGCATAAGAACCCTATGGTTCAAATGTCTCAATTTCTAAATTGGAGTGCATTGGGCATGTCCAGAAGAGAATGGGGTCCAGGTTGAAAAGATTATTGAAAGACAAGTCAAAAATAGTATTGGAAGATCGAGAAGATCGGTGGTAAACGTCGCCTAACAAATTCTGAAATAGATAGATTACAGAATTATTATGGCTTGGCCATAAGAAGAAATATAGGTCATTAAGAAAACATGAAAAATCGATATGATCACGAGCCGAGGAGAGTCTCTGTGGGTCTTACTGTTAGCAAAGGCACTCGCGTCGGTCGTCTGCTGCCATGGCACACTAAAGCAAATTGCGCAGCACTCATCTAGTGGACACGTTCGTCATACGCCCCGCTTTGGATTCTGCCGTTATTTCACGCAGTGATGGTTGTCTGTCAGCAGTGACAGCTGTAATAAAACGCCGCTGCTGTCGATCGTCAAGTGAAGGGTGTCAGCCACAGCGTCGTCTGTGGTGAGAGGAAATCCCTGAAATTTGCTATTCTCGGCACAGTCTTTATACTGTGGATAGCAGGATATTGAATTGGTGCATGTCACTTTCTCATACCACATACATATCTCTAAAAAAAGAAAAACAAACACCACTTACCATTTGCTCGAAAGCGAGGGGGACGAGCAGCTGAGAGAAATGTTTCACACCCAGTGAGAGCAGCTGCGCCGAGTCCCGCCAGTAGTCAGAGAGGTGCTCCAGGAAGACCGGTATCTCGGCCTGGAATTCTGGACAAGAAGACAGACGACAAAGTGGTGAAGAGGTCAGTGGATCAGATTTCTATGCAAACACAACATTCACTTTCTGCATTCACAAGGATAAAGAGGATATGAATTTACTAAATATATTTACACTGTCAGACTACAGCCTTCTTCGAACCCAAGCGATACATGAGTAGTATATCTATGCCTGTAACATATGTTGATGGAAATGCCATCTCTATGTAAGCTTACTTTTAGCATTTTAAACACTGGCGTCACCAGCACTAAATTGCAGGGGGAGGGCGGGGGGGGGGGAGGGGTAATGTGGTGGGGAGGAAGGGGGACCAAATAAATAGGGTTACATCACAAAAGACTCTAAATGGGAGATCTCCTTGAAGAAAGTACAAAAACTAGGAGCTAAAATAATTTTTTTAAGCGTTGCTAAGGTCTCAGACCATATAAACTGATGGAAAAAAAACGCAACACCAAGAAAGAATTTTGTGACATAAACGAAAGTAGGAGTGTTTCTACATCTTATTTCAATTTCGCGCCAGTCGCCTATGACCATACAAATTACATTTACTTAAATACACACTGTAACGGTTGTGATGGTCAGTTACCTTTGAGATTGGATGTGGCAGATTGACGTTAGTCAAGAATATCTTTAAGGCGACAGACACGCTATTATCAACACCTCACTGAGTTTGTAATAGGGCTATGGGAACCTGGATGATCCTTCGTGATATTGCAGAAAGATTTGGCAGATATGTAGTCACTGTACATGACTGCTGGCCACGATGGTCACGAAAATTTACGGTCTCGAGAAGACTGGGCTCCAGACGACCACGTGGCTCTGACTGGGCTCCAGACGACCACGTGGCTCTATGGAGAGGGAAAACCATCGTGTTCAGCGGATGGCTCAAGGAATGTGAGCAGCAGTTGGAACAACGGAAACTCAATGACCTGTTACAAATTGCTTACTTCAAGGACAGCTCCGAGCAAAACTGCCTGTACTGTGCCCTATCCTCACCCCAAACCACCGCCAGCTGCGACTTCAGTGCTGTCAAGAGAGAGCTGACTGGGGGGCAGGGTGGAGATCTGTCGTGTTTTCTGATGAGAGTTGGTTCTGCCTCGGTGCCAGTGACGGCCGTGTGTCAGTTGGAAGGAGGCCAGTCAGAGGCAGCTTGTCTGTGTGCCACACACATTCAGCCTACACCTGGAGTTATGGTAGGAGGTACCATTTCGTATAACAGGAGGAACACCCTCGTGGTTATCACATGCCCCTGACGCAAATTTGTACGTCAGTCTGATGACTCGACCTGTTGAGCTGCCATTCACGAACAGCGTCCTAAGGAGTGTTTTCCAACAGGATAACGCTCGCTGTAGTGACCCCAACATGCTCTACATAGTGTCGACATGTTTCCTTGGGCTGTTCGACCGTCACATTTCCGATCGAGCACGTATGAGACATCATCAGACGACGATTCCAGCGTCATCCACACCAAGCTTTAACCGTCCCTGTATTCAGAGAGCACGTACAACAGGTACGAAACTCCATCCGACAAACTGAAATCTTGCACCTCTACAACACAACGGATGCTCGTTTGCACGCTTGCATTCTAAATTCCGGCAGTTACACGTTTATTAATGTACCATAATTTCACATTTGGAATGGCTTTCGCCATGCTTACATTAAGCTGTTATCTACCAGCGCTAATCATCTAAATATGGTACCTAGACATGTATATTCCCGAAATTTAGTTATTCTACATTAAATAGGTTTTTGTATTGCAATTTTTTCCGTCACTCTTACTCAGTAGCTTTTTAAACTTCTACAGCTTTCCAATATAAGCCCAAATTAAAACTTGTTTTGTTATTACCTAGTACAAAAACATATATGATATTAACATATGCACTACCGAGGGTAAGTGTATGATTAAAGTGTATTACGTCCTAAACAAACATGGAAACCATTTCGAACTTCAGCATTTTTCAAAGCAAATAAAAGATTCGTCCATCCAAGATTTCGTCTCAGTCGCTTGAGTATAACAAAAACAGGCAGAGATCACATTTTTAAATATTGTATTAGTTTCATTATCAAAACCAGCTTAAGATAGTGAAAATAACCCGTTAGAAAACACAATGTACTTCATAGTTTCAAGTACAGACCTGCTGTTTACACATGCTTGTGTACATATATCTACATTTGAATACGTGTGCCAGCCGGAGTGGCCGAGCGGTTCTAGGCGCTACAGTCTGGGACCGCGCGACCGGTACGGTCGCAGGTTCGAATCCTGCCTCGGGCATGGATGTGTGTGATGTCCTTAGGTTTGTTAGGTTTAAGTAGTTCTAAGTTCTAGGAGACTGATGACCTCAGCAGTGAAGTCCCATAGTGCTCAGAGCCATTTGAACCATTTTTGAATACGTGTGCCTATATCAGTTTCTTTGGCGCTTAGTGTAGTTCATAATAAGTTGAGCCACCCTATAATAGAACTAAAAATATCAGGAGCCCTTGTGTACTGAACATAAAAATTCAATCTGTAAATCTAGTTTCATGTAAACAGAGAGAAAAGCTTAGGCAAGTGTTACTCAAGCATAACAATGTGTTTTCAAATGTATGGAAACATATTAGTAATGCAATTTAAATGTAAGATGTTGGAAATATTTTTCAAGAAACCATATCCAATGATGACCAGTTGCCAAGAACCTATTAAAAAACGATTCAACGAACGTTAGGTTGGGGGATATTGGAACACGCAATACATATTTTTAAAAATCCACTGGCGGTAGCACTGAAATGTGATAGAATTGTAAGGCTGGTACTGGATGCTCATACTTTAAAGAAAATTTAATGAGGGACAGCGCACAAAATATACAAAGTTATTGGAATAATTCAGAGGAGCTACTTGTTTCACATGAATGGTTCGATATAATTTGTGGTTACTCGAATTTTCCATTGGCAAAAGACTGAAGAAAATATGTGTCCCGTATATATAATGGATTTTCTCATGCATATGGAGTATTTCCGTCTGTCTTTAATATATCGGTCTTTGCCATTTTAAGAGATATGGCGCTGTTACAGGGGCAGGAACCATTAGGGCAAGTGACATTTTACGTAGACAACATGAAGTTACGTGTCCTACTTGGGAAGAGTATTTTAGTTTTCTGGACAATGTATGAGATGAAGTAGGAAAAGGTGGCATAAAACTAAATTAAGAAAGTATGGCATGCACTAAGAATCAATTGAATTTCTTGCTCCATGTGTTTAGCAGAGAACGTATTTTAGCGAAACCATCCAGATTCTCAGTGACTGAGCTGTTTGAAACGTCAAAGAAAAAGCAACAACGTAAAGCCATGTTTGACTTGTTTATGTCTGATTGGCGTTTTGTAGACGGAGTCATTCTACGCTCCTTACACACATTAGTTGTTAAAAGAGGATAGCCCCTGGGTTCAGACTGAAGAATATCAGCCCACATTTCGAAAGCATATAAATTGTTTCTTAAATAACCCGCTGCTGAATCACTCAGATTTTGAGAAGACTTCTGGTACAAGAGTGTAGGTGTTTAAAATAAAAAAGAAGGGGATATTGAAGTGCATAAGATGATTGTTTTTACGACTTAATCAGGGCAATCCGTGGAGCGTAATAACGGAGTATCAGATCTAGACGCAGTGGCCATCATATTTGGAATGCAGAAATTTGAGCATTCTTTGTAGAGTCACCAAGTAATAATATGCAATGGTCTTAAAGCATTAACGTTTTTGCAAACTTGTAAGTTGAAACATGCAAGGTGAGCAATGTTCCTGCAACAGTTCGATCATAAAATTAAAAACATATGAAGGAAATGTACTTTGGCGTCCAACAGGCTGCCTAGAAATGCTGAGCTATATAAGGCGTCTGAAATTACATTAACTGAAAACGATTCGGTACTCGCTTTAGCTATAAATTAAATCAAGGTGGAAATTGCTTTGAAGAAAATATGTCAGTACACTGAAAGATAACAGAATAGGGTCATCTTCAGAGATTAATAAAACGTCATTTGCGAGACCCTAATTATCCCATGGTAACACAATATTACATCCATCAAGGAAATTGGTTCAGGAAAACGAACACATGGATTTGCCAGAACGGATACTATGCTTCCCCTCCAAAAATCTGCGCTTTTAATAGACTATGTGTATTTACAGTAAGAGCATTAAGGGACTAAGAAATGTATTGCAAACTTCAGTGACACAGTAAGTTTTGAAAATATGCGTTTTGAGTTAAAGACTAGTAAGTAGCATTGTGCAAAGGAATGTGCAATCCCTTTAATACAGTGGGATTATTAGCATTAGATCGTTTTCGACCTACGCGTGGCTCTAGAGGAGCGTGTTTTGGTCTACGTCAGTGGATTCAGTAAATAGATTAAGCTATTTCCAGATAGAAGAGCTAATGCCACAACACCTACAGAAAAGCTGGGTAACAACAATTTTGTTGATTTAGGTATGCCTGAGAGTATTGTGTTGAATAATGGTAAACGGCTTGATGCTAAAAAGTTTATGAAATGTTGTCGCGACACGATACATAATTATCTTAGGGGTTTCTCTTGGATTAATATGAGCGGTAGGGTTACAGGGGACTTTGTAGCAGATATAGAGGAAACATTCCACATGGCGTAATAATATTAGGTATTTAGAAGGCATCCTGAACAACCAAAAGCATGATGCAACAGTATTTGCACCACGCGAATTGACGCATGGTGCAGGGAATGGCAATTGAATCTCAATGTAGACAAGTGTAATGTGCTGCATATACATAGAAAGAAAGATCCCATATCATTTAGCTACAATATAGCAGGTCAGCAACTGGAAGCAGTTAATTCCATAAATTATCTGGGAGTACGCATTAGGAGTGATTTAAAAAGGAATGATCATATAAAGTTGATCGTCGGTAAAGCAGATGCCAGACTGAGATTCATTGGAAGAATCCTAAGGAAATGCAATCCGAAAACAAAGGAAGTAGGTTACAGTACGCTTGTTTGCCCACTGCTTGAATACTGCTCAGCAGTGTGGGATCCGTACCAGATAGGGTTGATAGAAGAGACAGAGAAGATCCAACGGAGAGCAGCGCGCTTCGTTACAGGATCATTTAGTAATCGCGAAAGCGTTACGGAGATGATAGATAAACTCCAGTGGAAGACTCTGCAGGAGAGACGCTCAGTAGCTCGGTACGGGCTTTTTTGGAAGTTTCGAGGACATACCTTCACCGAGGAGTCAAGCAGTATATTGCTCCCTCCTACGTATATCTCGCGAAGAGACCGTGAGGATAAAATCAGAGAGATTAGAGCAAACACAGAGGCATACCGACAATCCTTCTTTCCACGAACAATACGAGACTGGAATAGAAGGGAGAACCGATAGAGGTACTCAAGGTACCCTCCGCCTCATACCGTCAGGTGGCTTGCGGAGTGTGCATGTAGATGTAGATGTGAATGCAAATTAATATGTAACCATGAACCAGAGCTGACTGACTTTTCTTGTTTTATTCGATATCTCATTAGGCAACAATCAAGCATAAGAAAGAGTAAATATAGGGGAAAGAGTGTTAGATGCGAAATGGTGATATGATGTAAAATCTATCACCTACCTCTAGTTTCAAAGTAGGATAACTGGTGCTAGTAATGAATAACGCAGAATGGCACAAACTAAAATGGATACGCAGGTACATCAGCAACCATTCAGAATTGTAAGAAGCCCCACATGAATGTCTCTCGATTATCTGAAAATTTGGAAGGAATTGAAACTCAGGAACATTATAGCCCTGAAAAAATTATAAGTAACAGTAACTAAGAGTTTGTTGGGAAGGTGCTTCTGCATGGTAGATACCAGTTTGGCGACCAGTGAGATCTGATATAGATGGAACTTTATTTCCAAATTCAAGTTTCATACTTCCATTCATCTTTCGTTCTTGTTAATAACGTGTTATTTGTCTTTATTTTTGACTATATTGACTAGAATGGCGCAGCTGAAACAAGATAGAAATCTGAAAAGAGAGTTTGCATCTGGGACCTACGTAAACAAATATACAAGTTGCAACAATAAAGTAATGTTACTGATGTGAAAAAAATGTTGCTTACCGTTTTAGTCAAGTTTAGTGTTGTCTCCTTCAAAGTAGTTCCTATCTGATTGCACACACTTTTTCCAGCGCTTCTGCCATTGATGGTAACATTTCTGGAACTCATCTTCTGTAATATCCTCCAAGACCCTCGTCACAGCCTTTTGACTTCTTGGTGTACCTCGACCGCCGTTTCGACTCTTGGAAGTAGAAAAAAGTCGCACGGAGCGATATCTGGTGAATAAGGTGTCTGTGGTAGTACTGAAATTTGTTTTGAGGTAAAAAATTGCTGTACTGACAGATCAGTATGGGATGGCGCATTATCGTGATGCAGAATCCAATTATCAGTAATGTTGGCGCGGACACGAAGAACTCTTTTACAAAGTCTTTCTAAAATTTCTTTGTAGTAATATCGGTTAACTGTTTGTCCAGGAAGCACCCACTCTTTATGAACAATTCCCTTGGAATCAAAGAAGCACACAAGCATACATTTCACTTTTGACTTTGACATGCGAGCTTTTTTGGTCTGAGTGATCCTTTTGAGCACCATTGCGAACTTTGGCCTACTTTCTCTGGATCGTACTGAAAAAACCAACTTTCATCACCAGTGATAACACAGCCCACCAATTCTAGATTCATTTCTGTTTGCTCTAACATATCGGCTGCCACATTTTTCCGTGTTTCTCGGTGTTGTGGTGTGAGATTTTTGGGGACCATTTTTCCAGGAATTTTTCTCAAACTAAGATCTTCAGTTATTACTAGACGAACCGTTTCTCGATTGATGTTCAGTTCTTCTGCAATCATTTTCACAGATAATCTTCGATCAGATCGTACGAGTTCACGCACCTTGGCCAAGTTGACACACGTCCTTGAGGTTGATGGTCGTCCATTGCAGTCTTCATCTTCAACATTTGTTCTGTCTTCACTCAACATTTTTGCCAACGAAAAACTTGAGCTCTTGACATAACCTCCTCTCTAAAAGCCTTCTGAAGCTTACCGTAAGTTGTCGACGCGTTCCCACCCAATTTCATGCAAAAAGAAATGGCATACCGTTGCGCAATATTGTCTGGTTCCATTTCCGTGACGAGAGACACAAACACGTGTTAACTTATTACAGCACAACTCACGACTGAGCAGTTGCATCGATGTGCCACTTGGACTAGAAGCAGCTTACAGACCAAAGTCAAAGGTACTGCAGGGTTGCCACATCTTGCAAAGAAAATCAGTCTCATTACTTTATTGTCGCACCTCAGATATACATTTATATCTTGTGTAGATAGTAGAGAATATGACGTGTATGGAGGCACAGACCTATATTAAATCGGATCTATGTTCGTGGAATTGAAGATGACGCTAGCAAAGCCTGAAGATGCCACTAAGTGTAGTTATTAGGTATTACTTAGATGAACTGAAGATGTGGCATGGAGTAGACACCCCTATACGTTGAAAGGGGTCAGTATAATGATGAAGTATGGCGATATATTGGATAAAAAGAGTATAAAACGTCGTGTATATTGAGGAGAAAAAGAGGTTTGGGGCAGTAGGGAGAAGTTTCCTCGGAAATGACTCAGGATAACGCAGATAACTGCAGTGTGGCAAGAGGTGGTAGAGACATATACAGGGCAAGTACAACCAGAAGTAATGTCTCAGTTATATAAGGGACGATCAAAAAGTTTCCATCTGAAAGCTCTTGCTGAGGAGTGTGCGGTGAACACAGCCCCATAATCTATGTGTTCTCTATCTTAGACAATATTTACTTCCTAACATAACTTAAAGGGCGCATTCCGCTTCATTTAACAACTATCTTAGCACCCACTGCTTCTCTTGTGTGGAGTGTATGGTCTAAACAGATTATTTCTCTATCGAATTTTTACGCCATTCAAAAATCGCTACATCTTCTAAGCTTTCCACACTAATTAAGGCCGTAGAAGCATGATCTTTTCCGAATTTACTTCTGACCAGAAATCAATTCTCGTAGCTAGAGTCAGAGATCCTCATTAATCCACCATTGTGAGTTCTTGTGGTGACATTTACTTTCATCAAAACTTTCATTGCCTAACGCATATTGCCTTACAAGCCAAATACCAATTTTTATAGATTAAACTTGAAATATGTTTTAAGATAAAGAATTTTTTTTATAAAAATTTCGTCCCTTATTTCACCCCCTTAGAGGTTGCATTTCCAGAAAACGTTTAAACATGAATTTCTTTACGTCTAACCAATACGCCAAATACAGATTTTGAGACATTTTATTTGAAAAATTCTTTCGTAATCAAATATTTCCAGAACCATTTTTGTTCCCAATTTAACCTCCTTATCGGCTGAATTTCCAGAAACACCGAAACACTTTTTTTTTTAATTTCCAACCAAGAACGCAAATACAAATTTTCTTAAACTTAGCTTCAAAAAGGATTACTTAATGAAATACTTTCATAAAAATTTACATCGTCTGTTTCACCCCCTTTGGAACTGAATTTCCAAAAACACCAAAACACATATTTCTTGTTTCTAACCGAGAATCCAAATACAAATTTTCATTAATTTAGATTAAAAATGCTTTCATAATGAAGTAATTTCATAAAACATTTCACCGCCTATTTCACCCCCTTAGGCGTTGAATTTCCAAATACGTTGAAAACCGTATTTCTTTTTATTTCTAAGCAAAAATTCAAGTAACATAGATGCAGGTTCAATAACTGCTTCAATAGTTCTTTAATAAAGATTTGTTTTTTAAAAAGACAGTCACACACTATTTCTCCCCCCACAGGAGTTCAATTCCCAAAAGTGCTGAAACACTGTTTTTTACCCTCTCCAGATTTCGAATTTCTATCATTTGTGGTTAAGGCTGGGTCGTGACGAGTCAGTCACTCAGGACATGGCCCTTCATATACAGAGATAACAAACTTTCAAAGGAGATACTCACCAGTTTTGCTGATGTTGTGGTCATTATGAAGAAATTCCCAGTTATAATCCAAGACAAGGCGATTCCTGTGGTTTATGGCTCTTGTGATCTGCTGTACAGCGCGCAGTAACTTGGTGAGGGTCGCACCCCTCAGCCGATCGTTTTGCAGTGTCTCCAGGTTCCATTCCATGTTATCAAACCTTAAACAATAAAATGCGGTCACCTGATGTAACAAGTGGCATTTTGGTACTAGACTGTCTTTTGTTGAACAGAGCAATGAAACCAAACTCAGGCAGCCACTTCTCAAGTTTTTAGGTCGCCCTTTGACACTGACATCCAGGCCATTAGGTATGAATCAAGATATTAGACAGTTATTCCAGCGTGAATTGTGAATGGTATGCGAGTCTGTTGACACGTTATGTTAAAGTGAACGGTCTTTGTTGAAATACAAGAATACTTGTGCACAAATTCATCCAATACTATGATAGAACAAGTACAAACTCTAGTACAGATAGATCATTACTACCGAACTCCTTGTAGAACACACAAACATATACATTATGTTCATTGGTGAGTGTTCAGATTTCATAATCAGATCATAGCACTCGGTGTCACTTGACGCAAGCCTTTCAGGCTAAGTTTCGAAACTTGGTTTTGACAGTTCTCTACAAGTGTCCGTTCCTCCACAGCACAGCCACATGCAACACTTTCACTATAAAGCCACCACTTCATCAGGAGGTGGCCATATCTGCCTTGCGCCATTCGGATGCAGATGAGTCATGAGCATTCACCACTACGAAGATCAGACTCTGCACGCTTCACCGTTGGTTTCTGAATAAGATGCGCCTTTGGGTGTTCATTCCCACATTCTTTCTACATCTCGGTGACATCGAAGATAAATACGAAATTAAACACAAGGTGGCGTGTGTGACTTTCTTCAGGTGTGCAATCAGTGGATTTATGGAATACGGTATTTAGAACTGAGTTCATACGGTGCTTCAGAATTTGCACCTTGATCGGTTTAGATCTCAGGTGAGCAGGAGCAATGTTGGATAGGACAGGCAACCATTGAGTGGCACTTGATCTGGCAGTGCCACTAACGGTTCTCAAGGCCTCGTTGTGCATAATGGTCACTACATTTTCATGCTGGGGCATTGCGTAGCATATCTGCATTTAATCCCCAGTCATTTACAGGAAATTGGTGCAATTGATTTACTGTTGAGCCAAACTTTGTCAGGTTCATTAAGTGCAGCACAAATGACACAGATAGATAAGGGAGATGCCTACAGAAGATGTTTAGAGAAGCAGTTAAAGAAAGACTTTTATTCCATTTAGTAGCATCTCTAACTTGCTGCGTACCTCTTTATTGTGGAGATGTAATGCTGTGATATTTTTTTGTTTGGGTTTGGCCACAGTCAGCGCACTGGTCAACCAAAGCACTGTGACCACCAAACTACTATCGATATGAAACCGTCCAGACTGTAGCAGCGTTACCTGGCAAGAGACGTGTGCTAGTCACACACACACACACACACACACACACACACACGCTTCATGTGGTATCGGTGAGCGAGCTGTCTGTGTGTAGAATGGGAAGGCATGCAGTCCATCTGAGTTCCTCCAAGGGCGGCTTGTGATGGCCCAGAGGCTCGGCACGAGCATTTCAGAAACTGCACGACTCGGCGGATGTTCCGGGAGTGCTGTGGGAGTGTCTTCAATGCGAGGCGACACTAAGGCGAAACCACAACCTGACATCGTGGGGTTGGGTGGGCCACAATCCTACAACACCAGCACCCGACCAAACCAGAGTATCTCCCTACAGATCATCTTACCGCCCTCAATTAAACGGGAAAGTATAAAATTAAAAAGACTGAAAATCGAACGAGATATGAATAATGAAACAGACGTCTTTGCCACACCAAGAAATGGAGGAACACAGGGCTGCTGGCCTGGATGATATCTGCAATATAGGAATAAAGCATTTTGGTACTACAGCATTAAAATGTAATGTACGGTTAATGAATAGCTGTATCACTAGCATGCACATTCCGAAACTCTAGAGGAAAGCCAGAGTGGTAGCCCTGCTAAAAACCCTGCAGATCCTCAAACTTCCCGCCTTTGTCACATTTGTGTCATCTCTATGGGGCCATTGAAAGAATACTTTTTGAAAGACTTTTTGTAGCATTAGAGACCAGGCATTTATGCCTGGTGGTTGTGATAAAATACTCAGTCTCATTCAACATATAGAGGACGGCCTCCAGCAGAAACAAATAATTTTATAACCAGGACTTCCGAATGACAAATTAGGGGAACATCTAGTTCAAAATAGACTTTTAATGTGACGCTTCAAACAAGAAATAGGCACAGGAGGAGGCGAAAAAATTACATGCACAGAAAATTGGCTCAAATGGCTCTGAGCATTATGGGACTTAACTTCTGAGCTCATCAGTCCCCTAGAACTTACTACAACTTAAACCTAACTAACCTAAGGACATCACACACATCCATGCCCGAGGCAGGATTCGAACCTGCGACCGTAGCGGTCGCCCGGTTCCAAACTGTAGCGCCTAGAACTGCTCGGCCACTTCGGCCGGCCTACACACAAACACACACACACACACACACACACACACACAGAAACACACACACACACACACAAACACACACACACACACACACACAAACACACACACACACACAGACACACACACACACACATATATATATATATCGACGATATTGCCATGGGCTCACAAGGAAAATCGTTTGTGAATTCTCAAAGCTCAAAGACATACTATGGAGAACACTTCCGCACATTAAATCCCAGTAGAACTCTGATGTGTGCCTTTCACTTTAGAAATAAAGACGCACATACACAATTGAAAATGGCGAGGCTGGGTCAAGAACTAAACCACGATGAACCGCTGAAATATCTGGGTATCCGACTTGACAACAATGTGACACTTTGGACGTTAAGGGAAAAGTGTGTGAGTAATAACATCATCTAAAAATTCAGCCCGACGAAATGGGGAGTTCATCCTCAAATTCTGAGAACATCGGCTCTCGCCCTATGTTTCTCTGCAGCTGAGAATGCGACAAATGCCAGGTACCACTCTGCAGTTGGCACATATGCCGACGTGGTAAACAATGAGAAAGAGCACGTAGTGTCTGGCTCCTAAAATCAACGCTAGTTCGGCATATTTACCCAACTTTCGACATAGCTCGACCCATAAACAGAAGGTAAGTTGCAGTCCGATTATCACCGGCGCCATTTATACGGTTACCAAATACAGCACAGGCTACTGATATCCCAGTGGAGTTTAATGCGAAGGACTAACCCTGTAAACGAGCCTCCTGAAATAGGATAAAAAATGTATTGCAAAACTGTACTGATCAGATGCTAATAAAGCCTGAAGAACCACTGGCTGCTGCGAATCATCTGTTGTTTCCGACATGGCAGGTGCTTCATCACTTAAGAACGACCATCACACACTGCAATACAAATCTGAGAAAATAGAGATGTAAGAAGAACAACTCCTGTGAATGTGCTGCAACACAAGACTTAACGATATGTCCAAAAACAGGCAAAACGATCACAGTGGCATACATTACGATGGCAAATGACAAAGCCACCCATGTGTCTCAGTACTGGAAATTCATTTATCAGCCGGCACATTATGACTACCTACTTTATAGCCTGTACGTTCAAATTTGGCATGGATAATAGTGGAGCCTTATCATGGTATGGAAGCAGTGAGGCCTTTGTAGGCCGCTGGAGGGAGCTGGAACTACATCTGCTCACACAAATCCCCTAATTCCCTCAAATTCCGGGGAGGAGGGCCATGAGCTGTGACGCAGTGTTGAATCACATCCCAGATGTGTTCGACCAGGTTCAGATGTGGAGCGTTTGAGGGCCAGCAAACCAATTGGGACTTGTCACTGTGTTCCTTGAACCATTCCATCACTCTCCTGGCCGTGTGACATGGACCATTATCTAGCTGAAAAAAAAGCTGTCAGAAAACATGGTCGTCATGCAGGGGTGTATGTGGTCTGCAAACCAGTGTACTATCCTCCTCGGCCGTCATGGTGCCTTACACGAGCTCCACTGGACCCACGGATATCTACGCGAGTGTTCCCTGGAGCATAATGGAGCCGTCACCACCAACCTGTCTCCATCCCACAGTACACGTGTCAAGGAACTGTTGCCCTGGAAGACGACGGATTGGGGCCCTTCCAGCGGCATATCGAGATTCATCAAATAATGCCACAACATACCATTGCGCCAAGTTCGAGAGTCGATGGTAATGTGCCCATTTCAGTCGCAGTTGCTGACGTCGTTAACATTTGCAGAGACACAGGCTGTCAGCTGCAGAGGCCTGTCATTAGGAGTGTTTGGTGCACTGTGTGTCTAGACACACTTGAACTCTGGCCAGCACTAAAGTTTGATGTTAGTCCCGCCACAGCTCGCTGCCTGTCCTGGTTCACCAGTCTGCACAGCCTACGACGTACGACATCTGTAATGATGGGTGGCCACCCAACCCCACGACGTGTGGACGTGCTTTCACCATGGTGTCGCCACATGTTGAACACACTCACCACTGCAGTCCCAGAACACCCGACAAGTCGCGAAGTTTCCGTGCTGGACCTCTGGGCCATCACACTCTGTCCTCGATCACACTCAGGTATTTCACGTGCCTTCCACATTATAAACATGGACAGAATACTCACTGATACTAGAGATGCACCATGCATGTGTCGACTAGCAATTATTTCTCGCAGGGTGACAGTTTCATCCCCTGGGTGGGTTTATATCGCTGGTAGGTCGGTGGTCATAATGTTCTGGCTGATCACATCTAAAGAACAGTGCGCAATCTGAAGTAAGTAAGTATTGACATAAAGCCTGAGGTTATTATAAATTATGCTCCAAGGTCGTTAATACCAAACATGAACAACAAGGGCCCTAACACGCTTCTGTGGGACACATTGGTAGTGGATCTTGGCATGCTGTATGCAAAGTGGCCGATTCAGCGCTGCCCAGGCCTACCACACTTTTCCATGGAGACATTCCTGACACACTCTGTCCTCTGTCACCATCGAATGAGTATGGAGAGAGTTCTCGTGATGGTAGACTCACACTTTCACCCAGTCTCAAGCATGCTCAACCTGGTTCGTGTAACAGCTGGAATGGTAGTTTTATTCCTTTGCGGATCAATATTTTAAGGATGTTGTACATGTCGTTGTTTTACAGCTTCAAGACAACAAACATAATTCTTACGATTCTTATCGACAGACATTTAGATATCTGAACATCTATTTTGACAAGAAGGGGCAGTTAGTCAGCAGGGACCTCATAGCAGACACCATATGGGCATTTGCCTGAAGTGATTTAGGGAAAACAGAATACTGAAGTCAGAATATCTGGCTGGTGAATATAGCAGACTCGTGGTGTACTGTTCGTTTATCTCTTAGTGACAGACCTGCATACTCGACCTACACAATATCAACTGCTATCAACACTATGACGATGATATTAGGTTTTAATTTCATGTACCATAGCTTCCCATCGGCTTGCCGGAAAATACTGAGCTAACATCCCTCCACAATGAGTGAGATATTGGGCTCAGAGGTATGTCAGTATTTTCCAGTACAGAACATTGAGATGAAGTTTTACATAAAAACAAAATGCAAATGACTGTGGTGTGTTATTATTATTTACTTGTGTTACATTCTTAGGAAACCTCTGTGTTATCAAGTAATACTTCACTGTATAGAACTTACTGCTTAACAGGTGGTTATTAACTGCATCTGTAAATATTTTCGTTTCTAGTCTCTTTTGCCTTCTTAAGCAATCTATTGGACATTTTTATTCCTCAGTTCATACCCATGTTCATGAACACAGCAATTTCTGCTCTAATTAACTGACTGATAAATGTACTCACTGCTGTTCTTGTTTCATGTTAATGTTCTATTATTTTACTGGCATCAGCAGACAAAATTACTGATTTTCACAGGTGATACATGCATTATTGTGAAGGCTAGTAAAAAATCATGAGCAGAAAAAATAGTAAATTGTGCTTTTGGAAAAGTTACTGACTTGTAGCCTCTAATGGGCTGCCTTTAAAATTTGAAAACACACTCACACACAGATACACCAACTAGTTTTGTACTGTAAAAAGCATCCTACCACTGATTAACCGAGAATACAGAACACAAATAATTAACAGTGTAGAAGTTTTAAGTTGTTAAGTGCCCATACTGATGAAAAGTTGAACGGGAAAACCCGCTGAGTAGACTTGCTAAAATGTTTAGCTTTGTTTACTGTTGTGAGAATAATTTCCAACTCTGGGGATATAGAAATCAGTAAGTTGATATACTTTCCATATTTTCATTCACTGATGTCTTAATGGAAAATATTCTTGGTTAACTCCTCAGAGAGGCAAAAAGTATCATTTCCCCAAAGAAATTACTTACAATTATGTGAGTGGTCCTCACACATACGTCCAGAAAGTATCCCTTTAATAATCCGAGAATATTAATCGCAGCCTCATAATTCATTTATGAACTTTAAAATTTGTTACAGTCAGTGAATCCGAGTTTGAAAGTAACAGAGATATTTATAACACTAGAAGCATTTGCTTTGCCCTTCATGCAACCTTGTCACAGAAAAACTGCAATATACACCATCTGAAAAAATTTCAGATCATAGAAGAGTTTTTCAACGTAGATTCAAGATGTGTCTCCTTAACAACTACTTTTATTCCACAGAGGATTTCTTCAACTGAGTAGCACGTAGTCATGTGAATAGTATATTTTGGTTTAAAAATTATGTACTATTTTTCTTCAAATGAGACGCTTCCCATCAAAACGTTTATTTTTTTATTTATCGTGACTATGATTTATGGAACACGTCACTAAGTAACTTGACATGCTAGAGGCGTTTCTTTTTCTAATATACCTTAATGACAATGTAACAACTTCAGCAGATGACTCTGGAGACGTTTTTCTTGTGGAGGAGATAGACACTATGTTTACACACTCGAATTAGGAAGTAGCTTTTCGTTTATAGCTGATAAAATAAAAGTAGGTACATGTACTTTCTTGTGAATGAATATGTCCTTCCTGGTATTCAACTCTTACAATGGTGGTGTGAGTAATGCATCAGGACACAGTGTGTTCTCGTGTCTGGTGGTATACTATATTCTTAAACGACAGGCATTTTTTTTTTAAGCCACCAGGTTTCTGACAAGTTTGATGCACCTCACTATGAATTTCTCTCCTGTGCTAATCTCTCCATTTCAGAGTTGCACTTCCAACGTTTGTCTTCAATTATTTGCTGGATGTACTCCAATCTCTGCTTCTCTTTGTGGTTTCTGCCCTCGACAGCTCCCTCTAGTACCATAGAAGCTGTTCCCCAATATCTTAAAAGATGTCGTACAGTCTTGTGTCTTCTTCTTGTCAGTGCTCGAATATATTCCTCTCCTAACTGACTCACCAGAGAACCACCTCATTCCTTATCTCATCAGTCAGCCTAATTTTCAGCATTCTTCTGTAGCACCACATCTCAAATGCTTCGATACTCTTCCGTTTTTCCGAAAGTCCATGTTTCACTTACCATACAATCATATGCACCAAATGTAAATTTTCAGAAATTTCTTTCACAAATTAGGGCCTATGTCTGATACTGACGTACTCCTCTTGGCCATAAATGCTCTTCTCACCAATGCTAGGCTGCATTTTTTGCTCCGTCTGTCATGGGTTATTTTGCTGCCTAGGTAACAGAATTCCTTAATTTCATCTACTTCGTGACCACCAGTTCTGATGTTAAGTTCGTTGCTGTTCTAATTTGTGCTAATTTCGTCTTTCTTACTCTCAGTCCATGTTATGCACTCATTAGACTGTTCATTCCACTCAGAAAATCCTGTAATTCTTGATCACTTCCCCTGTAGACAGCAAGGTTATCAGCGAATGTTATCATTGATATCCTTTCACCTCGAACTTTAATTCCACTCTTGAACCTTTCCTTTAATTTCCATCATTGCTTTTACGGAGAACAGATTGAGCATTAGGGGCGAAAGAGTAAATCCCAGTCTTACAATCTTTTTAATCCGAACACTTCACTCTTGATCTTCCACTCTCATTGTACCCTGTTGATTCTTGTACATGTCGTATACTACCCGCTACTCACTATAGCTTACCCTTATTTTACTCAGAATTTCGGACATCTTACACAATTTGACCCCATCGAACGCTTTTTCCAGGTCGTCAAATCCAATGAAAGTGTCTTTTTTTCTTCCATGCTTCCATTATCGACCGCAACGTCAGAATTGCCTCTCTAGTGGTTTACCTTTCCTAAAGCCAAGGTGATAGTCATCTAACGGATTTTCCATATTAATTTTGTTTCTTCTGAATGTTATTCTTATCAGAAATTTGGATATGTCAGATGTTAAGATGATTGTGCGATAATTCTCGCACTTGTCGGGTCTTGCAATCTTCAGAATTATGTTGATGATGCTTCTTTAAAACTCAGATGGAATGTCCTCAAACTCATACATTCTACACACCAACGTGAATACTCGTTTACTTTAGACTTCCCAAATGATTTTAAAAATTTCGATGGAATGGTATCTATCCCCTTTGCTTTATTTAATCTTAAGTCTTCCAAAGCACTTTAAATTCCGATAGTAATACAGGATCCCGTATCTCTTCTATACTGATTCCTGTTTCTTCCTCCTTTTCAGGTTAGAGGGTCTTTTTTAGGTTAGAGGGTCTCAGGAAACAACAGAAAAGGAGTTTGCTAAAAGGGGGCAGGTAAAACACAGTGATGCAATTGTAGCAACAGCCGGTATTGTAGTTGTAAATTGTCGTAGCTGTTTTGGGAAAGAACCAGAAAGCCCTAATAGAAAGCGTTGAAGCTGAAATAGTTATAGGTACGGAAAGCTGCCTAAAGCCGGAAATAAGTTCAGCCGAAAATTTTTCAGTCGACCTTTCAAACAGGATAGATTAAACACAGTTGTTAGTGGAGTATTTATCTCTGTCAGAAATAGTTTACCTTGTAGCGAAATTGAAGTAGATAGTTCCTGCGAAATTGTATGGGTACAGGTTGTACTTGACAATCGTACAAAACTATTAATAGGCTCGTTTTACCGACCCCCGACTCAGAAGATATATTTGCTGAACAGTTCAAAGAAAACTTGAGTCTCATTTCCAATAAGTACCCCACTCATAAAATTATACTCGTTGGTGACTTTAATCTACCCTCGATATGCTGGAAAAATAATACGATTAAAGCCTGCTGCAGGCATAAAACGCCACCCAAAATTGTACTGAATGCTTTCACAGATAATAATTTTGAACAATTAGTTCATAAGCCCACTCAAAGAGTAAATTGTTTCGAAAGCATACTTGACCTGTTAGCAACAATTCCTGCACAAATAGTATCATGACGAATACAGGGATTAGCGACCACAAGGTAGTTGCTGCTAGGAATAATACCGTAACACCTACAACGGTCATAAAGAAACGTGAAGTATACCTATTTAAAAAAGCTGATAAAAGAGCTCTTAACGCCTTTTGAAGAGACAGTCTCCAGTCCTTCCCATCTGATCATGTAAGCGTAGAAAAGATGTGGAGTGATATCAAATGTTGTATCGACGGCACACATAAATTAATAAGTAATAGTACTGACCCCCACAGTACACAAAACGGGTCAAATGGCTGTTGCAGAAGCAATGAAAAAAGCATGCCAAATTCAAAAGGACGCAAAATCCAAAAGACTGGTAAAGTTTTACAGAAGATAGAAATATAGCGCGTACTTCAATGTGAGATGCTTTTAATAATTTCGACAACGAAACTCTGTTTCGGAACCCGGCAGAAAACCAAAAGAGATTCTGGTCATACATATAGCACACCAGTGGCAAGACGCAACCAATACCTTCACTGCGCTACAAAAACGGTGTATACACTGATGACAGTGCCACTAAAGCAGAGTTTCCGAAACTCCTTCATCGAAGAAGACGAACTAAATGTTCCTGAGTTCCAATCAAGAGCAACTGCCGAGATGAGAAACGTAGAAGTAGATATCCTCGCAGCAGCAAAGCAGCTTAAGTCACTTAATAAAGGGAAGGCCTCCGGTCCAGATTATATACCAGTCAGGTTCCTTGTAGAGTAAGCTGATACAATAGCCCCACATTTAGCTCACAGGAAGATCCGTACCTAAAGACTGGAAAATTGCTCAAGTCGCAACAATACCCAAAAAGGGAAATAGGAGTAATCAGCTCACTTACAGTCCCTTACCACTAACGTCGATTTGAAGTTGAGTTTTGGAACATATACGATATTAGAACATTACGAATTACCTTGAAGAAATCGATTTATTGACACATAGTCAGCATTGCTTCAGAAAATATCGCTCTTGTGAAACACAACTGGATTTGTGATTTCCTGTCAGAAAGGTCAGTTAGTAGTAACAGACGGGAAGTCATTGAGTAAAACAGAAGTAAAATCCAGCGTTCCCCAAGGAAGTGTTATAGGCCCTCTGTTGTTCCTGATCTATATTAACGACATAGGACACAATGTGAGTAGCCCTACTAGATTGTTTGCAGATGTTGTCATTTACCGTCTTGTAAAGTCATCAGATGATCAAAACGACTCGCAAAATGATTTAGATAAGATATCCGTATGGTGCGAAAAGTGGCAATTGTCCCTGAATAAAGAGAAGTTTGAAGTTATTCACATGAGTACTAAAAGAATTTAGCTAAACTTCGATTACGCGGTGAGTCACACAAAACTGAAGGCTGTAAATTCAACTAAATATTTAGGGATTACAATTGCAAACAACCTAAATTGGAACTATCACATAGATAATGTTGTGGGTAAAGCAAACCAAAAACGGCGATTCATTGGCAGAACACTTAGGAAGTGCGACAGGTCTACTAAAGAGACTGCTTACACCAGCTTGTCCGCCCTATTGTGCAGTATTGCTGTGCAGTGTGGGGTTCGCATCAATTGGAACTGACGGATGACATCTAAATCGTTCAAAGAAGGGCAGCTCGTTTTGTATTATGGCGAAATTGGGGAGATAGTACCACAGACATGATATGTGAATCGGAGTGGCAATCACTAAAACTGCCTGAAAATGACTTACAAGGTCCTGGCGTCCTCCATCAGTAACGCTGGAATTCAATATGGTGTTGGCCCAACCTTGATGACAGCTTCCACTCTCGCAGGCATGCGTTCAATGAGGTGCTGGAAGGTTTCTTGGGGAATGGCAGCCCATTCTTCACGGTGTGCTGAACTGAGGAGAGGTATCGATGTCGGTCGGTGAGGCCTGGCGCGAAGTCGGCGTTCCAAAATATCGCAGAGGTGTTGTATAGGATTCAGGTCAGGACTCTGTGCAGGCCAGTCCATAACAGGGATGTTATTGTCGTTTAAGCACTCCGCCACAGGCAGTGCATTATGAACAGATGCTCGATCGTGTTGAAAGAAGCAGTAGCCACCACTGAATTGCTCTTCAACAGTGGGAAGCGAGAAGGTGCTTAAAACATCAGTGTACGCCTGTGTTGTGATTGTGCCAGCAAAACACCAAACGGTGCAAGCGCCCTCCATGAAAAACGCGACCACACCATAACACCAACGCCTCCAAATTTTACTGTTGGCACTACACACGCTAGTAGATGACGTTCACTGGGCATTCGCCATCCCATACACAGCCATCGGATGGCCACATTGTGTATCGTGGTTTGTCACTCCCACTGTTCAACTGTCCAATGTTTACGCTCCTTAGACCAAGCGAGGCGTCGTTTGGCATTTACTGGTGTGATGTGTGTCTTATGAGCAGTCTCTCGACCATGAAATCCAAGTTTTCTCACCTCCTGCCAAACTGTCATAGTACTTGCAGTGGATCTTGATGCAGTTTGGAATTCCTGTGTGATGGTCTGGATAGATGTCTGCCTATTACCACTACGATCCTCTTCAACTGTCGGCAGTCTCTGTCAGTCAGAAGAAGAGGTCGGCCTGTACGCTTTTGTGCTGTACGTGTCCCTTCACATTCCCACTTCACTATCAGATTGTAAACAGTGGTCCTAGAGATGTTTAGGAGTGTGGAAATCTTGCGTACAGACGTATGACACAAGTGACACCCAACGACCTGACCAAGTTCCAAATCCGTGAGTTCCACAGAGCGGTCCATTCTGCTCTCTCACGCTGTCTAATTACTACTGAGTTTGCTGATATGGAGTACCTGGCAGTAGGTGGCAGCATAATGCACCTAACATGAAAAACGTATGTTTTTGGAGGTGTCCGGATACTTTTGATCACATAGCGTATGTAGATGGGTGTTAACTTTTATTAAAGAGAGGTTAGCGAAAACTACATCATGATCCAAACTTGGAATCACGAGGGATTAAAATTTTGTTACTAACTGCTTAATTTTCAGAATACGACAGCTACAAGAATTCATTGAAGTGCAGGTGGAAGACAGTGCCCACAAACATCCCAAGTCAACATGGCAGTAGTTTGTAATGTGGCGTCAGGAGAAAAAATACTGTGTAGTTTGCAGAGACAGACACCCCCTGAGGTGCTAACAGGTGAAACAGTCACAGGCAGTGTAGAACTGAAAGGAAAAATAGTCCCTCATAGAATTACACGTTGTCAGCGATGGGAGGTATAAAAGATTATTTAATGGATGGTCAGGAGAGTGTTTCAGTGGGGCAATCGAATTAGGCCATTATAGTATGAAAAGCATTAATTGTCCTACAGTGAACTGTGTGACGTCACTGCAGCCAAAAAATGTGATTAGAGAGGATGGCAAGCAGTTCTTCAGTGAGAACGCGCCAGGTGTTGGAAGAAACTGGACAGGCAAAAAATTGGTGGTTCACCTCCATGGCATAACAAGCTTTTCTTGCTCATTCCCAGTTAACAAACTGCCATCAAATACAGTTTCATAGGAAGTGAGTCTGTTTGACATTGATGAAGTATATTTTGTTTTGTGACAATCTACACAGACTTAAAAGATGATACATAATGAGCAAAGCTAACGCAGTGCAATACACCATCACCCCAACTCGAAATGGTAAGTGGGACGATGTAGGCTGCCAAGTTGTCGACTGGGTGAATGTTGTGACTATATCATCGTGCGTGGCCTCTTAGTCATTATGACAGGCTTAAATCAGTTTGTGTCATGTTATCACTTGCCAGCAGATCCAAAATCATGTGGACTTTGTGGTCTTAAGTCCCACTCAGTACAGAAGTATTGTTGCAGGGTAGAACTGTAAACCCATCTACACACATATGACTACCACTGTGTCTGATGAGAGAAGCAATCCGTGAGTGCTGATGGTAAGTAGGAGGGTGGGGAAGGAGGAAGGATAGCAAGGAAGCGGTGGGGAAGGGTGCAGTGTTGCTTGTGGAACACGCAGGAAATTATGGGGACATGACAAAAAACAAGCTGTCAGTCCGCATGACAAACTGTGACCAAGAGGCAGCTGGACACCCAGTTGCTGAATATGCTGCCCAATACATTGGACCTCAGTTCAGTGACTGCTTCACAGCCTGGGCCATTTGGATCCTTACTAACAGCACCAGCTTTTCCCTAACTGAGCTGGTGGGAACTCTACTGCAGTTATCCTACCTTCCCACAAGCCCCCTGGCTGAGACTTTGCTATTCCTTTTGCTCCACACTCCTATCCCATTCCTGCTCCTACTCCAGTTCTACACAGCCTTCTATTTCATCAATGGCTTCACTATTTTTCCTCTCTTCTCCCTTTGCGATTCCCCTTCCCACCTGCTCAACTGGTAACGTTAAGGGAAGTTCAGCTCCATATGACAAAGCTGAGGAGTCTTATGAACTCCAGAGGTCATTATCAAGTTGTCACAAGGTGTTACCTTGATGTCTCTTAGATGACCTAAGTTTCGTCCCGTCTACTGACTAACTAATATTAGTCTCGGAAAATAGAGGTAGTAAACATAGCTTAGAGAACAAATATGAGAACTGGAGAAGAGGATTACACGTACGACTATGGGTTGGTTCTTTCAGTGGCGTACGTACCCTTGCACAGAGCAAGAGCGAATGCAGTCGGCAGCGACGCCGCGGACGAGGCCCCTGGTGAGCTCCCTGGAGCTGTCCTCCGTGAGGTGGCGGACCTCCGCGAGGGCACGGCCGCACTCCTCGTCCTCCTCGTGGCCTCTGCGCGGCACCAGCCGTGTGGCGGCCGGCACCGCGGCGGACGGCGCCCCCAGGTTCTCGCACGTTTCGAACAGATAATAATTTCCTGCGAAACGATTTCCAGTACCCATTAGGCTGGCACACTGACTGATCACACAGGTTCTTGTTGACTACTACTGTCTAGATGGTCACTAGCAGCCATTGAAATTGCAACACAAAAAAATCGACTCCACCGAGACCGTACGTTGCCAGGTTGAACTGGTCGCTCTCATATATCTCCGGCACCTTGTGTCATCGTACACAGTAAATGGCTGGCAAGTTTGACAAAAATCGTTAAATTTCTGACATCTTAAAACCTGTGAGTGGTCTGCAGACCTCTCACCTTCGAGATCTCCATCACTCTGTCTTCAGCAAAATATTAAGTTCCTGGCAGACGAAAATCGTGTGCCGGACGGAGACTCGAGTTCGGGACCTTTTAATTCGCGGGCAAGTCCTCGATTGGTAGAGCACTTGCCCACGAAAGCCAAAGATCCCGAGTTCGAGTCTCCGTCCGGCACACGATTTTCATCTGCCAGGAAGTTTCATATCTGAGCACGCTCGACTTGCAGAGTGAAAATCTCATTCTATGTTTCCCATGCTGCCCCAACGTACATCAATACAGAGAGTGTTGGGCTGTCATGTCCAGAACGTCCTGCAGACCTCTCACCCATTCAAAGCACCTTCTCACGTGTTGCTAAGAAACGGGCACGTCAAAACTCAACAGCCATTGAGCTCTGGTACAGAGTTGAAGAGGGGTAGAATGTAACTACACCTGTCATCTAAGCTTTAGTTCGACTCAACGTCCAGTCAGATCACAGCCACTGTTGGTGGCACAACTGGAGGCTCTGTGTGCTACAGCTTGTATAGTTTTCAATCAGCTAACAACGTAATCAAATAATCTGGCTATATTCTAAATACACACAGAAAGTACAATTTAGTTATTTTCTGTACCTTCTGCTGTTACGAATCTAGTAGCCAAATGTGGGCTTCTACATCCATAATTCAACGACGACTTTGATGCACAGCAAACCAGCTACTTGGAATTTCCTGAAGGAATGATACTGTGAGCTGGACCGGGACTCGAACTCGGGAACTTTACTTTTTACTCTCCAGACTGAGCCACCCAAGCACGACTCACGACCCCTCCTCACAGATATACCTCCGCCAGTACTTCATAGAAGTTTTCCTGCTAAACTTACGGGATTAGCACTCCTGCTTCATCCAGTTTTTCTGATTTTGCACATTTTCTCCAGTTTTTGAGATGTGACATGAATTACTAGTCTTTTTTAAACGAAAATCTTGTTCAATACTGCAACATTTTCAAGAACAGTCTCAAATGTCATCATTCGTTAAAACACTTCAGCGTCGATTCTAATGATACCTTCACTACCACACCTTTTATCTCCGACACATAACGCTTCAGCTTAGTGAAGCATTATACACTTAAGCGGCAAAGAAACTGGTATAGGTATGCGTATTCAAATGCAGAAATATGTAAACAGGCAGAATACGGCGCTGTGGTCGGCTATATAAACAAAAAGTGTGTCTCGCAGTTGTTAGGTCGGTTACTGCTGCTACAATGTCAGTTAATCAAGACGAGTTTGAATGTGGCGTTACAGTCGGCGCGCGAGCGATGGGACACAGCATCCCCGAGATAGCGATGAAGTGGGAATTTTTCCGTACGACCATTTCACGAGTGTACCGTGCATATCTGGAATCTGGTAAAAGTCAAATCTCCGACACTGCTGCGAACGAGAAAAGATCCTGGAAGAATGGGACCAACGACGAATGAAGAGAATAGCTCAACGTGACAAAAGCCCCACCCTTCTGCAACTTGCTGCAGATTTCAGTTCTGGCCCATCGACAAGTGTCAGTGTGCGAATCATTCAACGAAACGTCATCGATATGGGCCTTCGGAGCAGAGCGCCCATTCGTGTACCCTCGTCACCGCACGATACAAAGCTTGACGCCTCACCTGGGCCCGTCAACACCTGCACTGAACTGTTGATGACTGGGAACATGCTGTCTGCTCGGACGAGCCTCGTTTCAAATTGTATCGAGCGGATGGACGTGTGAGTGTGTGGAGACAACCCCATGAATCCACGGACCTTTGCTTGTCAGTAGGGGACTGTTCAAGCTGTTGGAGAATCTGTAACGTGGGGCGTGTGCAGTTGGAGTGATATGTGGCCCCTGATACGTCCAGATACGACTCTGGCAGGTGGCACGTACATAAGCATCCTGTCTGATCACACTCACCCATTCGTGTCCATTGTGCATTCCGACGGCCTTGGGCAATTCCAGCAGGACAATGCGACACCGCACACATCCATAATTTTACAGAGCGGCTCCAGGAACACTTCTGAGTTAAAACACTTCCGTTAGCCACCAGACTCCGCAGACATGAACATTATTGAGCATATCTGGGATGCCCCGCAACGTGCTGTTCAGAAGAGATCTTCACGCCATAGTACTCTTTCGGATTTATGGACAGCCCTGCAGGATTCATGGTGTCAATTCCCTTCAGCACACCTTCAGACATTAGCCGACTCCATACGACGTCATGTTGCGGCACTTCTGTGTGCTCGCAGGGGCCCTACACGATATTAGGTGGGTGTACCAGTTTCTTTGGCTCTTAAGTGTAAAAGAAATGAGATGTTGTGGTTGGCATTGTTGTGGATAGGGAACTGTTGGCGGTGTTTTATATGTTCATTTTCGTAACGTCTTTTTAAAATCTACATTGTTGTATGTGTGGTTAGCTAACATTTTGGGAGAGAGAACCTATATCCATGTTGAAACAGTAACGAAAGAACTGATCAGTGAAATTCCTAGAAGTAGCGCTGCAAAGCGATGTGCAATGGAGCGAGCTCGTAAGGACGGTAATAGGTAAGGCGAATGGTCGACTTCGGTTACAGGAAAGCGTAGCTCATCTGCAAAGGAGACCGCGTATGGAAGAATTGTGCGGTCCATTCTTGAGTACTGGTCGCGTGTGTGGTACGTCCACCAAGTCGAACTGTAGGAAGATGTCGAGGCAAATCAGAGGAGTGCTCCTGGATTTGTTACCGGTAGGTTCGATAAACACGCGAGTGCTACTAAGAAGCTTGGTGACGTCAAGTGGGAACTCATGGAGTGAAGACGATGCTCCATTCGCGAAAACCTGCTGAGGAAATTCACGAGTGGAACGGAACTGACTAGCAGTGGCGGACTGAACCCTCCTGCATTCACCGTGTGTTGGCCGGGGCAGTGCGTACGTAGATGTAGATGGAATGCTTGTTACGGGCTGCTTTCCCTTGAACTACACATGAGGGGTTCCTCAATGCTTTGCGTATTGTACACGAGAAGAATGAAATGCGTATGTGGCTCTAATTAAATCTCTGATTCCAAACTTTTTCACTGGATCGTCACCCTATATAGGCTTTCGAGTAATAGCTGAGACTAGTTTGGCCTTTACAGCGTTCCCCTGATGCTCTTACGCGACTCAGAGAAGCCTGTGGCCATTGGAATTGCTCTCTTCGTTGTTGTTGTTGTGTTCTTCAGTCTGAAGACTGGTTCGATGTGGCTCTCCATGCTACTCCTGTGCAAAACTTTTCATCACCGAGTAACTACTGCAACCTACATCCCTCTGCATCTGCTTACTGTATTCATCTGTTGGTCTCCCTCTACAGTTTTTGCACCACACGATACATGATCTACCCACCTAATCTTCAGCATTCTTCTGTAGCACCACATTCAAAAGCTTCTATTCCTTTCTTTTGTAAACTATTTACCACCCATTTTTCACTTGCATACATGGCTACACTCCATTCAAATACTTTCAGAAAGGACTTCCTGACATTTAAGTCTATACTCGATGTTAACAAATTTCTCTTCTTCAGAAACACTTTTCTTGCCATAACCAGGCTGCATTTCATATCCTCCCTACTTCGACCATCATCAGTGATTTTGATTCCCAAACAGCAAAACTAATTTCTAGTTTAGTATTCAAGAGCCTCATTTCCTAATCTAATTCCTTCAGCACCATCTGATTTAATTCGACTACATTCCATTATCGTCGTTTTCCTTTTGTTAATGTTCATCTTATACCCTCCTTTGCTCTCTTCGTCTACCTTCGGTATCCCCACTTAATGGTTTTTGGTATGCATTCCATTCATTTGACCAGTAAGCAGGGCTGGGTTGCACGACCGTTTTGTAAGGAAGCTCCCGTATAGACTAATTAGTCGTTAGACACAGCTGTACTCCCATACCTGTGGTTATGTTGTGATGAGTAACGGAGCAGTGTACCGACCTTACAGTTCGGCCCTCGGTGCATGGACAGGGTGAATCACTTCTTTGTAATCTCCTCCTAGCATTTTCTCCAATGCAGTTTTAAAATTGGTAATTAGGTGATTGTATTCACGCAACATTCTCTTTTTCCCACGCCTCGCATTTACCCCTACAGGCTGCTTCATTGGCTCCATTCCCCACTGTGTCTGTCTGTAGGGACTGATGGTGATGGTTAAGTGGAGGGTGCAAAGAGGCAATTACGGTAAATTTCACCTTGAATCGTAAGAGTAGGTGAAAACCTGGCATTTTTACCTCCGTACCCGTAGCAAATGAAGTCGTCTCAAAGCATGCATTGCATTTCCCAATTATATTTTAACAACACATTGATTCATTACATTCCGTCAAAAATGCAGTTTTTAGGGGTTCCTCTGGGTTTCCTAGGAATTTAAGTGAGAGCTCGTCTCCAGAGCAAATCAGACCAACCATTTCTTCCTACTATTTCAACACTTTATGATATTTACATTTTTGATGTATCCTCCCTAAGATGACCAATCGATGATTAACGTAGTCAGTTAAATGATTCATAATTAAATGCAGCTCACTAAATGCTTCTCACATTTTACATGTAAAGGTACGCAGTCTCTCTGTTTCTTATATCGCACTTAAATAACGCCTTCGCTCAGAGTGTTGAAGCGTCTCGGAAGCTGCAAGAGACCTGCGACACTGAGGTGTCAGTGACTGGTCTGCCTCTGCAGCTGTTACGGCCGCGTGATGTTCTGCGTGTAAGGTCCGGCGGCTCTGAGACTGCCTCGAGGCTTGATGAGTTCGAGAAACTTTCGCAGACCGAGCTTTCTTAGAAAATACTCTAAATCACACTTACGGTAACGAAGCGTAGCATGAAATAAACGATAATTAATCGGTGCGCATCTGGCAGCACGCCAACCTAATATACTCCAAAACTCTGCGTATAAAAACAGGACCTTAATGTTCTCGTACCTGAGGTTATGTTAATGATAAAAAGGTAGGGCCCGATGTTGTGGATGGACCTTGGACTAGAGGCCACTTGCATACCCAGCAGAAGGATCCTCTCAGCGCCACTATCCTACAGTACAGGATCAAAGTACGAATAGGACACACTTCATCCTGCTTAGGCAGATGGAGCAAATCGGTTGGCTCTTTTTTGCATTTGACGTGGTCTATAATGTGTTTGGGCAACGGCCTTGCCGCAGTGGATACACCAGTTCCCGTCACATCACCGAAGTTAAGCACTGTCCGGCGTGGCCGGCACTTGGATGGGTGACCATCCGGGCCGCGATGCGCTGTTGCCATTTTTCGGGGTGCACTCAGCCTCGTGATGCCAATTGAGGAGCTACTCGACCGAATAGTAGCGGCTCCGGTCAAAGAATACCATCTTACGACCGGGAGAGCGGTGTGCTCCCACGACCCTCCTATCCCCATCCTCAACTGAGGATGACACGGTGGTCGGATGGTCCCGATGGGGCACTTGTGGCCTGATGACAGAGTGTTTATAATGTGTTTGATGAAACTGATGGAGGCACCGTTAGTTTATATGCGGTTCCTTGGAAAACCATGCAAAAAAGGCTTTTTACTATATTTTCGCCTGCACTGGCTGACCAGAACCCAGCCGAGGATTCCAAGACAGCGATGCACAGCAAATATCCCAAAGATCCCGGTCTTGAACAACCTTGAAAATTGTTTTCATAACTTTTTACATTCCGAGATACAGAGAGGTTAAAAGATACCCTACTTGTACACGCAAAATACGCACCTATAATCCGGTTTGAGACGAAATCATGATACATAAAGTGACGTAACAAGAAGAAATATGCTGCAAGGTGTCTCCGTTATCATCTGGCAACTTCATGTTGTAAAAATGAAATCCATTTGCTCCTAAAAATCAGGTCTGAAGGCGAAACTCAGTTTTGCGTTATTTCAGTTTCACATTATGTGGACAAAAGTTTCCGGACACCTGGTTGAAAATGACTTACAGGTTCGTCGCGCCCTCCATCGGTAATGCTGGAATTCAATATGGTATCGGCCCACCCTTACCCTTGATGCAGCTTCCAGTCTCGCAGGCATAAGTATAAGCAGGGGCCTTTGGGAATGGCAGCCCATTCTTCACGGAGTGCTGCACTGAGGAGAGGCATTGATGTCGGTGAGGCCTGGCACGAAGTCGGCGTTCCAAAACATCCCAGAGGTGTTCTATAGGATTCACGTCAGGACTCTGTGCAGACCAGTCTATTACAGAGATGCCATTCTCGTGTAACCACTCCGCCACAAGCAGTGCATTATGAACAATCCTCGATCGTGTTGAAAGATGCAATATTCCCGAATTACATTTCAACAGTGGGAAGGAAGAAGGTGCTTAAAACATCAGTGTAGTCCTGTGCTGTGACAGTGCCACCCAAAACAACAAGGGGTGCAAGCCCCCTCCATGAAAAACACAACCACACCACAACACCACCGCCTCCGAATTTTACTACCGGCACTACACACGCTGGCAGGTGACATTCACCAGGCATTCGCCATTCCCACACTCTGCCATCGGCTCGCCACATTGTGTACTGTCATTCGTCACTAAACACAACGTTTTTCCGCTGTTTAGTCGTCCAGTGTTTACGCTCCTTACACCAATCCTAGGATCGTTTGGCATTTACCGGCCTCCTGAGTGGCTTATGAGCAGCTTCTCGACCATGAAATCCTCCCGCCTAACTCTCGTAGTACTTGCAGTGGATCCTGATGCAGTTTGGAATCCCTGTGTAAGGGTCTGGATAGATGTCTGCCTGTTACACGTTACGAGCCTTTTCAACTGTCAGCGGTCTCTGTCAGTCAACAGACGAGGTCCGCCTGTACGATTTTGTGCTGTACGTGTCCCTTCACGTTTCCACTTCACTAGCACATCGGAAGCAGTAGACCTAGGGACGTTAAGAGTGTCGAAATCTCGCGTACAGATTCATGACACAAGTGACCCCCAATCACCTGACCACGTTCCAAGTCCGTGAGTCCCGCAGAGGGCCCCATTCTGCTCTCTCACGATGTCTGATGACTACCGAGGTCACTGATATGGAGTACCTGGTGGTAGATGGCAGCAAAATGCACCTAATATGAAAAATATATGGTTTTGGTGTGTCCCGATACTTTTGATTACGTAGTGTAAGTAAAGTATCTATATTTTATTGGCCAATAACTTTCGTTTCATATAAGTTACATGCCCTGTTGCATCAGGCAAAGGAAAGAAAACAACTGAGAAATGTTCATATCGGACAGAAAAAAATGTGAATATGTCCCTGTTTATTTAAAAGACTCTGACTGAAAACTGAGTGCTATCTGCCCCACTCTACGTTCCTCAGCACCTCTAAAGATGTTGACATGCAAACATACTCACGCTCTTTTATGCTGAGAGAGAAGAAGAGAGTGGCAGTGGCGAAGAGACAGAAAAGTAATAAATACTGAAAGATGGTAGAAAGTGGTTGTGCTTTAGAAAATGCAAACGGGACAGTGGCAGTGTGGGGGGAACAGAGGAGCTCAGTGCCAGTGGAGCATAATTGAGAGTGACAGAACAGTTCTTTGAAACGAGTGAAGGAGACAGTTACAGGGTGGTAGGGCGAGGCCGAGGGGGGGGGGGGGGGGAAATGGAGGAGAGCCAGCGATATTAAGAGACAGAGTGAATGAAGTGTATGGCAATGACAAAGAAGAAGAGACACAAGCAGTGGAGAGGAAGAAATAGTATATTAGCAATAAGAAGGAGCAAGAGGGAGACAGAGACAGTGACAGAAGGGTGTAGTAGTAGGACATAATGAAGGGGAGTGTGGTTGTGAGACAGGAGAGAATGACAGAGGTACACAAAGTTATAAAACCGATATCTGTGCTGAATGGGTGGGTGAGGAAGGACATCTGGAAGTGGATGAGTATTAGCTGTTTACAGGGGTGGACTACTGGATGTGAGCGAGTTACAGGTAGTGGAACTTTTGGAAGTCTGCATGTCAAAAAAAAAAAAGAGCGAATATGTTCGCATGCCTATATTTTTGAGTAAAATTTTACAGGTGCAGAAGAAAGTAGCTGCTAACCCACTTTTGAGTGAGAGCCTTTTAAGGAAATGATTTTTTTTGTGCTCCGGTAGGAGCGATTTTTCCACTGCTAGTGGTATGTTTCTTATAGCTTTCCCAGCGTAATAGCCGGCCGGTGTGGCTGAGCGGTTCTAGGCGCTTCAGTCTGGAACCGCGCGACCGCTACGGTCGCGGGTTCGAATCCTGCCTCGGGCATGGATGTGTGTGATGTCCTTAGGTTAGTTAGGTTTAAGTAGTTCTACGTCTAGGGGACTGATGACCTCAGATGTTAAGTCCTATAGTGCTCAGAGCCATTTGAACCATATGAACCTGAGTAATAATTTTAAACACGGTTCTCGGGCCTACCTTACCATTTTATCATTGCGTCTCCACAATATTACGCCGTAAAAATCGTACGGCTTAACCAGGTGGTGTAGCAGCTATTTTTAAAACTGCAGAAACCACACATACGAGTAGACCTCGGTTTCGCACTGTAACGGTTCAATTTGTAAACACTTGTAGTCGTCGACATCTGCTGGAGTGTTGTCTGCGTGATACTCAGGTATACCATGTTTAAAAATGTGCATAATACTGCTAAAGATAATACAACTACCCAATTAAAAAAAAAGATCGAAAAGATGTTTTACAAATACGAGTAGATAATATTGAAAACATTTTAGAAACCGAAAAAAAGATAGTGTTAGAGAGACAAGGAAACAAGAAACATTAAGTGCTGAACAGCTACACAATTTAATAGGATTTTTTCCTTCTTCTTCTTCCATGAGTTGACCACGTTCTCCTTCGGGGTCCAAGCTATCTCCATACCAGATTTAATCCAAATTAGTTCAGCGATTTATTCATGACAATGTAACACACAGAGTTACTTTCACATTTGTAATATTTGTATGGGTTGTACGTTCCCTGTACTGTACCAGTTAACCGTTGTCCACCACCGCCTTGGCGTACGACTGAGCACATGTGATCATTCCGATATGTTTACAAGTTGTGACATCCAGGTATTTCTACGAGATGAGTGATTCCTATGTGTGAAGTGCACGATTTTATACTTCTGAACATTTAATGTAAGTTGCCATTCTTCGTGCCAGTTTGAAATCATATCGATTTTCAACATATGGTTAGACGTTTGTGCCGGTTCTTTCGGGTAGCACTTCATTATAGATAACTGCGTCATGTGAGGTTATTATCAATATTTTCCACTGCGTAATCAACATTCAATACGAACATAAATTTCTCAAAGTACACTCTAACACAAAGAAGAAACGACGCACCACGAAGAAATTATCCGAATCGGTAGATGTGGTGGACAGATATAAACAAACAAGTGATGACAAGCGAAGAAGAAAAAATTGATAGTTTTTCAAGCGAAAGAGCTGGAGAAATTGAGCAAGTCAATAACGTTCTGTACACCTCTGGTCCTCATGCTGGCAGTTATTCGGCTTAGCAATGACTGACAGAATTGTTGGATGACCTGCTGAGGGACATCGTGCGAAATTCTGCTCAGCTGGCAAATTAGATCGCCAAAGCCTCGAGACGGTGGGAGGGTTCTTTCCACAAGGCTCCTTACGTTCTTTATTGGGGAGAGATCCGGCGACATTGCTGCCCAAGGTGGAGTTTGGCAAGCAGGAATACGAGCAGTAGAAATCCTCGCCGTCTGCGGGAGAACATTATCTTGCTGAAATATATGCTCAGGCTGGTCTGACATGAAAGGCGACAAAAGTGGGCGTAGGAAATTGTCGACGTACTACTGTGCAGTAAAGGCGGTGCAGATGGCTACCAAAGAGTTCCTGCTACGAAGGGAAAAGAAACGTCGCCCCAGACCACTCCTGGGTGCCGCGCCACGTGGCGGGCGACATTCTGGTTGGTGTCCCGCCATTGCGCGGGACGTCTGTAGACACGTCTTTGGTCTGAAAGCTCAGTGATTGGAGTAGAATCGTATTCACTGATGAATTCTGCTTCGAACTGAGCCCCGAGGGCCAGTGGAGAGGTGTCTGGAGCCGCCCCAGACAGTGGTAAGGTGAGCCGAACAACTGCTTGCATAAGGCCAGAGGTTGATCAACGTTTTACAGAGTTGCTCAACTTGTGCAGTTATTATTTTTTTTCAATAAATCATCCAATTTTTCTTAAACTACAATTACATGTTTGTCGGTCCATGTACATCACATCTACCGATTTCCGTGCCATTGGCATAATTCTTGGTGCGTTGTTTTTATTTTTTAGTGTACTTCGCTATGATTGCATCTGTCGAATTAGTCTCAGTCCTAGCTGCGTTATTGCAGCCTGAATGGTACACCATCACGGTACTCTTTTTAGTAAATTTTGGTTTGATGACTAGTCAAATTTATTTTAAGATAAGTGAATACCCTACCTGATATCCCGAGTCGTAGCCTTTGAGTTGACACATAATAAAGATTTAGTCTGTTCATGCATGTCCCACATATTTCAGATTCTTTGCGGGTTGGCGTAAAGAAATTCACTATGGGTCGTGAGGTAGCGTTCTCGCTTCCCGCGCCCGGGTTCCTGGGTTAGATTCCTGGCGGGGTCACGGATTTTGTCTGTCTCGTGATGACTGGGTGTTGTGTGATGTCCTTAGGTTAGTTAGGTTTAAGTAGTTCTAAGTTCTGTACAAACTGTACCAACTATATGTTGATTACCCATTAGAAAATATTAATAGTAAGCACAGGTGATGCAGTCAGCTACACTAATCAGCCAGGAAACTGTGATCACCTAGCTAATAACCGGTATGTCCACCTTTGGCACAGATAACAGCGGCGACATGTCACAGCATGGAAGCAGTGTTGCCTTCGTATGTCGCTGGACTGAGTTGGCACCACATCTGCGCGCACAAGTCACCTAATTCGCATAAATTCCGGGGAGTGGGGTGATGAGCTCTGACTCCACATTCGGTCACATCGCAGATGTGTGTAATTGTGTTCAGATCTGGTGGCATGGGGACCAGTGCATCAACTGGAACTCTCCACTCTGTTTCCCGCACCACTCAATCATACTCCGGGCCTTGTGACATCGAGCATTATCTTGCTGGACAATGCCACTGGTGTTGGGAAACATGATCGTGTACATGGTCTGCAACCAGTTACGATACTCCTTGGGTGTCACGGTGCTTTGCCCGAGCTCCACTGGACCCACAGATTCCCACGTGAACGTCCCCGAGAGCAAAACAGACCCGCTGCCAGCTTGTCTCCATCCCACAGTACAGAAGTCAAGGAGCTGTTCCCCCAGAAGGTGACGGATTCGCGCCCTACCATCGGCATGATGAAGAAGGTATCGGGAGTCATGAGACCGTGCAACGCTCTGCCACTGCGCCAACCTCCAGTGCCAGTGGCCATGTGCCCATTTCAGTCATAGCTGTCGATGTCAATATGTTAACATTGGCACATGCATGGGTGGTCGGCTACAGAGGCCATTGGTAGAAGTGTTCATTGCACTGTGTGTTCAGATATCATTGTAGTCTTTTTTTTTGGGGGGGGGGGGGGAGGGCGTCAGTCTTCTGACTGATTTGTTGCGGCCCTCCCTCCACGAATTCCTCTTCGTGATCTCAGAGTAGCACTTGCAACCTATGTCCTCTATTATTTGCTGGATGTATTCCAATCTGTGTCTTCCTATACAATGTCTATCATCCTGTCCCTTCTCCTTACCACTTTTTTCCCACATATTCCTTTCCGATTCAGCACAGAAGTTCCTCATTCCTCACCTTATCATTCCACCTAATTTTCTACATTCTTCTGTAGCAGCACATCTCAAATGTTTCGATTCTCTTATGTTCCGGTTTTCTGACAGTCCATGTTTCACTACCATATAGTGCTGTACTCCAGACGTACATTCTCAGAAATTTCTTCCTCAAATTAAGACCGATATTTGATATTAGTAGACTTCTATTGGCCAGGGATGCCCTTTTTGCCATTACTAGTCTGCTTTTGACGGTCTCCTAACTCCGTCCGCCACTCGTTATTTTACTGCCTAGGTAGCAGAATTCCTTAACTTCGTCTACTTCGTGACCATGAATCCTGATGTTAAGTTTCTCTTCGTTCTCATTTTTACTACTTCTCATTACCTCCGTCTTTCTTCGATTTACTCTCAATCCATACTCTGTACTCATCAGACTGTTCATTCCATTGTGTAGAGCATGTAATTCTTCTTGACTTTCACACAGGATAGCTATGTCATCAGCGAATCGTATCATTGATATGCTTTCACCTTTAATTTTAATTCCACTCCCGAACCTTATTTCCATCATTGGTTCCTCGATGTACAATTTGAACAGTAGGGGTGCAAGACTACATCCATGTCTCACACCCTTTTTAATGCGAGCACTTCGTTTTTGGTCGTCTATTCTTATTATTCCCTTTAGGCTGGTTCACGTATTATATATGACCCATGTCTCCCTGTAGCTTACCCCTATTTCTCTCAGAATTTCGAACATCTTGCACAATTTTACATTGTCGAACGCTTTCTCCAGGTCGACAAATCCTGTGAACGTGTCTTGATTTTTCTTTAGTCTGCATCCATTATTAACGGCAACGTCATAGTTGCCTCTCTCGTGACTTTACCTTTTCTAAAGCAAAACTGATCGTCATCTAGCACATCCTCAATTTTATTTTCCATTCTTCTGTATATTATCCTTGTCAGCAAGTTGGATCCATGAGCTGCTAAACTGATTGTGCGATAATTCTCGCTCTTGTCAACTCTTGCCGTTTTCAGAATTGTGTGGATGACATTCTACACACCAACGTAAATAGTCGATTTGTTGCCACTTCCCCCAATCGTTTTTAAAAATTCTGATGAGATTTTATCAAGCCCTTCTGCCTTATTTGATCTTAAGTCCTCCAAAGCTCTTTTAAATTCTGACTCTAATACCGGGTCCCCTAACTCTTCTAAATCGACTCCTGTTCCTTCTTCTATCAAATCAGACAAATCTTCCCCATAACAGAGACTTTCAATGTATTCTTTCCGCCTATCCGCTCTATCCTCTGCATGTAACAGTGTTCTCGCTGCCCCACTTAATGTTATCACCCTTGCTCTTAATGTCACTGCAGGTTGATATGACTTTCTTGTATGCTGAGTCAGTCCTGCCAACAATCATTTCTTTTTTGATTCTTTCATATTTTTCATGCAGCCGTTTCGTCTTAGCTTCCCTGCATTTCCTATTTATTTCGTTCCTCAGCGACTTGTATTTCTGTATTCCTGAGTTTCCGAGAACATTTTTCTGTTTCCTCCCTCCATCGATCAATTGAAATATTTTTTCTGTTACCCTTGGTTTCTTCGCAGTTACCTTCTTTGTACCTGTGTTTTCCTTCCCAACTTTTGTTATCGCCCTTTTTAGGGACGTCCATTCCTCTTCAGCTGTACTGTCCACTGAGATATTCCTTGTTGCTGTATCTATATATTTTCTACGTAGCATGGAAGTTTGATGCTAGAGCCGTCACAGTTCGCTGCCTGTCCTGCTTTACCAATCTGCCCAGACTACGATGTGCGACACCAGTAATGAGGGGTGGCTGCCGAACCTCTGGGTGTGGTTTCACTCTGGTTTCGCCACGTTTTGAAGACACTCACCACAGGACTCCTCTAACACCCGACAAGACGTGCCGATTCCGAAATGCTGGTGCTGGGCTTCTAGGCCTTCACAGGCTGCCCTCGGTCAAACTCAGATACATTGCACGCCTTCCCCATTCCACACATGGACAGCAGACTCGTTCGTACTGCATGGAGTGTGCATGTGTCTGACCACCAGGTGGCGCTGTTGTCGCCCGGACGGGGTTACATCGGTAGTAGATCGGTGGTCACAATGTGTTGGCCGATCAGTGAATGAAAACGTGCTACCGGAAAAATATATGCAGAAATATGAAAGCAGGCTGACAACACGCTTTAAATGTTGATATATGTTTCGACACAGTATGTACTAAATACAGGACACTGTTAAACAGATAGCTCTTTACTCGCACGAAGTGTTGAGTGCCATTGACAAGGGATTTCAGATTGATTCCTCATTTTCGGATTTCCAGAAGGCTTTTGACACTGTACCACACAAGCACATTGTAGTGAAATTGTATGGTTGTGGAATATCGTCTCTGTTATGTCACTGTATTTGTGATTTCTTGCCGGCCGAAGTGGCCGTGCGGTTAAAGGCGCTGCAGTCTGGAACCGCAAGACCGCTACGGTCGCAGGTTCGAATCCTGCCTCGGGCATGGATGTGTGTGATGTCCTTAGGTTAGTTAGGTTTAACTAGTTCTAAGTTCTAGGGGACTAATGACCTCAGCAGTTGAGTCCCATAGTGCTCAGAGCCATTTGAACCATTTTGTTTGTGATTTCTTGTCAGAGAGGTCACAATTCGTAGTAATTGACGGAAAGTCACCGAGTAAAACAGAAGTGATTTCTGGAGTTCCACAACGTAGTTTTATAGGCCCTTTGCTGTTCCTTAGGTATATAATTGATTTGGGAGACAATCTGAGCAGCCATCTTAGCTTGTTTGCAGATGACGCTGTCGTTTATCTGCAAACAAAGTCATCAGAAGATCAAAACAAATTGCAAAACGATTTAGGAAAGATATCTGAATGGTGCGAAAATTAGTAGTTGACCCTAAATAACGAAAAGTGTGAGGTCACCCGCATGAGTACTGAAAGGAATCCGTTAAACTTCGGTTACACGATAAATCAGTCAAATCTAAAGGCCGTAAATTCAACTAAATACCTAGGAATTACAATTACGAAGAACTTGAATTGTAAGAAACACATAGAAAATGTCGTGGGGGAAGCCTAACCAAAGACAGAGATTCATTGGCAGGACACAGACCTACTAAGGAGACTGCCTACACTACGCTTGTCCGTCCTCTTTTAGAATATTGCTGCGCTGTCTGGGATCCTTACCAGATAGAATTGGCGGAGTACATCGAAGAAGTTGAAAAAAGGCCAGCACGTTATTTATCATCGCGAAATATGGGAAAGTGTCACTGAAATGGTACAGGATTTGGGCTGGACATCGTTAAAAGAAAGTCGTTCTCACGAAATTCCAGTCACCAACTTTTTCTTCCGAATGCGAAAATATTTTATTGAGACCGACCTACATAAGGAGACACGATCACCACGACAAAATAAGGGAAATCAGACCTCAAACGGAAAGATATAGGTGTTCGTTCCTTTCGCGCGCTACACGAGATTGGAATAATAGAGAATTGTGTAGGTGCTTCGATGAAGCCTCTGCCAGGCATTTAAATGTGATCTGCAGAGTATCCATGTAGATGCAAATGTTAAATTCACATTTTTGTGACGGCAAATATACAGAAGTCGTTTCTTCAGTTCACTGAATGTAGCGCAGTACGCTTCAGATTTGACCTTCGCACCATGAGGGAGAAGATCGAACAGAATAACCCCTTCACCCCTTCAGACTCCGAAAAGACCGACGCCACTACTTTACCAACTGACGGTACGGCTTTCAATTTTTTCTTGAGAAGTGGGGTTGTGTGGCGCCACTCCATTGATTGCCGTTTTTTTTTTCGTTTCGAAGTGATGAATCCAAGTTTCATAGCATGTGACGATGTCCAACAAAAAATTGTAACTATCAGTCACGTAATGTGCAAGCATTTCCGCACAGACGGTCCTTTCATGAAGTTAATATCTTCTGGGCTATTAGGACGCTTCATATTTCCTCTAAAATAATCGACGTTTCGACCCCTCTGCTGGGATCCTCTTCAGGATCTTCCCGTGTCCACTACTGCTAGAACACTCTCTCTGTTAGGTGACGAGGAACCCAGCGGGCGCACACCTTTGAGTAGTTCACCTGGTGGACGAGTGTGTCAGCGCAAACAACACGGACGTCCAGTTCTGCAGCGAGACGTCTGAGTGTGATCCGTCCATCACCTCGAATGAGAGTGTCCGCACGTTCCAACACTGCAGGAGTCACAGCTGTGTGTGTGGACGGCCGGCACGCGGCAGGTCGGAAGGTCTTGCGCGACCTTGTTGCGATGACGTTAGATGCCTCGCCCAACGACTCCCCATGCTTTCGTTCATTGCCACGTCACCGTAGACATTCTGCACGCGCCTATCGGAGCTCCATGAGACAATAGGCGGGAATATTCCAATATGTACCACACAAATTTCCGTATTTTTTCAATCAAAATTTTCCGAGAAAAAATGTGTTGCATTACTTATCGAACGCACCTAGTGTAGTGGTTTTAATTTCTGTGATGCGCCTCTGAACTGCATACGTTAAATATCTCGTCAGGCATATTTACCTGACGCACTGCGCCATTCCTCGTTTTTTACTCGTATAAGAGAGTCACAGTGTTACAGTATTTTTTCACGTAGACTTACACGGTTGACAGTAAGCTAATATGATAGCTAATTACTCAACAGTCTTCGGATCGGTTAAAACAATAATCCAACAAGATCTGCCTTTATTTGTAGTAGTGTGGCTGACACATGAGACACGCCGAAAATGAAGCAGCAGAAGACTGAATGGCAGCAAGTGGACCCACAGTAAATAAAAAAAGAAAAAAAATTATATTCATCTGCCTAAAAATTTATGGTCAGATTATTCTAGCACGCAAAAGACATTCTCCCCGCTAGTTCCGTTACGAAGGTTAGGAGAATATTTTAAAAGGGCGACTCAAGTCTCCTTTAGGAAAAGCACCGAGAAAGAGCAATAAGAGCCCTAGACTGCAACGCTAACAAATACAGGAGAAAATTCAGTGTCTCTGTAAGCAAACAACGCCGAGCCCGTGAGAAGCGACTCCGGAGCCATCCGATAAAGTTTATCTCGGTTGAGATATAATCTCGCGAGAGAACATTTAAGCTGTTTCGTACCTACTCCGTGTTACTGTTCGTTGCGATGTTCCTCGCAGTCGGTAGCACTGTCGTGAAGTAAACTCATGAAGCGAGGCTTCTGATAGGCAGCTATCATCAACAGCCGAAACATTGGGATGCCATCATAGTGTGTACATTGCAGATAATCAGTGCGAGCTTTACAGTAATGTACATGAGATACTAGTAAACTTGTGAATGCAGAAACCTTCAAGGTCCTAATGAACACAGAGATCTTGGCTGCATTGTGTCTAAGAGCCAACGGATCCACTTCGCACGCAGCACAGCCCACTGCGCAGTTCGGTACGACTGCGTGGCCTCTCGCCTGGTCACTGTCCTCGTCATTTGTTTGGAGAAGGTCGGAAGTTTACTGGATCGGAGTAGCGTCGAAGTGGCTGAAAGACACTGCCTGACAATTTTTACAACATAATTAATCATTAATACTTGTAAAGTAACTAATTCCCGACGTTGCCCAAGATGTTTAATATCTGTCAACAAAGTGATTGGCCCTGAGACTTGTTGATACCCACAGCGAAAGCAACCCGCTTTGGAAACAGCAAATCACTTTTTCTTCTTCTTTACTGTTGCTTCCCCCCCCCCCCTCCCCTCCCAGCCCAACGTATGGGCTTTGGTTGGATCGTCAGCGGATACAATTTGCCGCGCTTCAGTCACATGAGAGGAAAAGCTTTAGAAAAGTATTATAAAAGCTGGACATTGCAGTTGCCAAAAAAAATTACGTGTTGTACAATAAAAACAGATCGACAATTATGTAAGTCAAAATACAAGAAGTTGATTTAGTAATTAATTAATTTACAGATACACATGAATGGAAAATGAGAGTCGCATACGAATATAAAGAGTGAGTCGTTAACTATTGCCACCAAGAATAACTCCGAAATTATGATAGTAACTTAAAAGTTTCTGGGACAAATGTTGCATGGGACAACGGTGGCCATAATATGACGTTGGTTGTTTGTTACTAGGTGGTGTTGTGTCAGAGATATAAAGGTCAACTTCGTTTTCTTAAATGGCATGCAATGGTTTGGTACTTATTAGCTGACAGCGGCTATCGAGACGAATCGAATGACGTGTAACAGTAAGATCAACGAAGGTCAAAAACGCGGCATGAACGTCCATGTACAGAAGGTGTTCGAACTGATGACCATTGGTATCAAGTCAGTGCTGCAATCTTCTTATCATGAATTGAGTGGTATTCCTTCTCACTTCGGCACTTATCGAACCACGTGCTCTGGCAGTTCTCTCTCGCATATCTTCAGGTGTAGTAGGAACGTCTTTATAAACAATGTCCTTTATGAATCCCCACAAGAAAAACTCCAGAGGTGTCAAGTCTGGCGAACGAGACGGCCACGACTCGTCTCCTCCGCGTCCAATCCAACCATCTGGGAATTGTCTCTGCAACTCGTCTCTAGCCATCAGCGAAAAATGTGCCGAACACCCAACGTGTCGATACCACATTCTGCTCCTTGTTCCTAAAAGTATTTCTTTCAATAACAGACCTAATGTTTGTTGGAGGAATGTAGTGTACTCCCTAACATTAGGATTTCATTCGATGAAATAGGGGCCTATAATTCTGTCCTTCAGAATCCCACACCATACATTCACCGACCACAGTTCTTGTGTGCAACTCGCCGCTGGCAACATGGATTTTCACTTGCCCAATAACGCATGTTATGCAAATTAGTCAATTTGCCAGGAAGAATAGGCGCATACAATTCTTCATTTAAGGAAGAGAACCACAGTTGTAACTTTTTTATATCATAAGATGGCATGCACTTGCATATATGTATAATCAGTTTAAATGAAACTTTCTTAAACTTTCCATATGACTTGATTATATCTTTAGGACCCCTCTTTGAGGTTTTTCTGTATCCGCCACTGCTCGTGTGTAGGTATGTATACAAGTTTCTGAAAAGAGCCACAGGTCGCAGTTCGTATTATTTATTACCGGTTTTGCTCTTCAAATGACAATACCAGCTCTTGCTAAAAATATATGTAGCTTACGCCCTCCCAAACGCTCATTAGGGGATCATGCAGAAATTTGAAGTAAATCGGCGAAGAACTTTTAGAATTATTTCGTAAAAACCTTTCCTCTGTATGTACTACAAACACATATATTTAAATCCAGATTACGAAATATTATGCAGACAGTGATCTTCCTCTTCCCTTGAAGGTAAAGTGTGGAAAATTTCATGAAGATAGGAATAATACTGTAGATTTGTATGAATTACAATGAAACGAACACTATACACCATGTATCATAATTAATAGTGTAAACGCATAGAGTTGAAAGTACACGATACTAGAAGCAAAAAAGTCTCAGGAAACATAGGGAAATGGATAGGTTAAAGTTAGATATAGTGGGAATCACTGATGTTCGGTGGCAGGAGGAACAAGACTTCTGGTCAGGTGACTACAGGGCTATAAATACAAGATCGAATAGAGGTAATGCAGGAATAGGTTTGATAATGAATAAAAAAATAAGAGTGCGGGTAAGCTACTACAAACAGCATAGTGAAGGCATTATTGTGGCTAAGATAGACACCAAGCCCATGCCTACTACAGTAGTACAAGTTTATATGCCAAGTAGCTCTGCAGATGACGAAGAAATTGAAGAAATGTATGTTGAAATAAAACAAATTATTCAGGTAGTGAAGGGAGACGAAAATTTAATAGTCATGGCTGACTGGAATTCGAGAGTAGGAAGAGGGAGAGAAGGAAACATAGTAGGTGAATATGGATTGGGGTTAAGAAATGAAAGGGGAAGCCGTCTGGTAGAATTTTGCACAGAGCATTACTTAATCACAGCTATCAATTGGTTCAAGTATCACGAAAGAAGGTTGTGTACATGGAAGAATCCTGGAGATACTATAGGTATCAGATAGATTACATAATGGTAAGACAGAGATTTAGGAACCAGGTTTTAAATTGTAAGATTTCCAGGGGCAGATGTGGACTCTGACCACAATCTATTGGTTATGAATTGTAGATTAAAACTGAAGAAACTGCAAAAAGGTGGGAATTTAAGGAGATGGGACCTGGATAAACTGACTAAACCAGAGGTTGTACAGTGTTTCAGAGAGAGCATGAGGGAGAAATTGACAGGAATGGGGGAAAGAAATACAGTAGAAGAAGAATGGGTAGCTCTGAGGGATGAAGTAGTGAAGGCAGCAGAGGATGAAGTAGGTAAAAAGACGAGGGCTAGTAGAAATCATTGGGTAACAGAAGAAATATTGAATATAATTGATGAAAGGAGAAAATATAAAAATGCAGTAAATTAAATAGGCAAAAAGGAATACAAACGTCTCAAAAATGAGATCGACAGGAAGTGCAAATTGGCTAAGCAGGGATGGCTAGAGGACAAATGTAAGGATGTAGAGGCTTATCTTACTAGGGGCAAGATAGATACTGCCAACAGGAAAATTAATGAGACCTTTGGAGAAAAGAGAGCCACTTGCATGAATATCAAGAGCTCAGATGGAAACCCAGTTCTAAGCAAAGAAGGGAAAGCAGGAAGGTGGAAGGAGTATATAGAAGGTCTATTGAAGGGCGATGCACTTGAGGACAATATTATAGAAATGGAAGAGGATGTAGATGAATATGAAATTGGAGATACGATACTGCATGAAGAGTTTGACAGAGCACTGAAAGACCTGAGTCGAAACAAGGCCCCAGGAGTAGACAACATTCCATTAGAATTACTGACGGCCTTGGGGGAGCCACTCCTGACAAAACTCTACCATCTGGTGAGGAAGATGTATGAGACAGGCGAAATAACCTCAGACTTCAAGAAGAATGTAATAATTCCAATTCAAAAGAATGCAGGTGTTGACAGATGTGAAAATTACCGAACTATCAGTTTAATAAGTCACAGCTGCAAAATACTAACGCGAATTCTTTAGAGACGAATGGAAAAACTGGTAGAAGCCGACCTCAGGGAAGATCAGTTTGGATTCCGCAGAAATGTTGGAACACGTGAGACAATACTGACCTTACGGCTTATCTTAGAAGAAAGATTAAGGAAAGGCAAACCTACGTTTCTAGCATTTGTAGACTTAGAGAAAGCTTTTGACAATGTTGACTGGAATACTATCTTTCAAATTCTGAAGGTGGCAGGGGTAAAATACAGGGAGCGAAAGGCTATTTACAATTTATACAGAAACCAGATGGCAGTTACAAGCGTCGAGGAACGTGAAAGGGAAGCAGTGGTTGGAAAGGGAGTGATACAGGGTTGTAGCCTCTCCCCGATGTTATTCAATCTGTATATTGAGAACGCAGTAAAGGAAACAAAAAAAAAAATTAGGAGTAGGTATTCAAATCCGTGGAGAAGAAATAAAAACTTTGAAGTTGGCCGATAATATTGTAATTTTGTCAGACAGCAAAGGACTTGCAAGAGCAGTTGAACGGAATGGACAGTGTCTTGAAAGGAGGATATAAGATGAACATCAACAGAAGCAAAACGAGGATAATGGAATGTAGTCGAATTACGTCGGGTGATGCTGAGGGAATTAGATTAGGAAATGAGACACTTAGTGTAGTTAAGGAATTTTGCTATTTGGGGAGCAAAATAACTGATGGTGGTCGAAGTAGAGAGGACATAAAATGTAGACTGGCAATGGCAAGGATAGCGTTTCTGAAGAAGAGAAATTTGTTAACATCGTGTATAGATTTAAGTGTCAGGAAGTCGTTTCTGAAAGTATTTGTATGAAGTGTAGCCAACCGGCCGCGGTGGCCGTGCGGTTCTGGCGCTGCAGTCCGGAACTGCGGGACTGCTACGGTCGCAGGTTCGAATCCTGCCTCGGGCAAGGGTGTGTGTGATGTCCTTAGGTTAGTTAGGTTTAAGTAGTTGTAAGTTCTAGGGGACTGATGACCTAAGATGTTGAGTCCCATAGTGCTCAGAGCCATGGAGTGTAGCCATGGATGGAAGTGAAACATGGACGATAAATAGTTTGGACAAGAAGAGAACAGAAGTTTTCGAAATGTGGTGCTACAGAAGAATGCTGAAGATTAGATGGGGAGATCACATAACTAATGAGGAGGTATTGAATAGAATTGGGGAAAAGAGGAGTTTGTGGCACAACTTGACAAGAAGAAGGGACCGGTTGGTAGGACATGTTCTGAGGCATCAGGGGATGGCAAATTTAGCTTTGGAGGGCAGTGTGGAGGGTAAAAATCGAAGAGGGAGACCAAGAGATGAATACACTAAGAAGATTCAGAAGGATGCAGGTTGCAGTAAGTACTGGGAGATGAAGAAGCTTGCACAGGATAGAGTAATATGGAGAGATGCATCAAACCAGTCTCAGGACTGAAGACCACAACAACAACATGGATTATCGTCTCAGTTGTGCGAGTGGATTCGTGATTTCATGTCGGAAAGGTCATAGTTTGTAGTAATCGACGGAAATTCATCGAGTAATTCCCAAGGAATATTTATAGGACCTCTACTGTTCCTGATCTACATGAATGATTTAGGAGACAATCTGAGCAGTCCACTAAGATTTCTTCATCTACATCCACATCTACATGGGTACTGAAAGTCATATTTAAGTGCTTGGCAGAAGGTTCATCGAACCACTTTCACAATAATTCTCTCTATTATTCCAATCTCGTACAGCGCGGAGGAAACGAACACCTATATCTTTCAGTGCGAACTCTGATTTCCCTTATTTTATTACGGTTTTCGTAGATCAGCGTAAGCAAAATATTTTCACATTCGGAGGAGAAAGTTGCTGATTGAAATCTCGTGAGAAGATTCCGTAGGAACGAAAAACGCCTTTGCTTTAATGATGTCCAGCCCAAATCCTGTATCATTTCAGTGACACTCTCCCCCATATTTCGCAATTATGCAAAACGTGCTGCCCTTCTTTGAACTTTTTTAATGTACTCTGTCTTGTGACTTGGCAAGACAGCCAAGCCACTATGATTGGAAGCCGAAAGGCACGCGTTAAGCTCACGCAGGCTGGCGTGAGGTCTGGAACATTTAAGGAAGTTAGACTTTAGCAAAAAAGGTCGTAGCTGTTTGAATACTTAACTTTAATCCATAATTGGTGAACATCGGACTTACGGTACATGCATCACAAGATAAATAGCAAATGATAATGGCGCCTTGCTAGGTCGTAGCAAATGACGTATCTGAAGGCTATGCTAACTATCGTCTCGGCAAATGAGAGCGTAATTTGTCAGTGAACCATCGCTAGCAAAGTCGGCTATACAACTGGGGCGAGTGCTAGGACGTCTCTCTAGACCTGCCGTGTGGCGGCGCTCGGTCTGCAATCACTGATAGTGGCGACACGCGGGTCCGACGTATACTAACGGACCGCGGCCGATTTAAAGGCTACCACCTAGCAAGTGTGGTGTCTGGCTGTGACACCACACTCTGTCATTCCTATCTGGTTCTTAGTATCCCACACCGCGCAGCAGTATCCTAAAAGACAATGGACAAACGTAGTGTAGGCAGTCTTTTGAATTATGTTCTAAGTGTTTTGCCTATGAAACGCACTCTTCGGTTAGCCTTCTTCACAGCATTTTCTGTGTGTTCCTTCCAATTTAAATTGTTGATTATTGTGATTCCTAGTTATATAGTTGAACTTAACGGTGCTTAGATTTGACTGATTTATCGTGTAACCGAAGTTTAACGAATTCCTTTTCGCACTCAGGTGGATGATCTCACACTTTTCATTATTTAGAGAGAATTACCAATTTTCCAACTATACAGTTATTTTTTCTAAATCGTTTTACAATTCGTTTGGATCATCTGATGACCTTATTAGTCGATAAACATCATCTGCAAACAACCCAAAGCGGCTGCTCAATCTGTCTCCAAATAGTTTACGTAGATGAGGAACAGCAAAGGGCCGATAACACTACTTTGGGGAACGCTAGAAATCACTTGCATTTTACTCGATGACTTTCCGTCAGTTACTATGAATTGCGACCTCTCTGACAGGAAATCACGAATCCAGTCGCATAATTGAAACGATATTCCGTCAGCACGCTATTTCACTACAAGCCTCTTGCTGCTGATGCTGTAATTTACGATTGTCGTAAAGTCATAAGATGATCAAAAACAATTTCAAAATGATTTAGGCAAGTGGCAACTGACTCTAAATAATGGAAAGTGTGAAGTCATTAACATGAGTAGTAAAATATATCCGCAATATTTCAGTAACACGATAAATTACGAAAATCTAACTGAGTTAAACAATTACAGATTAGGATTACGAGTAAATTAAATTGGAAATGTCACATAGGTGATGTTTGTGGGAAGGCTAACAAAAGACGTCGATTTATTGGCCGAAGTTTATAAAACTACAACAGGTCTACTAAAGAAACTGGCTACACTACACTTGTCCACCCTGTTCCGGAATATTGCTGTATTGAGTGGGATTCTTACCAGGTAGGATTGACGGACATTGTAAATGTCCAAAGAAGGGCACTTGTTCTGTATTACCACGAAATAGGGGAGAGCGTGCGACGGATATAGTAGCCGACCTTGGTGGCCGAGCGGTTCTAGGCGCTACAGTCTGGAACCCCGCGACCGCTACGGTTGCAGGTTCGAATCCTGCCTCGGGCATGGGAGTGTGTAATGTCCTTAAGTTAGTTAGGTTTAAGTAGTTCTAAGTTCTAGGGGACTGATGACCTCAGAAGTTAAGTCCCATACTCTTCACAGCCATTTGAATCATTTGAACGTATATAATACAGGAATTGGGGTGGCTGTCATGAAAAAAAAAAGACACGTTAAGGCAGGTTGTTCTCATGAAACTACAATCACCAGCTTTCTCCTCAGAGTGTGGGAATATCTTTTTTTGGCGCTCACCTACACAGAGAAGATGAGGAGAAATCAGGGTTCTCATGGAAAGATTTAAATGTTCATTTCTCCCGGAAGCTGTTAGAGAGTGGAACACTAGCCACGTAACTTGAAGGCACAATGTAGTTCGATGAACTGCTTAAATATGAATTGTAGAGTGATCATACAGATGTAGATGTAGATGTACTCCTTCGCTGGTGGGCTGCGAACGTTTGACAGCACTATGTGTAAGTCAAACAGCCTGTTTGCAGATAATAACTGTGTACTGCGTAACGTCGAGTGAATCGACACTGTACGAAGATGTACTCACCGAGGTCTTGGCAGTACGTCTCCCACATCAGTCCATCGCCGTAACTCAGTTCGTCGGTGACGCTGGCGACGTGGTTACAGACACAGTCGAGCACCGAGGTGTTATTTGCTGCCAGCAAAACCAGCAGCGACGTAGCTACGCCCGCTGGGTCCATTGTCAGCTACTCACGCAGAGGTGGGAACGAACACACGCGCTGCGTACCGCAGGGAGCACTGACTGAGTGTGCGCTACGTGCAGCGGAAGTGTTTCCGCAGGAAGGTTAAACCGCAGGAAGCGTGACGTCCCCCACCCGTGACTCGCTCATTTTTCCCTTTACTTTACCAGTCATCAACTGCGGACACGCATTCGTCACAAAAGAGTATTTGTTTCACAAATACGCCTGCAACGTGGACTTAGGACGACATCGAGTTACACTAAGAGACTTGTAGCAGATGTCTAGGCGTACTGGTTTACTATTTCGACACAAAAATCTCATGACGTGCCAGTCTTTAATAATGAATTGGGAACTGATGCACATTCAAATGCCAAAGAAACTGGTACACCTGCCTAACACCATATAAAGCACCAGCGAACACGCAGAAGTGCCGCAACACGACGTGGCATGCACTCGACTAATGTCTGAAGCAGTGCTGGAAGGAATGAAGACCATAAATCCGCAAGAGGAGTGGAGATATCTTCTGGATAGCACGTTGCAACACATACCAGATGTGCTCAGTGATGTTCATGTCTGGAGAGTTTGGTGGCCAGCGGAGGTGTTTAAACCCATAAATGTGTTTCCGAAGCCACTCTGTACTAATTCTCGACGTTTGGGACGTCGCATCGTCCTGCTGGAATTTCCCGAGTCCGTCCGAATGCAAAGTGTACATGAATGGATGCAGGTCATCAGGCAAGGTGCTTACGTACGTGTCACCCGTCAGAGTCGTATATAGACGTATCAGAGGTCCCATATCACTCCAAGTACACATGCCCCACATCCTTACAGAGCCTCCACCAGCTTGAACCCTCCCTACTGACATGGAGGGATTCATGAGGTTGTCTCCATACCTGTACACATCGATCCGTCGCTAGAACTTGAAACGACACTCGTCCGACCAGGTAACATGTTTCCAGACATCAACAGTCCAACGTCGGTGTTGACGTGCCCTGACGAGGCGTAAAGCTTTTTGTTGTGCTGTCATCACGGGTAGACGAGTAGGCCTTTGGTTCCAAAAGACCATATCGATCATGTTTTGTTGAATGGTTCGCACGCCGATACTTGTTGATGGTGCAGCACTGAAATCTTCAGCAATTTGGATTAGTGCTGTACTTCTGTCACGTTAAACTATTCTCTTCAGCCGTCGTTGGTACCGTTCTTGCAGGATGTTTTTCCAGCCGCAGCGATGTCAGAGATTTGATCTTTTACCCGATTCCTGATATTCACGGCACACTCGCGATATGATCGTACGGGGAAAACTCCCCACTTCATAATCTACCTCGGAGATGCTGTGTCCCATCGCTCGTGCGCCGACTATAGCACCACGTACAAACTCACTTAAATGTTGATAACCGGCTACTGTAGCTGCAATAACCAATTTAATGATTGCGACAGACTCTTGTTGTCTTACATAGGAGCTGCCGACCGCAGCGCCGTGTTCTGCTTATTTACATATCTCTGTATTTCAATATGCATGCCTATACCAGTTTCTTTCGCGCTTCATTGTAGATCTGCAAAGGGCGTTCAAAAAGTTTTGCACAGTGGTCGCTAATTTTTTTATTTTTTGCAGGAGGAGAGTTAAATTTTTTGTGAACATACTTGGAACTTTCAGCTATGTTGTTGTTGTTGTGGTCTTCAGTCCTGAGACTGGTTTGATGCAGCTCTCCATGCTACTCTATCCTGTGCAAGCTTCTTCATCTCCCAGTACCTTCTGCAACCTACATCCTTCTGAATCTGCTTAGTGTATTCATCTCTTGGTCTCCCCCTATGATTTTTACCCTCCACGCTGCCCTCCAATACTAAATTGGTGATCCCATGATGCCTCAGAACATGTCCTACCAACCGATCCCTTCTTCTGGTCAACTTGTGCCACAGACTCCTCTTCTCCCCAATCCTATTCAATACTTCCTCATTAGTTATGTGATCTATCCATCTAATCTTCAGCATTCTTCTGTAGCACCACATTTCAAAAGCTTCTATTCTCTTCTTGTCCAAACTTTCAGCTATAAGTTGGTGTATAAAAGTATTTCCTTTCATTTACAGGTGAGCCATAATGGACCGTGAAGTAGATGTCAGGTGGCGACTACGGTCGATGATGAAGTTCCCCTTTCAAAACAGGCGATGACTCCGCCACATTGATTCACAGGAAGTTGCTCCCTGTTAATGGGCAGGACACTGTGAATCGCAGCAGTATCCAGCGGTGGTTGCAGAGGTTTAAAGAAGTTGATTTCTCTCTACTGGACAATCGACGATGCGTAGACCATCGACGGCAGTGAGTGACGTGAATAAGGAGACCATTGATCAAATCATCCAAAATGACAGATGTTTGACGACACGACAGATTGCTGAAATGACTCGTTTGTCATTGGGTAGTGTGGTATCACTGGTACAGTCACTAGGGTACAGGAAAGTCTCTGCACGTTGGGTGCCTAGATTACTGACAAGCGAAATGAAAACGATGAGGAAGAATGTGTGCTAGGGTCTCATGAAGAGCTTCACTGAAGAGTGGAAACAGTGTCTGGACGGCGTCATTACACAGGATGAAACATGGCTGTTTTTGTCCGAACCTGAGAGCAAAGTCCAATCCATGGAGCGGCGCCATCCGGGTTCCCCTCGGAAGTAGAAACAAGTAGAAGAAGTGAAGCTGTGAGTACCGGGCGTGAGTCGTGCTTCGGTAGCTCAGTTGGTAGAGCACTTGCCCGCGAAAGGCAAAGGTCCCGAGTTCGAGTCTCGGTCGGGCACACAGTTTTAATCTGCCAGGAAGTTTCATATCAGCGCACACTCCGCTGCAGAGTGAAAATCTCATTCTAGAAACAAAGACGTTCACGAACAGCAGAGTGAAAGGTGATGACCTCGTTCTTCTGGGATCAGTGTGGTGTCGTTTTCATTGACTTTTTGGAACCTAGCTCCACAGTTAATCGGGACCATTACTGTTCGTCAATGGACAAGCTGCGACGTGCCGTCAAGACCCACAGAGCACAGCTTCAGCGTCAGTTCATCAGACTACACCGTGACAATGCCAAACCCCATACAGTTCTTATGCCTCAGAAGAAAATCAGGACAATGGGTTGGAAAATTGTTCCTCAGCCTCCGTACAGTGCAGACTTGGCTCCATCTGATTTTTACCTCTTTGATCGTCAGAAATCCCACCTGTGCGGTAAAACGTTTGATAGTGAGACTTATTTCCTGTGTCACGCGATGGTTAAAAGTCAATTCCCAGAATTTTACCAAAGTGCATTTACATCATGGAAAGAACGTTGGGCCAGATGCGTCACAGCTGATGGAGGCTACATAGTGTAGGCTCAATGTAGAGCTAAATGTTCCAAGTACGTTCACAAAAAATTTCATTCTCCTCCTTCAAAAAATAAAAAAAATAGAGACGACTGTGCAAAACTTTTTGAACGCCCTTTGTGCATTAAATGTATTCGAAATTGCGAATATGGACAGCCATAAGCTGTGGAGTGGAATCACGACTGTGAAAATTTTTGCCGGACCGGGACTCGAACCCGGACGTCCCACTCGTCGCGAGTGGCCGCCTTACCATTAGGCTGTCCGAGCGAGACCCGCGGCCAGCCGCAAAACGCCTTTTTTGTTGTCAACCATGTGTCTGCAAACTGTACTCTTACCCCCATTATGTGTATTCCAACACAGGGGAGACATTTCTCTAGGAAGTCGCCTGCCTACAGGATGAATACGACATTGCAGAGCCTGTGTTACTCCGAATTACAATGCAGGCACGTCGAAACGAGCTTCACGTCGTAATTCGGAATAACACAGGCACTACAATATCGTATCGTTATATAAACCGGTCGATAACTGCGTTTGTAAAAAAAAAAATTTTGTTGATCAAAATGATTGTTGATCATGTGTGTGTATATATCGTAGTAAGTGTGAGGTGTCGAGATGGCTACTATTGGCAAGAAAACTGCGCTACTAGGATATTAGTTGAAAAGACAAAGCCACCACATCAGCTGGGGGGGGGGGGGAGAGTAGGTGGCGGTTGTGAGGGGAGGGGTGGAGAGGGGGGGTACGCCTAGGAGGGATTCCTTCGAAATGGAGAAAGCTGCACCCCTATAGTCGGATCTGAAAATCGCAACACCAAGGAGCTGTTCTGCAACTGAAACGTAAGTTGGGAGGCGTCTTTCTGCTTCAGAATAATGATGTCTATCCAGATTTAAGAGCAGTGCCAGTCGCACAAGAGTGTGGCTAGCAGCGCCACTATGAGGATGCAAATCAAGTTTCCTTCAAATACGTTATGCAACGTTCGTGAGCGTTAATTACCTTTGAAACTGTCCGCCCCCGGTAGCTGAGTGGTCAGTGCGACAGAATGTCAATCCTACGGGCCCGGGTTCGATTCCCGGCTGGGTCGGACATTTTCTCCGCTCAGGGACTGGGTGCTGTGTTCTCCTAATTATCATCATTTCATCCGCATCGACGCGCAAGTCGCGGAAGTGGCGTCAAATCGGAAGACTTGCACCTGGCGAACAGTCTACCCGACGGGAGGCCCTAGTCACATGACATTTCATTTATCTTTGAAATTGGACTTTGCCAATTGATGTTTGTCACTGGGGCTGAAAGAGGTTGTGTATTAGGGCTACAAGAAGGTCCGCGTTCCTTCTGCAACGTTACAGGAAAACTTGGCCCGAATGTTGCCACTGTACATCATTGTTGCCACAGGCGGACACGACAATGTACTGCGGAGCCAATGAGATTGGACTCCAAACGGCCACGTGGAGCTACAGAGAGGGAAAACAATTGTGTTTGGCGCATGGCTCTGGCGCACCGTACTGCATCTGCAGCGGCAGCTTAGGTGGAAGTTGGCACCACAACGACACAACGAGCTGTTACAAAGCGGTTACTTCAGGAACAGGTCCGAGGTGGATGCCTTGTAGCGTGCATTCCACTGCCCGCAGACCAGCGACATTGGAGAGTTGAGTGGTGTCAAGCGAGAACTCAGTGGAGCGCAGCAGGGTGGAGGTGTCTTGTGTTTCCTGGTGGAGGCTGGTTCCACCTCGGTGCCAGTGATAGCCGGGAGTCGACTAGGAGGAGGCGGCTTGAGTGCCTGCAGCCGACCTGCCTGCCTGCCAGACACGCGGGGTTACGGTCTGCAGTGTGGCTTCGTATGAAGGCTGGATCACTCTCGTGGTTCCTCCGTGCACCCTGACTATTAAGTTGTACGTCAGTCTGGCGATTCGACCTGTTGTGCCCGGAAGCGACCTCCGAGTTCTGCTCAGCTGCCGTGAGGCGATATGGGAATGAACTGTTTACTGAACTCTGCATTCCGTTATAAATTCCCCAACGTTATTCTTATGCACTTAATGATACCAAGGTAATGCTGTTCCTTATCTATATAAACGATTTCGGAGACAATTGATGAATCGTCTGAGGTTGTTTGTAGACGGGCTCTGAGCACTATGGGACTTAACTTCAGAGGTCATCAGTCCCCTAGAACTTAGAACTACTTAAACCTAACTAACCTAAGGACATCACACACATCCATGCCGGAGGCAGGATTCGAACCTGCGACCGTAGCGCTCGTCCGCTTCCAGTCTGAAGCGCCTACAACCGCTCTGCCACTCCGGCCGGCTTGTTTGTAGATGATGCTGTCATTTACCATCTAGTAAAGTCATCAGAATATCAAAACCAATTTGCAAAACGATTAGAAAAGATATCTGTATGTTGCGAAAATTGGCAGTTGACCGTAAATAACGAAAAGTGTGAGGTTCTCCACATGAGTGCTAAACGGAATCGGTGAAACTTCGGTTAGACGATAAATCAGTCAAATGTAAAGGCTGTAAATTCAACTAAACACCTAAGAATCACAATTAAGAACGACATTAATTGCAAACCATACATAGGAAATGTTGTGGGTAGGTGAACCAAAGACTGCGTTTTATTGGCTGAAGATGCCACAGATCTACTAGAGAGACTGCCTACACCACGCTTGTCCGTCCTCTTCTGGAGCGCTGCTGTACGGTGTGGGATCCCTTCCAGACAGAATAAACGGACTATATCGAGAATATTCAAAGAAGAGCAGCACATTTTGCATTATCGAGAAATAGGGGAGACAGTGTCACTGACACGATACAGGATTTGGGACGGACATCATTAAAACATAGGTGTTTTTCGTTGCGGCAGAAACTTATCACGAAATTTCGATCACCAGCTTTCGCCTCAGAATGCGAAAATATTTTTTGACGCCGACCTACACGGGAAGAAACAATCATCATCATAAAATAAGGAAAACAGAGCTCGCTCAGAAGGATATAGGTGTTCGTTCTTTCCGCACGCTGTTTGAGACTGGAATAATAGAGGATTATCGTGAAGGTGGTTCGATAAACCCTTTGCCAGGCACGTAAATGTAATTTGCGAAGTATCCCTGTAGGTATAAATATAGATTAAGGATTTACTACGAGTGATATTACGGACTTCAAAGGCCGTCTATGGTTCTTTCACTTGCTTGCATAAACTGTGATAATAATTAATTTAATGCATGAAACTTCCTTGCACATTAAAACTGTGTGCCGGACCGAGACTCGAACTCGGGACCTTTGCCTTTCGCGGGCAAGTGCTCCTCCAACTGAGATACCCAAGCACGACTCATGCCCCGTCCACACAGCTGTACTTCTGCCAGTACCTCGTCTCCTACCTTCCAAACTTAACAGAAGCTCTCCTGCAAACACAGGAAGTTTGGAAGGTAGGAGACGAGGTACTGCCAGAAGTACAGCTGTGAGGACAGGGCGTGAGTCGTGCTTGGGTATCTCAGTCGGTAGAGCACTTGCCCGCGAAAGGCAAAGGTCCTGAGTTCACTCATCAACAGCGGACAATTGATACACTCGTTAATATTTCTGTCAAACTGATTTCATGCCTAGTGCATGTCCCACTAAGGTCTCGTTTTCAAGACCCAACGTGAAATGCCTCCCCCTTGTTTTTTAACACAAGATTTACTAAGAAGATAGTAATAACTCAACATTATTGTAAAATGAATAGAGCACATCCACAACTCAAAATATCTACAAAAATAATAACAATAATAATAATACCATAACTAGTAATGAGTAAATTTTCCATAAAATAACTTTTTTTTGCTAATTTTTCTCTGTAAATGACTAGATCGTACAATCAATGCTTATTCCCAATCCATTCTGCCACACGTACACATGTAGTGTACAAAGACTCAGAAAAAGCTAAACTACAACAGTAAACAGTGCAAGAAACAACTAACGAAATGTGACTGACAGACTCTCGAAAAATATATATATAAAAAAAGCACCAAATGAAATAATTACCTGGACAGTACAGTAACAGAAAAATAAAAGCAAAGAATGGATTGTCTCGTCTTTAGAAGTAAAACGCAAACTGTAATTGTAAAACGAAAATTGTTATTCTGTAAATAAAAGTCTATATACGTTCAAAAAAAAAAAAGATCGAGTCTCGGTCCGGCACACAGTTTTAATCTGCCAGGAAGTTTCACAACAGGGCACACTCCGTTGCAGAGTGAAAATCTCATTCTGGAATTATTTTATGCCTGTTTGTTTTTAATGTTGTTGCTTTCTTTTTCTCTTACCTCAATTTCTTTGCGATATAACTTGTGGCTATTTAATTCGCGTGAGTTGCTATGAAATTTTATTGTATGTATGTGTATTATCTTTCTTTTCTGCGATACATTCTTTGCTTTAGGAATAAACCTCATTGCCTTCAGATGTAGCGTCTGTGACTTAGATACGACGTCGGTCAAAGGCATAGAGTAGAAAAATCTCTGGAGTGTGCACTGCGTGATGCTCACGTTGTCAACATTAAGCAGAAATTATCACGTGATCTCGGCATGACTCTTTTTAAGAACAGTTCATCTTGGCCATTGAGTCCCGTCAAAATGTTCCACAATGCATTTCAAATGGTGGCATTCAGTCAAGTCGTCAACAGACCGTCACATCTCGTCACGTCACGGCAGGTCAACGATTTTCGGGAAGAAAATGTCGACAGTATCATTGTCTGCTAACATCGTAAGTTAACCTATTTTGCCACACTCACGCGTGCTATTGTAGTGGATATTGTGCTTTGTATCTTCTTAATCTTTATTTTATTATTGTGCTTTATTTTCGTATCAAATTGTAAATGTTTCATGCCGACTTGGAGGTTTTTTGCATTGGATGTTTTTACACAAGCAGTGTGAGATATCCGAAAGCGACAAAACTATTTAGGTTTGACAGTAACAGAACAGATGCTCACTTTCCCACAGCACAGAAATGTCGACGTTTTGAAATGTTGTTTCACGTCTTAGCACAAACAAAACTGATCAGGAACATACCTTATGAGGTTTTCTTTGGCCATTAACAAACTTGTTTCCTCAGTTGCGATACTATACTCTCACACAGACTAAGCGAACTGACGTGACATGACGTGACAGACAGTGTGAACACACGCTGACGTGACGGTGCAGTAAGACGACGCCCGCTCATTTTACTCATCTAAGCTGAGAGAAAAATTTATTCCAGGTATCGAATGCAAATTGTTATGGCGTCTACAAAACACCTGTCCCAAATACACAGCGCATACGAAGGGTCTCTGTCGGTACTAAGGATATGGCGGCATTCCAACTTTGTGGGACGTTTTACGGACAGACATACGGCGCCCCGAGGTCACGTGCCCACTGTGGCAGTGTGTGTCGACAACAGAAAATCAAATCCGTGCATCCGAATGCTCACTCTGTGGTCAAAGCCGAGGGTGAAACGGGACACTAGAATTTATTCACTGCTTTTTTACCGTTTGTGTATCATTAAATGAGGCGTCTTTATCGTCCTTGCGCCAATGAAATTCGTATCCTTAACACTAGTTCAATGCTATCACGTTATGTTGGCTTCTCATCTCCCTAGAACTGAAATAGTAGAGACTGCACGAATTCGAGCTGCTGATACTTGGATTCATTTTGCTGTCGACTTTGGCAAAGGCAAATTCTCGTAATTTTCCGCAGTATGGTATGTATGACACATGGACATGTTTCTCATTTAAACCTGTGTATGATGTGGGTATTCCTTTCGGCATGGTGTCACATTTTCATGCTATGAACATGCTGTTTACACCTTGTAGACACAGAAAACACTGATCTTCCAAAGATGTATTTGTAAGTGTATTCACAGAAAACATAGTTCTTCCAAAGATGTATGATTTTATGTACCTATGATCTTCCTGTGAACATGTGTTATCGTACAGGGACATACAATCTATGCTATTCATCTTTGGCCATCAGTCAATCAGTATCTTCCATAGTATATTTTCAGACCAAATTCCCTAAACATGTAACTACTGTACTAATGTTCATTCTGTGGCTCGATTTTTTAATGACTGGAAAACATATTTGGTACCTGTTTGTCATATATGTAGAAGATTTTGGATTTTCTGCATGCTGCACATCCATTTGAATAGATCTTGACGATGACATCACTTAACAATGTCTAATTATAACGAATGAACCTAATAATGACAAAATATAGAACAAGGAAGTTTGCACAGAAGGCGGAAATATCATTGAAGAGCTGTGATCGCCATTGATTAATGCTGTGTTTCATTTCGGTGATATGTAAAGTACAGCAGTGAGCATCACTTACCTGTGACCTCTTACACACTTGTGCATCCTGTTATCTGATAGGTTCGCCTACGACGAGTTCATCTAGCAGCCTACACGTGAGCAATATCTCGCTTGCAATGTCACCAGCAGTTCTTGCTAGTAATTGGCCACAAAACACACCAGCGATTTATATAGCAATTTTAATCAGTAATTCGAACGCCACTAAGTCTGGCACACCTGCTATCGAAAATTACCTGGAGTGATGACCAAAATCTCGCATGTCGATTAATACCCGCAGAAAAACAAGAGTTTAAATGCATTAACGTTCTTTTGGGATGTTACAGACTGGAAACTGTAACATGTCAACTAAAATGGTGTGCAGACTTACACTACTGCTCTTCTTCCTTTTCCCTTATCTCGGCATTTCTAACTAGGGCTCAGGATTAACCCATTGCAGCTTATACGTGTTATGGGTATTTTATGCTGTACTACATTGTTGTCAGTTAATTTTTCTCCAAATTTCCCTGGAAAGAACTACTCTCCTAACTCATACATATTTTTAAAGCATAATATCTAGGAACCCATAATGGAGAGAAATAATCGTAGATGCAAGTGTGCAGAAAAATGCTCTACAAATTTTATTGACGATGCGTTTACCGAAATTTCCTCTGGAAAGTAGACATAAAGGAAAAAGATTTTGTCGTGATTTCGGGTGGTTTTTCGAATGTGCACATCTTCACGTCCACTCTAATGTCGAGACCTTAGACTTTACAGCTCAACATACTAAAAATCTGGAACTATCGGAACGAATGCGATCGTGGATTAGCAATTGCATTGAGCTACAGGGTGTTCTGAAATTCCTGTTCCAAACTTCTAATACATGTAGATGGGAGTGGGTACATAATATTTTGGACAAAAACCCACGGCCGAAAACTTACGGTTTGTGTCCAGCTTTTGAATTCACTCACTTTTACTTGAGGAATTGAATTATACTTTGTTGTTGTGGTCTTCAGTCCAGAGACTTCTTTGATGCAGCTATCCATGCTACTCTATTTTCTGTGCAAGCTTCTTCATCTCCCAGTACCTACTGCAACCCAAATAGCAAAACTCATTTACTACTTTAAGTGTCCATTTCCTAACCTAACTCCCTCAGCATCACCCGATTTAATTCGACTATATTCCATTATCCTCGTTTTGCTTTTGTTGATGTTTATCTTATATCCTCTTCTCAAGACACCGTCCGTACCGCTCAGCTGCCCTTCCAGTTAACTTTGAAACGTCCCCTTAGAACAATTTCTAAATTACTGTGCTTTTCAAACAGCTGAGCAAAACTGGACGTACTCAAAGATTCACTAAAGTGACACACAATATTTTTTTTAGCGCAACGCAATCTGACTTTCAAAAATCCCTACAAAAGGATGGCCCTGACTAACATTAACCTATACCTTTCACAAATCACTTACCTCACAAAAATCTTCGTTACTCAAGCTACAGCAATACAGCGAGAGTGACTACTGCCAGCTAAATAAAAGATTCAAACTAAGGAAGGCACTAACTACTGATAGGCATAGTTAGCAAATGAAAGATTTTAATAGAGAACAAACAATGTATTTACCTTAATAGTCATCAAAAGTCATAATATATGTAGCAGTTCATGACATCCAGTCTTACAAATTTCAAAACTCCGCCATTTCTCTCCCCACATCCACCACTGCTGGCGGCTCACCTCCAACTGCGCAACGCTATGCGCTGTTAACAGCCAACAGCCCAACACTACGATGGCCGACAACAATGCAAACTAGCCACAGACTGCACACAGCACAGCCAGTGATTTTCATACAGAGCGCTACGTGGCGTTACCAATATAAAAACCTAAACAGCCTACTTACAACTTGCTGACTCTGACAGAATTACTATGTGATCGAAAAACCTCAAAGTTTTTATTTCTTCTTCATGGATTTTAATTCCTGCTCCGAATGTTTCTTTTGTTTCCTTTACTGCTTGCTCAATATACAGATTGAATAACATCGGGGAGAGGCTACAACCCTGTCTCACTCCCTTTCCACCCACTGCTTCCCTTTCATACCCCTTAACTCTTATAACTGCCATCTGCTTTCTGTACAAATTGTAAATAGCCTTTCGCTCCCTGTATTTTACCCCGGCCACCTTCAGAATTTGAAAGAGAGTGTTCCAGTCAACACTGTCAAAAGCTTTCTCCAAGTCTACAAATGCTAGAAACGTAGGTTTACCTTTCCTTAATCTGTCTTTTAAGATAAGTCATCGGGTCAATATTGCTTCACGTACTTCAACATTTCTATGGAATCCAAACTGATCTTCCCTGAGGTCAGCTTCTACCAGTTTTTCCATTCGTCTGTAAAGAATTCACGTTAGTATTTTGCAGACGTGGCTTATTAAATTAAAAGTTCGGTATTTTTCACATATGTCAACCCCTGCTTTCTTTGGGATTGGAATTATTATATTATTCTTGAAGTCTGACGGTATTTCGCCTGTTCATACATCTGGCTCACCAGTTGGAGAGTTTTGTGAGGGCTGGCTCTCCCAAGGCTGTCAATAGTTCTAGTGGAATGCTTAGAACTGGGTTCCCATCTGAGCTCTTGATATTCATACAAGTGGTTCTCTTTTCTCCAAAAGTCTCTTAATTTTCCTGTAGGCAGTATCTATCTTACCCCTAGTGAGATAAGCCTCTACATCCTTACATTTGTCCTCTAGCCATCTCTGCTTAGCCATTTTGCAGTTGCTGTTGGTCTCAGATTTGATATGTTTGTATTCCTTTTTGCCTGTTTCATTTACTGCATTTTTATATTTTCATCAATTAAATTCAATATTGCTTCTGTTATCCAAAAATTTCTACTAGCCCTTGTCTTTTTACCTACTTGATCCTCTGCTGCCTTCACTATTTCATCTCTCAAAGCTACCCATTCCTCTTCTACTGTGTTTCTTTCCCCCTGTTCTTGTCAATCGTTACCTAATGCTCTCTCTGAAACTCTCTAAAACCTCTGGTTCTTTCGGTTTATCCAGGTCCCATCTCCTTAAAGGACCACCTTTTTGCTGTTTCTTTAGTTTTAATCTACAGTTCATAACCAATAGATTGTGGTCAGAGTTTTCATCTGCCCCTGGAAATGTCTTACAATTTAAAACCTGGTTCCTAAATCTCTGTCTTGCCATTATATAATCTATCTGAAACCTTGCTGTATCTCCAGGCCTCTTCCATGTATGCAACCTACTTTCATGATTCTTGAACCAAGTGATAGATATGATTCAGATGCAAAATTCTGCCAGGCGGCTTCCTCTTTCATTCCTTACCCCCATTCCATATTCACCTACTACTTATCCTTCTCTTCCTTTTCCTACTATCGAATTCCAGTCACCGATGACTATTAAATTTTCGTCTCCCTTCACTATCTGAATAATTTCTTTTATCTCATCTTACATTTCATCAATATCTTCGTCGTCTGCGGAGCGTATTGGCATATAAACTTGTAGTACTGTGGTAGGCATGGGCTTCGTGTCTAACTTTGCCACAATAATGCGCTCACTATGCTGTTTGTAGTAGCTTACCCGCACTCCTATTATTTTATTCATTATTAAACCTGGTCCTGCAGTACCCCTATTTGATTTTGTATTTATAACCGTGTATTCACCTGACCAGAAATCTTGTTCCTCCTGCCACCGAACTTCACTAATTCCCACTATATCTAACTTTAACCTATCCACTTCCCTGTTAAAATTTTCTAAACTACCTGCCCGACTGAGGCGTAACACAATACAATTATTGGGTAACAGAAAGAAAACATAACAAAACATTCACTGATGACTATAACACATTAGTTTCTATCATCACACTACACCCTTGATTACACGTCGGTGATTTTATACAAGCATCGGAATCATGCTGGCTTTCATATACATTGCAGCAATACCCTCATACTGAAACTTTTTGATCTCTATTTACATCTCCTCTCAAAATATGGAAAGCAAAGAGCTGGCAGTAGAAGCGATTTGCTTCACAGTATCGAAGATGAAGAGGAGGTCACAGCTCTTAAGGTATGTGCTTTAGAGTATACGTTTGCTAAGGCGTTTATTGCTTCGAATGATTGTCGCTGGAATATCCCTGAATATCGAACGTTCCTCCTGAGTCACCCTGTGCATTTGCGTCTGTCAGGTATGTCGTAGCTCAAAGATACAACCGAAACAGCAAACTGGCGGAGGCATTTCAGACTCTAGGATGCAGTTGGTACATTAAGCGGGTTTTACACGGGCACGTATCGGTCGCGCCTGTTGACTTACACATGTAAAGATGCGCATTTGGAAGCCCAAAATGGCATGTCGTAGCAACTGAAAACTGAAACCGTGTGTAGCTAGTACCTTGCCTCGATTTGACTTTATCCATTCACCTACCTTCGTACAAAATTTGAACCCATTTATGCAAGTTAAAAGTACAGAAGCTGCACGTTTCAAAAAATTCCCAGATAAACGTGTTTTCTGCATGTTATTGCACACAAAATGCTATCGGTGCAACTACAAATGGCGCCATTAGCAGTGCATTAGTTTCATTCCAATTAAAATCTTTTGCAAAACTAATTAATCGCATTGCACAACTTGCCTGGGCGCCAGCTCTGGGTCGTCGTTCGAACCTCGCTTAATACAGTATACTGTAACGTAGCTGCAGTAAGACAGATGTCGAATGGCTACACAAATGGCCGCCGGTTCGAAGTAAACCAAAGGCAGTTAACCCTATGCAGCCAGCTCAGACAGGAACCGAGCACCAAAACTTTCCTCCCTCCCTCCCTCCCCCCACCCAGACACACACTGTTACAGTGCTCCTGCGTTGTAACGATAAGTAGCCCGGGATGGGAGAAACAGTCTCGTAGCGAACATTCAGTGTTTACTGTCAGTCATAATAAAAAAGTTAAGTGAACTGTCGATTTGAAAACAACTACGGCGATGGTACTAGTCCCATGTTACCCAGTATACGTATTGGGAAAAATGTTACACCAATTCTATCCAGTTAATGAATTTTTCGCCCCTGTATTTTGGACGGTGCGTCTTTTTCAGTAAGCCAAAATTAAACTTCCTGGGAGATTAAAACTGTGTGCCGAGATTCGATCTCGGTCCGGCACACAGTTTCAGTCTGCCAGGAAGTTCCATATCAGCGCTGACTCCGCGGCAGAGTGAAAATCTCATTCTGGAAGCCAAAATTAGACGCACCTGTGCAACTGTGTTTTGTTAGTTTGCTGAGGATGACATACAGATTCGCAGTGTGTCTCAAACTAACCGGTGCTCTTTCACCCTGCACTCAACACAGAGCATTTTCTTAGAGTAGGGTTGCCCAATCTGTGTCCTGTGGAACATTGGTGCTCCGCGAGGACAGAATATGTGCTCCATGAAAAAATGTTTATAACATGGAGTTTTTTTCGTCAACATCTTGACGATATTAATTTTTATTTCATTTTATTATGGTTCCTGTGTTATTAATCATGAGCTACATTGAAGTAATCACCGAATAAAACAAATCCTTCTCTTTTTTTAAAGTTTCATTAACGTTCAAAACAAACCAGGCGTTCCGTAAAATTACCAAGATTCTCGAAGTGTTCCGTCAGGGGAAACGTTTGGAAAGCTGTGTGTTAGATGCGTACTCGATATTACGTTGCAATTTCTGTTCCACGCAGTGTGCGTCTTTATACTGTATTCAGAGTAGATACCACTGAGACAAAGTACCTCACGTTTCCGTACACTTGCTGAGAGCTTACTGCCAGGGCTTCAGACAGCAAGTAAACCATTTTATACACATGACTGAGTGAAACACTCCTTTAAATAAAAATGACTTGGACGGAGCATGTGCACAATGCTCTTAGGTGAAATATGCCTTTAACGACATTTTTTAAGAATTATCTGATATATTATTACTTGTATCTACATCTACATCTATACTCCGCGAGCCACCTTACGGTGTGTGGCGGAGGGTACTTATTGTACCACTATCTGATCCCCCCTTCCCTGTTCCATTCACGAATTGTGCGTGGGAAGAACGACTGCTTGTAAGTCTCCGTATTTGCTCTAATTTCTCGGATCTTTTCGTTGTGATCATTACGCGAGATATATGTGGGCGGTAGTAATATGTTGCCCATCTCTTCCCGGAATGTGCTCTCTCGTAATTTCGATAATAAACCTCTCCGTATTGCGTAACGCCTTTCTTGAAGTGTCCGCCACTGGAGCTTGTTCAGCATCTCCGTAACGCTCTCGCGCTGACTAAATGTCCCCATGACGAATCGCGCTGCTTTTCGCTGGATCATGTCTATCTCTTCTATTAATCCAACCTGGTAAGGGTCCCATACTGATGAGCAATACTCAAGAATCGGACGAACAAGCGTTTTGTAAGCTACTTCTTTCGTCGATGAGTCACATTTTCTTAGAATTCTTCCTATGAATCTCAACCTGGCGCCTGCTTTTCCCACTATTTGTTTTATGTGATCATTCCACTTCATATCGCTCCGGATAGTAACTCCTAAGTATTTTACGGTCGTTACCGCTTCCAATGATTTACCACCTATGGCATAATCGTACTGGAATGGATTTCTGCCCCTATGTATGCGCATTATATTACATTTATCTACGTTTAGGGAAAGCTGCCAGCTGTCGCACCATGCATTAATCCTCTGCAGGTCTTCCTGGAGTACGTACGAGTCTTCTGATGTTGCTACTTTCTTGTAGACAACCGTGTCATCTGCAAATAGCCTCACGGAGCTACCGATGTTGTCAACTAAGTCATTTATGTATATTGTAAACAATAAAGGTCCTATCACGCTTCCTTGCGGTACTCCCGAAATTACCTCTACATCTGCAGATTTTGAACCGTTAAGAATGACATGTTGTGTTCTTTCTTCTAGGAAATCCTGAATCCAATCACAAACCTGGTCCGATATTCCGTAAGCTCGTATTTTTTTCACTAAACGTAAGTGCGGAACCGTATCAAATGCCTTCCTGAAGTCCAGGAATACGGCATCAATCTGCTCGCCAGTGTCTACGGCACTGTGAATTTCTTGGGCAAATAGGGCGAGCTGAGTTTCACATGATCTCTGTTTACGGAATCCATGTTGGTTATGATGAAGGAGATTTGTATTATCTAAGAAGGTCATAATACGAGAACACAAAACATGTTCCATTATTCTACAACAGATTGACGTAAGCGAAATAGGCCTATAATTATTCGCATCTGATTTATGACCCTTCTTGAAAATGGGAACGACCTGCGCTTTCTTCCAGTCGCTAGGTACTTTACGTTCTTCCAGCGATCTACGATAAATTGCTGATAGAAAGGGGGCAAGTTCTTTAGCATAATCACTGTAGAATCTTAAGGGTATCTCGTCTGGTCCGGATGCTTTTCCGCTACTAAGTGATAGCAGTTGTTTTTCAATTCCGATATCGTTTATTTCAATATTTTCCATTTTGGCGTCCGTGCGACGGCTGAAGTCAGGGACCGTGTTACGATTTTCCGCAGTGAAACAGTTTCGGAACACTGAATTCAGTATTTCTGCCTTTCTTCGGTCGTCCTCTGTTTCGGTGCCATCGTGGTCAACGAGTGACTGAATAGGGGATTTAGATCCGCTTACCGATTTTACATATGACCAAAACTTTTTAGGGTTCTTGTTTAGATTGTTTGCCAATGTTTTATGTTCGAATTCGTTGAATGCTTCTCTCATTGCTCTCTTTACGCTCTTTTTCGCTTCGTTCAGCTTTTCCTTATCAGCTATGATTCGACTACTCTTAAACCTATGATGAAGCTTTCTTTGTTTCCGTAGTACCTTTCGTACATGATTGTTATACCACGGTGGATCTTTCCCCTCGCTTTGGACCTTAGTCGGTACGAACTTATCTAAGGCGTACTGGACGATGTTTCTGAATTTTTTCCATTTTTGTTCCACATCCTCTTCCTCAGAAATGAACGTTTGATGGTGGTCACTCAGATATTCTGCGATTTGTGCCCTATCACTCTTGTTAAGCAAATATATTTTCCTTCCTTTCTTGGCATTTCTTATTACACTTGTAGTCATTGATGCAACCACTGACTTATGATCACTGATACCCTCTTCTACATTCACGGAGTCGAAAAGTTCCGGTCTATTTGTTGCTATGAGGTCTAAAACGTTAGCTTCACGAGTTGGTTCTCTAACTATCTGCTCGAAGTAATTCTCGGACAAGGCAGTCAGGATAATGTCACAAGAGTCTCTGTCCCTGGCTCCAGTTCTGATTGTGTGACTATCCCATTCTATACCTGGTAGATTGAAGTCTCCCCCTATTACAATAGTATGATCACGAAACTTCTTCACGACGTTCTGCAGGTTCTCTCTGAGGCGCTCAACTACTACGGTTGCTGATGCAGGTGGTCTATAGAAGCATCCGACTATCATATCTGACCCACCTTTGATACTTAGCTTAACCCAGATTATTTCACATTAGCATTCGCTAATAACTTCACTGGATATTATTGAATTCTTTACTGCTATAAATACTCCTCCACCATTGGCGTTTATCCTATCCTTGCGGTATATATTCCATTCTGTGTCTAGGATTTCGTTACTGTTCACTTCCGGTTTTAACCAACTTTCCGTTCCTAATACTATATGCGCACTATTTCCTTCAATAAGAGATACTAATTCAGGAACCTTGCCCTGGATACTCCTGCAGTTTACCAATATTACGTTAACTTTTCCTGTTTTTGGTCTCTGAGGGCGGACGTTCTTTATCAACGATGATAATGTCCTCTCTGGTAAGCCGTCAGGTATTTTATCGTTTCGCCCAAGGGGGGGGGTCCCTCTAACCTAAAAAACCCCCGTGTGCACGCCACACGTACTCTGCTACCCTAGTAGCTGCTTCCGGTGTGTAGTGCACGCCTGACCTGTCTAGGGGGGCCCTACAGTTCTCCACCCAATAACGGAGGTCGATGAATTTGCAACCATTATAGTCGCAGAGTCGTCTGAGCCTCTGGTTTAGACCCTCCACACGGCTCCAAACCAGAGTTCATATTACAACATTTATTAACAGTGACAATGGACGACACCGATAACAAACTCTTACTCTCACGAACGTTAGATAAATAATTAATAAACATCAAAAACAGCTCACAGTAAAAATTACACAATCTCTCATGAAAAATCTAAAGTTCCCTGATGTGGATGTCTCATTCAACAGTGAATCTAGCTTGTCAGTAGGCTGTTTAGGTTCTTATATTGGTAACGCCGCCGTCACGTAGCACTCTGTATGAAAATCACTGGCTGTGCTGTGTGCAGTCTGTGGCTGGTTGGCATTGTTGTAATATTCGCTATTGTAGTGTTGGGCAGCTGGATGTGAACAGCGCGTAGCGTTGCGCAGTTGGAGGTGAGCCGCCAGCAGTGGTGGATGTGATGAAGTGAGAGAAACAGTACATTTGTAAGAATGGAGGTCATGAACTGCTATATATATTATGACTATTAAGGTAAATACATGTTTGTTCCTTATCAAAATCTTTCATTTGCTAACTATGCCTATTAGTAGTTAGTGCCTTCAGTAGTTTGAATCTTTCATTTAGCTGGCAGTAGTGGCGCTCGCTGTATTGCAGTAGTTCGAGTAACGAAGATTTTGTGAGGTAAGTGATTTGTGAAAGGTATAGGTTAATGTAAGTCAGGGCCATTCTTTATAGGGATTATTGAAAGTCAGATTGCGTTGCGCTAAAAAAATATTGTGTGTCAGTTTAAGCACAGTCATGTATAATTTTTCTATGGGGATGTTTCATATGTCGACCCTTAGCCGAGGATACCTCACTGGAATCTTCTGATTTTTTCTTGTAGTTTGTGCAATTAGTGCAGCCTTTGTTTATTGCTAGCGCGTAATTGTAGAGAGAATTTCCTTTGTAATTGTAGTTTTTCATTCTTGTACAGTAAAACAGTTGTGGCATGCATGTAGATTTGCACCAAGTATTTCGCAGCTGCACTTGCAATTAACGAAATATTATTTTCAATGCTATGTCAATGTGTTTTCTTATTTTGCTCTTCAAATTGTGCTTTTCTGTGTTGTCGTGTGAAATATTGTGACAATAATGGCGTGTGAAAAACGTTACACTAGGCTCCAAAGTAAACTGAGAAATGACAGTGAAGACGAAAGCAGTGTGTTAGCGCCACCGAGTAATGAATTAACTAACATTCAAAGTAGTAATTTGGTAACTGTGCATAGGGAAATGGAGCGGGCTGGAAATAATGGTGTAGGCAGTGAAACAATTAGTGAACAGGGAAGCATTATCGATCGATCGGTCGGCAACAGCTCGCGTCAGGAATCCGAAATGACAGGACACAATCTTGCAAATACTGTAGATTCAGGTTTTGCGTCCTCACCGTTTTCTCAAATAAGTCAAGACACATTTTCTGCTTGTCAAAATGTGAATGTTGCTGGTGCAAATGCACTGCCGAAAAGCGTAGAGGAACAGATTCCAGGCACTAATGCATTGTTATTACAGTTAATGCAACAAATGGAACAAAATCAGAGACAAACATAGCAAAAGCTTCAAAAGTTACGCACAATGGAACAAAATCTTCAAACAATGGAACAACACCAGAGATAAACACAGCAACAGTTAGACACAATGGAACAAAAGCTTCAAAAGTTAGACTCAGTGGAACATGCGCTCGCCATCCAGAGTAGCTTAACTTGGGTCGGCGGACGAGAATCGGTGTATTCAAGAGGTACGGCCGTGTGGGCGTCTCTCCAGACATACAGAATTCACAGCTGTCTGCCGAAACCGTGCAATATTTTATGCAAGGATGGCCGCCCTGCACTGTGCAGGATGCGGCAGTGAAGTAACGTGTGTAAGTGGTGGTGAAGTGTTGGTCTGTCTCTACTGTACTCCACTCCGTTCCACCCTCGATTGGATTCAGGAGTTGATACTGACGCTAAACTGGAGGCACACACTTTTTGGAAAATGCCCATAATGCAGAAATATCTCGTGTTGGCACTTAAATGAGAAATGGAAACTGGGTGTCCTATTTTCTGTGTCAATTTTCTAGAAGTCTGCGCCACAAATCTGAATGAAGTTGTGAATTTGACAATTGCACTCAACTTCTGTAGTATCGGTACAACCATATTCGTTGTAGGTCTGTTGCCGAGAACACAGGTGTTGCTTCCTTTCACGGCAGCAGCAGGCAGTGTGTGTGTCGGGCGGTCTGGCTGTGTACTCGGCCTGCCGTGTGCTGGACACAGCGTTAGCTCAGGGGGACTTTGTACCGACATACTTCGAGTAATGGAAACATGTCCGTATTTCACATACTTGTAACTGTGTAGTTTGTTATTGTTATGACACTGCGTATGGCTGAAGTTTGCAGCAGAAATTTTATAATGCGACGTAACGTTTTGTCTCATAAGTGACACAACTGTTATCGAAATGGTGTTTAGTGTTAGTTCACCGTATACGGCCATTACGTAGATGTAACCTGCTGAGATACGACGGCGAAATTACTGGTAGATCGGGAGAAAATATCTTTGTAATATCGTGACATTAACTGCCAGCCGGACGCTGGTGTCTGCAATCACGGCTCAATTTTAAACTGTTGAGTAGAACTGGAGCTCGAATCGCCAAACAGTGTTGCAGATTTTATATGCTAAGTGATAATCCCGATTTAGTTTCGGCCTCCCTGTCGGTGTGGTCGGTCTTCTCTCTCTCTCTCTCTCTCTCTCTGCTCGCATCGCCCCTACCGCCAGTTCCCGCCCTGCCCGCTGCTTCTGCGCATGCGCGGCCCTCGGCCGCATTCGCTACCCACATTCCGCGTCGCGCCCCCACCTACGACTTTCCCCGCGGCGTAAATGGCGCCCCCTGAAGCTACTTGTACGTGGATAAAAGTGCCGTAAGCATTTTTGCCTAAACCACCAGACCGAATGTTTACGCAGGTTTTCGTCACGTAGAGAGTAACGCAGCATGTTACAGGTGTGGATCGCTTCCCACAAAGAACTCTTTCTTTGCCTCGAGTTCCATTGTTGACATTCGGATCTCTGTCATTTCTGTACTGTTCTCTCGTTTTCCGGCGTGCGCCGAGGCGCACTTGTATGGAAATCAGTGCCTTAAACTCATCGCTGTGATCCTACAGCGTACTGTACGATACTCTTCAACTTCTTCCATTGATACCCACGCTATTAGTACTGCAGAGGAAATTTTGGTGCTGACTGCTCAGGTAGTCTGAAGCCTGTTTCTTGTCGCTCTTGCTAGGCAGAACGACCTTCCCACCTTTCTTTGTATTCCTATTTACAGTCGTCTTCAGTGATGCTGTAACGGCCTTGTCATTGCCGATTCCCAATTCTACCCCAAGAGATTCGAAAAGTTCGAGTCTCTTTGTTACCGACAGGTCTGAGATGTTATGTTCACCAGTGGGTTCTCAGATTAATGGCTTGGGGTAGTTTTTGCGTAAAGTACTTGGATCAGTTTATTACAATTTTCTGGCCCTACCACCAGTTTTAGCCACCTGTCTCCCTGTATAGATGGCAGCATAAAGTTTCCACCTAAAATGGCCAGCAATTTCACGCTAAACATTCTCCAGGTTTCCCTCAAACTTTTCTACCATTGTTGCTGCTGGGATCTCCACTGATCTCTCTAATGCAATCCTACTTCTCACTGCTTTAAACACCAGCGGTCGACCTCTCTTTACGACCTACGTTGCGACCGGAATTTAGATTCTAGTTGCTACTGACTTCGCGTTTCAGTCAGCTTTCTGTCCCTGCTACTGTGTGGACGTTGTTACTGCTTATAAGCGAGATTAGTTCTAAGAACTTTCCGTAGACGCTCCTGCAGTTAACTAATACCATGTTGAGACAGTGAGAACAATTCAAGGCCAAGTTCTCCAGATTATGGCGTGCTGCATGCGTGACGGCGCTGGATCGGTTGTAATAAACACGTGACGAGTTGAGCGGATTCTGGGAGCAATGTCCGCCCAACGTCGGTCTGTCGCCAAAGGACGAAAAACCAGACAGAGCTCGTAACAGGCGAGTAGTCCAAAGATATTTCTCGCACCGTCCCTGAGGACTAACCTGCCACAGCATTTCACTTACCAAATATTCTACAGTCCTCCGTTCCGAATCATTGATACATGGGAAGCATGTCAACAGAAACGGCGGAATTTCAGCTCCGTTCTCGATTGGTTCCTCAGTTACAGTAAGCCTAGCGTGAGAATGAACCTTGTCCACTACAGTTGTGAAGGAGCTTTTTGGAAGGAGGAGGACAATGCAGTTTCATAATCTCAATACAGTTCAACAGAACTGTATAAAAATTAAATTTTGAATGGAAGTACGTGAAGGATGCGCTCAGTACTTCTGCTAATCGTAAGTGGAACTGATACTTTGAGATGAAACTTATGAAAGCTGTTTACTCTTGTGGGCGTAAAGTTTTTCAGTCGATTTCAAACTTTTTGATGAGACTACAACACATTCGCGACTGCAACAGGAAAAGGCTGAAACACCTGTGGTACTCAGAGTATCCTCCGCCACACACCAGAATGCATCTGTGAAGATATCATATCATTTCAGACGTTTCTGATCGGTAAATTGTTTCAGAAAGGTGTTATTTGTCAATTTTTAAGCAGTTTGACACAAACTCAGATGCGTTAAATTCTATGGTTATTTGCACTACAAATACAAAAGCAGTTCTGGTACAGTCATTGTTTCCATGTCTAAAGATAAGGATTAACAGTATCCAGGGCCAACATTTTAATCTGAGTCATTAGTTTTGTAGACAAGTTGCGTATATAAATTACATTCAAAACGGCCTGCTCTCTCGTAGGCAAATTGTTTGATGAACTGGCTACAGGGGATTTCGCATCGTGTAGCGTGTAAAAAATGGTTAAAATGGCTCTGAGACTTACGGGACTTAACAGCTATGGTCATCAGTCCCCTAGAACTTAGAACTACTTAAACCTAACTAACCTAAGGACAGCACACAACACCCAGCCATCACGAGGCAGAGAAAATCCCTGACCCCGCCGGGGATCGAACCCGGGAACCCAGGCGTGGGAAGCGAGAACGCTACCGCACGACCACGAGATGCGGGCTGTAGCGTGTCCTTCACATACATTTTTATACAGTTCTGCTGCACTGTATTGAGATTTACGTATTTCGGTATCAAACTTCAACAATTACTCAGATACCAGACACACTTTAAAAGACGAGTTTAAATAAATACGAACACGTTTCAAAAGATATCACTTTACTTTTATCACAACATATATGCTGTGAATGCCGTTGTGTTTGGTGATGGGAAGAACGCAGACGGAGTTCTGGGCTGTTTCCCCTCTGCTGAAGCGTGCCGTACCGTTGCAGTGTGCCGGAATAGCAGAGAACAACAGACGAAGCCCGTTGAAGGAGCGTTCCCAATTTTCGGCAGTCGCCGTTCTTCAGCGCGCTCTAGCGCCGTCACCGCTCGCTGTCAGAAAATCAGACCTGATTGGTGCGTTTTTTTAGAAGAGCTATGGCTACTGTAATTTTGTGCTGGGTTTTCAACTCCGAGAAACGCATAGTCTTCGTGAAACGAACGAAAATCTGAGAAGAGAGTGAAAATTTTGAGGCTGGATCTCTCGTTGTGAAGCCAGTGTGCTACAAGGCAGCAACAACGAAATTATTATTTAGTAGGCCAAATTAAAAGATCTTCCGCAGTTTCGTTATGGGACAACAACCAGTTGACTGGGCTACGTTCAGTTGCAGAGGTGAAAACAGACATACATACAACGCTGTATTATAAGAATCTGCCAAAGGAAAGAGGTCTAAAACTAAACTCTGGAATATTTGTAGTTATTTAGCTCCATTACTTTGTAGATTTTTTCATTTTCTTGTATGGCAGTTCGCTCAACACCGATTATGTTAATAATTTTTCCACTTCACCTCTAAGACATTTTTTGTACAATTAGATATCCGTTGCGTCATTTGAATTACATTTTCGAAATTACGGTTGAACCTTTCTTCACCTGATTGTTCTGTAGTCTTTTAGAGATTGTCGCCACCTGTAAGAACTGTTCTATAACTGGAGATGCGAGAAAAACAAAATATTTTTCCTAATATCAGCCTTTACTGAGCAGCTGTAAGTAAAATTATACAGGGCTGATAATATTTCGTAATGATTTTCTCATGTAGGGTGTGGATTGTCCAGCACTGCATTCAGACTCAGTTCTGGAGACATTGTGCTGGAACAGCTGGAGGCTGTCAACCACAGACGTATCAGTAAAAATACGAAACGCAGAAATTACCCGAAAACTAATAACATACCAGCAAACATTTCAAATATGGAACGATGGAAACAATCATCATGGCATGCTGGAGCACGTATTTTGGATAACAGCACAGCACTGTAGTTATCAACTCAACATGCAAAATCAAAACACATTCTCCGGTTGGCAGATGGTGAGTCGTTTTAAGTATTTTATTATGTAAACGTGTCGCACCAGTGAGTGTGCTAACATGTGTGGTTGTGAGAAATTTATGAAAGGGTGTATTGTTGATGTGGCTTAATGAAGCATACTTATACTTGGAATCTTTCTTCTCATTTGTCAGTCGTTAACTTCAGTTTCTCTTTTTTCATTCTTTAACTTTGTGAATGTGTTTGCTTACTTGCGTTGCACATCACGAGTTGTGTGCTGCAGAAACACAAATATGAAACGTGATATGATACCGAATGCATTGCATATCGGTCACAGGTAGGGCAAGTGAAATTTGGTTTCTGACGGTACTGTCATTATGTTAATAGTGAATAGGCTGCAGAACAAACGACCTTTCCGTTTGCAGAGGTAGGCCAACATACACTCCTGGAAATTGAAATAAGAACACCGTGAATTCATTGTCCCAGGAAGGGGAAACTTTATTGACACATTCCTGGGGTCAGATACATCACATGATCACACTGACAGAACCACAGGTACATAGACACAGGCAACAGAGCATGCACAATGTCGGCACTAGTACAGTGTATATCCACCTTTCGCAGCAATGCAGGCTGCTGTTCTCCCATGGAGACGATCGTAGAGATGCTGGATGTAGTCCTGTGGAACGGCTTGCCATGCCATTTCCACCTGGCGCCTCAGTTGGACCAGCGTTCGTGCTGGACGTGCAGACCGCGTGAGACGACGCTTCATCCAGTCCCAAACATGCTCAATGGGGGACAGATCCGGAGATCTTGCTGGCCAGGGTAGTTGACTTACACCTTCTAGAGCACGTTGGGTGGCACGGGATACATGCGGACGTGCATTGTCCTGTTGGAACAGCAAGTTCCCTTGCCGGTCTAGGAATGGTAGAACGATGGGTTCGATGACGGTTTGGATGTACCGTGCACTATTCAGTGTCCCCTCGACGATCACCAGTGGTGTACGGCCAGTGTAGGAGATCGCTCCCCACACCATGATGCCGGGTGTTGGCCCTGTGTGCCTCGGTCGTATGCAGTCCTGATTGTGGCGCTCACCTGCACGGCGCCAAACATGCATACGACCATCATTGGCACCAAGGCAGAAGCGACTCTCATCGCTGAAGACGACACGTCTCCATTCGTCCCTCCATTCACGCCTGTCGCGACACCACTGGAGGCTGGCTGCACGATGTTGGGGCGTGAGCGGAAGACGGCCTAACGGTGTGCGGGACCGTAGCCCAGCTTCATGGAGACGGTTGCGAATGGTCCTCGCCGATACCCCAGGAGCAACAGTGTCCCTAATTTGCTGGGAAGTGGCGGTGCGGTCCCCTACGGCACTGCGTAGGATCCTACGGTCTTGGCGTGCATCCGTGCGTCGCTGCGGTCCGGTCCCAGGTCGACGGGCACGTGCACCTTCCGCCGACCACTGGCGACAACATCGATGTACTGTGGAGACCTCACGCCCCACGTGTTGAGCAATTCGGCGGTACGTCCACCCGGCCTCCCGCATGCCCGCTATACGCCCTCGCTCAAAGTCCGTCAACTGCACATACGGTTCACGTCCACGCTGTCGCGGCATGCTACCAGTGTTAAAGACTGCGATGGAGCTCCGTATTCCACGGCAAACTGGCTGACACTGACGGCGGCGGTGCACAAATGCTGCGCAGCTAGCGCCATTCGACGGCCAACACCGCGGTTCCTGGTGTGTCCGCTGTGCCGTGCGTGTGATCATTGCTTGTACAGCCCTCTCGCAGTGTCCGGAGCAAGTATGGTGGGTCTGACACACCGGTGTCAATGTGTTCTTTTTTCCATTTCCAGGAGTGTATTTAATTATCATCAAAGTTCATTCCCACTGTCAGCTAGAGTAATTGTCAGGATATATCTGTGGAAGTACATCACTTCAGAGGTTTCAAATCGGTAAATGATTTGCGATAGGTGTTACCTAGTGTGTTTTGAAATGGTTTTAACACAAAGTTGGATGCGTAAAATTTTGTGTTCATTTGCTCTGTAATTACCATAAAACTGCTGGTTCATTGATTTTTGCACGGCTAAAGATAAACATTAACAACATTCAGTGGCAACATTTTAACCCAAGTCATTTGTTTTGCAATCACATAGCGCTTGTAAGTTTCATTAAAAACACCATGCTCTCTCGCAGGCGAATTGTTTGATGTGCTGGTCAGCCTGGATTTCGCATCATGTAGCGTGTGCTTCACATACTTCCGCTCAAAATTTAATTTTAAAACAGTTCTGCTGCCCTGCTCTGAGATTAACCTATTTACATATCAAAATTTTACCAATTTCTCAGATACCAACCAGACATTTACATACACGAGTTTAAACAGGAACACGTTTCAGACTATTTGGCGTCCGGTTATTGAGCGATATGAGCAGTGAATACCGGCGTGTTTGACGATGCGAAGAAAGAGGACGGAGTTCTGGGCTGTTTCCTGTCTGCTGTAGCGTGCTGTACCGTTCCAGTGAGCCGCAGTAGCAGGCAACACCAGGTGAAGGGCATCGGGCGCGTCCCGAACTTTCGGCGAGATGCATAACATGGCTCTCTGTTACCTCCTTAAAGAGCGTTTAATATCATGGCGGTGTGTAAGAGTGTGTCTGATATGGAAGTCATAGTTGCACACAGAGCAACGAAACGTCAGCTTACATGTGCCACATGTGGGGAAGACGTGGCAAAAAGAAGCACTCGAGTTAACTTCGATATTTCCCCATGACGTTTCTGTTTTCAGTACAACTGCTGTTTCTAAGCAACTCATTTAAAATGAAAGAGGCAGCTATGGAAAGTTTTAAAAAGAAAATATCGGCTCGAGCGGGTCTGTATGGGTAGGTGCCATGCATCCAGTTGCCGAGGATTTGCCAGGATTACAATGGGCGGTTGAACTTGCTAATAACCTGGACTGCGAGAGTAACACATTGAACTAAGGAGCATTCAGAAGTATTTCTTTTTTAAAAAATTCTTTATGAACACAACAATATTAATCATACATACTTAGCCCACCTCCTAACATGATTAGTGGGCCATTAATTGTTACATAAAACTAAGTTATTGCAGCTTAATATTACAATTATGTTAGTGAGCTACTGTTTAAGTTCCTAAAGTATGATTAGATTCCTACAACAACAATGGGCAGTTTAGTTTTATCTACTTCTAACCTAGAAATGACTACTAACTGCAGCGTCACAGGTGTGCCAGTAAAATACAAACCTACTTAGGGTGGCCAGGCTCCTCGAGCTTACCCCGGGGAGCATGCCCCTGGCACTGGGCCGGCCATGGTTAGTATTCGCTGCAGTTCTTCTATGTTAGTCGCAATCGGTGTGATAGACCCCACCCCCCCCCCCCCCTAATCCCGTACGTGGCGGTTTCCAACTGATGGAAGTCGGCCATTCCACGCACAGGCGGTATGGGAATGGGATCAGGTCTTAATCGGTTGGTTTATCAATTTGGTGTCTATTCTTGGTCCCTCAAGTATTCTATTAACACTTTTCGCGATACCTCATCTGCCAGAGCATTCAAAGTATGGAAAGTGTCTTCTTGTCTTAGGAGATTGTATGTCTCGTTATTTGGAAGTCTGTCTCGGAGTGTTGTCGCAACGTCGTTGAAGAGAGGGCACTCGAAAACCACATGATCAGGAGTTCCTTCCGCCGTGCCAGTCACACTCGGGGGTTGCCCTTTTCCCAAACCGACATAAGTATGTCGGAGGGTCCATGACCAGTGAGAAAGTGGATGAGTCCTCGTGTAGGTTCAAAATATTTCATGGCCCCACGTTCTTTAACGTCAGGTAAGAACTGGAATGTTCTTCTCCCCGTTTCATCTTCCTCCCAATCCCTCGGCCACAGTTCTTCACCTCTGTTTCTTATTTCCCTCTTATCCCCTACTCTCACACCCATAATGTCTATTACTTTCTCCCCATTCCCTTTTTTTGCCCGATACCAAGCTGCTTGCTCACGTATCTTGATATCTAACGTGCAGAGCCCCATTATGACTAACAGAGCTCCCCCTGGTGATGTCCTGTAGGCCCCTGCTGATCTTAGAATCATGCTTCTTTGGACTCTTCTCACTATCATGGCGGGCACGACCCGCGTGAGCCTATGCGCCCAGACTCCCGAGCTGTAACCCACTACTGAGGTCAAGATGCTATTGTGATAGAGTTTGATGAGATGAGGGGGGAGATGAAATCGTTTATGTCCAATGGAAATGACATTATTCAGTAATTGGAGGGCTCTCTGGGGTATCTATGTATTTTCCAAAGTTCCATCTCTCGTCAATTATGACTCCCAGATATCGCGCCTCCCGTCGCCGAAGAACTGGTGAACCATCGATTCTGACAGTGGGATTCCTGATAAGCTGACCTTTCAGCAGTAAGTATGTGGATTTACTGGGAGATATTTTCATCTTCATGTTAAGGCACCATTGGTGTAGTTTTTCAATGGCCCTTTCGATTTTTGGCTCGATGTCCTCTCGGCTACGACCGCCGACCAGCAGGACGAGGTCATCTGCGTAGGCTATCACCTGTAGCACTTATTCACTTTGTTGTAGTCCGTCTAGTAATGGTTCCATATGGATATCCCAGAAAAGGGGCCCCAGAACAGAGCCTTGGGGACACCCCTTCGTAATTACTTTTCCAATTCTCCCACTAGAAGATGATAGCCAAACCTCCCTGTCCTCCTCAGACACCCATAAAGCGGCCCTGGACACTCCTTCTCCCGTAAACAGGAGAAGAGCGAAGGCCACCACATGTTGTCAAAGGCGCCACTGATATCCACCATGATGCCGACGACGTACTTATGCGGGGTTGAGCCTCAGACCTCAGCCGCCAGAGCGATAGCATCAAATGCTGACCGCCCCGGTCTGCTGCTCATCCCACACAGCACCCGGTGAGCCGTCAATCTGTCAGCCAGCAGTTTCTCCAGAAGCTTCCCAAACAGGTCCAATAGCAGATTGGCCTGTAAGATTTAACTTCAGCCGGATCTTTTTCTGGTCCTTTTTTTATTGTTACCACATTCGCGGTTTTCCACCTCTTGGGAAACCTCCTTTGTCTAAGACACTCGTTGAATAGGAGGGTCAGCACCACCTCAGCCACAATGCCGTCTAGTCCTGGAGCTTTCCCTCTTTTTAGGGATCTTATATGTGCAGCCACCTCCTCTTCCGAGAATGGGTAGACTGCCGTGTTGTTATTGTAATCTACTAGATATGCGTCTCGCAGTTGCTTCTGGCTTTCGGTTTCTCCATCCGCATTGTCGTCAGGCAGCAGGGACTGGAGAAGGACATCAGCAGTTTCCTGCCAAGATTCTGTCATCCCATCCTCCCGCCTGACTGTTGATAGCTCCAGCGGAGAGCGGATTTTTTTCCTTACTAATTTATAAGGGAGACCCCACGGATCTAGAGCCAACTGGTTCAGCATGTAGCTTTCCCAGCTACACATTCTCACTTCGTGTAACTCCTTCTGGAATCTCTGCTTGGCCTCTCTGTATCACAACTGCTTTTCCAGTTAGACGACACTGCGCTGGTAGATCCTCCTTAGCCTTCTGACAGACTGACGTAATTCCTCTAATTCGGCCGACCATGGTGACGGCGAGGCCGCCACGGCCTTCCTCCAGGTTGGTACAGCGGCCCTCACCGCTCTATGTACTGCACCCACCAGTTCCTCAGCTCTTTCTTCTATGTCTAGGTCTTGATGTACGTCACCTTCTGGTAAGGCAGGAATGTCGCACTCCCTTGCTAGTAGTTCCCAATTCGCTTTGTTGTGGTTAAATTGTACTTGCCACCCCATGGTCCAGTGGCACTCTCTGTCACCTCTGTCACCTAAAGTGGGTCACTCGTGGTGGCATTGCTTACGACTTTCCAACTTTTTATAAGGTTTTGTGCATTATGTGATGTTAAGGTTTCATCTATATTCGTGCGTTGTCCTCTTCCTTCTGTCTAGGTAGGAGGATTGCCCGGCCTGTTGGCCACCGCGAGCTGCGAAGCCATAAGAAAATCTTCCACTTTATCACCGTTTGTGTCTCTGGTGCCGCTGTACCACAGAGGGGATTTTGCATTGATGTCAGCTGTTATGATTATCTTCCGTCCCCGTAACGCCGTGGTAACTCTTGCCACATGTTCTAGGTGTTGTTCAATCTCGTCTCCATATTGGAAATACATATTTATGAGAATAATTACTCCCATCGGGGACTGAAGTTCCACGACGTTGCAGTGACGAGTTGTAAATTGTGAGAGCGTGGTTACCCTCAAGAGTTTGTTTGTAACTACTATTGCTGCTCTAGGGTCCTCACCTCTGCTGACAATCTGCCAAGTTGTGGCAGCAAAAGCTATTTTCCCAGCTTGGGAGTACGGCTCCTGTAGGCAGAGCACGTCCAGTCTCCTCTCCTCCACCTCTTTGCGGAGCTCCTGCATAACAAGTCGGCTGTTGTGCGTATTTAATTGTCCAATTGTTATCTCAGTCGTCATGGGAAGTATGTGTGTAAGCGGTCCTCCGGCCAGGTCTTACTCCAGTCAAAAGCAATTCGTCCGTTTGCCAGTACGGCCTGTTCATAAATGTCTTGAAGGTCAAACTTCTCACCACGTCTCTCAAAAACTTTTTTCAGTAGGTCTCGCAGGGCTCCGAAATCAGTGGGGAGATTCACTGACTTCAGCTGAATTCTGTCCACAGGGTAATCGGCTCTTCCAGCCTGGCCAGTTGCATCGTGTACTCGATGTTGGGGTACACCCTTACCAGGTCCGCAGGTGGCAATCTGACCACTGGAGTGTTCTGCGTTGTGGACTTCAGACTTGTGCCTGTGATAGCATTGTCTTGGATGGGTTGGCTTTCTTTGAATTTTGTCATGGTTTTTGCAGTCATAGGATGCTCTTGTCACTTCAGATGGACTGTTGCCTTCGTTTCCCAGCGTTGAGGGGCGGGATCTGTGCTCAGTACGGGGAAATCTGTTTGTATACTTATATCAATAATGTAAGGCTCTGTTTGGATGGCCTTATCTATTGTTACTGTCTTAATGGCACCCGAAAGCGCCATCAAGAAGTTCTTAAACCTGGTTGCCCTCATAGCGTCCCACCTCCTCTTGCTCGGGGATTTGCGCTTTGGCATCCTGTTTGGTGGGCTGTGATCAGCCATAATCGATTTTGGAGATAAATCGTTGTTCTAACATTCTATATGTTGGGCAATTACGTCCCGTGGCTCCGCATGACTTTTTCCCGCGGCTTTTGCAGGGGATGCAGATCGCTGCTGCTTTGCAGTCTTTGCGGTTGTGTCCATTTGTGCCACACTTCGTGCAAGCCGACTCCCTGGTACAAAGCCTTAGTATGTGGTCCAGGTCACCACAATTGTGGCAGCGAGGCACCACGATGTAGTCTTTAACGTTGATTGAATGGAATCCTACATATAGTCTGCCCATTGCTGTGATCGTCCTCCACATTGGTGCCGTGACCTCAGGAACGTGATGAACCACATCACGCCCCCGAGGCCCCGTCTTGAATCTCAATTTGAAACCATTTCGAAATTCCTCCTCACTTAGATCATCAAAATTTTGATCTTTTATTGTGTTTGTCAGTTCGTCATCAGTCATTATAGTAGGCACGTCATAAAGAATTATTAAAGGATTTCGTTTCTTCGGAGGTTCACACTTAACAAGTGAGTTTAGTTTTTGGTTGTTTAATAATTTGTCTTTGTCTTCCTCTGAAGCTACTTCCACAATCACCGAGTTTCTGCTAGGTTCAATTCTTTTTATCTTAATTTTATCTTTGGCTGGGTTTACTGTTTTTGTGAACAGCTCTTGAATTTTCTTTACACTGGTATCTTGCCCAGGCAGTGTCCTGAGAAAGACCGCAGTGTCTGTTCTTTTGGCAACTTTATCTATGGTTTCTTTAGTTGTGTGCAGCTTGGTTGGCGCTTGCGCAGCCACCGCCGCACAGGTCTTGACCGGTTGGTTCCTCAGTCTACTGTTTTCTTTTTCTAATTCTTCCACCTGGCCTTCAAGTTTCGCATGGGCGATAGCCCATGCTGTGAGTTCATTTTTTATGATTGATAAAGCCGCTTGGTTTATTTTTCCATTTTTGACATTCTGCTCTAGGAGCAGTGAAATTCTAGCGTGTCTCTGCGTTACAGATTCGCCTTCTGCCTGTCCCAGCTCGTCCTGGGGAGCGGGATCAGGCGCAATAGAAGCGCGTTAGGACGCACAAGAATCACTCGTTTCAGTTGCCGCCATGATGAGTAAACGAGTGATAAAAGATGGGAGCCCGTCTTTTGCCCCGGACCGGCTCCTCTGGCATGGGGGGGGGGGGGGGGACATGAGGCAGCTCGCCCACCGGCCTTGCCCCAAGGCCAAAGGCACTCTTCGAACTGTAGGGTTCAGCACGCCATTGCCAGCGCACTGGTCCCCATCAGTGGCTCCGTCATCGTCGATTTCACCCGACGCTCCTCGGCAAGTGCACCCCGCACTCCGGAGAGGCGGATGCACCTCTCGCCCTTCCCGCTTACTAGCCGAAGCTTCCACCTCTCGGCCAAGGACTCACAGGAAGTATTTGAAATTATTACGTGCAATAAACATACGTAAAGTTGTACTTCAAACCGGAGAAACGTATGTTTCAAGTAGTATTAATAAGAGTATCGTGGAAGAATTAAATCAGCTGAGAAATGTTGGCATACTATTTACGCAGGAACTTGCGAAGTAGCAGAAAATATTGGAATATCACCTGAACTGAATGTAATAATTGATGACGGAGAGAAACGGCAAGGCAGAAGAAAACGCTTTGTTCATGAAGCAGCAGGGGACGATTTAAACCATAGCTCGAGGAACAGTTTTCTACTAAATGTTTGACACGTTATTACACAGCTGTTGGGAACTTCACTGTACTGTGTGCAGCCGCACACAACATGGACACATTCCGTTTCCTGTGGAACTACATAAGCGAACACGATTCTCCGGTCGAAGAGCTTGTGGGAAACGACGAAGCTTGCTATAGTGTAGACGTTAATAACGACGGTCTCGGAGAAGAAATTTCACTGTTGAAAATATTCGTGAAGGCAATGTTCTGTCTGAGCATTTCTTCTGCGCCTTGTCAGTACTCTTTGTGAGTGAAGTTTTGAGTGACGGCCTCACGGACTGTTCTGCCGTTTGCCTGCTGGCTCCTCACAAGCAGAGAGGCCGCTGACAGTTGTGGCAGGAGTCACGGACTGGCAGGGAGCGGCGAGCTGCGTCAGCTGCGGCCGCAGGGAATGAAGTGGGGTGACAGCAACTGAGTTGATAGGCATGCACTCTCCACTACACTTATTTACTCGATGTATGAGTGAAGGTAAGTGTAATTTTATTACCTGTAGCTCCACGACTTGCGTTACCGTCTCAGCTGTGCCGTTGTGACCGATGAGTGTGGAGACTCGTGTGCGTCACTGTGAAATTGCTTTCGTGTGCTGAAACTCGGGCCTCGGTGTTCTGTCTCGAATACAACTACAATTACTTTGCTCGTTGCAATCTTTTACGTCAAGTAGTGACAACAATAACAGATAGAGAGGATTTCCGTCACATTTTGTATGCGTGTAATGTTGTGGTCTGATTGTGTTTAGTTAAATGTAGACTGACAGTGTGGTTCCAGATGATAGTCGCATTATGTAGTGTGAATACTGCTACTAATATCTCATTGTTATTAAACACAACAGGTACGGTAGAGTAGAATGTTTGCTGAATATGGAGAAGTAAATTGAGTCTGATATCAGGAGCGAAAATTCTGGTGATAGAACTCATATAGCGTTAATCTCGGTATGTTAAAATTAGAATAGTCTGATGTAGCACCTTGCAGACTGGTGTGAAACGCTTTTCAGCGATCAGATTTTATGGAGCAGTTGTGTTTGTTCACAATGAACTGTTGACTTTTGCCATGTTTAGTCTGGAAGTTTTACTCGAGACATTTTTGTGAGAGAAGGATTGTCCGTTGTTACCTGAATTATTTTTCTGTTATCTGGCGTCGTCTGAGTTTTGCTACAGCGTTGCTTAGAGTATTTGTTATGGTGTAGGCTACTCGAGGAGGGCTGAAGTTAGTGAGTCACAATAGGATTGAGTTTTTTGGATCTTTATTTAAAAAATTATGAATATTGCTCTCCTACAGATTGTTTCAGTTCTTTTTTTGCACAGAGTTCATTGTACTTTCTGCCTCATGACAGCATCTCCACCAGCCGCCTGTGGTTGAACTGCCTGGCGAAGTCCAGCGCTGTCCGCCCCTGAGCATCTGTGACCACTCTGTCGGCCCCAGCGTCAAGCAGCGCATCCGCCACTTCTGCGTGGCCGTTGTGTGCCGCGTGATGAAGCGGCGTCCACCCAATGAAACTGTCCCTGGCGTCCACCGCCGCCCCCGCCCCCACCAGCAGCCTCGCCGCCTCGACGTCTCCTCTCCACGCTGCCCAGTGCAGGGCGGTGCAGCCCCACTCATCCCACGCCCGCACGTCGGCCCCAGCGGCGATCAGCGCCCTCAGCTCCTCCACTGCCCCCTGCTCAGCCGCCAGGACCAGCCTCCTGCCCCTCTCCTTAGCAGAGAGGCTCCTGCACAAAACACACAAACTGCCACTCTCTGCTACAAACACACAGCACACAAAATGAGGAAAACAGCCACACGAGGAAAAAACTGTTGTGAATAAGAATCTGTCCTGAAACAAACCTACCGTATTCCCCCTCCCACAGTACAAAACAGTGCGCAATTGTGTGTACATATTACAGTACATCTGTTCTATCCCCCTCATAAGAAAATCTTCATTCATCGTCCATTACAAATAGGATCATAAAAACTCTGAAGGAATTTCATTATCACATTTTGTCACACTCATTCCTGGAAGTCAGCTCCTTTGCTCTCGGGACGCTACACCTAACCAGTCGCTCACCTCCACTACAGGACAGGCTTCTTGCAGCTAAATGGTTCAAATGGCTCTGACCACTATGGGACTCCACTGCTGAGGTCATTAGTCCCCTAGAACTTAGAACTAGTTAAACCTAACTATCCTAAGGACATCACAAACATCCATGCCCGAGGCAGGATTCGAACCTGTGACCATAGCGGTCTTGCGGTTCCAGACTGCAGCGCCTTTAACCGCACGGCCACTTCGGCCAGCTAAACTTTTCACTCGAGGGAGACTTGAACCAAGGACCTCTCGTTCCGCAGCCGCTCACGCTAACTACGAGACCACAGCACTCCTTTCTTGCAGCTAATACTGGTCTCTGTCTGCAGCTTCACTGCCAGACGTCACGCACAAGAAGAGTCCCATCTCCCGGTTTTCAAAGAGACACTTTTCTAATATACAGCCAAAAGAATTTCACTGCACTTAGCGGCAGTTTTCTTGACACAGTCTCACCAAATACCGAAACTGACACACAGACAATTTATTCAAAACATGTCAGATATAACAAACACCAAATTGGCAACTCCACCTACATGAAAACCTGTCTGTGTGTCAGATTTTATGGCCTCATAGCATATGCACATGTATTTAACATGTGCTATCGTGCTCAAAATCATCTGAACGACCTCAGTTGTCGTCCATCTTAATGTTTTTGCGGCGTAAGGACTGTTCCACAAAGTTTCTGGCGTGCAGCCGCATAAATTCAGTGGTTTGGTCCTCGGGTTTAAAAGAACGGACCAAGTGCAGCAGCGTCAGTCACCTCGGCTAACTCTGGAGATGGCAGGACGGTGTTCGGCCGAAATATTATGAGAAAAGGCTGAATTTATGCGGCTGCACGCCAGAAACTTTACGGAACGATCTGAATTGTGTTTCACCTGATTTGTAATCAGTCCTCATAACATTGTTCCTCTGCTCTGTTTTCGGTACAGTCTTTGCCTATACAAAATGTTCACTGCATGAGGCCACAAGAGAAAACTGCTCTGTGTGATTATCGGTTTACATGCAAACTGACACTTCGATAATGCAAATACCAGGAAACGTGTTATTGAACATTACACAGCCATTACGCTTGCATATTCAAACTTATTGTAATAAATGAAAGCTCAGAAAGCAGCATCCTCCTTTAAATGACACGACGAAAGTTTTCTTACTGCACTACTATCCGGGAATGCAATCTAACAAGTAAAGAAGAAATATCTCAAGTATGGTTTCAGTCACAAGTAACAAAGAGAGTGCAAGTTGAAACTTGAAATGATCTGCCATAAAGTTTAGTGTTTCCCGGAGATTCGAACGCAACACTTGATCGGGTGGTTAACTAAGCACAATGAAACGTCAGAGATCGTCATTTTTAACCAACAATGAGATGACAAACTGAAACCAGGAGAGGAAAGTGTTTTGTGTTATGGGCATTCGAAACCAACACCTGTCGACACTGACTTCTAGTCACGCATAGACGTTGAGCAGCGAAATGTGGACATGTCATAATTTTAAATACAGCAATGAAAATTTTCTGCCAACTAGGAATGGAACCCTAGACACATCGTTGTTGACTACATACAAAGATACCTCGACTGTACTATTCTCTTTCACCAGTAGCTAGGAGTGCATGTTTGAAACTGACACGACAGGACGAAAAGCTGCCCGTCTGACTTGGGACTCGAAACCAGTACCACCATTATTGTTAACAAAGCCCAGAGAATCGGTAAAATCAGAATAATTTCTCACATGTATTTTGCTGTGCTCATGTTGCAACTTAAAGTGACATGCCAGGGTTCGAACCCAGAGATGTGTCTCTTGTGAATGTCTTTATGACTTTGCAGACAAGAAGAGACAATGAAGCGGTGGAAATGCATCATGTGAAAGTGATCAAACGTGACGAAAAAGGGAGATCTCAGTTCGAATTCCAGTCCAGCGTCAATATTTTCCACGTCTCAGGCTCGAATACAGTAGGAGTCAAGTGCCCTGTGGCCCTGCACGGAGATTGGCTCATTGATAGATATATATATCACGTAAGGAAGGTAGCTGGTGACAGAGTTTCGACCTGCCACGACCTCCCACTCTGTCGCGGCCGAGCCTATACCGACTCTGCTACAGGTTACCAGAGGTGGGATAGGTGCTGCTTATGTTTGTCAGCTGTGTGAAACGAAAAGGTCAGCATATGTAGCAAGAATCATTTCAACTTTTTCTTAACTAGCAACTATTACCAAGAATTAAAATTCATGCGAGTTGCGGTATTCGAATCCACTACATGCAGACTAGAAACTCGCGCCCTTAACCCCTTTTCCTTAATTTAATTTTTTAACCATCCCGAGGTCTGGCCACGACGCCTCCCCCATACCTGTCACAGAGTCGCTGCGCTATTTTCGCGCATAATTTTTTTATTTCTAATTTTTTTTATTTTTAGCACTTCGTCTGAAGGACCATGTTTGCACACAAAGTAACTCAGCTGAGAGCGACGCCTTCCAAGTTCCGTGTTCACGATGGTCTGCTTTCCGACTTATTTCTCAACATCTTGTAACTCGCCCAATGCTTCGGTTCCCGAGGCTCGTTTGCAAAGTTGGTCTTCTGCCATCCCTGAGCACTGCACGCGCTGGAAGCTCCGTGCTGCGATTCCTGATACAGCGGGTGACGATGAATGTAACGCAGAACAGCAGAAATCAGTGCAGTCGCTTCTGGTTAAAAGGAGTTTTAATATACAGAATGAAGTAAAATAAAGTGTACTAAAAAGTAGCATGTGTTCTGTCGTGAGGACCAGCTTTTCCTCCGAGTTTCCTTCAACACAAAATAAAGTGCTTCTGACCTACGTATTTTAAATTAGATTTCTGTTTACTTAAAAATAAATAAGTCAGTAAGAAACACCATTTAACACAAAAGAGCTTAAGGACGATTCATTATGATGTTCTTGCGTTTACGCCTTTTTCTATTCACTTTGCACTCTCTACCACGTAACTGTATGTACTGAAACATGTTGCGAAGTTCCTCTCGCAGTTTTCCGCCTCAGCGACGCACACGCCGCCCCGTGGTCCGCTTGTGGCCGGCGTGCGTGCGGCGACCCACCCAGCGCCCGACCGTCTGGTTTCCCTCTGCTGGCAGGTGGTACGTTGTGTGTCCTCTTAGCCAGTTTACAGCATTCCTTTATTCACACGGCACGTCGCTACGATTCAAAAAAATTGGAAGGTAAGGTATTGGGAGTAGAGTTCGTGTTATTGCGGCTAACAATTATGTGATAACTCACCAGATGTCCTTCACTTGAGCGCGTACGAACCTCGCCTGCTGTCAGGTCGTGATTCTCTCACGTGCTGCCGACCACCCAGGTGGACTGCCTCAAGTTTCGCTTTGGTTGCTACTTTCCTGTTCAGTGCCCTCTACCGAGTAGTTTTCACACTTGTAGGTAGGTGAGGGGTGCCGATGTTTGTCGAAATGACCCTCCAGCTGTAGTGCAGCTACTTTTGTACAGTCACGTTTCCGCTTTTGCTTCTCATTAATTTCAGATACATGTTCTTGACTTTTACCATATTCGACGGCCAACTCTGGTTTGAGTATAACTGAGTTCGAATCAGAATTGTTCAAAATGATAAAAGCCATTGGCGACGTGTCGTACATCTGTGGGTGGATTCGAGACAGTGGGAGTAATTTCGTCTGGTAAGTGCGGCGTGAGGGTCGTGTGTGTCTTCTTCCACATGTCGTGTGTGGAACACACGGATATAGTTTCTGACTTTCTCCCAAAGTCGATGAGGTTTCATCCCCCCCGTTTCCACCTGAGATGGTCAACGTGTCAAACTTTATCTTAAAAATATTACCACGAGTTAGAAAATAACTCGTAGCTGACGGAAATCTTGCTGCTGTTTCACGTGGTATGGGTAAAACTTGTATTGGGGAGTGGCGGAAATAACATTGATGGCAAAGTTTACATCAGAATTAAGGACCACGAAGCTGACAAATTGCAGGGATTCTGCTATGTGCGAAGCGTATTTACACTTAGGGACAAGGCGAGGTTGTTACAAAAAGTTATCTAGCACACGAAAACAGGACATTCCTCGGAAAACAAGGCTACTGGTACAAAAGATAGTCCTTAACTGGGGAAGAAACCTGTGAATGTATGTTTGTACAAAGTACTGTATGAAAATGAATCGTGGATTACTGGAAAAAACGAGAAGGAAATCGAAGCATCCTAAATTGGTGCTATTGGCGGATGTTGAAATTAGGTGAACTCATACCAGAGGAACCCTGAAACGTCCCTCCAGAATAGGTGAGGATAACAATATGTGGAAAACCGTGACATGTACAAGGGTCAGCGTAATAGGTTACATGTGAAGTCATCAGAGAACAAGTGCCATGGTGCTAGAGGTAGCTGTAGAGGGTAAAACCTGTAGGGCAGGACAGAGATAGGAGTGCACAGCACAAGTAATTGTGGACTCTGGGTGCCAACAGCACTCTAAACTTGTTGTTCACACAGACAGAAACATGGTCAACAGCAGGCAGAGTTTCTGCTTCGCATGTGTGTTGTTACTGGGACTGGCTGTTACTCCATACTGCGGCGGGTCGACCAAAGTCGTCCACACCCTGACGAGCTGACGCTCTGCCGACATTTGCTTCTCTTTGCTCCTTGACAAGCATATTTGTTGTTATTAGCGAAGATTTTATGGCTAATAATCGTTTTTCTTTTTGTCCTGTCTCAGTCCTGCCAACCACCCCAGATGGTCTCACGAACGTGTTTATCTGACCCCTGCTAGACCATTCCAATATGCCAAGAGTACTGGACGTTTATCTCTTTTGACAAAAGAGAGTCACACATTCAGTGCAGTCACAGTCGCTCCCTGCCACCAGATTTTCTGTGTACGACGTTGGCGTATGTGCCTGAATTATTGCTGACATTCGTTGGATGAGAATAAATCACTGAACTGTTGACAGTAACTCACTATTTTATCTACCAACCTATTCTTAATGACTCCCTCTCTCACGATACAACCTCCTACCATGTCGATACAGCCCCGTTATTCATGTGACTGCATTGTTCTGATTTTATTCCAGTTCGCTTTGCTGACCGTCATTATATCTAGACTCAGCATTTACACTTTTCTTTTTTGTATTTATATCTTATCTACCACATAAGACTCGTGTGTGTGTGTGTGTGTGTGTGTGTGTGTGTGTGTGTGTGTGTGTGTGTGTGTGTGTGTATGTGTGTGTGCGTGTGTAGTGAGGGAACTCACCGCAAGCGAGAGACAGTGGCGTCATCGGGTGCAGGAGTCGTGGGCAGTGCAGCAGCAGCAGCAGCAGCAGGAGTCTGGCAGGTTGTGCCAGCAGTGGTGGTGGTGGCGGTGGCGGTGGTCGTGGTGGAGGTGGTGGCGGCGGTGGCGACTGCGGCGGTGGTGGTAGAGGTGGTGGTGGGCCTCATCTGTGTAGCGGCTGGTGGGCTGCACACACAGAGAGAGAGGCACAGTGTGAGCAGGCGTGTCCTCGTGGTGTCCTGGGGACGGCCCACTGCAGTGCACACACACACTCGCACACACACGCGGAACACACGCCGACAACAAGAGTAGTGGTCCAGTAAATACAAATGAATTACCAGTGCGGTAATCACATTCAGTTGCACCACCTGAGTTCCCCACAGCAGTTGCTCACCATACCACACAACAGGTAGTTCAAAATCAAGCATGAACAAAACGTACATACAGTGCCTGACACTTACACGAAACTTAATTACAGAGCCTCTGTACAGGCCAGCTCTGGTACTATCGTTCTCAAAGGTATCCGAATGATCTGAACTGGATTGTGCCTCTTTGTACGTGACCCACATAACTTAACTGCCTCGCATTTCATGTGCACCCTTTTAGATATTGTCGTTTTACCATACCATTAAAGTCCTGAAGTGTGGCATCTGAGACCAGTACAGACCAAAGTATGTGCTTCAGGCAGAGGCATTTGTACGTCTGTCTGTCTTTATAGCTGTTATAATGGTAACAGACAGTCAAATGTTAAGGACAAGTGGCCCTTCCAAACTTTGAAAAATATCGTGATTAACACTTTGAGCTACTTCTAACTTTCGTTATTTAACAACCACTTTTGAAATATGTATGGCCTGTAGGACAGCAGCTCCAGAAAAAAATTTCAAGACATTTGGCTTACCATGTGCAGTCATTACTGAACTGTCCTCTGTGGGACTTGCTCATCAGTTCGCAGCTGGCTCTGTCCACACCGCTCCCTGTGTGAGAGACCCCCTGCTCTGTGTGGCGGAATTACTGCAAGTCTACACTCTCTGTTCTGTGATATTTGTATGATTACTTCAGCGCCTCAGCGTCTCTGGCTATCAAGAAGGTTAAGGAGGAAGGTGGTGGTGTATATTTGGTGTATAAGACAGAGCTGGAAGGATTGGAAGGTTCCAACTGTATTATATCATTCCCAGATAGAGAATCCGATTAATTGTAAGAGGTACGCACGAGCAGACCTAGGGTCACCTAGTTATGGTGGTGAACAAACTGAAAAGAACTGTTAGGAGCAATCAACGTGCAGATAAATGGGATTCTGAAGAGCTGACGAATGTAATGGGTTTTTCAAGTTCTGTGAGACTGTAGATAACGCGATAATGAATGTCTCAGCTGGAATTTCAGGTGAACAACAGCTGATGTCTCTGACAACGCCAAACACGAAAATTGAACGGACAAATGTTGGAGCAAGGAAGGCAACTCTGAAGAAATCTTAGCAAACGGAAAAAATACATAGAATGATTGATGAAAGACAGAAGTACTAAAATAGTCAGGGAAAGCCAGGAATAAAGTATTACAGGTCGCTAAAGAATGTAATTCTAAGTTCGACGGACGATGAAGTAGAATGACTGCAATAAGTTTCAGGTAAATAAATAAAAAGTGATCGTAGGATGCACCCATTCAGCACATAGAAAAGCCTAAAGATCCTTCTGTGAAATTAAATGCAGGGATGACAACACCAACACCCACCCTTCCAGATGTCAGACTCTCAGATCGGTGCCAAAAGCCATTATGTCGATGGAGTATGAACCAAAACAGGGCACGTGTAAACGGCAGTTAAAAGTATCACGAGAGCTGCTGATCACGGGAGGAGCGTATCAGTGAGTAACTGCATCCTAGATATCGTGTGGATGAGAAGGTATAACGTTCAAATACCACTGGTGACAACTGTGTTGGCGCGAAGCTGTTACATGAGACAACATTTTCCTGACATGTACAAAGACTTTTCGGAGTTTGTATCAATGTTCTTTTGACAGTCTGCTTCTTTTGCTCCGTTAGTTGAACATCATGTACCTATAATTGATCTTGTTATGTTGTGTATTATTGATTATTGTTATTGCTGTTATTTCCACATGTGCAATGCAATTGTATCTTTATTTTTCTGTTCTGGTTGTATATGCTGTGAAACTACTAAAGCACTCTACAGCTTTACTGCTTTCAGTGAAATGAACCAAAAGCGGACCACCAAGAGAACATTGCTGTGAACTCCAAACAGCTATTTTACATGTCATGTCCAGTATTAGAATCAGAATATAAGAGAGCTTTGGAAGGCTTAAGATCCAATAAGGCAGATCATATAGATAAAATTCCATCATAATTTCTAAAATCATTGGGAGAAATGGCAACAAAACGACTATTCACGTTGGTGCATAGAATGTATGTGTCTTAGGACTTCGGAAAAATACCATCAACCCAATACAAAGACTGTTAGAGCTGACAAGTGCGAGAATTACCGCAGAATCAGCTCAGCAGCTCATGCATCCAAGTTCCTGACAAGAATAATATACAGAAGAATGGAAAAGAAAATTGAGGATGTGCTAGACGACAATTAGTTTGGCTTTAGAAAAGGTAGAGGCACTAGAGAGGCAATTTTGACATTGTGGTTGATAATGGAAGCAAGACTAAAGAAAAATCAAGACACGTTTATAGGATTTGATGACTTGGACAAAGTGTTTGACAATGTAAAGTGGTGCAAGGTGTTCGAAATTCTGAGAAAAACAGGGCTAAGCTATAGCTGGAGATGTGTGGTATACAATATGTACAAGAGCCAAGAAGGAATAATAAGAGTGAACGACCAAGAACAAAGTGCTTGGATTAAAAAGAGTGTAAGGTGGGGATGTAGTCTTCCACCCTACTGTTCAATCTGTACAAAGAAGAAGGAATGAAATAAAGGAAAGGATCAGGAGTGGAATTAAAATTCAAGATGAAAGGATACCAAGGATATGAAATGCTGCTGACATTCCTATCCTGAGTGAAACTGAATTAGCATCAGATTTGATGGTCATGAAGCAGATGAAGTTAAAGAATTCTGCTACCTGGGCAGCAAAATAACCAAAGACGGATGGACGAAGGAGGACATCAAAAGCAGACTAGCCCTGACCAAGAGAATTCTACTGATATAAAACATAGGCCTTAATTTGCGGAAGAAATTTCTAAGAATGTACATATGGAGTACAGTACTGTTTGGTAGTGAAACATGGACTGTGGGAAAACTGGAATAGAGAATCTAAGCATTTGAGCTGTGGTGCTACTGGCTATTGTTGAAAATTATGTGGACTGACAAGGTAAGGAATGAAGTCATTCTGTGTAGAATCCGAGAGAAAAGGAATATATGGAAAACACTGACAACGTGAAGGGGCAGAATGATAGCACATCTGCTAAGAAATCGGCGAATGACTTCCATGGTAGCAGAGGGAGTTACAGAGGCTAAGGACTGCAGAGAAAGACAGAGATTGGGATACATACAGCGAACAATTGAGGACATGGATTGCAAGTGCTACTCTGTCATGAAGAGGTTGTTGGCACAAGAGAGGAATTAGTGATGGACCGCATCAAACCAGTTAGAAGACTGATGACCCAAAAAAAAAAAAGCGCGTCGTCCCATATAGCACTTTCACACATAATACGGTAAAAATTTAGGGTCGTTGGGTTGTGAACCCATGATCTTTGATACAGGAATCTTAGGCTCTATCAACTTCCGCATGAAAGCACCATACTTTACATACTCACTGTTAGGCTTGTGAAGTGCTCTGTAGTCCTGGTGTTACTTTTAATTAAGGTTTATGTGCTCTCTGCTGGACAACAGCAGACAGCTCGAACTAAATCGCAGTTTTTGTTGATAAGCTATCGACCTGCAATTTTTGTTACTGATCTGAGTGTCTGACATCTGCAGGTTTGGGTGTAAGAGTTAGAAAAGAATTCCGCTACTAAGTGCAAGGGGGGGGGAGAAAGAGAGAAAGAGGGGGGGAGGGGGAAGGGGGGGGAGAGAAAGGGATGGCTGACAAAAGTACACTGAGCACCTCCATGAGGTGGGGGACTATTGAATGACATGATGGAGGGAAAACTGAAAGTCGAGCTGGAAAACATAGCGGACTGGTCATTAGACATAGAGTTTAACAAAGCTCTGGACGATTTGTGCAAAAACAAAGCGAATGGTTAAATAACATTCCCTTGCAGTTTATATGATGCTTGCAGGAGGCTGCAATGAAACAACTATTCAAATTCCAGAATGGCAGAAGTGAAGCTGTGAGTACCGGGCGTGAGTCGTCCTTCGGTAGCTCAGATGGTAGAGCAATTGCCCGCGAAAGGCAAAGGTCCCGAGTTCGAGTCTCGGTTGGGCACACAGTTTTAATCTGCCAGGAAGTTTCATATCAGCGCACACTCCGCTGCAGAGTGGAAATCTCATTCTGGAAACATCCCCCAGGCTGTGGCTAAGCCATGTCTCAGCAGTATCCTTTCTTTCAGGGGTGCTAGTTCTGCAAGGTTCGCAGGAGAGCTTCTGTAAAGTTTGGAAGGTAGGAGACGAGATACTGGCAGAAGTGAAGCTGTGAGTACAGGGCGTGAGTCGTGCTTCGGTGGCTCAGATGGTAGAGCACTTTCCCGCGAAAGGCAAAGGTGCCGAGTTCGAGTCTCGGTCGGGCACACAGTTTTAATCTGCCAGGAAGTTTCAACTATTCAAATTCATCTGTAGAATCTATGGGACTATAGACATAGCAACAAATTTACAGAAAAATATCATCTACATACTCCACATGCGAGTAAGGACCATTAAATACGAACGATTTCGCACAATGAGCTTAATAGCTTATGAATCCTAATTGCTGACACGATTAATATGTACAAGAAAGTAAGTTTGGATTTAACAAAGGTAAAAGCCCCAGAGAGATAGATCTAATCATACATTTCAAAACGGAAGCAAAGTTTAAAGAAAGTCACGCAGCCTTCATTGCATTAGGCCACCTTTAAAAAGATTGACAATGTAAAGTAATGCGACATGTGTGAAATCTCGAAAAATACGAGTGAGATATAGAATACAAGCAGATTATATAAATTGCTATATGTACAATAATCAACACGGAACAGCAAACACTGAAGCAAGGAATACTGTCATTAAAAAGGTGCAAAACAAAGACCGAAAAAGTATCGCCAAGGGTTCAGTTTGAACATCAACGAATCGTTTGCGGAATTGAATAAACTTCCAGGAATTTAATTAAAATTGAGGGTGAATGTATTTCATTGATAAAATTCACTGGTGTTATTACCATGTTCACTGAAAGTGAGAAAGAAGTACCCAAGTGGTTGAATGTAATAAACAGCACAGCATTATGATTTAAACTAAAGAAAGACGGAAATATTGGGGAGTAACAGAAATAACATCAGTGTCAAACTTAACATCAAAATTAGGGACCACAAAGTAAATGAATTTGAGTGATTCTGCTACCTGGGAAGCCAATGTACACTGAGGGACAGAGCGAGATTGTTATATGAAGTAATGTAACAGAGGAAAACAGATCATTCCAGGCAAAACAACGCTACTGCAGCCAAAGATAGGCCTCAATTTTGTGATAGAATATCTGAAAATGTACATTTGGAGCACAGTATTGTATGAAAATGAATAATGGATTATGGGAGATAACAGGAAGAGAAGTGACTTGGAGCATTCAAATTGGGATGCAATTAAAGGATGTTGAGAATTAGGTGAATTGATAAGAAAGGAACTGTGGAAAGTGGGATATATCTGAAGACATCAGGGAATAACTGCCATGGTACTGGTGGAAGCAGCAGAGAGTAAAAACTGTAGACAAAGACCAAGATTGTACTACATCCAACAAATAACTGGAGACTTTGGATGAAAATGCTGCTCTGTGGTGAAGAGTCCGACCCTGCACCCCCTCTTCCCAGAAATAAACGATGGGATCTCAGCACTCTAAGTGTGTTGACAGACAGAAATATGATCTACAGTAGACAGTTTCTGCTTTGCATGTCTGTTGTTACTTTGACTACCTGTTATAGCAAAATAAAATGGTACAATCATGTTGGTCCAAACCCTGAGGAGCTTAGGCTTAAGAGACCACCTCTGCCAACTACTGCTTTTGTTTTGATTCTTGATCGGAGTAATTCTTGTTGTTAGCACAAGTTTAATAGAGGGGTCTAGGATCCTTTCTCCTCCTTTGTTTCTACCAACGACCCTAAATTCTCTCATAAATAAATCTGTCTTTACTTGTCCCCTGCTACAGTTTCCAATACACCATGATTTTTAGATGTTTATGTCTCTTTAAATACAGTGTTATGCATCAAGTGCTCTTATAATCCCTCTCTGTGACTGGATTTTCCGTGTGTGACGTCGCCTTACATGCCAGAGTTATTGTTGGATTGGTTTACTGGTTCTGATGGGAATATATCACTGAAATGTTCACAATAGATCACTGCTTTCCCTACCAAACCATTTTATTTGACCTTTCTTTCATAATACAACTTCCTCATTCTGTGGATACTGCCCATTATTCATCTGACCATATGTTATGATTTTCTTTCCATTTCATTTTGCTAACCCTCACTGAATGTAGACTGATCCTTTCCATTTCCTTTCTCTGTTTTTCTACCTTCTGTACAATGTAGTGCCAATGTGTGCGTGCGTGTGTGTGTAGTGAGGGAACTCACTGCATACGAGAGACAGTGGCTTCTCCAGGTGGAGGAGATGTGGGAAGTGCAGCTGCAGCAGGTGTCTGGCGGGGTGCGTTGGCAGTGGTGGTGGTGGCGGTGGCCGTGGTGGCGATAGTGGCGGTGGTGGCAATGGCGGTAGTGGCGGTGACGGCTGGTGTGCTGCACATAGAGCAGAGTGTGAGCTGGCTGGCGTATCCATGTGAGGATGTGGGGGTGGCTCACTACAGCCAGCCCTGCTGAGGGGCCGTGCACACACTGGCAACTGGCAGACGACAGGTGCCGAATGCTGCGATAGCGGTCCAGTTTATACAGATGAATTGCCGTTGAATTAATGACATTCAGATGCACGCCTGAGCTCCCTACAGCAGTTGATGACAACACCATACAACAGGTAGTTCAAAATCAAGTGCAGGATTAAGATACATACAGAATTAGTGGACAGGTCAGCTCATGTACTATCACCCTCCAAATTATCCAAACAGCCTGAATTCCACTCCACCTGATTTGTATGCACCTACTTAATGTTACTGTCTTGCCGTCCCTCTGCTCTCTTTTCTGGTATGGGCGTTTCACTGTTCAAAATGGTTACTGCAAGAGACCACTTGAGAAAACTGATCTGTAAGGCTGTCAGTCCACAATCAGACTAATATCTCAATAATGTCAATACCAGAAAAAGTGTTATTATTAGATGACAGTCTTTAGCACCTGCAAAACTCAAGTTTACTGCAATAAATGACATTTTAGAAACTAACTTTCACCTTGAAATTACGTGACGAAAACGTTTCTTCACACTGACATCCAGGACTCAAATCGAACAACCGTTGTCTCTGTTAACTAAATACCAAAGGTCTTAGATATCGTTTCAGTCACAGGTAAGCTAGCGTGCACGTATCTAAGCGCTGAAATCTTGAAGTTTCACTAAGTTTTGGGTTGGATGGCAATTTGAACCCAGCACTTAATAGGATTGTTAACTAGGCACAATAACACGTTATATATCCAAATTTTTCGTTGTTAGCGAGATGACAACCTGAAACGGTGAGGCAAGTAATTTTGTTCCTTTACTGGGATTTGAATCAAGTACGTATCATTGTTTTCTAGCCACAAACACACGTTAAGCATCTCCTCAGTTGACCTGTAGCGACATGTGCACATGTCTGAACTGGAAATAACGCGACGAAAAGTTCTGTGAGGGGCGGGAATGTGAGCCTGCTCGCAGCATCGTTGCTTACTGCAAACAAGGAGACGTTGATTGTCGAATTCTGTTTCGACAGTTGCTAGGAGTAACATTTTTAACCTGAAATGATGCCTTGAAAACTTTGGTAAGTGATCAAGTCGAAACGAACACCAACCGTCTTTGATGACAAGACATACGCAGACGATAAAATCACAATTACTTTTCTCTTTTGGTTTGATGTGCACGTACTAGCAGTTTAAATAACTCGATCAAAATCTTTGCAGCCAGCCACGATTACGAAAGATGCTAATTACTAAGGGCATACTGCTTGGAAGGATTTCTTACTACAGAACACTTTCGTCACACCATATGCATGATGTTACATTCTGAGGACACAGATTAACCTTTGATTGTACATTTTTCCTCAGGGCCACAAAATTTACTTTTATGAAGTTAAAGCCCAGTGGTTGAAATGTCCATCTGACCATCCTGATTTGCGTTCTGCTTTATTTCCTTAAATCGATGAACGCAAATGCTGAGACCTTTCCTTTGAAAGGGAACTGTAGATTTCCTTCCCCGCATTTGGGAGCTGTAGATTCTGCTTTGACTCTAATGGTCTTGCAGTCGATGGGACGTTTGACCCTAAGTTAATCTCTTTTTTCTTCCTCAACATTTCCTATTGAATTCAAGTATTGCACGAAGGTTAAACGGTCGTATTTCAATACATTTGCCAGTAATCGATTGGACCGTACTGGTAAACTGTCACATCAGAGGAATACTATTCGAAATGAGAAAACTGTTTTCTGATGTGAATTCTTCGCTGCACTTACCACATACACTCACAAAATGTTTAATGCACCGTTTTTGAATGTTGAAACCATCATCCTTGTAACCTTCAAATGTACAACATTCAATACATCACTGCAAAAACCACATACACTCACAAAATGTTTAATGCACCGTTTTTGAATGTTGAAACAATCATCCTTGTAACCTTCAAATGTACAACATTCAAAACATCACTGCAAAAACAGTTTATAAATTCAAATAAGGAATGACGACTGATAAATGTACTTATAGCAGCCTGTATCACACACATCAAACAAAATCTCTACGACCTTATACATGACTCTACTTGTTTCAGTTAATAATGCCCTTTCAGGCTATATGCATCAATGTTGACTGCAACACGAGGAAAAAGTATGCACTTCCTTACGCAGTTGAGTGACACTTTTTTTTAGGCCTCCTTCCACTCCCCTACAGCCTTTGGTAAATTTTTCCACACGGAATTTATCCAGGGGGATCCCCTGTGCTGCATTTACTGAAGACATGCGTCGTCTTTGCCAAGATCAATGGTGTGAATAATAACAGGATAACAACGAATGACCTCCTCAAAAAACTATTTTATTGGATAAACAAAGCTGCTTTGTAGCTTAATATCACCTCATGGTAAAAAAATACATTACTTTTGAAATTGCAGTAAAAGAACGATACTTCCAGCATAAAAATGGGCCCAGTGTCTGAACATAATAATGACTGTCTATAAATAACTGTCTAAGAATGACAGCAAAGGACTTGGAAGAGCAGTTGAACGGAATGGACAGTGTCTTGAAAGGAGGGTATGAGATGAACACGAACAAAAGCAAAACGAGGATAATGGAATGTAGTCGAGTTAAGTCGGGTGATGCTGAGGGAATTAGAATAGGAAATGAGACACTTAAAGTAGTAAAGGAGTTCTGCTATTTGGGTAGCAAAATAACTGATGATGGTCGAAGTTGAGAGGATATAAAATGTAGACTGGCAATGGCAAGGAAAGCGTTTCTGAAGAAGAAAAATTTGTTAACATCGAGTATAGATTTAAGTGTCAGGAAGTCGTTTCTGAAAGTATTTGTATGGAGTGTAGCCATGTATGGAAGTGAAACGTGGACGATAAATAGTTTAGACAAGAAGAGAATAGAAGCTTCCGAAATGTGGTGCTACAGAAGAATGCTGAAGATTAGATGGGTAGATCATGTAACTGATGAGGAGGTATTGAATAGAATTGGAGAGAAAAGGAGCTTGAGGCACAACTTGACTAGAAGAAGGGAACGGTTGGTAGGACATGTTCTGAGACATCGAGGGATCACCAATTTAGTATTGGAGGGCAGCGTGGAGGGTAAAAATTGTAGAGGGAGACCAAGAGATGAATACACTAAGCAGATTCAGAAGGATGTAGGCTGCAGTAGATACTGGGAGATGATGAAGCTTGCACAGGATAGAGTAGCATGGAGAGCTGCGTCAAACCAGTCTCAGGACTGAAGACCACAACAAACAACATGAATGACATCCTCATAAACCAAATACATCTCTTCTTTTAGTAAAGATATAAACCTCTAGCGCAAAAATTAAGCAGTACAAAATAATTAACTGGTCTTGACACAATGACACACTACTGCAGCAATAAATGCGACAACACTATCCGGAGAACTTTCTGGAAATTTGATTGATACCTGTCGCCGAGTTTATTTTGTATGATCCAGTATTAGTGTAACCATAGACTCGTACAAAATCACAGCTGCTCAGCTAGGGGCCAACACTTCCTGCAGAAATTTCTGCATCATTCCATAATGTCAATAGTGTAGCTGACTGTTATGTGATTTCATTTCAGCGATTACAAAATCAAGTCGGAAGTACGCATTTCACTAGTGGACCAATCGCCATGTAACGTCACAGCGTACGTATTTCAGCTTGAGATGTTGGAGAGTGTTGGTGATGAGCAGGGAGTTCAACTCAGGTATCCCTTTCCGCTGTTTTTGACCCTTTCTGGACTATACAGTTCCGTCCTTTTGTTGTTTCCCCAGCTATACAAATTCTTCAGCGTTTCCATGAAAGACGCAGGTGTGGTTTTAAATAGTGGGTGGGTGCAAAAATTTTCATCAGGTGACTTCAAGTCGTAGCATTTGCACTGCAAATCATCGGTGAAAGGCAATAATAATTTTTTTACATTTCTACATTCATTGTCAACAATAACGATTCGTACCGGTTTTGACTCTCAATCAGGCACAGAAGATTTTATCATATCATTTGCGGTTTATAAATTGCACTTCTAATTACTGGTGAAAAACTATTTCACAGTGAACGTCAATTCATGTGTAGTCATCAGCGGTGACAGTAAGTACGTTGTTAGAATCCCAGTCAGCACAGAACTTTTCCTCGCATAACTTCTAGTTCAGAGACGAGCATATCTCGCTAGTGGTGCAACAAACCAACTGGACAGGCACGGCACTCTTCTGGTTGTGAAGGACATTTTAACTTAATTAACAGGACACATCGATCATCAGACAATGTACACAAAGATTACTGTTACTAAAAAGATTACTGTTAATAAAAACTTTATAGACCTCCTGTCATTTCCCATAGTGTACAGGAGCAGTTTGGAGTAATGTAGAAAAATATATTTAGGTGCGATGTGTTAAATTTTTTTTTCAAGAACGTAATTAATGACTGTAACATGATCGATGTTTCAAACATGAATTTTCATGTTGATGTCTATTGAACAAAAGATAAACACACTGAATGGTTTACAGTACAGGCTATAAGTTCATTGGAGTTGGTTGAGGGAATGCAAGTAGCGTCATCTCAAACACAAGGTTACCAGTGTGTCAAATACCACACAAAATATTACCTAAGTACTAGAATCTATCTGAAAAATAAATGACGGTTTATCAGTGTTAATGGCTACTAGACTTGTATGGACACATGTAACTGTAAGATGGTGCAGAAAAAAGGGATTGTTGGTCTCAGAAACTCTTTCATGTTCAGACTATGAAAGGTGGAATAGCAACAGTAATAGGTGGGGTAGATAATATCATAGGTAGTGCCACAGTGGAATGCAAGTCTATGGTGTTCACTGGGTGGCTACAGAAATCCATAGAGCAACTGAAACAGGCAGAGAGGCGTGGGGTACCGATTCATCAAAGACTCAGTAAAGCATGGCACAGAAGGGAATGTATCCAAGTACTGTGTGAGCTTCATATAGCGGCTGAATAGAGAGGAGAAGGAAATGAGGTGGGAAGTCTCAGTTTTATGGAACGAACTGGAACCACCACGAGGACTGGTTTGTGTTCCTGTGAGGTGGTCCCAGGCTGCAAGAGATGTGAGCAGCCATACACTGGAGCACCGATGCTTACTTCACCAGGTTTTCTGATCATCTTCCATACAAGACCTGACAGCGAACCATTATTCTGTCATATAATGTTCCTTTAGAGAAATTCAAAATCTTCCATGTACTGCCTGGATTTGGAGAGAACAAAGAATTATGTTGGGGAGGTTACTGGCATATGGCTTGCATGAAGAAAGAAAGTGACAGAGAACGAAGCTGTAGTACTGAGGTGTGAACAGCGATTACTCTGATATTCTCCTTTACTACACGAAGAAAATTCCGCAGATCAACATCAGCTGTCGAAAACTGTAAATATGTTGCCGCCCTCCTCGAACCGTTGTGCAGTACACTTCCTTGCTCGAGGTGTCGGCCAGAAGTGACGTACTTGGTCGTCGTCTTCATGCAGCGTGACACTATTCAGAGGTGTCTCATTGGCATCAGCCACAGAGGCACTGAACAACTCTAAACGCTGCTCTATGCGAACAGGCTCACAGCAACCCATAAGAGCTGACGGCTGCAAACTACACACATCACTGTGTTTGAGGCCGGGTTGGGCAGTACAGCTTTGTGTGCACAGCGGAATGCGTGATGCTGCATTCACACAGTGAATGTATCCTATTCTCCTGACACTTGATGCCAAAACCTAAAGAACAACTTTTCCTACACGTGTAGTTCGACAGATAAATGTCTACAAATTGGTTGCTTACAATTGGTTGCTTACTGATACTTCTCGAGTGACGGTTCATAAAAAGTGGTCCATCACCAGCCAGTGGCAGTATCGTCACATCTTTGCTGTGTTAGACTGATGCCATTGGTGAATACCTGCATATCTTTAATAATACCTTTTTAAATAGTTACGGTTTTCTTTCAGCACATTTTATTTGCGCGATAAGCTCCAGAAGGGGGGGAGGCTTCATTTCCATAATTATTTCTACACGGCGATTTTACTTGAACCGGCAATCGTTCGAAGTGGACATCTACCCAGATGTCAAGAAGGTTGTGAAGAACTGTGAGCAGTACATTATTCAACTAGATATTCTCTTCACTTCTGTTCTTCAAGAAAACAACATTATTTTATTGCAGGAATCTATATTATTCGTCATTTAACCCATAGTTGTGCATGTAGCCTTGCAGGAGTTGTTTCACACAGGGAATCCACCATCTATTACAACCTAGAGGGTATTTCTGCGAAACATTGGGAACCAGGCCTACTCAGCCTGCAACTCATTCCCAACACTTCTCAAATAGTCCAACAGGACGACATCCGACAACCACACACAGCACGATATGTCAGAGCCAGCCACAGAGAATATACTTTCCCTTCAACTAACAGCCGGCCGCGGTGGCCGAGCGGTTCTAGGCGCTACAGTCCGGAACCGCGCGACTGCTACAGTCGCAGGTTCGAATCCTGCCTCGGGCATGGATTTGTGTGATGTCTTTAGGTTTAAGTAGTTTTAAGTTCTAGGGGACTGATGACCTCAGATGTTACATCCCATAGTGCTCAGAGCCATTTGAACCATTTGTTTTCAACTAACACGTATACTATCATTTTGTAGCAGAAGTCACTGAACCTCCGCATTGCAGATGGTACTGATAATAGTAGATAACCACTCGATGATACAGTTTCTGGACAACGAGGTCTAATTTTCGCTGAAGAATTTCTCAGTTTGTCCTTACACTGACTGTGGAGACTGTGTGCATTAGATCCCGAGACTGGACATTTGAATAAAATGGGATATCACTATCTGCTTATTGGATTTACGTTGTTTCATTAGTAACAGTCGCTGAAGAATCGATTTTAAAACAGCAATTCGAAATAGTTTTGTAGAAGTCGAGAATTAACATGAGCCAGGTACCGACAATGTTTTTGCTGATCTTCTGTGGGAGCAATGAATGTGAAAGTTTGGCTCGATACTCTTATGTGTTGTACAAGTGAACGAGGGAAACTGTCCACAAATCTTAAAACAGACATTTGAATTTCCATCAATAGAAGAATGACTTAAAAAGAGAGAAAGTAATGAACATTTAAGGTAGTTGTCCAGCGGAAATATTAACTTCATTTCCTCAAAAAGGCCAAGCCACATTTTAAGAAACTCAGTCTGGATTTATAAAAAAGTGTGGGGTTGGTGGTGGTTACATGGAGCACACACACACACACACACACAGAGACACACACACACACACACACACACACACACACACACACACACACACCACGCTGCCATCACACTGCTCCAGCGACAGCCGAGTACCTCCAGACTGGAGAACAGCAGCCGCCACGTACGCAAACAGGGGTCGCCAGAAGCGGCCACGCCCTTAACACAGCCGAAAGTGTTCATCCGTGACTGTTTAAACGTCGACGGACGCGGAAAACTAGACAGAGGAGGTGCGACAAATGCAGGAAGACTGCCGTCGAAGCCTCACAAAGGCACCACATCATCAGGGTACAAGAAGCTATGAGGCTGTCAATCTGCTGATTTGTTCAGGTAGATGAACAAATGTCAACTTGACAGGGGATGACGATAAATACCTTACGTCGGTAGCTCTGCCAACTTGACTACACGATCACTGGAAAGACAAGTGTGTGAATTTTACCCACGCAACTGCTTGTCTTTGTGCCTTAGGTTTAAATCGTCGACCTGGTAACCACCTCCTATAGCTGCAGACAAAACAGAATCTCAGGAGGAATGTTAGTTCTCTTATCTGTTGAGACATAAAGGGCTCCTGGAAACCATAACTGGCGAATCTGTCAATGGGGAAAGAACCAGAGGAACACAGCGGTTGGAATGAGAGAGACATGGAGACTGGAGATCCACTGTCAAACAATCTCTGGACTGCACATTACACACACACACACACACACATATATATATATATATATATATATATATATATATATTAAATGGACGCTGCTTTCTTGTTCTCCATATGGGTAATTAACATAACAGCAAAAAAATTATAAACATAGGAAACTGTTTCTGTCTCAGTGCCAGATCACATGTTCTTCAAGACACTCATAAGGAACTCGCAAACTTGCGACCAATGATAATTTTCTGACTCAATATCTCATAGTTTCCAGTGACGGGCTATGCCTGTTCAGCAACACTACTGCTGTAACGAAGGACCCAGTTGATCGACTGGACGTTAGAACGTGTGGTTTAGTTTACTGGAGGTACCATTAGCTCTATTAGCACAGGACGTTGGCGTTTAATGCCATGTTGTACTAATTTCCAATTAAGATAATTGTGTCACATAGACATTACACACAAACGAAAGTAGTTCTGAGAGATGACTAGCAGGTATTGTACCAGTTTATAACTTTGCTGTCCATCTCGTGTGACTTCCTTCACAGAGTCAAAGTCATGTTACCTGAGGGGTTTGTTTATGTTCGACATTTTCTTTTTTTTCTACACTTGCACAGTTAATGCTTCGATCTAGGATTGTGATTACACCAAGACAACCCACACATGTATCTGGAACACTGGAATGTTTGCAAGTGGGTAAACTGACAGAGTGATTGTGAGCTGTCTTATCGATTTGGTGTCACTTTTCGACTGTTCTACAGTGTGAGTCATTCTACAGTCCAGACTTATTTCGACAATGTGTGTAAGGCACAGTATCTAAATCAAGCTTGTTTTTCTCGGGAATCCTTAAAACAATTATGCAATTGAAAAAGTTCTGTGTTTGCAGCATTTGTAAGACGCTGAGACTATCACTGATTAATATCACCCCAGCCCGTATAAATCATCAACTGTAAAACGATAAAGGTATGTAATTTTATATAAAAATTTCTCGCGCATGCCTTACAATCAATTCCAGAAAATTTTTGAGGCCGTGCTGAAAAGCAACACCTCCGAATTTTTTCATCTGTTTTCAACATCGGCTGAGGTATGACACGACAAAGATGTCCCTCGGTCGACTTTCCCACCTCGCTGAGCAACGTGACAACTTTCGAACTTTTAACACTGCAGCGCGTCAGCAATCGTGAATAATTTAATGATTATAAAGAATGCGCCTCGAAGGCAAATAGAATCCGGTTTCTGTTTGCAATCGAGGCGGATTCTTTATATTCACTGAATGTTACAGGCCTCTAGCGGTAGAGGGCTCTGACTTGCAGCGTGTGACACGGCGCAGTGCTACCTAGCTATGTTAGTGCGTGAGAGACGGTGTGCTGTGGTTCAGTGTCTGACTGCAGAAGAGTCTGCCCACACGCGGAGCGAGCTCTCCTTCAGGGTGGCGACGCCAGGCCTCACACGGGCGCTGCGACATTTGCGACCAGCCGACGCCACGAGTTTACTCTGTACAGTCCCGACTTGGCGCCATCCGATTTTCAGCTGTTGGCGAAATTTAAAGAAACGGCGTTTGGTGTTGAGGTTGGGTTGTGTTGGGCCCTCAACTGCTCGGTCATCAGCGCCCTTGCAAAGTCCCAACATTTCACACAGTCCAATTCCTTTACTCAGCCACTGTCACGACTGATGTTGATTATGAAGTGACGAGGACAACACGAATACAAAGTCCCCAGGCAGAGGAAATTCCCAACCCGGTCGGGAATCGAGCCCGGGTCCCCGTAATCCAGAGGCAGCAACGCTAGCCACTAGACCACAAGGTGCGGACTCTGGTAGTGGTGAAGCAGTGCGTGGAGAGGTGAGGTTGTGGGTTCGTCAAGAAACTCAAACATTCTACAGTGACGGCATCGAGAAACTGGTCTCTTGTTGGGAGAAATGTATTCGTCACAAGGGCGGCCGTGTTGACCAACAGATACGTAGACATGTATGTAGATATGTAGAATGTTAATAAAGTTTTGATTTACTTAAAGCGCTTTAATAGTTTTCAGATAAATAAAAATTCAGATGCATTACCTTTCGCTAGCACTAATATTCGCAATTTCAAATTTTACTTTCCCATTCGTTTTCATGCGTTTTATTAATGTATTAATAAATACAATGTCTGGAGTATTATCCCGGTCTATTTGCAGTGTAAGCAACATACAAAATGAACAAAACTAAAAAGATTGGACGTAGAGACTCGACAACAGGACCTTCGGATTATCTCTCTGGCCTCTTTCTGCTGCGCCAATTGCTTTCTGGGAATTTTACTGACATAAATGACTCACTCCTCGTCTGACCTTCACCATAAAACCTAACATTTGCTAAACGCTTGCCATTCTGCAGCCCCCATTTACGTCACTTTCACTTGCGGCCGAGCCCCGCACAGACTATACATGTGGAGGGAGTCGGTGTCGACGGGCAGGTGAGCCGCCCTCGTGAGCGTTGGGTAGAGACCTGTATGAGAGTGGTTTTTTTTTCCTTTATTGTTATTTTGACACCTGATACGGTAGGCCAGCAGCGGCATATTACGCCGCTCTTCGGCCACATATATGACTAATGATACAAAAGGAGACAATTGCAGAACAGACATGGTGGATATAAAAAACGAAGGCATACAAAATTAAAACACATGGAGCCGTACACGGCCACAGTGTCCAAAATAAAAATGTTCAGAAACGTGGACACACACAGAGAAGACAGAGATGACACACACAAACTATGGAGCACAAACGATGAAACACTGGAACACGAACACGGCGGCACACATAAACACTAGGCGACAATCTCCGGCCAGCGAAAGTTCTCTATACGTGTACGGGTCTGGGGAGCTGCCAGAAAGGTGGAAAGGTGGGGAGGAGGGAGAGGGGATGGTGTAGATGCCAGTGGCAGAGGCGATGGGAGGGGGAGGAAAGAAGGTAGGGGGGAGGGGAGGCCCGGGGGAGAGGAGGGTGGGAGGAAGGGAGAGAGTGTGCCCTTTGGGAAAAAGCACAGGGTGGGGGGGGGGGGTTGGGCTCTGAGCACTATGGGACATCTGAGATCATCAGCCCCTAGAACTTAGAACTACTTAAACCTAACTAACCTAAGGACATCACACACATCCATGCCTGAGGTAGGATTCGAACCTGCGACCATAACAGTAAGGGGTTCCGGACTGAAGCGCCTAGAACCGCTCGGCCACCCCGGCGGGCGGGGGTGGGGGGAGGATGGGGATTTTCAAAGTTGGTAGGAGGCGTAGATGGAGGGGAGGAAGGCCTCATCTGGGATGGGGAGTCGGTGGAAGCCACCTTGGGTATGCGAGAGAGCGCCACCAACCTTTTATGTGCGGATTGCCGACAATCGGCGGCTGCTATTGGTCGGCTGAGGCGAGTGGAGGGAGGCAGCCATTTTGAGCCTAAGCAATACGTGAGCGTAAGTGGCAAATCTGAATTAACTAGCCGATATTTACAGGTGTTGGAAATATATATATTGTTTGTGTATTAAATTAAGATCTTAACGTGGCATTTTCCACTGTTCTATAGTGAAAATGCCGCAATCCTGTGCTGTAAATTGTTATACGAAACCAGTCCGAGGTAGCAAGCTTTTCCGAATTCCACATGGCGCGAAAGCAATGCGAAAAGACGCAAACTGTGGCTACACCGTATTGAAAGAAAACATACATTTCCATAAGAAACAGCTAAATTGTGTGAGATAAGGAAACTTATCTTTGCAGCAGATGATTATATGAATTACAAAGCACAATGGAAGAGTGCAAGTACACCTCAGCCGCCGGCATGGTAACTCAGTGTGTTCGGTCAGAGGGTTAGCTCCCCTCTGTAATAAGAAAAAACTGAGTTAATGGGTCAACGACGAACATAAACGGGTGTTTTAGGACGTCCGCCCCGAACAGATGCACCGAACGAAGACGAACAAAAGAAAAAAGAGATTTAATAAGAAAAAGTCGGTATAGCATTTCATTTATGATATGTGAGTCCTGGGTTCAGTTTCACCTGAAAACCAAAAAAAAATTTTTTCACTTTATACATTTTTGTAGTAATATTTATGTAGAAATAGCTCTAAATGCATTAACAAAGTTATTGATAGTATTAATAAAGCTACATCCACATCATTTTTACAATAATGCCTACGATCACCATTGAATAAGAGGCAGAACCTGAAAATCAAATCTTCAAATACGGATGTACTTCATGTATATGAAATTTGAAAAGGTTTATTTTGTTAGTTATTCATAGTGCCATCTTTACTTCTTTACAGGTATTAGTTTTGAACTTTATTTAACAGTGTAATTTGGATTGTCATTTTCAGCTTCAATTCATATCGGATCAGTTTGAAGCAAATCGTAAGGATGGTGTTAAAAAACTGAAATCTAATGTAGTACCCACTATATTTAGCTATCGTCCTCAAATTAAGGGACGAAAGCCACCAAAGGACAGGGGTGTGCAAAGGGAACCAGAGTGCACTTACACTACACAGACAGAGCCAGGTACTGTTTAAATATATATATGTAACTAAAGACAGACTTATCTATCTTATTCACTACTAACTTTTTATGAAACTTAAATTTGTCGCATTGTAGTTCGACAAAACATTTTTTTGTTATTATTATTAATACTATTTCTTTTCAGGTAATGAGCAAGTTTGCATACTTCCTCAAGAAGTTTTCCCGGATGTTCACAGTTCTGACGTCGGATTGCCTCCTGAGAATGACACTGAAACGGAACTGGAAAGATTGAAAAGGAAAATCCACTTATTGCAGAAGCAACTACACAGTGCGAATGGTAAAATTGGTACAATGGCTGCATGTGTGAAACCTTTTTTAAACGACGATCAGATCTCGGCACTGCAGAAAAAAAACTATGCGAGGGGCAAAGTGCTCACCAGAAACTATTAAGAAGGCTTTGAAAATTCGATTAGCTTGTGGAAGCGTTGAACACAATCCGGTAAGAGAACTGGGACAACCATTACCAAGCGAACGAACTCTATAAAGGAAACCTGAGTCTCTGGCAATCAGCCCAGGTATTTTGGAGGATATCGTATCCGCTCTGAAAGTGAAGGTAGGCACCACGAATCCTTTTGAAAGACATGTTGCAATAATGATGGATGAGGTAAGTCTCACGCCAGGCCTAAATTACGACATTTCACCGAAATTCGTAATTGGCTATCCAACACTTCCAGCAGCTAATGGTTCGTATGAAAAACATGCTTGTCACGCCTTGGTATTTATGCTTGGTGGTCTAAGTATGCGACGGAAACAAATAATTGGTTACCATTTCACCAGGATCTCAATTTCAGGTAAAGAACTTAAGTCTTTCCTGTGGCAATTAATTGTGAAGTGTGAAGCGATTGGTCTGATGGTAGAAGTTATTGTATCAGATATGGGTAGACAAAATCAGGCACTGTGGGGTGAATGTGGTGTTATTGCTGGTCGTCATAATGAAACAAAGAATTTCTGCCAACATCCATTTACTCCAGAGTGGAATCTGTACTTCATGCCTGACGTAGCTCATATCTTGAAGAATGTAAGGAACACCTAACTAATTCCGACCACTTTATCCTACCACGGCAAGCAATTGCAGACAATAATTTGACGGGACCGGTAGTCTCGATTGAGCCTATCAAGAAACTGTACAAATTTGACAAGGAAAAGAAATTAAATATTGCTTGGGATTTAAAAGATAATGGCCAGGCCATTATGATAAAATTAAGGTTGGTGCTGCTTACGCACTTTTAAATCACAGCCTTGAAGCAGTGTTACATTATGCAATAGAGGAACATGTACTTGAAGATTCTGCCACGTCAACAGCGTTTTTCATAGCCACAATTTTCCGTTGGTTTAAATTAATGACCTGAAGGAGCAGGAAAACTGCCATGAGTAGAACCGTTGAGGACATACACAATGATGTTGTACAGTTCCTTAGGAGTGTCATCTCGCTGTTTGAAAATTTGAAAATTGGAAACAGGGGTATCTGGAAACCTGTACAATCTGGAGTTATTCTAGCAACATGCACAGCTATTAATGTCCAGGATTATCTTCTGAACGAAGCAGGTTTCCAGTGTGTTCTGTTGTGCAGGCTATCACAGGATTCTCTGGAAAACCTTTTCAGTATGGTTCGAGCCAGTAATCCTGTTCCAGATTGTCTCAGTTTCAAGATGATACTGCGGCTTATTGCTGTGTCACAGTATTTTCGTCCCAGTCGCCGTGGAAGTTATCAGACAGAAGATGGTGAATTTCTTGTCGACTACTTGGAACACAGACGGACGTACGACGAAGCAGAAGGCACAGACGATGCAGACTTGCTTGCAAGTGCGAATTCAGACGTAAGCGATGTTGAAGAAATGCCACCTGAGGAAGCACAGTCTCTACTTTATTTAGCAGGCAGAACAACAAAGCAAGTGCAGAAAAAGTATTTGCTTTGCGAAGCGTGCCGAGAATCACTTTCAGCAAAGGAGAAATCTGGATGTGAAGCAGTACGAAGACTCACTGAACTAAAAAATTATACAGCTCAAGACAGCTTGGAATGCATTTCCCAAGAAATATTTGGCATTATTGAGATGACAGATGAAGTCTTTCGTGTGGATGAAAAACTGTTCCTGGAAGCTAAGTTGTCCCTCCAAGCACTGGAGGCAGTTGCACAGAAGTCATTCGAGGAACTCATTCAGTATATTCCTTCTTCTCACAGTGTCGTGGACAGAGTTGTACATGAATTTTTGAAGACTCGAATTTACGTTCTTCTGAGGAAATATAACTGCCAGATGCAGAAGGAAGCCACAGAAAAGTGCAGTAGTAGAAGTATTGGTATGAGAAATGTAGCAAAGGTATTTTAAGAAGAAGAAATTTATTGTCTTTTACATGTTTTAGCTAAATTGATGCACCGGGAATTTGTAATTTTGTGTTTCTTTTTATTTTTAATTACAAATAACTACCATCATTTGTAACAAACAAGCATTAAAAATATGCAAATCGAAGTATGCATTTGTAATTTAATATGTACTGTAAGTCATGTGTGTACCTCAGAGACGTTGACTGGACTCTATCGTTTGAGCATGTAATACTTTTCACAAAGGTCAGCGTGAGAAAAAAATTACTGCTAGCTATATTTATAAGCGTTTATATCTGACAGGGGAACCTCCCCATCGCACCCCCCTCAGATTTAGTTATAATTTGGCACATTGGATAGGCCTTGAAAAACTGAACACAGATCAATCGAGAAAACAGGAAGAAGTTTTGTGGAACTATGAAAAAAATAAGCAAAATATACAAACTGAGTAGTTGATGGGCAAGGATGGCAACATCAAGGATAATGCGAGCCCAGGAGCACCGTGGCCCTGTGGTTAGCGTGAGGAGCAGCGGAACGAGAGGTTCTTAGTTCAAGTCTTCCCTCGAATGAAAAGTTTACTTTCTTTATTTTCGCAAAGTTATGATCTGTCCGTTCGTTCATTGACGTCTCTGTTCACTGTAATAAGTTTAGTTTCTGTGTTTCGCGACCGCACCGCAAAACCGTGCGATCAGTAGACGAAAGGACGTGCCTCTCCAATGGGAACCGAGAATATTTGATCGCAAGGTCATAGGTCAACCGATTCCTCCACAGGAAAACACATCTGATATATTCTATACGACACTGGTGACGGCATGTACGTCACATGACAGGAATATGTTGTCGACCCACCTAACTTGCACACTTGGCGAATGGGTAAAAAGATTCTTCTACGTTGCCCGATTTAGGTTTTCATGTGGATGTGATAATCACTTCCAAAAAAGTGATGAAAACATAAGAGTTTGTCACATAAACTGCAACAAATGAATGCAACAGTTTCACAGTCGCACAGTTTTCCCTGTGCTCTGTCAAAACATATGTTTTTAACGTTTTCAAATTTTTCCGTGTGTAGACTGTCAAATCCTGCATATGTCCAAGCAAATATGAACATGTCCTGGAATTTTGGAGAGCGAAGTTGATTATGTGTGAGTGCCTGAACTCTGATAATTGTCTGAAAATAAAAAATTAAAGTTTTCACTCGAGGGAAGACTTGAACCAAGGACCTCTCGTTCCGCATCTGCTCACGCTAACCACGGGACCACTGCGCTCCTGAGCTCACACTATCCTTGATGTTGCCTACCTTGCGCATGGACTACTCAGTTTGTATATTTTGCTTATTTTTTCATAGTTCCACAAACTTCTTCCGGTTTTCTCGATTGATGCGTGTTCAGTTTTTCAAGGCCTATACACTGTGCCAACTTATAACTAAATCTGAGGGGGGTGCGATGGGGAGGTTCCCTTGTCAGTGAGAGAGCAGCAAATTTTCACTAATTTTCCCAGTAGACGCCGAGTTATCAAGGATGTAACGATTAATAACGATAGTTATTTGTTAACTTGACGCACTGTCGTATTCAGGCGAATTTTACAGTTCCGTCCACAGGGCTGCCCTTGCGCAGTAGGCCTAAAATGGCGGCGGCCGGCAGGTTGGCCGTACTCTCCCGTGTAGAGGGCTCCAGCGTGGCGCTGGCAGGCGCGAATGACGGACATTTGCCACGCCGGGCATTTGCCACGCCGGACATTCGCCACACTCGCCCCTTCGCCAGGTAGCGATCCCTCAGGTAAGGGACGCCCTTCCTCGTACTTCTTCTGTCCGCTTTCAAACCGCCGCCTCAACATCTTACTGGATACGACCAGCACGTAAGGGACCTTCTTCTTCGACATCTCGGCCAAATACAGACCTCCTTTTCCGAAATCGAAATATTTATAACTTTTGGGAAACGAAAGCAATACCGACGATTATGCCAGTATGTAATTAGTTCTGCCAAGAATAAATATAGATCCCTCTGTCTGTACGGTAGCTTCCTTTCACGCTTACTGATCGCGATGGAAACAGTCCATCGGCAGGGGAGCAACAAGAAAGGAACGATGTAAAGAGAATGCGAATTTATGCTAATCATTTCTTTTTTATCACTGCATTTGTGCCTACTTTAATTACTACAACTGCATGCCCAAAAGACAATAAGTAAAGAAGAAATGGGTATGTGAATGTGGGAAAAGAAGAACGACATACTCCATATTAATTTACTCTCTAAAACGCGATATCCCTTGCGGTGAAACATTAGATAATAAAGTGTAGGGGGACAAAGTTCAAAACATGACTGAAAATACGTTCACTAAATAGAGATAAGAACATCTATGATTGACATGTCATCTAAAGCCGACGTACATTTTTAAAATGTTAGAAATAGGGAAATGAGCCGGCCGGTGTGGCCGAGCGGTTCTAGGCGCGTCAGTCTGGAACCACGAGACCGCTACGGTCGCAGGTTCGAATCCTGCCTCGGGCATGGATGTGTGTGACGTCCTCAGGTTGGTTAGGTTTAAGTAGTTCTAAGTTCTACGGGACTGATGACCTCAGATGTTAAGTCCCATAGTGCTCAGAGCCATTTGAACCATTTTTGAAGGAAATGAAGTAATACAGAACGCTATGCTTGTAACGTACATTGTTGTTCTACATTCTTTAGCTCTGGTATTTACAGGGTCACAGAGAAAGCATCCTAGGTTTTCGCGGGAAAAGCTGTAATGGTAATGATCTCCACTACAACAGAAACAAGAAGCACAACTTAAGGAAAAATAATGTAATGTGCGTTCCAGCTCACAAGTGACATTGAAGCAGGTAGTTCCTGTGACTTAGTATGGACAGAGGTTATATTGGACAACCGGAATAAATTAATAACTGGCTCCTTTTACTGACCGCCGGTCTCAGATGAAACAGTTGCTGAAGAGTTGAAAGAAAACTTGAGTCTCACCACAAACAGGTACGTTACTCATACAATTATAGTTGGCAGTGACTTCAATCTACCTTCCGTATGTTCACAAAAATACATTTCCAGACCACATTGTAGATATAAAACAACTTCCGTAAATGTTCTAAATGCTTTTTTAAAATTATTTTGAACAATTAGTTCACGAGGCCATTCAAATTGTAAATGGTTACGAAAACACACTTGTCCTCTTAGCCACAAATAATCCTGAGCATCACGACGGATACAGGAATTAGTGAACACACAGTCGTAGCGAGGCTCAATTCCGTAACAAAGAAATTCACCAAAACTAAACGCGAGATATATCTATTTATAAAAGCAACTAAACATTCGGTTGACTTCTTAGTGACAGTCTCCAGTCCTTCCAAACTATGTAGTGAAGACCATATATGGCTGAAGTTGAAAAAAATAGTATCAACAACACTCGAGAGATTCATACCAAATAAATTAATAAGATACGGAATTGATCCCTCATGGTACACAAAACACGACAGAATGCTGCTCCAGGAGCACCGAAAAAGGCAAGTATAATTTAGACGAACGGAAAATCTACAAGATTGGCGAAGTTTTTCTGAGGCTCGAAATTCGGTGTCCATTTCAATGCGAGAGGCATTTAATAGTTTGCACAACGAAACTCTCTCTAGAAATGTGGCGGAAATTGCCGATAGATTTTGGTTCTATGTTAAGTAAACCAGTGGAAAGGGTCAGTAAGCGATGGGGAGGAGGAGGAGAGGGAGACAAGAGACCAAAACCTTCGGAGCAGGTAAACTCGTGGCAAATGTCCGCCGTGGCAAACGTCCGCACACTGGCAGGCGCACCGCCGCGCGGGATTAGCCGAGCGGTCTAAGACGCTGCAGTCGTGGACTGTGCGGCTGGTCCCGGCGGATGTTCGAAGTCTCCCTCGGGCGTGTGTGTGTGTGTTTGTCCTTAGGATAATTTAGGTGAAGTAGAGTGTAAGCTTATGGACTGACGACCTTAGCCGTTAAGTCCCGTAAGAACTGACACACATTTGGACATTTCTGCAGACGCGCAACCGGCTGGCAGGCGGCAGCAGCGCCGCTACTCACCCTGCAGGCGGAGCGGAGCGGAGCGACGCGAGGCGAGGCAGCGCCCGTGGCGGCAGCCGCTCTTATACACCTGCCGCGTGACGTCACGCCGGCCGGCTTATCTGCCGCGTGAGCACGCTTGCGCAATCCGCCCTTCGGTTCCCAGATGCACGTTCCATTCCCACAGGGTGTGATATGTCGCAATACACTCGATAACTGGATTAAACTCGACACCCTCGAGATTGAAAATTTTGTTTCTGTTTCAGTTTGAACGACATCAAACAGAACCTTTCGGCACTCGATGTAGAAAATGTTTCAAATGGCTCTTAGCAGTATGGGACTTAACTTCTGAGGTCATCAGTCCACTAGAACTTAGGACTACTTAAACCTAACCAACCTAAGACATCACACACATCCATGCCCGAGGCAGGATTCGAACCTGCGACCGGAGGAGTCGCGCAGTTCCTGACTGTAGCGTCTAGAACCGCTCAGCCATTCCGGCCGGAGACTAGATGTAGAATGGCCGCTATTGTATCACAAATGAATGTCAGTCCGTTCTGCCTCATTCCAGTGAGTATCATGCCACGAAACGGACTCCCGAAATCTATTATAGTTTTTTTGACATAAGATTGAATACTTTCCCTGCTGATGGAATTTCTACAGCTGGAAGAAATCTGATTAAGGACAGTTCTTGTTGATCTACTGCGTGATAACGAGGATACACGATTAAAGTTTGTAGGTGATTTGGGGTGTACAGGGCGCCACATTCAGTTCACGGAGCTGCCATCTCTGCCGTCAGCAGTCGCTCTACTGTGGCTGGCCAGCAAGCTGAACCCAGCTCAGGCGGCAGGTGCGGCACGTGCCTCCACGGTGCTTCAGCTGTGAGCCAGACGCCGCCGCAGTAGCTGCCAGGTGGTAGCGTCCCAGCCTCACAGCAACCTTATGGTACCTGCTGGACGATACATTGTCAATCACTGACCCTACCCCTCTTCCTGTTCCACTCGAGAATGCTTCAAGGGAGCAATCTACGTCTACATCTACGTCTACGTCCATACTCCGCAAGCCACCTGACGGTGTGTGGCGGAGGGTACCTTCAGTGCCTCTATCGGTTCTCCCTTCTATTCCAGTCTCGTATTGTTCGTGGAAAGAAGGATTGTCGGTATGCCTCTGTGTGGGCTCTAATCTCTCTGATTTTATCCTCATGGCCTCTTCGCGAGATACACGTAGGAGGGAGCAATATACTGCTTGACTCTTCGGTGAAGGCATGTTCTCGAAACTTCAATAAAAGCCCGTACCGAGCTACTGAGCGTCTCTCCTGCAGAGTCTTCCATTGGAGTTTATCTATCATCTCCGTAACGCTTTCGCGATTACTAAATGATCCTGTAACGAAGCGCGCTGCTCTCCGTTGGATCTTCTCTATCTCTGCTATCAACCCTATCTGGTACGGATCCCACACTGCTGAGCAGTATTCAAGCAGTGGGCGAACAAGCGTACTGTAACCTACTTCCTTTGTTTTCGGATTGCATTTCCTTAGGATTCTTCCAATGAATCTGTCTGGCATCTGCTTTACCGACGATCAACATTATATGATCATTCCATTTTAAATCACTCCTAATGCGTACTCCCAGATAATTTATGGTATTAACTGCTTCCAGTTGCTGACCTGCTATTTTGTAGCTAAATGATAAAGGATCTATCTTTCTGTATATTCGCAGCACATTACACTTGTCTACATTGAGATTCAATTGCCGTTCCCTGCACCATGCGTCAATTCGCTGCAGATCCTCCTGCATTTCGGTACAATTTTCCATTGTTACAACGTCTCGGTACACCACAGCATCATCTGCAAAAAGCCTCAGTGAACTTCCGATGTCATCCACCAGGTCATTTATGTATATTGTGAATAGCAACGGTCCTATGACACTCCCCTGCGGCACACCTGATATCACTCTTACTTCGGAAGACTTCTCTCCATTGAGAATAACATGCTGCGTCCTGTTATCTAGGAACTCCTCAATCCAATCACACAATTGGTCTGATAGTCCATATGCTCTTACTTTGTTCATTAAACGACTGTGGGGAACTGTATCGAACGCCTTGCGGAAGTCAAGAAGCACGGCATCTACCTGTGAATCCGTGTCTATGGCCCTCTGAGTCTCGTGGACGAATAGCGCGAGCTGGGTTTCACATGACCGTCTTTTTCGAAACCCATGCTGATTCCTACAGAGTAGATTTCTAGTCTCCAGAAAAGTCATTATACTCGAACACAATACGTGTTCCAAAATTCTGCAACTGATCGACGTTAGAGATATTGGTCTATAGTTCTGCACATCTGTTCGACGTCCCTTCTTGAAAACGGGGATGACCTGTGCCCTTTTCCAATCCTTTGGAACGCTACGCTCTTCTAGAGACCTACGGTACACCGCTGCAAGAAGGGGGGCAAGTTCCTTCGCGTACTCTGTGTAAAATTGAACTGGTATCCCATCAGGTCCAGAGGCCTTTCCTCTTTTGAGCGATTTTAATTGTTTCTCTATCCCTCTGTCGTCTATTTCGATATCTACCATTTTGTCATCTGTGCGACAATCTAGAGAAGGAACTACAGTGCAGTCTTCCTCTGTGAAACAACTTTGGAAAAAGACATTTAGTATTTCGGCCTTTAGTCTGTCATCCTCTGTTTCAGTACCATTTTGGTCACAGAGTGTCTGGACATTTTGTTTTGATCCACCTACCGCTTTGACATAAGACCAAAATTTCTTAGGATTTTCTGCCAAGTCAGTACATAGAACTTTACTTTCGAATTCATTGAACGCCTCTCGCATAGCCCTCCTCACACTACATTTCGCTTCGCGTAATTTTTGTTTGTCTGCAAGGCTTTGGCTATGTTTATGTTTGCTGTGAAGTTCCCTTTGCTTCCGCAGCAGTTTTCTAACTCGGTTGTTGTACCACGGTGGCTCTTTTCCATCTCTTACGATCTTGCTTGGCACATACTCATCTAACGCATAATGTACGACGGTTTTGAACTTTGTCCACTGATCCTCAACACTATCTGTACTTGAGACAAAACTTTTGTGTTGAGCCAACAGGTACTCTGAAATCTGCTTTTTGTCACTTTTTCTAAACAGAAAAATCTTCCTACCCTTTTTAATATTCCTATTTACGGCTGAAATCATCGATGCCGTAACCGCTTTATGACCGCTGATTCCCTGTTCTGCGTTAACTTTTTCAAATAGTTCGGGTCTGTTTGTCACCAGAAGATCTAATATGTTATCCCCACGAGTCGGTTCTCTGTTTAACTGCTCAAGGTAGTTTTCAGATAAAGCACTTAAAAAAATTTCACAGGATTCTTTGTCCCTGCCACCCGTTATGAACGTTTGAGTCTCCCAGTCTATATCTGGCAAATTAAAATCTCCACCCAGAACTATAACATGGTGGGGAAATCTACTCAAAATATTTTCCAAATTATCCTTCAGGTGCTCAGCCACAACAGCTGCTGAGCCAGGGGGCCTATGGAGACATCCAATTACCATGTCTGAGCCTGCTTTAACCGTAGCCTTCACCCAAATTATTTCACATTTCGGATCTCCGTCAATTTCCTTCGATACTATTGCACTTCTTATCGCTATAAACACGCCTCCCCCTTCATTGTTCAGCCTGTCTCTACGGTATACATTCCAATCTGAGTTTAGGATTTCATTACTGTTTACGACTGGTTTCAGCCAACTTTCTGTCCCTAGTACTATATGGGCATTGTGACCGTTTATTAATGAGAGCAGTTCTGGGACCTTTCTATAGACGCTCCTGCAGTTTACTATTAGCACATTAATATTGTTATTCCCTGTTGCATTTTGCCTACTCCTACCTTGCCGCGTCTCAGGAGGCGTCTTGTCGGGCCTAGGGAGGGGATTCTCTAACCTAAAAAACCCCCATGTGCACTCCACACGTACTCCGCTGGCTGTGAGTAGGCCTCCATGCGTGTTCGACTCTCTCCAATTCTGCCTTCACAGTCTTTTGCGAGATGCCTGTTAGTACATTATAGGGACTTCGACAGTAAACCACACAGTGCTGTGGAGTGCGTCTCTTGCAGCGTCTGCCAGCACACCTGCCTGAGCGTCTCCGTGATGCTTGCGTAACGGAACGTGCTGCTCTTCTTTGGATCTCCATTAATTCCTCTATCGAACCTACCTGCTACGGATCCCAGACTGACGAGCAATAGTCAAGTATTGGTCGAACGAGTGTTTTGTGAGCTACCTCCTTTGTGGGTGGACTACACTTCCAGACAGTCCTTCCAATTACCTTGTATGGCTTTTACCTGCCATTAGTTGCAGATCGCTCTGTACACACACATTTAGATATTTTATGGATGTAATTGCTTCCACTGGTTGTTCTGAAATCCTACAATCATCCAGTAGTCAGTCATTATGCCTATTTATGCGTAATAAATTACATCTGCTTATCTTGAGGGTCAATGGCCGCTCCCCGCAAGCAAGTGTCGATCCTCTGTCTCTTGAACAGAACACAACAGCAATTACAACCCAAAGTAGCAGAATATCTAGCAGGATTTAGATCAAACAGATCATGTCTGGAGCAAATTTTCAACCTCAAAACCATACTCAAAAAGCGAGGTCTCAGACAAAAAGTGTAGTAAGCACATTTGTACATTTAAAAAAGCATACAATTCAGGAGACACGCCCGCACTACTCCAGATTTTACAAGAGAGGCGATTAGATCCCAAAACATTAGAAATCATAAAACAAACACTAATTGGCACGAAATCTAAAGTAACGTATATGGGGGAGATCTCAGAACCCTTCGACATTCAGACAGGTCTGAGACAAGGTGATGGACTCTCTCCTATTCTGTTCAACGTAGTTCCGGACAAAGTTATGGAAGAATGCGAGAAAGAACTCAAGAAATGTGGGGTTTGGAAACCAATATGAGTCGGCATTGCCAAAGAATCTCTACATACCACATCTTGCATTTGCAGATGACCTGGCAATACTAACAGAGGATGAGCAGAGTGCAGTCAAACAGTCGGAAATACCCAAAGAATGTGCAGAAAAAGTAGGTTTACTAATTTCATTTGAGGAAACTGAATTCTTTTGTTCAAGAAGAGAAATCGCATGGTTGAAAACAAAATTTGGTAAAATTAACACGGCCCGACAATTTAAATAGCTTAGAGAATTCATCAGGCCAAGAGGTATTGAAAGAATCTCACATCAACATCTAAAAATCTAAAAAAATCTAAAAAATTAAAAAAAGGATTAGGGTTAAGCCAAACCTCTACAACTAAAAGTCAATGTCAAGAGGGGCAAAAATTCGACACTGCAGTACTGTCACACAACCAGCAATCGAAAGCATGGGAAACACTAACTCTTAACAGAAAACAACAACTTGAAGACATCAAAAGAGAAAAGAGAAAGATCATCAGGAAAATTCTAGCAGGATGACATAACAAAGACGGTTACATGCTACAACCGATTAATACAAAAGAAAAGTTTTCAAACCTCGAAAATGATATCAGCAAAAGGAGAGTGAAAGTTTTTGGTCATCTCAGCCGACTACCAGAAAATCGATTGACGAGGAGAATAATAGATTATGCAGCCACACTAAGGTATTCCACAGCTTGGCTGGACGAAATTTGAAAGGACCTAAATAATGCAAACATAAGACTAGCTGACTTCAAGAAAGAGACAATTTCAGACTCAAAGAAGACAAATAGGAAGTTATATCAGAAAAACCAAAAGAAAAATAGTACAGACCAAAGGGATCGGTTGTGCGTAAATAGGTCTTTTCGGAAAGAATGAATGCGTATTGGAAGAACAAGAAGAACTCAAAGAATAATTAATCGAGTTATTTGCTCAACGTTTTCCATTTCTGAAGAGAATTCTCCAACAATAACAACACTCTTGAACAGAACACAACAGCAATTATATATATATATATACTGTCATAAAAAATCGGCGTATAATACTCCATAATGGCCTGGGTGGCCGAGCGGTCGCAGGTTCGAATCCTGCCTCGGGCACGGATGTGTGTGATGTCCTTAGGTTAGTTAGGTTTAAGTAGTTCTAAGTTCTAGGGGACTGATGACCTCAGCAGTTAAGTCCCACAGTGCTCAGAGCCATGTGAACCAATGCACAGTGTTACTCCCAAGCTCGTCCTGTTCTTCCGTCAGCTCCACAGCACTGTAGGCAACGGGGCTCAGGTTGGTGCAGCGTTCCCCGACTTTAGGAAGCCATCTGACACTGTCCCGCACTGCGGCCTAGTGGGAAAAATACCGGATTATCGAGTATCGGACTACATTTGCGAGTGAATTCAAGAGTTTCTCATAGGTAGAGCTCAAGCTGTCACTCTCAATGGAACAGAATCCTGAGATGCATAGGTAATGTAAGCAATACACTGAGGAAGAGTGTTAGTTTCGTTACTGTTTGTAGTGTATATGAATGATCTAGCAGAAAGCGTCGGAAGCTCTTTTACACTGTTCGCAGGTAGTGCAGTTGTCTGTAAGAAAGTAGCAACGCAGTGTCTATTTCCACAACGACCTGCAGAGCACTGATGAATGGTGCAGGTTGACCCTGAACGTAAATAAATGTACGACGTCGCGCGTACGTAGGAGAACAAGTGCACTAGTGTACAGCTACTGTGAGCAGCATGTAGGCGTAACCACGCAGAACGGCCTTGAGTGGAACGATCTCGCGAAACAAATAGCAGGAAAAGCAGACGCCAAGCCGCGCGGGATTAGCCGAGAGGTCTAGGGGGTTGCCGTCAAGGACCGTGCCGATGGCCCCGGCGGAGGTTCGAGTCCTCCCTCGGGCATGGGTGTGTGTATTTGTCCTTAGGATAATTTAGGTTAAGTAGAGTGTAAGCTTAGGGACTGATGACTTTAGCAGTTAAGTCACATAAGATTTCACACACATTTGAACATTTTTTGAACAGCAGACGGCAGATTGAGAGGAAGAATCTTAAGGAAGTGTAACTCATACACGAAGAACCAGGCTTATAAGGCGCTTGTTTGGCCCATTTTTGAGTGTTGTTAGTCTGCTACGCTTACGAGGTAGGTCTGAGAGACGAGAGAGAGAGTATGCAACGAACAGCGGTGTGTTTCGTCTCCTGATCGTTTAGTCGGCGCAAGAGAGCTACAGATATCATCAACAGACTCCAGGGGCAGACGCTGCAGGAGAGGTGTTGTCTATCTCGCAGAGGTTTACTACTGACATGTCGAGAGAGTAGTTTCTGCGAAGAGTCGGAGAACGCCTCACTGCCTGTCACGTACATCTCGCGATATCAGCGCGCGCGAAAATTCTGGAAATCAGAGCCAGTGCGTGTCTTAGCCACGACCGCTCTTCCCATGCGGCATCCGCGACTGCAAGAGGGGAGGGGCGGGTCAGTTCGTGCGCCCAGAAGTACTCTCCAGCGCACGGAGTCACGTGGCTTGCCAACTAGTGACGTACACGTAGTTTTATAATGTATCTCTGCACATACTATAGCTTCTCATGCAAACGTGCAATTCAGCAACAGGCCAACATGACCCTCTTTATCTAATTACTAGATATTATTACTGCATCGACACCTATTTAAAGAGAGGTTTCTGCTTGCAAATGAAGCAAAAAAATACCGTCAGATTTGTTCCAGGTTTCCTCGCAGTCATCCTGAATTTGCCCTTCCCTGTAGGTCACTTCATCATCTGAGAACGCAGTCGGTGTTCTCCGCTAGAGTGTTTAGTGTGTCGAGGATATCAGCGACCTATTGTGCCTTCTCGGGGAGGACACGTGGACACTGTAGTTTCTATAGAGTTTTCGCCTTCAGCACATCGTGCTGTGTTCAGCAAGTCGAAAATTCTCTGTGCCAGGCCCGTGCCTGAGAAGATACACCGTATTACTTTCTGATAATAAACAACCTACAATGAGCTACCCTAGCTAATACATTTCTGTAGTGTAACAAGGTGTACACGTTGACCTGCGTGTGTTATTGGCCACCCGTCGTGTGTGGTACAAGGGGACGATGTCTCACGTGAATGTTACTCTGTTGACGTTTGCCATGTCTCAGAGGGGGATTTAGTCCCGCCGGAGGGTCTCCACGTCAGACTGCAGACTCCCCTGCAGAGCCTCCCCCACTGCTCCCAGTACCCCTCCCCCATATCCCACCCCCTCCCGCCCCCCAAAGCCAGGCTGCTCCACAGGCAGTCCTCCTGCACACACACACCCCTCAGCTGCTCCGTCTCCCAAACCGCCCGAAATGGAGCCGTTTCTCTCCAGTTGGTCCCTCACAATTTCCGAACGGCGCAGAATCGCAAATTACCGGCCCCATTGCGCAAGTGTCGACATCCGATAACGGCGACTCGCTTATCAGCTTATCACAGGTCTGGAGTGTTGACTGCCAGGTGCCCACTCACGTTTCCAGATAAGTGCCGGCCGCTCAGCTTGAGATCAAGGTCTCTGCGACCTGCAAAGAATGCGCCTCTCTTTACGTATAAACAACGTAGAACATTTTCTCACTAAGTTCGAAATTTTATATTTACCAATTTATTGTCGCATGTCATCCCACCCACCTATCGCAGCCCTAGAGCACCTCTCGTTTCTAGGAATGCGAAATGTCGGAAGGCTTCCACTGGCCGTTCCCACGTTGGAGGTGCGAGACTCAATACGCGACGGCCGGACTGGCCGAGCGGTTCTAGGCGCTACGGTCTGGAACAGCGAGGCCGCTACGGTCGCATGGGCGTGGATGTGTATGATGTCCTTAGGTTAGTTAGGTTTAAGTAGTTCTAAGTTCTAGGGGACTGGTGACCTCAGAAGTTAAGTCCCATGGTGCTCACAGCCATTTGAACCATTTTCTCTAATAACTTTAAATTCGCTCCTCGAAGTGATCGAGAGGCAAAATTCGGAATGAAAAATGCTTGAAAATGCTATGCTTTCCCGTGTCTATCCGCTATGTAGGTCACAGCATACAGCTACATCTACACAGATACTCCGCAAGCCAACGTACGGTGCGTGGCGGAGGGTACTATGTACCACTACTTGTCGTTTCCTTTCCAGTTCCACTCGCACAGAGAGCGAGGGAAACACGACTGCCTGTATGCCTCCGTGTGAGCCCTGACTTCTCGTAATTTATCTTTGTGGTCCTTACGTGCAGTGTGTACTGGTGGCTCTAGAATCGATAGGCAGTCAGCTTCAAATACCGGTTCTCCAAATAGTATTTCTCGAAATAACGTCGCTTTCCCACCTCGGATTCCCATTTGTGTCCCCAGACCATCTCCGTAACACGTGTAGTTCGAACCTAGCGGTAACAAACCTAGCAGCCCGCCTCTGAATTGCTTCGTTGTCTTCTTTCAGTCCGACCTGGTACGGATCCCAAACCTTCCAGCAGTACTCAAGTGAAGGTCGCACCACCATCCTGTTTGCGACATTGACTGTAGGCAGTGAAGTTTACATGTCTCAAAATCCAGTCTCGAAAACACAGACAGAGGGTTTTTGTCTTCTTTTCTGACGTCTTCACAGTAACTGTACAGGCCGCGAGTCTGGGTTTCAATGCTTTCGACACGGCACGCAGAATGAAACAGCCGTGCGAGGCAGGACACATTTGTATATATCATGCAACAACTGTCAAATACAATCGTACCTCAGCAGGCTGTACAATTATTACAAATTACAGTATTTCGGGAAATTTCATACGACAAATTTATGGTGACTTCTATTAGTACGTGAACAGTCAAAAGGGCTTCTCCGTTCCACACTCGAGGTATATATACAGGGTGGTCCATTGATCGTGACAGGGCCAAATATCTCACGAAATAAGCGTCAAATGAAAAAACTGCAAAGAACGAAACTTGTCTAGCTTGAAGGGGGAAACCAGATGGCGCTATGGTTCGCCCTCTATATGGCGCTGCCATAGGTCAAACGGATATCAACTGCGTTTTTTTAAATAGGAACCCCCATTTTTTATTACATATTCGTGTAGTACGTAAAGAAATAAGAATGTTTTAGTTGGAGCACTTTTTTCGCTTTGTGATACATGGCGCTGTAATAGTCACAAACATATGGCTCACAGTTTCGGACGAACAGTTGGTAAGAGGTTGGTTTTTTAAATTAAAATACAGAATCTAGGTACGTTTGAACATTTTATTTCGGTTGTTCCAATGTGATACATGTACCTTTGTGAACTTATGATTTCTGAGAACCCATGCTGTTACAGCGTGATTACCTGTAAATACCACATTAATGCAATAAATGCTGAAAATGATGTCCGTTAACCTCAATGCCTTTGGCAACGCGTGTAACGACATTCCTCTCAACAGCGAGTAGTTCGCCTTCCGTAATGTTCGCACATGCATCGACAATGCGCTGACGCATGTTGTCAGGCGTCGTCAGTGGATCAGGATAGCAAATACCCTTCAACTTTCCCCACCGAAAGAAATCCGGCGACGTCAGATCCGGTGAACGTGCGGGCCGTGGTATGCTGCTTCGACGATCAACCCACCTGTCATGAAATATGCTATTCAATGCCGCTTCAACCGCACGCGAGCCATGTGCCGGACATCCATCATGTTGGAAGTACATCGCCATTCTGTCATGCAGTGAAACATCTTGTAGTGGAGGAGGAGGAGGAAACTAGTATTTAACGTCCCGTCGACAACGAGGTCATTAGAGACGGAGCGCAAGCTCGGGGGAGGGAAGGATGGGGAAGGAAATCGGCCGTGCCCTTTCAAAGGAACCATCCCGGCATTTGCCTGAAGCGATTTAGGGAAATCACGGAAAACCGAAATCAGGATGGCCGGAGACCGGATTGAACCGTCGTCCTCCCGAACATCTTGTAGTAACATAGGTAGAACATTACGTAGGAAATCAGCATATCCTGCACCATTTAGATTGCCATCGTTTAAATGGGGGCCAATTATCCTTCCTCCCCTAGTGCCGCAACATACATTAACCCAACAAGGTCACTGAAGTTCCACTTCTCGCAGCCATCGTGGATTTTCCGTTGCCCAGTAGTGCATATTATGCCGGTTTACGTTACCGCTGTTGGTGAATGACGCTTCGTCGCTAAATAGAACGCGTTCAAAAAATCTGTCATCGTCCCGTAATTTCTCTTGTGCCCAGTGGCAGAACTGTACACGACGTTCAAAGTCGTCGCCATGCAATTCCTGGTGCATAGAAATATGGTAGGGGTGCAATCGATGTTGATGTAGCATTCTCAACACCGACGTTCTTGAGATTCCCGATTCTCGCGCAGTTTGTCTGCTACTGATGTGCCGATTAGCCGCGACAGCTGCTAAAACACCTACTTGGGAATCATCATTTGTTGCAGGTCGTGGTTGGCGTTTCACATGTGGCTGAACACTTCCTGTTTCCTTAAATAACGTAACTATCCGGCGAACGGTCCGGACACTTGGTTGATGTCGTCCAGGATACCGAGCAGCATACACAGCTCACGCCCGTTGGGCATTTTGATCACAATAGCCACAGATCAACACGATATCGACCTTTTCTGCTTTTGGTAAACGGTCCATTTCAGCACGGGTAATGTATCACGAAGCAAATACCGTCCGCACTGGCGGAATGTTACGTGATACCACGTACTTATACGTTTGGGACTATTACAGCGCCATGTATCATAAAGCGAAAAAAGTGGTTCAACTAAAACATTCGTATTTCTTTACGTACTACACGAATATGTAATAAAAATTGGGGTTCCTATTTAAAAAATGCAGTTGATATCCGATTGATCAATGGCAGCGACATCTAGCGGGCCAACGATAGCACCATCTGGTTTCCCCCTTCAAGCTAGACGAGTTTCGTTCTTTGTAGTTTTTTCGTTTGATGCTTATTTCGTGAGATATTTGGCCCGCTCACTATCAATGGACCACTCTTATATACCCGTCCCAGTGTGTGCGTACCGCGTGCAACGGAGAAGGGCGTTCGGCGCGTGGGAACTGTGAGCGGTCCAGCTGAGAGCTGGCGGGTGGCGGCTGTGGGCCAGGAGAGCAGGGGGCAGCCTCCCCCTCCCCCTCCGCCGTCCCCGTGTCGCTCAGCTGCGCCCTGTGTGCCAGGCTGCCTGCGGCTCGGCAGCCGCTGCCCAGGCTGCAAAGTAAGCGCAGCGACCAACTATACGGCGAGTGCCATTTGGAAACACTCGAGTGAAGGCAATGCTAATACGGAAAAAGTGTAAAATTCTCCAAAAAATCTATTCAGCTGCAGTATGTACAACTACTACTTTGACACGGCATGTAAAATCTGTAGAAACTGCTGGATATGAAGAACCATTAAGCTCAAGCATGTAGTCACGCTTCCCCGTGCTCCAGCTCAGCTACGCTACAGCAAACTAAAGAACTGATAATTTGATTACATTTTTCGGTAAGAAACGAACAGCAGTATACGATGAACGTAAATCAAAAGATGTTGACTACCTTATTGCTGAACTGGCTGCCCTTAATTCTGCGAAAAATGACGGCTTGTAACGCTCAATACAATTAACGACGCCATGCTATCACTTTAGAACAAGCCATTCGTTTCTGTTTTGCGTTATACCTTATATAAATAGGTTAGTATAAAACTATTTTTTTATTTAAATAAATAACCAGAGTATTTCATATAGTCGGCTTCGTTAATCATAAGTCAGAATTACGTAAACTACTTTCCATCAGAATTATTAAGCTACCTTCGACCCCGACTTTGGTTCCGATAAAACCACCTGCGCCATTTATCGGCAGTGAGCTGCCGGCTGCTGGTTACATAAGCGGCAAACGGCCAGTGGCTGTGAGGTGCGGTCGCTTCTCAGGGAGCGGTCCCCGGTTTGAATCCCACTGTGGCCACTTGTTACCTCGTTATTCTTTTTCCCGTTTCTTCCAGTTATACGTAGGAGGCATATTAACTTCAAAGAGCTAGTACTGACACTTCAACGACTTAATTCACGACGTTAAAAATTTTAGTTTTTCGTTTGATTTTGATTTCTTTAAAATCGCGCCTCATACTCATTCAACGTCATTTGCTACACAAAAAAATATACAATCAAACACGCTTACACAGCTACAGAGTTTACAGCGCACAGAAGCTTCGGCAAACTTTTCCTCGTACTGCTGTCCTTGTGGCGCGAGCAAAGGTCCCGTAAGATAAAATTCCACCTTCCTGGTACTCGACATACATGATCGATGGCCCGATAAAGTTAGCGAGCACTTGTTTTGATTGCGACAGAGAGCTGATACAAGTCACGTACAAACACTCCAGAGATGTGACGTGTAGTAGGTAAATGCGTGGGAAGTCCTGCGAAGAGCGTCGTATTTTTTGTACTTTAAACGAACCAAGTGCTGAACACAGGCAAAAACGCAACACTTGGTCGAGCTACACTCATGACACTGGAATAGAAATATTTCGAGCTTGTATGAGTTACGCGATTTTTTCTGTTTATTATGACCTGCACCAGAGTTGATGAAAAGGAAACGAGAAATGGCAGAAAATGTTTTGGCGAACTCGCAGCAGTTCCATTTGTTGTCGAGCAATTTGTGAATAACTGCAAAGAATCATATCGTCCAAGTGAAGTTCAGAGAAAACTGTGGGTTCATTCAGTACCGGCCGAACTGGCCTGCCACGTGTGCCCTAAAGGTGTTTGCTTTCCGTGACGCCAAATCCTTTTACACATGGGAAGTTATTGCGTATGCAGTCTGGACAGTACATTAAGCCAGGCACACCCCCATAAACTGTACGTGCGTAGTTGGATAACGTAATACGAAAAAGAGATATTTCGCTTGTGAAAACTTTTACTCTAGTGCTGATTGTTTGCTGAAGAAGAAACTGACATTCGAAGGATCTGTGAATAAGAACAAGCAAAGGTGTCCGGTTCTCTGCTTTTGGATTTCGAAATGTTTTTGTTGTTGCATCCTATTTACCAAAGAATGGGAAGTGGGTTTTGCTGCTGTCAACAATGTAGAGTGATGTATTTTGGATCGAGAAACACGCAGAAGTCGGACTTAATAAACTTTTTTAATACCGCCAAAGGTGCCGTGGACACAGTTGTCCAGTAAGCCAGTAATTATTCCATTTCCAGAAGAACCAGAAGATGGCCCTCATTTTTTTTCCAGATATTGAACACAGCAGGAATCAGTGGCCAGATCATATACAGTTTTCCACGTCCAGGTGTCACTAAAAATTCTGAAAACCTCTCAGTTTGCGATTACTGGAGCTCGATCTACCCTCAAGAGCCTAAATCACATGCCTACGTAGGAGTGTAAAGGAATCCTTAAGGTTTTTCAGATACAAAAGCAATGTTATGTCCGTTGAAGAAACACGACGAAAAGTCAAGGCCCGCTGCTACCTTTGTGGAAGGATGAAGATTAGGGTAACGACCGTTACAGGTATTGAATGCTGGCGCAAATAAGGAGCACATTCGTTTGAAAGATTCACTTGCTGGCGAGAAGCTGGTAGCCAGTTGGTATATGGATAGAAGTTGTTGAAGGTTTTATTCGTACGTGTGCTTATTATGTGAAATTTTACTGAAATCAATCCTATGGATTATTTCACCGAAAATGGGGGTGGACTTGATATCATGGTGTGGTGTGGAAATGTGCGTCGAATTCAACTGAATCGATGAACGAATAAGAATTGTGGAGTACTGCAAAAGTGTACTTCAATCTGAGACGCGAAATTTAGTCTATTTATTATGTCTTTAATTCGTAAATATGTTGTTCGACGTAGTTTTACAATATTGCTGTGACATACTTGCGCACGTTTAGTTTATGATGCCAAATACGCACCGCATATACTCTCTGCCAACGCGCAGAATGTTACACTTTTAATTTTGTTATATTTTGCTGATTACTATGTGGCTGTATTCGTTAAGCTGTTTTAATTCGCGGTGTTGCTTGGATTACCTCGTTCTCTTCCTGAAACACAAGGTTCGACACCACAGTGCTGTTGAGACGTGTGACGCGACATTCCTTCGGAGATGCGCGCGACTGCAGACGAACGGCCACAGCGGAGGCGTAATGAGATACACGGAGTGTACTCGCAGCTGCCGGTACGGAACAGTCGTCAGCTGTGTAGTATTCTGACGACAGTGAAAATCTGTTGCACCGGGACTCGAAACCGGGTCCCCAGCTTTACACCAGCGCCGCCGCTTTGGCCGCCCGTGCGCTGCCCACGGCCACACCCGAACTTCCGTATCACACGTCGTCGTTCCTGCGCCACAACCTGTGCTGGTAGACACGTTGCGTAAGTTTCCCATACAGCAGGGGAGAGGGACGTTTTAATGCAAAGTCGCTGCCTGGTGTTGGCGTGTGAATGCGACCCTGCAGCGGCTGTGTTTTCGAGAAGAACGGTGCAACGTTCTTTTGCACGTACGTGCATCTCCGAAGGAACATTCGCACTTCCTAACTGCACAGGCGGTGCAGTATCGTATATACCTGTAATCGTTGTAATATTTTACGGCACGAAGAGAATGAAAATGATGTAGTCAGAATTTCAGTGTTATTTAAGTATCAAAAGATGTAAATCAGACTGGCGAGACTGCGAAACTCGTTACGTGATGTACAAGTTGAACTTTTCACGGAGGATCGAAGCGGGACTATAAAAGGGCGGCAGCCGTCCTGCTGAAGGGCGGTGTTAGACAGTGCAGGGCAGCGCTGGTCAGAAACAATTTCAGCCTCGAGAAGTAATTACTTCGTAGGATGTAATTATCGCCGACTTGGCGCAGGGATATCTCTGGTTAAAAGACGTACACTGTTTAAAATAAACTTCGTTGTATTTTTAATACGTTCTTTACACAGCACAAATAAATAAAACTTTAACTGCACATTCAGTGAAAACGGCAGAAATCAAATCAGTAACCGTAAATTAGCAACAAAAGCAGCAATCAGCAAGCGAGAAACAAAAGAGAGCTAACAATGTCGTGTAGTAGACTACTCAGACCGAAACAATCTACAGCACAACATTCTTTTATTCCTTTACTTGCTACTCTTAGAGATCACTTTGTGTTTAAATAATATTGAACCTAAATGTTTATTTCAATTACTAAAAAAACAATAAAGGCAGATTAAAAAATGTCACCTACAACTGACGGAAATTGAGAGGAGCTACACATTTTGCGGATTTCGAGCCGGGTGTGCATTCGAAATGATCACTGGCCGTTTTCTCCTTAACTGCGTACATATGGTGTCTGTTCTTATGGACGATATGTCCTGGCAAGCGGGAGACTTGGGTTCGAATCTCGGTCAGGCACAAATTTACAATATTCCACATTGATGTTCATCAATGCCCACTCGCAGACAATATCTGCAATTTCTTTGTGACATTCTAAATGTAGTCGTCGTGTTATTGAACTAAGATCCAGTGGCAAAAGGCCACATACTGGACGCAGTTATTGAAAGTTAAAAAAAAAAAAAGTCAGCAAAAGGTAACGGTAGAGATAGCCTTATTACTATTTGGTCAAAACTCATTATAAACAAATTAATAAATATATATCCACTTCAAGTTAAAGAATAGATCGTGAAGGAAATCCAGACAGCGAAATCTTTCAGCTTCAATGCGGGTTCTTGCCAAGACGTTGGCGTTGTTGATTAGTCTGTAACCTGCGTGCGCTGTGTTAATAATTCAGTCGCGCAAGAACGGCCGGTCAGTGTGGTTCCTGTTCGGAAATCGATAGCAGAAGCTCATCAAGTTCTTGTAACTTACGAATTAGCCCAGTTAGGCTTACATTTGCCAAATCTAATTAGCGTATCTTTTGAGGGCCCTGGAAACATGGCGGCAAGTATGCTGGTCTCCAGCGGCACTGAAGGGAGAAGTACCAGAATTAATTTTCGCGCCTTGTTGGGTGCATGTCTTAAATTTAGTGCTGGGAGGCGTGACTCCTAGCCGCGCAAAAGCAAAGAGTGTGTTTGGGTCCCTGGAGTCTACCAGTGTATTTATACACGAATTATTTAAGCGTACATCTGTATCGGTGGACAAAATTTTGCAATTAACAGCTGTTCAGCACAAACTGAGACGATTACAGAGCATCGGAAAACGGGATTGTGGGCTCAATACAGAGCCTTGACCACTATAATGGCGAAAACTCGACACGTCGCATTGATAAAAAAATGGAATGGAGTACGAGTTAAAGATTTCGTTTCAAGCGTTGGCATTGATGGATTCATTTTTGCAATCGGAAACCATCCTAACAACCTTTACATTCAAGAAAATTTTTCACATACGAACCCCGATAAGCCAGTATCCTCAAACCGCAACAGTAGACTATCGTAAAGGTCGGGGTCTTATCAAATGTTGGAGATAAGTTTAAAGAAGCCAATTAGGTAATTTTGACGTCGTTTCCAGAGCTCCAACACTGTTTAGATCCCAAGTTCAAGGATTAATGCAAGTCAAAAATATTGATACCGACAAACGGCACACGCTGCCATTACGAAGAATATCTTAAAAAATCAAAAACCATGGTGAGTTATGCCAGGACAAAGTGGCATTACTGTCTGCGGACCCAAAGATATTCTATTCCGTCTCCGTCTACAGAGTCACTATTGACGCAGATTTAGTTAAATCAGATGCAAAATTCAATTGCTGCGAACATTTAGTGAAGGATTTCGCGTTCTTGGACCCGGAAAACTTCAATGAAATCAACAAAAATGGGATTCCTAATGCTGCATTGAAGTCTCCCACATCAGCTGCAAATGTCGATCGAGACTTTCTGTGAAAATAATTACAATATTTCGCCAAAAGTTTTAACGAACCGTCTGAAACTCTTTGGGGTCAACACGTTCCGCCCATGCAACAAACCGTGAATGGTTCATATTCTCAGAGGAACAAAACGCCAATCGAAAATGGCTTGGACCAAACTGCAAAGGACGTCATTTGTTTTTCCCGAAGAGGTTCTGACGCCTGGCGAAGTTGTGTACGACGAGCATGTAAACTTTTGTCACAGTATGACACAGCACAGCGGTACGTTGCCCAACCTGTACGTTGCTTTACTGTGTAATACTGACAATTTCGTTGACGCTAGTGACTTCTGAAAGTCGATTTTCAGTGGACCGAAGCGCTTTAAGACAAGATTTAGGTCTTTACTGGGGCAAGAAGTGTTGGATTCGTTGATTATTTGAAACACAGAATTAGATCTAATCAAGGATAATGGGAATCGAATCTTTCAGGATCGAGTTGTTGACAGCTGAGGTGAAACTTCTGCTCTTTTATAGAAATTATTTTTCATTGGCTAGCTTTTGAGTTGACACAAGTAGTTTGAACTAAATTTACCTAATAATACATATAAACCACTGAAAGTTAATATTTTGCTCATGTTATTATTATCCTATAGTATCGCACCTATCCATATCCCAGGCTTGCGGGGAATCACCCGGGTCCTTCCAGCCCAGGATGTGATGACCAACAAGAGAAAAAGAAAGATCTGAATGTGGTCTGTAGGTCATTATGGAGCAATGCAGAGCTAATATTGTGGTAACTGCAGTGCGCCACGCAGTAAAGAAGACTACATTACCGTATAACCGTCTGTGCACCACTAAGTGAGATTGCATTGCGATGATTGTGTGGCAATAACAGTACGGTATTTCTTGATCTCACGTTAGCGACGTACAAGTTTTACTTTCCGACCCTGAGAAGGTTTTATAACAGTGGATGCTATGAAATAATACTCATGAACATAACTGAAGCCCTACCGTGGGACGTAATACTTGCTTCACACAGAAAGGAATGAAATTAAAAAAGTAAACTTTCTCGAACTTGTGTGAAACCACCAGATTTGCCGAGGTGCTAGAGGTAGTTATAAATTTTAATGAATTGCTTGTAATAGCTGATTACAAATTTAAATGAGGGGATTGTCCATGTGGTCCAATATATTGAGGGTTATACAGATGTGAGTTTATGGGATGGAGGAAAGTTATTTGCACTTAGATTCAGCCTAATGAATAAATTAGTTATGTGAACGAAAATACGTTGTTATTACATGCGGCCGATGACAACATAATGTCGTTAAGTAATGCGGCGCGTCGCACTGGAGAGAGAATTTCCAGTCCAGGACGAGATTAGTAATGTCGCTGGCTGTGTCGTCTAAACACTGGAGAGCAAGATAGTGGCCGGGCCTCAGTATGTGGAGAACAGCGACAACTGTAGTGAACGTAGTGAAGCCTAAGGAATTCTGCCACAGGGAGACAATTTTTAGTGCCTTTAGTGCTGGGATGACAGTATAGCCGTGAGCGACGGGCACAGGAAGATGGGGGCGCGTGTAACCTGGAGGGCGGCGAGAGGCAGTGGCTGCGGGAGGCACTCCTCACTGCGGGCGGCGTGCAGTGAAGGCAGAGAAGGGAGGGGAGGGGAGCGTCATTCGTGTCGCGAAGTTAACCTGCTTACGATTCCGGGATTCGGAAAAAACATATCGCAGAAAAACTGCTGATATTCGTAAGTCATGTATGGTTAAGGTGGCCTTTCGATCGAATATCTTACAGAAGCAACAACTTTAATAAATGACGGGTATACCAGAGTTGACGTTAAGCTTTCTGAAATGTTGCTTTTTGGAATATTTAATAGACTATGCCCCAATTTTTTAATTAAGGCTAAAATACACTAAGAATTTATTTTTTCTGTGTAAGTAAATGTGTAAAGTAAAAAAAAAAGGTCACGATTTAATGTAAGGAATGTATTTCTTTTGCTGTTCTGGTAGACAAAGTTCCAGAGAAATGTTTATCTATCGAAACTGTAAAGCAAGTTGAAGGCACTCGCCGTAATTGGTTTTTGGATTACATAAAAGCTCGGCCGCGTGGGACTAGCCGAGCGGTCTCAGGCGCTGCAGTCGTGGACTGTGGGGCTGGTCCCGGCGGAGGTTCGACTCCTCCCCCGGGGCATGGGTGTGTGTGTTCGTCCTTAGGATCATTTAGGTTAAGTAGTGTGTAAGCTTAGGGACAGATGACCTTAGCAATTAAGTCCCATAAGATTTCACACAGATTTGAACATAAAAGCAGGATCTGTGAGCCCCGCCTCTCTCTCTCTCTCTCTCTCTCTCTCTCTCTCTCTCTCTGTCTCTCTCATTTGTTTTCGATGGCTGTTTCGAAAATGTAAGTGTCGCTCTGTAGCGTTTGGCAAATAATTACGCTAATTTAATTTCAAAAGCCATGTTTTAATTAAGACTGTACTTTCATTTATAATTAATTCGACATATCAAATTATTATGCCACATTTTAGAAATCTGTGTTCAGTCGGCAACTACTTCCGAAAATTTTTATTTCAGCGTCCCTGAGATCTATTTTACCAGTCTTTCCTATTAGTATCCGAGCAGCGTAATTACGCAAACTGCCTAGTTTTTAGATCGATCACTGGCCTCTAAACAATGCCGTCGGCCTACGTTCTCGTCGGCCTGATGCTGGTTGGTGGAATGTATAATTCCGTTATCCACAAGTAAAAATTTTCTATGCACCATTTTATCATTTTAGAAGCTTGCCACCAGTAAAAGCAATAAATTTAATATTACATTCTTTTTTAAATGGCAGTAATATTAAAATTCGATGCTGAGTACGTTCCAGAGCCTGGGAGAACCTTTTAAAACATGCACGACAAGCTTCAAGGAGCTCTCTGTGACAAGTCATACGTCACTAAACACACATACACAACAGGCTGTCCTTTCTCAGCCATCGAAAAAAACTTTGACAGATTCAAGTGTGCGACGTAACAGGTGGAGGGAGCAGATGTAGGAGGAATTAAAAACTGCGAACCAGAGCAGGCGGTTTGACCACGTGCTGAATGGACAAACGGAGGACTGCGGCGACAGACTGCCGCACAGCTGTGCTGCTGTACCACGGGTACTCTGGTGGCAGGTGGCAGGTGGCTGACGTCTGCTGAGAGGGAGTTGGAGACTGGACAGTAGGGCTGGCCAAACATGACGCTCGCGTTTTGTCGATAGTCTGCAGTGGCCACATGTCATCTGACCAGTACCGTACGAGTGTAAGCATTAGGAGAGAAACTACGAACTGTGTGAGCTTGTAACCTCCCCACAAAATTCCATTCTTTCACGTTTGTAACCTCCCTACAAAATTCATTGCCAATTTTACCTCCCCACAAAACTTCGTTACCATTTTAGTGTAAGCTCAAAACAAAAAAATTCCTAAACCTCTCAATTAAATTGTCGCTCACTTATAACTTTTCAATAATTGTCTGTGAATTTAACCTGGTAAATTTTGGACGTCAGCAGTGCTGCGTCATGGCCCTGAAAGATCATTCTGAATAAGAAGAGAAAAATTCTTACCTCAATGAAGTCGCCGGATAACGCATATATATCTGCTCTTACAATAAAATTTTTATAGCACAGCCCTGTGCAATGCTGGACGATAGATTTGTCATTTATGAAAGGAAGCAACTGATTTTCCTTTTGCAACAATCGGAATGATCATGGATTGGAAAATTAGTAAATTCTTTAAATTGAACTGAATGCTTGTTAAAACTTACTTTATATGAGAAAGATTATTATTAGGACATTTTTTAAAACATTTACATGGGAGTTCAGATAACATTACTAGATACGCGCGAGGCTGCTTTTTACCTTCTACAATAATACTCAGGCTCCGGCATCGCTGCACCGTGACCGGCCCAGCCAACACGATACACTACACCAGACCAGAGCAGACTGTAGACTAGCCACTAGCAACAACTTACAGCTACACAGTTCCTACTCAGTCAACACTGCTCTCTGGTCAGCGATTCTCTTATACCTTGCATATCGCAGGCAGCGCGTGAGCAATACATCGAAATTACATCTGCTCGGACCTCTTACAAGCTGTACGGCCACAACGACAAACTGACGCTCCGCTAGAAGATTTGACAGTTGCATTCTGGCCGAGCGGTTCCAGGCGCTTCAGTCGGGAACCGCGTTACCGCTACGGTCGCAAGTTCGAATCTTGCCTCGGACAAGGATGTGTGTGATGTCCTTAGGTTAGTTAGGTTTAAGTAGTTCTCAGTTCTAGGGGACTGATGACCTCAGATGTCAAGTCCCATAGTGCTCAGAGCCATTTGAACCATTTTTGACAATTGCATGAAAGACACCAGGAACAGTACCAAATGCTCCCGCCACAGAAACAGCTATTTTGTCTACATAAATCCGCAGTAAAAATTGTCGTAGTATATGTCTGGAAATATAAGCATTTATGTAAACTTGAGACGAAAGCGTCGCCATCTTTATTAATAGAAGATTTCATTAGCCCAAAGAATAAATTGTGTTTTCGACGTTTATTTCTAAGACTGTTTATGTCCATAGAATAATTTTAGCCGCGACACTTATGACATTTGAAGGTGGCTTAGCAAATAATGCTACTCGGCGTCAAATAAAGTTTTTTCGGAGAGCACGGCCTACACAGCAATGAGGAGTGTCCCCTTACTGGTTTGACGGGAATCGGTTTGGTCAACATGCCGCCAGCTTCATGAAGTGACCTAAACCGCTTCCAGAAGTTCGCTGTCGAGAGCGTGACATCCACGAAGAACGTGGAGGCCACTCTTGAAGTGAGACTGCCACCCCGTGACGTGAGTGTACTGTCGTCTGCATGACACGGCCTTCACATTTAGTGCTGACGCCATCTTCTGAGAGCTGCAGAAACCAAACTACTGTGTCCAGGGGCTTACTGACCTTACCGTGCCACTGGCCTGAGTATTTTCCATGTATTCCAGCATTAACATGATTTCACTATTTTTTGTGTGCTTTAAATGGTATCCCATGTCAAGACTCAGTTGTAAAGTAAGATGCAAACAATTAGTCGGTCATATTTTGGAGTTTATGGAGTGATGCTAGTTGCAGAATTTTAATGATGAACGTTATCGGAGAAAACTGGATGGAACGCCTTTTTGTTGCAGCTGAACACAGTGTATGTGGTTCAGTGCCAGGTGGTTCTTTCTCCCTGTACGCACACTACGTGTCCACCTAGGCTGCGGCCCTCTGCCCCTGTGGCTGTGTCCAGACAAGCATCCAGCAGCTCGCGGTGACGAAGACTCTCCGCCGCTCTGGTGTCGAGGGGATGTTTACACGAAATGAGAATAAATGAATCGACGCTGCTACGGTAACGTGGCTGCGTCAACAGCACCCTCGCTACTACACCGCTCCGCCGTAAGGTATGACACGCCTAACTGATTACCCAACTGTGTTTCAGTTTAATCGTGTACCTCGAGTACTAAACGACAACATGTCAGGCCCGAGATCAAAGTGTTAATCGCTATGGATCTTCATACTGATGGATTTTATCTCTTGTTTACTTGTTCACGTACAGCAGAAATATGGCAGATATCTTAACACAAAACACACTGCAGGACGATGACGTGAACCCAGGGTGTGGCCACTTCCGAAGCGATCTTCCGGAGGTAGTCTTCTGGGACACGAAGATGCTGCGTACAAAACACCACCCAACACTCCTCTTGCGAGAGGCACTAGAACAGTAGAGGTGGTCCAGTGGTGTGCAAGGAAACAGTGCGAGCCTTTAAACAGCAAATGTCGCACCGCTTACCGCTTTTACAGTCAGCAGAGATGAGTAAGACACTGGCGCCCTCCGAACAAAGAACGAATAATTGACAAAGCGTCATGCCGATATCTGTTTCGACATATAGTTCCACATTAGTTCTGCATTTGGATCTCTGAGAGGGGCTGCCAAGGGGGCGCTAACAATGAAAAACAGAGTGTACGGTTCCCCACGACGTGATGTCCTATGTCGGCAGTTTATGCCGCTGAAGTGCTTCTGGGTTTCTGCATCTGTGTCTCACAGTAATGAATTAAGGTGCATTGCCGTGCTGGAAGAACAGAAGAAAATGTCCCATTGAACTTCTGAGAAGCGCTGCACAAACAGCAGGATTAATTTTCCGCCGTTCACCGTTGCCTCATCAAACACTAGACGTTTCCAGAGCTTACGCTTCGCCAAAATATGCTATCCAACTGGTGATGCTTGTCGCTGCACAGGAGAACTGGGGCGTGCGTAAGAGTGTGGCGCTGTGTAACCCGGCCAGACACTAAGTAGGCGTTGTCCACCTGGGAGAACACGCCAAGTTCATGAAGTGCTGGCGGCCTCAGAAGAAGTGGGTGTATTCTACTCCCTGTACAGTTCCCCGAGGGCAGTAACGTTTAGGTTAAAACTTAAGTGGGTGCTGTCAATGCCTTGCAAGCTGAGCAACGTCTGGGCACTTCATGATGCCTAACGAGGAAAGTGAATAAAGGAGCAGTGTTCTACTGGAAAACACGTACCCGCCTCACACGACTATAGTTGGTAGTGACTTAAATTTATCCTCGATATGTTGACGAAAGTACATGTTTAAATCCGGAGGTAAACACAGAGCATCAGCCGATATTGTGCTAAACGCGTTCTCTTAAAATCATTTCGAACAATTAGCTCATACGCCAATTCTAATGGTAAACAGTTGTGCAGACACAGTTGGCCTCTTAGCAACAAATAATCCAGAGCTATTAATGAGCATAAAAACCGATACAGGGATTAGGTAACAGAAGGTTGTCATTGCGACACTGAATATCGTAGCTCCGAAATCCCCCAAAATAAACGGAAAACATATCTATTCTGCTTGACGTCTTCCTGAGAGACAATCTCCATTGTTCCAAATTAATATTGCAAGTGTAGATCAGATATGGCTTGAATTCAGAGAAATAGGGTAGCCACAAATTAAGAGATTTGTACCAAATAAATTAACAAAAGGTGGAACTGGGATCGCCCAATCTACGCTAAACACTTCGGAAGACTGTCGCAGAAACAACGAAAAAACCAGGCCAAATTTAAACGAACGCAAAATTGGCAAGTTTGGCGATCTTTTGCAGAAGCTCGAAATGTAGCACGGACTTCAGTGTAAGATGTGAAGCCCGTAAATTTAACTAAATACGTAAGACTTACAATTGCGAACACACAAAAAACGTTGCGGGGAAGGCACACCAAAGAGTGTGTTTTATTGGCAGAATACTTGGAAGATGCAACAGATCTACTAAAGAGACTGCCCACACTACGGTTGTGCGTCCTCTTTTGGAGTACTGGTGCACAGTGTGGGACCGTTACCAGGTAGGATTAACGGAGGACGTAGAGAAAGTTCAAAGCAGAGAAGCACGTTTTGTATTGACGAGAGAAAGGGCAAAGAGTGTCGTGCGTATGATACAGGATTTGGAGTGGGCGACATTAAAACAAAGGGCGTTTCTGGTTGCGGCGAGACTTTCTCACGAAATTTCATACGCCAACTGTCTACGCCAAATACGAAAATATTCTGTTGACGCACACCTACTTAGGGAGAAACGATCATCACAATAAAATAAGGGAAATCAGAGATCGCACGGAGAGAGATAAGTGATAGTTTTTGTCGGCGCTCTGTGCGAGAATGGAGTAATAGAGGATTAGTGTGAATGTGGTTCTATGAACCCTCTGCCAGGCACTTTCCAAGTGAATTATCTAGCACGTCTTATTGCTTCATTACGGAACAGGTGGGGGTATCTTGGGCTGCAGTTTGACACAACGTGACATAGCAGTGTGCCCCTGTGTGTGATGGCCAGGTGAGCTGAGGTGAGGTACGTCAGCGGTAGTGGGGCTGTATGGGGCAGTGTGTGATGCACGTGGTCTTGCTGGTGCGTAACGTAATTACAGAGTTGCAGAGGCAATAGAAGACAGGGTTCGGTTCCTCCTCCACATTTCAGTTTATCCTCAACAAACGAAAACGATTATGTCATAACTCCCCTAAACATGAACGACAAAATGGGTAACGTCCAGTATGCTGCTGATAACCAAGCCGCGCTCCTCATGGAGGGATGGAGCTGTGTAACACTCGTGGTGAGTAACGACACTCTGCCTCCACCCTGAGGTCCCACATCTGTCGTGCTGTACACGAGGTGGCAGACCACGTTGGACGACCCCCGGACACTGCTGTGGCAGCTCAGCACGGTTACCCTGTCCAGCAGACGCAAAGTTTCTGCGCGAGCGCCGCAGGAAGCAGTGCTGTAGTGACGAGTGAGGCGATGCCCGTTTCAAAGAAATCCCGCCCTTACGACAGGTCGGCTGCACAACGGGGAACGCGTTCCCTGCAGCCACGAGTCTGCCATAACCACCCACTCGGCACTCACTGTTTATTTTACAATTCAGTTCGCCACCATACCATAACTGAAGCTGTTCCAGTGCGCCACTGTAAAAGGAGAGGAGGAGAGGAGCTTAATGGCGCAGTAACAGAGTGTTGTCCTACTGGAAGATATGTGCTGATAATGTCGTCAGAACAATACCAAAATGGCTTGAGTGTATCATGCATGCTCTCACACTCACCATAACATGGTAGAGACGTATCTTAGTATTGTACGTCGGAACCATAAAAGCTGAGGAAGATCTTGGACAGTGGTAAGAAAGTGAGAAGCATATCACAAAGATGTACGAACGACACGAAATTGAATAGCACGTTGGCAGTAATTCAGTGCTACTTCAAAATAAGATGAAGTTAATTCAGTACGGATGGAGAAGGGAGCTAGACAGGATAGACGCTGTGTGGGCATTCTTTGGGGGCATTTCAATTATAAGGTCCTAAAAGAAAGTTTATTTCTTGTTCAGAACACGAATGGGCTCACCCAGGTAAGTTTCTGGACTCTTTAGCCAGTTTCGTTAATTTCGGTGTCGGGGCAAAATCCGGGAGGAAGGCATTAGAATGGGGGTCGGTCCCAGGGGCGGCGTCCCCAACGCCCCCCACACCCCCACGCCACCACGCCCCCCAAGCCCCCCACGCCCCCCACGCCACTCACGCCCCCCACGCCCCTACACACCCCTCGACCCCAACGCCACCCATGCCCCCCACGCTCCCCACGCTTCCCACACCCCCCCACGCCCCCCCCACGACCCCCACGCCCCCTACGGCCCAGCTGTCAGCCGGGGGCCAGGACGGGGCGGCTGTGTCTGCAGCGGGTCACGCTCCACAGTGGCAAAGGAATGTCTGCCCAAGTGCGTAACACTGTCGGTCACTGACGCTAGTCTTATGCATAAACAGAAGTACAGCATTCCCTCTCATATCATAAGAGCTCATTACCGTTACTTCTACAGAATGAATTTAGTTTTGACCGTGATCGAGCGCAACTAAAAAGGTATCAGGCTATTTGTTGCTAAACGAAAAATCACATTTTGTTAGAGCCCAGTAGCTGAAATAGCAGGAATCGAACCAGTGTTATGGTAGGTTAATACTGTAGTAATCTCTAACTACGTAAATGAAAAGGAAGGTCTCCAACCTAACCAGGCAAAGTGCAACCAAGTGATTCACTGATCATTAACTGCTGTATGTGACTTTACTGTATCGCAAACAGGACACGAAACAGTAGCACAATGTAGCAAGCCTTCGAACGGAGGTTTGTCCTGAATAACAGATATGAATCTCAAAGTATTTTGGCAGCCAAACGACTCTCACTATCTCTTACCATCTCTGTTTAAAGTGAAAAACCTAATGTTCACTGATCAAAATCATTTACCAATGGATTAGCACAACAAATATGCACATGAGGAGCTTTAACTGATACACTGATGTAGCAAAGATCTATTAACTGTTATCTTAACTGAAATGGTTACTATACGGTTTCTTTGGCAGCATTTCTTTGTATCAAATAGAGGACAATAAAAGAAGAGGTCCTTGAATCAGTTACAGTTTGAACAGTGGTAGTCGCTCAACAAACAAATGCTATTAAAATGATTGTTGCACTTTATAAGTACATGTAATGTTATAATGACTGAACAGTTTCCGGCCCGCTATGCTAAAAAGATTCAAATGGCTCTGAGCACTATGGGACTTAACATCTGAGGTCATCAGTCCCCTAGAACTTAGAACTACTTAAGCCTAACTAACCTAAGGACATCGCTCACATCCATGCCCGAGGCAGGATTCGAACCTATTACCGTAGCGGTCGCGCGGTTCCAGACTGAAGCGCCCAGAACCGCTCAGCCACCCCGGCCGGCGCTATGCTAAAAGTTGAGACAGTACTACAGGTCAGAACTGAACACTTCTGCCTAGTCATAAAATGAAAACACTTTGAAGTAGAGGTACAATAATATAAACACTTTTACAAACCAATGCTGCAGGTGTTCATAAAGTCGGACCTTAGACTGCAATGAAAAATAATCACTTGTCAGTATTTCTGCTCTGTTCAGTTGCTTTTAATACTGAATTAAGTTTCCAGCAAGGCTGAAATTTAAACAAAGTAGTTCTTTTCCATGTATTTACACTTTTTCAAAACATCAACTATTCACCTTCACAGGTTTACGTCGAGTATTTCAGGAACCAAACTAACTGTACACTTGAGAAAATTTCTACTCCACAAACGTTAATGAACATTATTAAACGAAAAAATAATCTGTAGCTAAAAAGAAAAACGGGATAGTAACATATAGCGCATTACCAGGAAAAAGATCCTGTCAAGGTGACATAACAAATCAGTAATCCAAGGTTTTCGATACTAACTTGAACCAAAAAGAATTACTATTTGCAAATATCGCAAATAGTAGGACCACGCTAGTAAATACAACACTAAACTGTTACTTGATCTATGGGTGGTGTCTCTGGAGACTTTCCGTGCCTAAAATAAAGTCGACAGACGTAATCATGGCTCTTTATGTATAAAGGCATGAAATACAAGAATTATTTCTAATGAGCGACGAAAGAAGAAACTACAAAACTGTTCAGGAAAGGACAGGAATACGGCAATAGAAGTCGTTTTGGAATGCAGTACATAGGAAGCGCAAAGAAACCAAGACTAAATGACTATGAAAACGTGCAAAGAAATCTAAAACAATACAATTGTCCGAATGACTGGTTTAGCAGTCAGGAAAGTCAAAACAACCAGTTCTCGAGTGCAATGGCGCTGATCATTTGGATTAATGCGTTTAAACTATTTTCATCAAACCCCGAAGATCTTCCTGGATATGGAGTGTCACTAATGTCGAAACGATCCTCCTTGGAGCGAGACAACCATTTTATTGCCGTGCTCTGTCCGGTATCGCCATCCGCAGACACGGCGCAAATGTTTCTGGCCGCCTCCCCTGCCCTCACCCTTCTGTTGGACTCAAACAGAAGAATATGTCGGATATGTTCCGATTTCTCCACTCCACTTTATATTCCGTAGCGCCCACAGCTCCAGTCACTATCTCCAAATTACAAAAAATGACAGTATGTAAATTCTAATACCAAAAGTGAACTACAAAAAAAAAGCTGCTAATCGTGAAATAAGCCCATAGCAACTGGAATACAAACATGCAAAACAAAAACACTACGAACCGACGCACCAACCTTCTGAGGTTGTTGGGAGAACGTTGAAAACTGCAGCGTGGAGAATGGCCCATTGAGATTCCATTCCTACAATATTATCGAGGCGTGATCTTCCAGCCGGATTTTACCCAAAGCGTTTTGTAAGTTTTATTCACCTCAACCGTTGCCTGCCCAAATAGCTGTGACCGCTTCCAGGATGGAGTGCGCATTGGCCCCAGTTCCAATCAGCCTGGAGGATTAACGAAGGGGGTCGGCTTTCTGACCAGACTGGATATAGTTTTTAGGCGGTTTTCCACATCCGACTGGGTGAATGCCAGGATGGTACCCAAGTTAACGCTATGTAAGGAACATTCGTTCACTTTCTAACGTGGGTAGCACCTCGTGCAGGCAGCTGGGTACGCAGATGCCCTTTTGCGGGGAGAACGAGGTGGCGACAGCAAAGGCATCCGGCCACCAGTCAGATCAACAAGGCCGCTTCCCAAGAATAACCGCGCCGACCCCGCATAGATACCGGACAATGGCAACACAAAGAGTCGAGAAAAATTGATTGAGCTCACTCATTCCGCATCCCCTTCAGCTTATCTTCTTCTTATCTGCAGTAAAACGGAAGGTCACTTTCGGGGATCATGTTGTAAGTAAAGTGGCCAAGAATGATCTGGATGTGTTGAGAGAACATTGATGTGGACAGCATGAGTGATGTCGCTCCTACGACATCAGTGGGAATCGGTTTTCCAGCTGCAGAACACATTCTTCCTCCCCTACTACGTTACCCACCTGATCATTTCCCTGTGTTCTTCAGTTCTCTAGGGGTGACATACTGGATCTCCTTTCTGAATCATGTTGTAAGTAATGGTAGCGTAAAATGTTTACTTGGATATTGCGAGGTAACATTGAAGTGAGCAGCCTGAATAACGCTTATTCAGATTCCGTTCCTACACGTTATCAGACGCAGTATAAGAGGTAGACAAAATCACTTCCCTAACTTACGGACACATTTAGCAGGGCCATTCGTTAGCTTTCAGAGGCTACGTAGAGTCACATAGAAGGTGGCCTTGTGGTATTATTTTGAGAGGGAAGTGCTGTAAAATAACATACGGGATTTTTAAGGGAACATTAATGTGAGTAGCACGATTAAGTCTTGTTTGTGTTTCGTTCACACAGTACACAACATTTTTAGGTCATAATCTTGTAGCTGGACAGGGACCCGTTCCTTAAGCAGTTATTCAGTTCAGCCATTCCTTACCTTTCGCAGGTCCCCTGTAGTGACATGCGAGGCCACCTTCTGGTATCACGTTGCACGCGACATGGCCTAAGATGACCTCTGGGCATGTTGTGGGAGTACTGAAGTGGGTAGCTCGAGTAATTCCCATTCAGACTCCGTTCCCAAAACATCAGTGTGAACTGGTCTGCCAGCTGTCTTTAGACGTCCAGATCTGAGGAGTAGTGCTCTAGAATAATATTTGGCCTTCTTGATGAAATAATAAAGTGAGCAGGATGGATGAGGCTTCACACTCCGTTGATAGAAAATCACTAGGTCATTATCTTCCAACTGGGAAAATCCCCGTGCCTTACTCATGTTATTATCTAGCTGGGCCGCTTCTTGTCTGTCTCAGCTTTCCTCCGGCTTGACCCGTGACCACCCTCTGATATTGTGTTGTGAGAAGTGTCGCCTAAGAAGAGCTCTGCTTGCACTGATGAGAAACTGAAGTGGACTGCACGAATAACGCCGATTCAGCTTGTGCTACAAGAACGTTGACGGGAACTGGCCTTCGAGCTGGCCAGTTTCCCTTAGTTCTGGGTAAGATGAGAAACTGAAGTGGACTGCACGAATAACGCCGATTCAGCTTGTGCTACAAGAACGTTGACGGGAACTGGCCTTCGAGCTGGCCAGTTTCCCTTAGTTCTGGGTAAGATGCGAAAATTTTGAACAATGCCCATTCAGATTGTGTTCCCGCATCGTCACCGAGGTACGACGTTCCAGTGGAACAACGCTACGCTACTTGCTGGCGTCCAAACCAGTCACACCCTCCCTCTTTCACCTGAATTTTCTTCTCAACGTCGTACAAACACAAATGAACGGAATTAAGAACTGGCACAAAGGACATGAATTACGAGTGGGCAATAAATAACAAAATCGTACACACAATTCATTTGAAACTGTCGCACAGCTACTAAGTGAACTGGCCAGAGCAGTCAGTCTCACGCGACTGTGAGCGAGACGTGTCGGCGGCAGAGGCGACGTGTTGCCCCGCCGGCAGTAACGACACTGACGCAGACGGCGCCCCTCGCGCTCATTGACTGACCGCTGTCCAGCATGCTGTCCCAAGTCTTATCTGTAGCCTGGACTAACCGTCCGGATAAATCTCAGGTGGCATGACGACATAAAAGAGTCTGTGGCGAAAACAGGTACCAGGCTGAGTGGGATAAAAATAAGGAGAAAAGATAATTCACCCACGAGAAAGGGGGCTTACAAAACACTCGCTCAGCAGAAAAATTTCCGTGAGCTGTTTTAAGTCTATAAGCAGTATGTAACAACGAAAAACACCATATAAACTACTACACTTTATATACATCAGCAGCGAATGGCGGCCACAATAAAGAAATCGGCTGCAGTGCTTTTGCCAGGCTGTGCGCGGGACGCACAATGGGGTCACTTTGCGAGGTGGAACGCAGCCGCCAATCAGCTGCCACAGGAAATGGATTTCATAAGTCCCGCTAAAGGGACGCTTGCATTGTGTTTTAATAGCGCTAAGCGAACGCCATTAATATAAGGTTACATATGTAAATCACGTAATAGGAAACAACAGTCACGTGCAAAACCCTGTCTGTATCCAACTATCGGCAGAACTAATGAAAGATAATTCACATACTTCGATGTCTTGCAAGCAACGAAAACGGTACAGGAAGAAAATCTGTCTTTTGTTTCATTTCAGAGAGACGAGAACGATTTTATTTTTTCTACATCGATATTCACCATTGTAGTTAATCACAACCAACAACCTTTCAAAATCTTTTCATATTCACGCACTATATATGATCTATATACGCTATGTGAACAAAAGTATCTGCACATCCCCAAGAACACACGGTTTTTCATATTACGTCCATTGTGCTGCCACCTACTGCCAGGTACTCCATGTCAGCGACCTCAGTAGTCATTAGACATCGTGAGAGACCAGAATGGGGCGCTCCGCGGAACTAACGGACTTCGAACGTGGTCAGGTGATTCGGTGTCACTTGTGTCATACGTCTGTACGCGAGATTTTCACACTCATAAACATCCCTAGGTCCATTGTTTCCGATGTGACAGTGAAGTGGAAAAGTGAATGGACACGTACAGCACAAAAGCGTACAGGTCGACCTGGTTTGTTGACTGACAGACACCGCCAACTAAGAGCGTCGTAATCTGTAACAGGCAGACATGAATCCAGGCCATCTCACAGCGATTCCAAACTCTGCAAGTACTATGACAGTTAGGCGGGAGGTGAGAAAACTTGGATTTCATGGTCGACCAGCTGCTCATGAGCCACACATCACGCTATTAAATGCCAAACGACGATTCGCTCAGTGTAAGGAGCGGAGACGTTGGACGATTATACGGTGGAGAAACGTTGTGTGAAGCGACGAATCACGGTACACAACATGACGAACCGGTGGCTGGGTGTAGGTATGGCGAATGCCCGGGGGACGTCATCTGAGAGCGTCTGTAGTGGCAACTGTAAAATTCGGAGGCGGTGGTGTTGCCGTGTGGTCGTGTTTCTCATGGAGGGGGCTTGCAACCCTTGTTTTTCGGGGCATTATCACAAGCCTACATTGATGTTTTGGCTCAAATGGTTCAAATGGCTCTGAGCACTATGGGACTCAACGGCTGAGGTCATTAGTCCCCTAGAACTTAGAACTAGTTAAACCTAACTAACCTAAGGACATCACAAACATCCATGCCCGAGGCAGGATTCGAACCTGCGACCGTAGCGGTCTTGCGGTTCCAGATTGCAGCGCCTTTAACCGCACGGCCACTTCGGCCGGCATTGATGTTTTAAGCCCCTTCTTTCCTCCCACTGTTGAAGAGCAATTTGGGGATGGCGACTGCATCTTTCAACACGATCGACCACCTTTTCATAATGCACGACCGTAACATCCCTGTAATGGACTGGCCTGCACCAACAGCAACTTTGGGATGTTTTGAAACGCCGACTTCGTGCCAGGACTCACCGACCGACATCGACACCTCCCTTCAGTGGAGCACTCCGTCAAGAATGGGGTACCATTCGCCAAAAAACGTTCCAGCACCTAACTGAAAGTATGCCTGGGAGAGTGGTAGCTGTCATCAAGCCTAAGGGTGGGCCAACACCGTACTGAATGCCAGCATTACCAATGGAGGGCGCCACGAACTTACAAGTCACTTTCAGCCAGGTGTCCGCTTAATTGCGATGACATAATGTGATAATCCCTCAAGTTCCAGCACCTCTTCGTTGTACTGGAGAACTTGAGAAATCGTTTTGTTTGTAGCTACATTTCGAATAACTGAAATCTTGGTGCACTTCTATGGGCACTCATGCATAGCCGAAGGCAACGAGGGACAGAAGCAATGTACGTATGTGCATAATCAGGGTCGGACTGGCCATGTAGTGGGGGTGGCGTTCGGCAGCCGGGTCCCAGCCTGCGCGGCCCCCATACTATGCCTGCCCCCTGGCTTACGACCCACTTGGTAACGACGATGCTGTCTTGAAAATATTTTTCTCTGGTCGTATTTAGACATTGACAAGATACACCTCTGCCCCAGAGAATACAGTTCCTTATTATATTTTTTTTAAATAGCTTTTAATAAGCACTGCGTGGGATAAGTAAATAATGCACTGTTTATTCACACGCTATGTAACGGACTACATCGATTATTTAAGACGACCTGTGTTAAGGTACAGTTAAATAATTTTGTTATGTTAAACTTTCTAATCTTCCCTAACATGCAGGGTCCAAAAATGTGATTTAACTAATTACAAGAAAAAGTTCCGGCTAGACCGGAGATTTTATTCTCTGCGTCCTATTGAAGTTTAAAGATAACATACGACTGACACTGTTAATATCTTTGTGGTTCGTAGCAAACTGTTCACTCTAAAAATTTGTGATTAAAATCACTTTTAAAATTCTTGCAGCCTATTTAGTAAAAAGTCACTTCTTAATTAATTCTCATTTAAGGAACAGTTAATATTTCTCTCCCTCTATCCAAGTTCCAGAATTAAGAAATAATTATTTCGTAGGATGTAATTAGCACCGACTTGCCGCAGGGCTATCTCTGGTTATAGGACTTACACTGTTTAAAATAAACTTTGTTGTATTTTCAATATTTCTTTTACACAGCACAAATTAATGAAAATTTTACTGCAATCTCAATAAAAACGGCAGAAATCGAATCAGTAACCGTACATGGCAACAAAAGCAACAAGGAGCAAGCGAGAAACAGAAGAGAGCTGTGAGTTTCTAAGTGTACTTCTCCTATTATTGAAGTCAGATCCAGTTCCTAAAAGCCACATGTTTGAGGCAGTTACTGAAAGCAAAAAGAAAAGAAAAAAGTAAGGAAAACGTAAGGGTAGAGATAGTCTTATTACCTTTTGGTCAAAACTCATTATAAATAAATTAATAAATATATGTGTACTTCAAGCTAAAGAAGAGATCGCCAAACAAATCCAGACAGCGAAATCTTTCAGTTTCAATGCAGATTATTGCCAAGATGTTGGCGTTGTTGATCATGCTGTAAATTGCGTGCGCTATGTTAGCAATGGAATCCCACAAAAACGAGCGATCAGTATGTTCCCTGTTCGGAAATCGATAGCAGAAGCTTCCTGAGTTCTTGTAACTTACGAATTAGCCCGGTTAGGCTTAAATTTGCATTGCCTAATTGGCGCATATTTTGATGGCGCTGGAAAGATGACAGCAAGTGTATTGGTCTTCAGCAGCACTGAAGGAGGAAGCACCAGAATTAATTTTTGCGCGTTGTCACGCGCATGTTTTAAATTTAGTGCTGGTAGGCGCGACTTCAAGTCTCACTGAAGCGAAGAGTTTGCTTCGGTCCTTGGTGTCTACCAGTGTATTTATGCATGAATCATTTAAGCACATATACTGACGCGTGGTCAAAATTTCGGAAATAACAGTTGATCAAGACAAACTGAAACGATTGCAGAACATCGGAAATACGGGATGGTGGGCTGATGGATCCCTTTTTGAAACACAAATCTGTCCTAACAGCCTTCTCGTTCAAAAAGTTTTGACCTATCAACCCCGGCAAGCCAATATCTCCAAATTCCTTCATTAGACTATCGTAAAGCTTAGTGTCGTATCAAATGTTTAGCGAAAGGAATCAGGTAATTTTGAAGACTTTTCAGAGTTACAGTTCCGTTTATATCCCAACTTCAAGGACTAATGCAAGCTGAAGATATTGGTATCGACATACAAGCCACGCTGCCATTACGAAGAATATCTTAAAAAAAAACGAAAAACACTGTGAGCTGTGCCAAGACGAAGTGACATTAGTATCTGCGGACCGAAAGGGAATCTGTTCTATTTCCGCCTACAAAGACATTATTAAAGCAACTGTAGTTAAAACAGGTGCAAAATTCAATTGCAACGAACATTTAAAGAAGGATCTTGTTTGGACCCGAAAAACTTCGATGAAATTTTAAAAAATAGGATTTCTAATGCCGCTTTAAATTTTCTCTCATGAGTTGTAAACGTCGATCGAGAATTTCTATCAAGTGAATTAGAAACTTTCCCAAAAAGCTTTAATGAATTGTCTAAAACTCTTCGTGAAGTACACATTCTACCGAGGCAACAAGACGTGAATGGCGCGTATTCTCAGAGTGAGGCAGAAGACGGCGAACGTAACGAAGATGTGTCGGACCGAACTGCAAAGGATGTCATTTGTATTTCCCGAAGCGCTTCGGACGCCTGGCAAAGTTGCATACGATGTGCGTGAGTACTTTGGTCACAGTATAACACAGCACATCAGTACGTTCTGCAACCTGTACCTTACTGTGTAATCCTGACAATGTCGGTCACGCAAGTGACTTGTGAGAGACCATTTTCTGTGCACTGGAGCGCGTTAAGACGAGATTTAGGTCATTAGTGCGACGAGAACTGTTGGATTCGTTGATTATCTGAAAAGAGAATCGGATCTAATCAGGGATTACGTGCGCAGAAGCTTTCGTGATCGAGTTATTGACAGCTCAACTGAAGCTTGTACTCTTTTAAAAACAGTTTTTGGTTGGCTAGCTTCTGATTTGTTATATTATAAGTAATTGGAACTATATTTACCTAGTAATACAATGTATCACTGAAAGTTAATATGTTGTACGTATTACTATTATCGGATAGTATCCCACCTATCCCTACCCCGGGCTTGTGGGAATCACCTGGCTCCTTGCAGCCCAGACCCGCCCTGCATATCATGACCAACAGAACAAAAACAAAGGCATAAGTGTAGTCTGACAACTCTTTATCCAGCAATACAGAGCTAATTTTCAGGTACCTGCAGTCCGTCATGGAGTAAGCAAGATTACGTTGGACTATTGCATAACTATCTGGGTAAAACAAAGTAAGATTGCATTGTGATGACTGTCTGGCGATAACAATATGGTACAGTGTGACACAGAAAAACGGGAACATTTCCGCAATCCAATAAAACTAGAAGTAATTGAAACCTTAAAATTTTGCCATTTACGAAACGTTGACGGCATTTATCATTTTTTTTAAACAAATACGTCCTTTAGATGGCGTCCTTCTGAACGAACCCATTCGTGAAATCTGCCGTTGAGATCCCTCATTGACCACTGCATCATCTCAGCTGGGATACTGTGAATTGCATCCCGAATTCTCTGTTTGAACTCATCCAGGGTTCTTGGTCAAGTCGTGCAAACTTTACTGTTGAGGTAACTCCACAAGAAAAAATCACAAACGGATAAATGTGGAGAGCTAGGGGGCCAGGGTATGTTACTGAATAGTGAGATCATACGGTTGCCAAACAATTCTCGCGCACATGCCGTCGATTACCGTGCAGTGTGTGATGTTGTTCCGTCCTGTTGAAACCAGGCTTCTGGAACGTTTGGAAAGTTGTTCAATGCAGGTGTAACTAAACTTCGTAACATCTCGACGAAACGATCGGCAATCACAATTATTGTGCTTCCCTGTTCATTTGTGAGGAAATACGGTCCGATAATCCCATGTGATCAAACGTCACACCATACTGTCACTTTAATAGCGTACAAGGGGCTCTCATAAATGTCATTAGCATTTGTGTTTGCCCAGTAACGGTAGTTCTGTTTATTCACATAACCTGTGAGATGACATCTACAATTTGTTTAGAAATTTATCGTCATTGTTTATTTTTGTTGTTATTTGTTGACAGAATCCTAATCTTTGTCCTTCAATTGTTGCAGCATCTGTAGTTTGTACAGATGAAATTTTAAATCGAGATGAAGAGTTCTGCGAACACTGTCCCGGGACACCCCGACCACTGCTGCCTGCTTACGAGCTGAACGCCGCGGGCTCCGTGTCACAGACTCGCGCACAACATCAACGTCCGCTGGAGAACGCACACTTCCTGGTCGTCCTGTTGGTTTCTTCTTGAGGGCGGATCCGGTCCCTTAATTATTAATCCAACATTTTATCGCGTGTTTCGACGGAATGGCATCATGCGTCCTAAATTATAAAAACGTCGAAACTCACTCTGGTCCGCTACCGAACCATCATGGTTTTTATAAAACATTTTTATGCCTAACGCAAGCTGTCGTCCTTTCCACAGATCCATGACTGCTGAGATGGCGGAATGTTAACTCGCCAACTGTCACGAACCCGCAGTGCTGCCACCTGCTCATGGCTGCCACTACACACTACAAACATTCCCGTTATTCTCTGTCGCCCTGTATTTCTTGTTCTCGCGTTAGCGAAATACAAGTTTTTAGTTCCAACACTGTCTCTCTTAACAGTGGATGCCACGATATAATACTGATGTATATAACTAAAGCCATGCCGCAGGACGTAATATTTGCACACAAAGGAACTGTCTGTTACTTTCCCCAAGACGGCTTTGCTATTCCTGTCTACCCTCTTGACTCCCATTTCCTGAACACTTGTTTGGTTGACACATATCCGCTTATTCTTTTACAGACAACGGCACCGACGCCTACAATTTGTCTAGATTCTAGACTGACATTCAGAAATGCGTAAGCGGCTCCACTGAGAACGAGTGAATGACTTTCAATAAATGTCTGGCCTAAAAACACTGCAGTGAAGATACGACTCGGAAACTGTTGCCAGAGACCCGGTTCATCGCTCTTAAGTTATTTAAAGTGGAATGACAAATGACAAGCAGTAGCAGAACGAAACACGTCGCGTCACCGTACACAAATTATCTACTACGTAATTGGCATTCTGAGCTTTTCTGTAGTCACATAATGTTTTCCTGAGAGACAATTTCCTCGCCTTTCAAATTAACAACGTAATTGTAGACCAGATGTTGCCTAAATGCAAAGAAATAGTATCGACAGCAATTGAGAGATTAATACCAAATAATATAGCAAAATACGCAGCTGATCCCCCTTGTCGCACAAAACGAGTCATAACACTGTTGCACAACCAACGAAAAAAGCATGCCAAATTCAAATGAATGCAAAATCCCCTAGATTGGCGATCTCTTACAGAAGATTGAAATTTTGCGTGCACTTCAATGTGAGATACTTATGATAGTTTCCACAACGAAACTTTATCTCGAAACCTGGTTGAAAACCAAAGAGATTTTGGGCGTATGTAAAGTATGCTAGCGGTAAGGCAGAGTCAAGCGATGGAAATACTATGGACGACAGTGCTGCGAAAGCAGAGTTACTAAACACAGCCTTCCGAAATTCCTTCACCAAGTAGCACGAAGTAAATATTCCAGAATTCGAAACATTAACGGCTGCGAACATGAGTAACTTAGTAGTAGATATCCTCGGAGTAATGAAGCAACTTAAATCACTCAATAAGAGCAAGTCTTCTGGTGCAGACTGTATACCAATTAGGTTCCTTTCAGAGTATGCTGATGCAATACATTGAAACTTTACGATCATAGACAACGGCTCGCTCGGCGAAAGATCCGTATCCAAAGACTGGAAAGTTGCAGAGATCACACCAATATTCAAGAAAGGTAGTGGGAGTAATCCAGTAAATTACAGGTCCATATCATTAACGTCCATATGCAGCAGGATTTTGGAGCATATTTTGCGCTCAAACATTATTAATTACATCGAAGGGAACGGTCTATTGACACACATTCAACACGCATGTAGAAAACGTCTAACACAACTAAACCTTTCCACAGACGAAGTGTTGAGTGCTATTGACAGGGGGTTTTCAAATTGATTCCGTACTTCTATATTACCAAAAGGCTTTTGACACTGTGCCACATAAGCGGCTTGTAGCGAAATTGCGTGCTTATTGAATATCGTCTCATTTATATGCCTGGATTCGTGATTTCCTGTCAGACAGGTCACAGTTCGTGGTAACCGACGGAAAGCCATCCAGTAGAACAGAAGTGGTTTCTGGCGTTCCCCAAGATAGTGTCATAGGCCGTCTGCTGTTCCTTACCTACATACTTGTAAACGATTTAGAAGAAAACCTGAGCAGCTGTCTTAGGTTGTTTGCAGATGATGCTGTCATTTATGGTCTAATAAACTCATCTGAACATCAAAACAAATAGCAAAAGGATCTAGAAAAGATTTCTGAATGGTGCGAAAATTCGAAATTGACCCTAAATAATGAGAAGTGTGAGGTCATCAACATGAGTGCTAAAAAATCTATGTTAAGCTTCAGTTACACGATAAATCAATCTAATCCAAGGGCCGTAATTTCAACTAAGTACCTATGAATTACGATTACGAACAATATCAACTGGAAAGGACGCACAGAAAATGTTGTGGAGAAGGCAAATCAGCGATTCATTGGCAGGGCACTTAGAAAATGCGACAGATCTAGTGAAGAGCCTGGCTACACTATGCTTGTGTCTTCTCTTTTGGAGTACTGCTGCGCTGACTGGGATCCTTACCGGGCAGGACTGATGGAGTAAATCGATAAAGTTCAAAGGATAGCAGCACGTTTTTGCACGAGGGTGGTTTGAAAAGTTCTCGTCACCACCACGAGAGGTCAGCGCTAGCGTTGCTGTCGCCTGTAAACACGTGCCACGTCAGCGCTCTGTGAAGAGAGCTGTGGCGGTGACGTGGCTCTGTTGTTCTTCCCGTGTAGAGATTTGCGCAGATGGAAAAAATCGAGATTCGAGCAGTGATTAAGTACTTCACAAAGAAAGGTATGGAAACAAAGGACATTCACACCGATTTACAGAATAAATTTGGGGACTCTACTCCTTCATATTCAACTGTTGCCGAGTGGACAAATGAATTTAATTTGGTCGAGAGACATTAGCTGAAGATATGCGCAGTGGTCGGCCAAGATGTGCCACTACTCCAGAAATCGTTGCAAGAGTGCACAAACCTGTCACGGAGAATAGCCCACTGAAAGTGCATGAAATTGCTCACGGTTGCCAGATGTCATCTGAAAGGGTATATCATATTTTAACTGAAGAATTAGAAATGGAAAAACTGTCTGCAAGATGCGTGCCGCGACTCCTGACGCACGCTCGCACACATTTGCCGCCGCCATCGCCAAATTACACGAACTATAGTGCGTTTAAAATTAGTCGCCGCTTTCGACGTTTGGCCCACCGCAGGGCAAGTGAGGCCGGCGCCCAGGTAACGCCTGTGGCGAGCCGGCTCTCCCTCCCAGGGCGCCAGCGGTTCGGCTGGAAAAGCGCCGCTGTTGCCACGCCGTGGGTGGACAGAGCGTCGTGGTGTCGGGCATCAGAGGCGTCTACGTTCATTCGCCCTCGTTGAGAAGTGAAATTTTCTGGCGTTGAAGTCTTCTGCAGTAGTCGGGTGTTGTGAACGAGTGTTTCGCGTTGGTGCTGCGGTAATAATAACAGTGCAGTACCTCTTGAAACACAAGATTCACAATCAAAGTAGAGGTTGAGGAACAGATTCATTGGCTGTGAAAATTGTATTATGCTACAAAATATTCCTCCGAATTCGACAACAATAATGGAAATCGCGCCACACAACTCTGTTGTGATGTATAATGCGGTTGATGGAAGTGGATATTTGCTTCTGTGTACAAAAAGGTTCCAGCGAATAAAGCTGAACGTAGCATGTATAAGGCCAAGATATTGGAGACTGAAGCGCTGTACAAAAGAAAAACCCCACGGTACCAGGTCGACAAACTTGCCGACACTAAAGGACATAGTTTAATCAGACTTGATTCGTATCACGCTGATTTAAATCCGACTGAGAATATGCGCAGTGAAGCTAAATTGCTGAAGGAAGAAGCCATTGGAAATGTCACACCACAGGACAGGTTTCGAGTTGTCAGCCAGACGAAGAAGGGAGGTGACGAGAGATGAATTCACAAAGGACTATGGCGAGTATTGATTAATACGTAACTTATCTTGTTGCCGTGTTAAAATCTCCTACTTGTGTCAAAACAGAACATAGTTTACAAATATTCTAATGCAGCTGAAATTTCGACATAATCATGGAATATGGCACAGGTAATCCCCGTTTTCAAGAAGGGACATCGAACGGATGTGCAGAACTATAGACCTATCTATATCTCTAACGTCGATCAGTTGTAGAATTTTGGAACACGTTTATGTTCGAGTATAATGACTTTTCTGGAGGAATCAGCCTGGGTTTCGAAAAAGACGGTCGTGTGAAACCCAGCTCGCGCTATTCGTCCACGAGACGAGGGCCATAGACACGGGTTTCCAGGTAGATGCCGTGTTTCTTGACTTCCGCAAGGCATTCGATACAGTTCCCCACAGTCGTTTAATGAACAAAGTAAGAGCATGTGGACTATCAGACCAATTGTGTGATTGGATTGAAGAGTTCCTAGATAACAGAACGCAGCATGTCATTCTCAATGGAGAGAAGTCTTCCGAAGTAAGGGTGATTTCAGGCGTGCCGCAGGGGAGTGTCGTAGGACCGTTGCTATTCACAACATACATAAATGACCTTGTGGATAACATCGGAAGTTCACTGAGGCTTTTTGCAAGGGCGGCCGAAGTGGCCGTGCGGTTAAAGGCGCTGCACTCTGGAACAGCAAGACCGCTACGGTCGCAGATTCGAATCCTGCCTCGGGCATGGAAGTTTGTGATGTCCTTAGGTTAGTTAGGTTTAACTAGTTCTAAGTTCTAGGGGACTAATGACCTCAGCAGTTGAGTCCCATAGTGCTCAGAGCCATTTGAACCATTTTTTCCTTTTTGCAGATGATGCTGTGCTGTATCGAGAGGTTGTAACAATGGAAAATTGTACTGAAATGCAGGAGGATCTGCAGCGAATTGACGCACGGTGCAGGGAATGGCAATTGAATCTCAATGTAGACAAGTGTAATGTGCTGCGAATACGTCGAAAGATAGATTCCTTATCATTTAGCTACAAAATAGCAGGTCAGCAACTGGAAGCAGTTAATTCCATAAATTATCTGGGAGTAGGTATTAGGAGTGATTTAAAATGGAACGATCATCTAAAGTTTATCGTCGGTAAAGCAGATGCCAGACTGAGATTCATTGGAAAAATCCTAAGGGAATGCAATCCGAAAACAAAGGAAGTAGGTTACAGTACACTTGTTCGCCCACTGCTTGAATACTGCTCAGCAGTGTGGGATCCGTACCAGATGGGGTTGATAGAAGAGATAGAGAAGATCGAACGGAGAGCAGCGCGCTTCGTTACAGGATCATTTAGTAACTGCGAAAGCGTTACGGAGATGATAGATAAACTCCAGTGGAAGACTCTGCAGGAGAGACGCTCAGTAGCTCGGTACGGGCTTTTGTTAAAGTTTCGAGAACATACCTTCACCGAAGAGTCAAGGAGTATATTGCTCCCTCCTACGTATATCTCTCGAAGAGACCATGAGGATAAAATCAGAGAGATTAGAGCCCACACAGAAGCATACCGACAATCCTTCTTTCCACGAACAATACAAGACTGGAATAGCAGGGAGAACCGATAGAAGTACTCAAGGTACCCTCCGCCACACACCGTCAGGTGGCATGCGGAGTATGGATGTAGATGTAGATGTAGATGTAGAATAGTGTGTGGCAAGTAAATGTGAGCAAGTCAGGTCAATAGTTTATGAAACAGCCCATTCTCAGAATAAAATAAACGTGCAACCTCTTCACGTATATTTTCACAAAATCCACAGCAATTCTCGTTTCACCAGCTATCGATGGTCCTTAAAAATTACATGATTGCATTGAAACAAATTGTAATTGCTTGATTATCACCGCAGGTACGAAAGTTTCGCATACTAATAATATACCAAAATACTCTTCTCTTTGTGTGCTATCATTTGCCAAAATCTTGATTTGCTACCCGGAACGATTTATGAGATATTTGGGATTTTTGACTTTCTTTCTGGCTTTTTCGCTGGCGCGTGCTTTCATGACGGAGTGGTTTAGGTACTTTCCATTTTCTCGAGACTGCAGACGGATACTCTCCAGTTTAAAGAATAATTCAGTATGTTTTCCACGTTTCGTACGAAGCAACCATATGAAGTTACATGCACGAAACGCAAATTCATAGCGGCTCTAACTTTCCACTGCAAACTTTAAGAGTTTCTTGCTGTAGTTTACTAATATGGAAATATCGCAATAACTAGGAGCATTAGCGAAATGCTACGCAGTTCATCAAGGAGGCGGCGAGCCAGCCCGTAAGGTGTGCGAGGGTGGCGCGCTGTGAGCCGGCGGTCTGGGGAGCGCCGCAGGCCGGCCAGCCCAGCACGCGCTGGCCACTGCGCTCGGCTGACGACAGCCGCCACTGATTTCGAACGCACCGTAAGGCATCAACAGTTGCCACACCCGCCTTACCCGCTTGATATGGCTGCGTCAGACTTCCATCTCTTCCCAAAACTGAAAATTTTTCTTGGTACACGAAGATTCACTTCAAACGAAGACTTGATGGCCAGAGTTGACAACTGTTTCGCAGGCCTGAAGGAAACTTATATTCGAGGTGGGATCAAGGGACTGGAACATCGTCAACCAAGTACATTAATCTACAAGGAGACTACACTGAAAAATAGAAAAAAAGTTTCAGTGATGTATTACTTTTTTTATATTCAATTGCGAGCATCCTCGTATTATCGCGAAATAGGGTAGAGAGTGTCACAGACATGATATTGGATTTGGGATAGACACCATTAAAACAAAGCCGTTTTCTGTTTGGGCGAGATTTTCTCGCCAAATTTCAATCACCAACTTCCTCCTCCGAATTCGAAAATTTTTTGTTGACGCCGATCTAGAGAGGTAGTAAAGATGATCATAATAAAATAAGGGAAGGGAAACCAGAGCTCGCACAGAAAGATACAGGTATTGTATTTTCCGCGCGTTGTTCGAGAATGGAATAATGGAGAATTACTGTGAAGGCGGTTCGATGAACCCTCTGCCAGGCACTTACGTGTGATTGGCAGAGCACCCACGGATTATGGGACTTAACTGCTGTGGTCATCAGTCCCCTAGAACTTAGAACTACTTAAACCTAACTAACCTAAGGACATCACACACATCGACGCCCGAGGCAGGATTCGAACCGGCGACCGTAGCGGTTACGCGGCTGCAGACTGTAGCGCCTAGAACCGCACGGCCACTCCGGCCGGCTCCTTGTTCTAAATATTGGATGAGAGAGTGAGAACCTATGCCAGGCACTTAAGTGTGATTGGCAGAGCACCCAAGCAGACGTAGGCGCAGGTGCCGCGTCAGCACAGGCATGGCGCTAGCGGACGAAGCTCAGGTAAACCCGCGGCTCCGCGAGCCGTCAGCCAATCACCGGCCTGCGCAGCAGTCGGGGCAAAACGGCGCCTCGCTCAGGGCTGCCACGGTACTCGAGAAACGGAGAGCTGCAGAGACGCCGTACTGAGTTTCAGCACATGTCGTACAGTGTTAGGACAGTATGCCGTTTCCGGGGAATCGTGATCTGAATATCTGGCGGAAACACATAACACTTGATAATATTCTGTTACAATTAAACGTGAAGTAATTACACATCGATAGTGAAAGTCTTCAGTATATCTTAAGATGAATGACACTGTTGTTGCACGTTCTGTGTCTTCGCTGTGGGGTATGGTTACAGACGTAAGTTATGCTGTCTGAAGGAGTACATTCGCATTTCCAACACCATGTGCAACTTTCCTATTCGTGTGACTGAAGTATGTTTGCAATATTCGTTGTTGCTTACACGTAAGACATTTCTGTCTCTGGAATGAGTTCTTCTTTTATATATTGTGACTAGTATGATTAAAAAAACGGAAGATTAAATCGGTGGGAGTGAAACTAGCAGCAACAGCAACTACATTCTCACTTGTGACAAACATTTGCCTGTTTCTGAATTTATCGTGACTTCCAAGGATGTGATTTACACTGACAAGCCTAACCGTTGCGACCACTGCACAGCGGGGCGGTGGGTGCCGCCTGGCGGCGTTGTGGGAACGTGGCGGGCCAACAAACGTATGTCAGCAGAGCAGACACGGGTGGGGCATCGTCCTAGCGAAGACGTGGGCCTCAGATGGGGAAATCCGCTGAGATAAGCGACTCTGACAAAGGGCACATTAATATTACGCAGAGCCTGTGAACGAGTAAAGCTGATCGAATGTTCACCTGCTACTGTCCTGAGCATCTACTGGAAAGAGGTGTAAGGATGGTGAAACTAGCACTAGGCGCTAAATGGTTGGACGTCCTCGACACTTCACAGAACGTAAACTTCGGAGGCTCGTCTGCTCTGTAAAGTAGGGTAGATGGTGATCTGCAGCATCTCCGACAAAAGAGCGCAATCCTCGCGCACTCACAAGTGTTTCGGAGCACACAGTCCACCGTACATTGTCGAACATGGAGGTCCGCAGCAGACAGCCTCTACGTGCTCGCATGTTGACCCGACGACATCGTCAATATGACTGCAGTGGGCACGGGACAGTCGCGATTCGGTCGTCGATCGACGGAAACCCGTTAGCTCTTTGGGTGGATCACACTTTTGCTACACTAGGTCGCTAGTAGTCTCCACAGACGTCGCCATCGAGGTGGACGGCGCGGCGGCTCGGGACGTGCGGCGCGCCGCTGGCACAGGCTGGTGGGGGCAGTGTTATGCCACGGCAGGCATTCTCTGCTGCGCTTGCGTGGGACCTGTGACAGTGATCGAAGACATGCCGACAGCTGAAATCCACCAGCAAAGCTTCGTGCTTGAAGTCTTGCCCTGTGGCGTTATCATCTTTCAGCAGTGTAGCTGTCCGTATCTCGGAGCCACAACCGTGCTACGGTGGTTTCAGGAGCTTTGTAGTGAACTGGGGCTGATTTCTTGGAGACCAAATTCGCCTGATGTAAATCCTATGGAATCCATCAGAGTCGCAATCGATCGCCCTCACCGCGTTCGCAGATCAACGGCCCGTTATTTACCCGAATTACAGGACCTGTGTGAAGTCATCTAATATCACATACCCTCACAAACCTACGACCAAAGTGTTGGCTCTCTGATATGCGGAATCACTGACGAATTTCGTTCCAGAGACGGACAAACAAGCAATTAAGCAGATTGTCATGAGTAGTTTTCCTCATCAGTGCATATTCTTGCTTGCCACAAATATTTGGCTGCTTGTTTTCCAATATATTGCTATTTCGAAGAGCCCAGAGCTTTCTGGGCCACCTGGTACAGAGCTTTGTGGTCGCAGCGAGTGACTCGTTCCTTGGACGTCACTTGTGTCAAAGCTGTTCCCTCCCAGCCCATGCACGGTCCTGCCAGCTGCGCGTCTCACCTCTGTCAGCACTGTGGCCGGCCGAAGTGGCCGTGCGGTTAAAGACGCTGCAGTCTGGAACCGCAAGACCGCTACGGTCGCAGGTTCGAATCCTGCCTCGGGCATGGATGTCTGTGATATCCTTAGGTTACTTAGGTTTAACTAGTTCTAGGGGACTAATGACCTCAGCAGTTGAGTCCCATAGTGCTCAGACCCATTTGAACCATTTTTTTTTTTGTCAGCACCGTGGCCACCACGTGTGTGGTGGGAGTGGTCGGAGGGGAGCGTGGAGGGGAGGAGAGGGGAGGGGGCCCAATGGACTTACGTTCACGAGGATGGCAGTTGAGATCCCCATCCAGACATACGCTGTTTCTGGTTTTCTTAAATCACTTGAGATGAACGCTGGGATGCTTCCTTTGAAAAGGAGACAGAAGATCTCCATTCAAAGCTTATCAAATCCGAGTCCCTCCTGCACCTCTAGCGACCCTGCAGTCTACGCCACGTTGCCCTGCCTCCCCCCCCCCCCTCACCCCCACCCTCCCTTCACTGCAGGACTGTGTGGCAGCCAGACGAGGCTAGGCGAGGTGCAGGCTGCGCTCTTCTTGCCTGCCGGTCGTCCCTGAGGTGAACAGTGTGAACAGAGGACTCGCTAATCTCGGCTTCATCCGTTCGTCCACCAGATCCAGAGGATCGTACTCAACCGTGCTCAGGTCGATGACCTGTTCGCTGACAGACCGGTCAGGCTGTATGCGGCTCTTCACCGAGTGCACAGGAATATTCTCATCACGTCGGTCGGGGCATTCGGTTCTGCTCCTACAGATGGGTTCACGGTTATAACAGCCGTAACAGACAACTGTATGGAGAGGGAAACCATAGGTCAGAGACGCAGTATACATACTGCTAGCCTTCACAGGTTGCTCACACCCCACAGGATTTTAAGTTTTACTTACATTGCTTTTTATACAGCTGGTGTCTACCAAACCATGTGATATAATCTACGGGACACTATCTGGCCTGGGTCATTCAACAGTTACTCTTTGTACATTCTGAGAACGATCTTTTGTGGTGCGCCCAATTTTATTACGACAATGCACAGTGTCGTTTGACTTGTAACGTGGATAACTCCTTGAATGCTGGGACTCCGTTACTGTAGATGTACATTATGAAAATATAACTATTTAAACCTGAATATGCGTCTATACTGACATGAAGCGGGTAGTTGCGAATAAAGCACCTTCATGCAGCTACGCGCCATTTGGAAGCACGTCGTCACTCACGACTTTTTAAATTGTTATTATTTTCATGATAATTTGAGTGGTTTTTTAGTGTTGAAATTGTTTTTTTACTCTGTTGTTGTTGTGGTCTTCAGTCCAGAGACTGGTTTGATGCAGCTCTCCATGCTACTCTATCCTGTGCAAGCTTCTTCATCTCCCAGTACCTAATGCAACCTAGATCCTTCTGAATCTACTAAGTGTATTCATGTCTCGGCCTCCCTCTATGAATTTTACCCTCCACACTGCCCTCCAATACTAAATGGTGATCCGTTGATGCCTCAGAACATGTCCTGCCAACTGATCCCTTTTTCTACTCAAGTTGTGCCACAAATCTCTCTTTTCTCCAATTCTATTCAGTACCTCCTCATTAGTTATGTGATCTACGCACCAAATTTTCAGCATTCTTCTGTAGCACCACATTTCGAAAGCTTCTATTCTCTTCTTGCCTAACCTATTTATCGTTCATGTTTCACTTCCATACATGGCTACACTCCATACAAATACTTTCAGAAACGACTTCCTGACACTTAAATCTTTACTCGGTGTTAACAAATTTCTCTTCCTCCGAAACGCTTTCCTTGCCATTGCCAGTCTACATTTTATATCCTCTCTACTTCGATCATAATCAGTTATTTTGCTCCCCAAATAGCAAAACTCATTAATTACTTTGTCTCATTTCCTAATCTACTTCCCTCAGCATCACCCGATTTAATTCGACCACATTCCATTATCCTCGTTTTGTTTTTTTTTTATGTTCATCTTATATCCTCCTTTCAAGCCGTCCTAAATGAAAAACAATTCTTCCAAAATATGTCAAGCTCACTAAAAATGAAAATAAGTACCGAATGGATTGGAACGAACAAATAATTTAATACAAGCGACAAAAATCTTACAGTGCCTACCCCTATCTTTTGAAAACACATTCAGTTCCTTCAATGTACGATGGTGACGCTATGCCACGGAGGATAACCGATTTATTATCTACAGCTCGAAAGTATATTAATATGTGAATTAACTGTGAGATCATTGGTCAAAGCCGACAGGTTGCATCCCATCCTTCATTTGACCCTATTTCCACCTCTTTAAGACATTTAGTAACTCCACCATGCGAGATAACTACAGATATCGATGGGTAACATGTTCTACAGCGGAGTGCGTGAAATTAGTAGGAAAAGCGCAATGCACATCAACGCACGTACCCAATATTTACCGTAGTTACGCCTAATCTCACTTATGGTAAGAATCGATTTAATAAAATCACTTATAACTTAAACACCAACTCGTCTCTTTTTACGGGAATTGCAATCGTAGCAATCAATGTTATAATTTTACTATAAACCATCGATATAGCGATAGGTACCTCTGCGATGATATTAACCTCGATGATGACTGATCTCACTTTCTTCTTACGCTTTTATTGTCGTTATCTTTTTAAAACTTTAAAATGATCTTTTGATTATGAACGTTATTATTCCTTTTTATATATGTCGAATAAAATTTTGATTAAAACTTTTTCTAATATTTACTGAACTTCAGCCGTAATTCAGTTATAGTTGTTTGTTGTTTGGTTTGTCTCCCTGTGTAGTATCGTCACAGTCACAAGCTGGTGTTTTGTTTGTATACAGTCGGTATAAATGCTCTGAAAATGTCCCATGGTTAAGCCTTATTCTATTTAATGTGGATGTGGCTTAGTGGGGTCCACAAACGTATTCAAACCAAGGTGGTTTCGTAATTCGTGGTTGTATTTGCACATAGTCGCCTCCTTTGTATCGCGAACTCTGCGTCCATTCTTCCTGCCAAGACTGGAGTGCCCTGTTCCGAATAAGTTGTCCACACTCGTTACAGGGAAGCTTGATGTTTAGTGCTGTTCAGTTTCTCGTAGTCTGCTTTTCTAACTCATTTGCTTTGCTAACTCACCTGTTTTTTCATTGCCTAGGATTCCACAGTGGGCTTACACCCACAAAAAGGCAATTTGTTTCCACTTTCTCAGCCATTCATAATACCAATAACGAGCTTGGTGTAGGAACTCAATGGTGGTTTTTAAGATTTTTATATTTGATATAGCTTGAAGTACACTTTTCGAGTCTGATAATATTCCATAGAATGTGTATTTCTCATTTATCACCACTGTATAGCCTTTAACAGTGCGATTGTTTCAGCCATATGGGTAGAAGTTGTTGCTGGTAATTTATATTTTTGGAACATCTGCAGTTGTGGATTAAATATAGCACATCCTGTGTTGTCCTCTACTACTGTCTTTGACCCACCTGGATGTGTGTGGATTACCCATTGCCTTCTGTCCTCTATTTGTCTTTGCAGTGCCGTAATTGTCTGCAAGAAGTCAGACTTTCCCTCTATCATATGGAATGAGATGTGATCCCTAAGTATGAAATAGTGATATTGGTAAACAAGCCTCCATGCACTTGTGGCAATAGCTTTGCAGTCATCTGGCAAATGATTATAAGCCGGAATGAAATCAAAAAGTTTTCTACCCCAATTTCCTGGAGAAGGACGGTACAGTCGTAAAATCTTACCGACTGCATGCTGAGAGCGTTATAATTTCTCTACGACATAACGTTCCACGAAGGTCTTCCTCCTTGTATGGAGTGGCATCTCCTGCGCTTCCACCAGGAGTGCATTTGTTGGTGTGTATTTCACTACTCCTAAGCAGGTGCGTACACTCTGGCACTGCAATCAGCCCAGTTTCTCTAACATTCTGCATGTCGTGTACTTGTAGTATATACATCCGTAATCCAATCTGGGTTTAAGTCCAAATTGGTGGGAGCTGTAGTAAGTGATCGAATAATACTAAGCATTTGCTCACTGATTTCAATTAAGATTTTAATATGTGTCATCCAAGTAAGCTTGCTGCCCAATGCCATTCCGAAGATCCAAACAAGTGCTTTAACTTGTACTATTTTATCATCTGCATGTATTAAACAGTTTCTTGGAATATAACCATTCCTGGTGAACGTGACTACTGAAGATTTCCCAGGTGTCACCATCAGGCCATTGTCACAAAACCATCGATTCAGGTTCTTTATCGATGATGTAAGATTGTTCATCACCTCCTGTAATACAACATGGGAAGTAAATACACAATTGTCACCTTGAAATTGTGTAATTCGAACTTGTTGAGCTATTGGCGCTACCATTTCATAGGTATATATGCACGCAGTAGTGGGCTGAGTACCAGTCGTTGTGGTAAGCCGTGGTCCATCAAGTGTGGGACGTTGAGTCCAGTATCCTTTCTAACATAAGCACTTCGTTCACTGATTAATGACGACATACCTTCTACAGACTGAGGTGGAGCTTCTAAAAGTAGTAACGTACCTAATAGTATACTTGTCTGAGTATTATCATATGCTTTCGCAATATCCGCTGTATGTTTGCTCTCACCACGACCAGCCGATACGGAGGAGACAAATTTTGACATGTATTCCATGTGACTTCTTCCTTCACGGAGCCCAAACAGCGACCCAGCTACTAAAGACGAAGGTTCTACCCATGATTCGAATTGCCTCTTTGTTAGTTTTTACTATATTTTAGCAGCACATGAAAGACAGTGCAATTCGTCTGTAGGAAGAGGCTAGTAATGCATCTTTCCCTTTTTCATATATAGGGAGTATGACCTGTGTCTTCCGTTCTGGGACCAATTCCTGATGCATCTACATTCCATTATAGATTTGAAGAAGTACGGTAATTCTACGACATTGTCAAGCATTGTTTTGTGTTATGGAATATGTGGTCTGATTCATTCCTCAGGCAGTGTTAGGGCTCTCTTTGATTACTGACATAAACTCGGCAATACTGAACTGTGTAGTTAGCACATGTTGAGTTGCAAGAGTTTCCACTTGTTTCCTGATAAGCTTATTGCGAACACTTGGTGGGGCAATAAGGTCACAGAATTATTCTATCCTCTCATATGATTATATATTGTTGACTGCAGGGGCGATATTCCTAAATCTGTCGACCTTCTGCCATATCTCTGAGGATTTAGTATTTTTGGTCAAACTGCTACAATATTTTATCCAGCTACTCTTCTTCATGGATTTCAGTATTTTCTATTTGTTCTCCCTGCTGTTGGTTTATAGAGCAAAAATCTGTTCACGTTAGGCTGTTTAACATATCCACATAACTCTACCCTTATGTCTTGTACTTCTTTATTGCAGTCTTCATTCTACCATGGATTACCCAGTCACCTTGCTTTTGTTGATAAATGTCGTTTTGGGATGGATTTATTTGCTGCATGATATATGCAGTTCTGTAGCTGCATATAGGCTCTGTGTGAAGATTGTTTTTTCTCATATTGATTTTACTTGTAATTCAAGAATATACCAATCCGCATTGTTCATGTTCCAGGTCAATTTGTTGGCAACATATGCTCACTTGCTCTTCTCGCACTTTATATTCATAGTTATAGGGAAATGATCTGATACATGGTATCCTGCAGAACAAACCACGCTGTTATTTGGTTCATACTAGGTAAAGCTAATGTTATATACACTGCCATTGTTGTCATCCATGGGCCTTGGTTTAATGTTACAGGTCCATCATTGTATATGATCATGCTGTAATCATAAATGCTAGATATTGTGTATTCCCCTGCCTTATCATTCCTATGACACTCCCATACTGTGTGGTGGGCATTGAAGTCCCAGAGTATTACGTAGGGTTTTGGCATATATTGCAACACTGTGTGCATGTGTTGTTCAAAATTCATACATGTTGGGGGACGATATACAGATGCAATAGATATTGGCATTTGTTAGTACTTACTTCTACTGCTGTTGCTTGAAAGTCAAGGGTAGGTAGTGGTATGGTAATTGGTTTATAGTTGACTTTTCTACTAATCAATATGGCTACTCTACCTTTTCCATCCGATTTCATTTGATATCCTCGTCATGTAATAGACATATTTAGTTTAATACAGGTTCCACTTACAACATCGTGAGAGTAGTCATTCGTATAAAGTTCATGTATTAGCGACTCTCTCTTACATGTAAGGATCTGGCATTCCACTGGAGAACTTAAAAATCCGCTGTTCTGTTCATATGAGTAGACCGTGCGTATATCCTATTTCGGTCGTGAACAATATTCATGTTTTGATACCATCGAAACAACCATACCGTGTATACTAGCTTGATCCAGACTATGTTTGTTCAATGATGGAACTGTGTTATCAGGTTCGTTATTCCAGCCACCAACTGTTCGATTATCGGATATAAGTGCCTGTTGTGGTAGGAGAGTATATGGTCGTGGTGTATATGAATTCTCTTTAATAAGAGATATTGGTAAATTTATGTTTGCAAAAAGAAGACTTGAAGTTGGCGTAGTCTCTATTTGTTGCAGCCTACTGTGATGAACAGTTGTTGTGAATCTGTACTGAATACTTTTTATGGGGGGGGGGGGGGGGGGGGGAGAGGGGGACTCTCTCTAAAAATCGAATTTACTTCTGCCAGCGTTCCCTGGCACAGCAGCATAAGGTCTTTGATTTACATAATCTTCAGCTTCCTTGAAGTATATATATTGTGCCTAGCTGATACTTTCTTTTCCGTTCTTTTTGAGGAATACTGAGCAAGACTTAATCTCTCGATGTTTGGTTCCCTTCACAGAGTTGCCACTAACAGTCCTTAAATTAATTGTCTCTCATCAATCCAGGAGGCAATTAAATATTGTCGTTGTACGTGCGTTCGTTCCACTAGGATACAAACTTACCCTCGCTGCTCAAAGTCACTCATTTACGGGCAACAGTGGCTGTGCTCTCTCAGTGTAAACCGAGGAGGTTCTGGTTCCTGGCTTTCATTAAACACCGATTGAGACTTTAACTCGACGGTACATAAATCACATACCTTACACCACTGCCGGCCGCGGTGGCCGAGCGGTTCTAGGCGCTTCAGTCCGGAACCGCGCGACTGCTACGGTCGCAGGTTCGAATCCTGCATTGGGCATGGATGTGTGTGATGTTCTTAGGTTAGTTAGGTTTAAGTAGTTCTAAGTTCTAGGGGACTGATGACCTCAGATGTTAAGTCCCGTAGTGCTCAGAGCCATTTGAACCATTTGATACACCACTATCGCAGTAGAGCGTACTAAAACTTCCGCAAACTGTTCAGCAATCAATTACCTTACAGTGTGCGACGTATACCATCCACAAAATTATCGCAAACGCTCAATTACTTTAGAATTCGCGTTCCTCGAAACACTAAAGAATCCAATCACGACGTCTTTAGAAGCCTTGCGCTCACCAGGAAAACCACTGATCGCCCTAACAGACGAGTTCCGCGACTGACTGCCACTCTATTGACTACAAATACGGAACACAGCCGCTTCCTCAAATCAAGCGAAACGTTTCCTCAACACGGCAGCCTGTCACCTTACAACCTCCCTGACTACTGATAAACTATAACTACGCCCTCCCAGCGACAAGTAACACATTCACCAAGTGCGATGTCGAAGCTAAACCTTTGCTGGGCTTACAACTAGAACAATCGCAAATTAATTGACCTCAGCGTACCCTAAACATGTCCTACGTAACAGCATAAACTCAAAGCAGACACACTGCATAACTGGTCTACAAAAACCGGCAACGCTAACTTGGTGACCCAAAATTCGATCAAACTCTAGATCAATATCTTCGTTCAAACCGATCGACGATATTTGCGATCCCGACTAGATCAACCATCAATTGTCTTACCCTGGGTGACTGTTATACGCTATGCCTAAGTAGAACTTTCAAAGAGCAACTGTCGCCTAGGGCTCTCGTGTAGGACGGAACTTCTGACACCCAGTAGCCATACGGAAACCAATATTTCACGATACCACTGCAGTTACCAATCACCTATTTACTGTCCTGCGGCCCTCGCTGCATCGAACAGTGGCCAGCTAGGTGGGACGGTAACACCCTTGCTGCTGGCGCGTGGAGACTCCTTGCCGCATCTTGCTCCAAAGCGTCAAGCGCGCACGTTTGCTCCCTTTTCTACAACAATGTCACAGACAAAGACACTAGCTACAGAACACTGTTACATTTACAACCATTCTTCACGTATAAGCAACTTTCCAACCTCTACATTAATGCGTTGAAGCTACTAAAATCTCGTGACGTCACTCGAAAAAACCCATAGGAAATTGAATGCGAGTGCATGAAATAAAAATTTATCGCTATGAAGAATCAGTGTTTCTGTAACGATTGAAAATTGGACACATGTTATATGAAATTATTTTATTCGAATTAGTTTATACAACAACCACGTAAACTTTTCACTATTTCCCATGAGACGCCCTGTGCAGCTGTATACTGGAAGATAGTGAACAACGTTCTATCGAGAACATTTAGGAGTAGCGGTATTACTGGCCTGCCAACGGTTTTGCCGTAGTGGTGGCGTCGGTTCCCGTCAGGTCGCCGAGGGCAGGCACTGTCGGCCTCGGCTGGCAACCCGGCTGCCTGGACGCCCGGGTCTGCCGGCTGCTGTCGGCCTGCGGGGAGCCTCCAGCGGCTGTGGGGCAGAGCTGAGGAGCCACTCGCCCGAGCAGCAGCGGCTCCGGTCTCGTAAACTGACGGCGGCCTGGAGAGCGATGCGCCCCTCCTCAACTGCGTGCTGTAGCGCCTGTGGGCCGAGGATGACACGGCGGTCGGTCGGTGCTGTTAAACCTTCAACGCCTGTTCCACCGACGCTCAGTTTAGTTTAGGTATTACACACTTGCAGAGCGCATTCACCAATTTTATGAAGAGCTAAGACGGACAATAAACAGGTTAAGTTACATCTAAAATTTTTTTGTGCTGAATGAAAGTTTATTAACAGACCTATGCATAGAGGCGAACTTATAAAAGCGTGGCGTGGTCTTAACGAAAGCAGCATCACGTTCTGTGGCTACCTCACTGCATGCTGGACGTCCTCTGGACTCCAGCTGTGACAGCGCGTGCCCACAGTGAATGGTATGTCTTGAACCTCTGAGTGTCATCCGTCTTACCGCATGTAGAGGTTGCTCACACATCTGTGCACACTTCATGTAAAGCACTCAACCACAAAAGTCTGTCCTTGGACGTGAGCAACGCCGTACTGTATATTTCTGCAAAATTACAAAAACGGGCAATTATGTTTGGTTCGGAAAAATAAGAAGAAAGCAATTGCCTAGCTATCTGGTTGTAATTTTTGTACATACTCTTTCTATAGTGTGGCGGAAATGGAACTAATATCGGGTTCTCAGGATAATTTTGCCGCGAGTTATACGTATTTCGGTGGAATATCGTCGAATAGCTTTAGATATACTGCGGTTTTCCATGCTACGGATTTCTTCAATGAACACGTAGCGTCCCTTGCCTATACGTTCTCCATTACATCTTCGTTGCGCAAACAGGAGTACCAGCAACGCATTATTAACCGTAAGGAAACTCTTTATTGCACTGTCAGCATAATATTAAGCAGATACTAAGATCGTATACACGACCTGGCAAACTGAAATTGAAAATATACATAATGCAATTTTGTCGTATGATGACATGATGGAGACCGTGGCTGTTGTTTGAAGACAAATGTTGATGGTGTTGGGACAGCAACCAGCCACAAATTTACTTTCAGTTCCTTTATTCAAAGGGTAATGTTACCGGTTTAGAATATAGTTTCGATTCATCCTCAGACGGTTTACACGCTTTCTTTATGACATGTGGTGTGTTTTTTACAGTTTAATTGTCCTAAAATATCAATAATACATAATTACAAACACACCACACACAGATGGTTTCGTTACAGATTTTCGTTGCATATGACTTACGTAAAACGTCGGTTTGGAGTGTTTGTTTCCATAACATTTTTCCAACAGATGTAAATGCGTTCCCATTGCATTCTTTTTGTTGCACAGGTAAATTGTTCTCACTAAACACTTTGGATTTGTCACAGGAACTTTCTACAACGCACCACATGTTTTGATATATACAAAGAGATTACAATCATATGAGTATCACAGATGCTATGATACATCGTAACATTTGATGGTGATGTCCTATGTTTGGAAACGATCATATATTCATTTACGCAACTGTAATGCCTTTTACACTAGTACAGAGACATTGAATTTTTGAGTTGATATTGTTAAATTAATTAAAAGGTTTTTATATATGTATGTAGAACTACATAGGTAAAATAGTATATTATTTAATTACATTTAGCATGATGAGAAATATAGTAACATATAAATTTGCTACTTGATCTGCTGATAGATGCACTAATATTATTTGCTTTGGAGGCTGGAAAGTAATTTTTGGAAATTTTTCAGGAAAGAAGTGTCAGCTAAGTCTGTTTGTTCGTTAAGGATATAGCCTGTGGTGCTGTTTTTGTGTATGTGTATTTCTAATTCTTGTAATATATTCATAGTGGCTCTTTTTTCTGCTAGATGCAAAATCTTTAAGTTGTCCTCAATGTTTGACACTGAATGGTTTTCTTCAGCAATATGGGCTGCAAATGCTGATTTGTTCAAGTTACCAAGTCTTAGACCATCAATATGTTCTTTGTATCTAATTTCAAAACTTCTGCCTGTCTGTCCGATGTAGAATTTTGGGCACGTGTCACATTTGAGTTTGTATATTCTTTATTTACGGTAGGGACTCTTGGAGGTATTTACATCATGGATTACTTTTTGTTGTAATTTATTATTTGTGGGGAAGCTGATTGTGATATTTTTCTTCTTTTTAAATAAGTTTGCTATTTGGTATCAAAGTGGGGCTATATATGGCAGAGTAGCATGTTTAGGTTTGGCTTCAGTGGCCCACTGATGTGGCTTGAAGTGACTGCTGTGAAGTGGATCTGTGGTTTTTGTCTGCATTTTGCTGTGCAGTTTTTCTGTTATTGTGGGTTTATATCCATTACTATAAGCAACTGTTTTAATTATATTGATTTCATTTTGTTGGTCTGTGCCACTCATTGGTACTTTTTCAATTCGGTGTAGCATCGTTCTGAAATATGCTATTTTTTGTTGGCGGGGGTGGGAAGATGAGTTGCCAATACTGACATCTGTGGTGGTAGGTTTTCTGCAAGTACTAAATTGATGTTTATTGTTACTATTGCAAATTTTCAGGTCAAGAAAGTTAATCCTTTTATTAGTTTCATGTTCAACTGTGAATTTAATATTTTTGTGCGTTTTGCTTAGATCTGCTCCTAACGTATCTATTTCATTGCTTGTACCATCAAAAAGCAAGATTGTATCATAAACATATCTTCTGTAGTAGATTATTTTGTTTGAGATGTGCTGCTTGGATGAGAAGAATTTTTGTTCTGTATGGTGGATGTAAATGTCAGCCAATATCCCAGCTAAGCTACTTCCCATTGCCAAACCATTATATTGCTGGTACAGTTTGTTGTTGAAGCTAAAGTAATTGTGCTCTAGAATAAGTGAAAGTATTTCTATGAGTTCACAGATCTCTGAAACACTAATTTTCTTATATTTAAGCAGATTGTTTCTTATAATGTTAATAGTCTCTTTGACAGGGATGTTCGTGTACAGGTTGACTATGTCTAGTGATGCTAATTTAGCTGTTGGTGGGATGTGGATGTCTTTAATTAAGTTTATGAGTTCATGTGTGTTATGTATGGTGTAGCTATTTTCAAATGTATCGTATTTGGTAATGAGGTCTTTTAATTTACGGCTTATGAAGTATGCAGGGCTGTTTCTTGAGTTAACATACGTGCGAATGGGACAAATTTTTTAATGAACCATTGGCTGTGCACACAGTTTTGGTGCTGAGGGATTCATTGCTATGCAGTTACGTATTTCATATTTGTCCAGTAAAACAATCACAATCAGTTTTCCACAAATAATAAATTACAAAAAAACGTAATCCATGATGTGAATACGTCCAAGAGTCCCTTACGTGTGCAACAATAAGAATGCAGTGGGAATGCATTTACATCTGTTGGAAGAATGTTATGGAAACAAACACTCCAAAACGACGTTTCACGTAAGTCATATGCAACGAAAATCTGTAACACAAGCATCTGTGTGTGGTGTGTTTATAATTATGTATTATTTATATTTTAAAACAATTAATCTGTAAAAAACACACCACATGTCATAAAGATAGCGTGTAAACCGTCTGAGGATGAATCACAACGATTCGAAACCGGTAACAGTACCCTCTGAATAATGGAACTGAAAGTAAATTTGTGGCTGGTTGCTGTCCTAACACCATCAACATTTGTCTTCAAAAGTACATAATTTTTTAGTTTTGTTTTGGTTCAGTATCATGCAGGTTGACGTGCTCTCATATTTTTGAGCAGTTCTCAATGGTAAGACATTCGCTGCATTGTCGCCAGTTTTGTTACCGAAATCTATCGCAGCTACATTCTATTTAGTAGCTTACATGTCTGTTTGCCGGGAGAGCGTGTATCCTTGACACGCCACATGGTATCAGTCTTTCTTATAACGAACTTTGCGCAGACAGAGAGCAGCTCGTAGACTTTTGTTGCTGATTTCCACTATTTACGCTTTTGTGTAGGTCGATGTTAATTTTCCTCCATCGTAAGTTGTTTACTCAGGTCTGCTGTGAGCGATGTTTTTGGTACACGGCGTCTGATCACTCACAGCGCTGCCACAGGACGGGTGCCACGTCAACTGTCACCACTGTTACAGCACGTCGCAACGTCCCACATCCGAGTCACGTGAACATCCAATAGGTACAATCAATTGCGTACCGTAAAACAGCTGATTATTGGACCTCCATACATAATGTTGGCATTTAAAGCCGCGCCCCCTAGAACAACACCGTGTTGAACCAGAAGATATGGTGTGTGGTCAGGTTTGAGCAGAGGTAGAACAAGTGGACAGAGGCAGTAGTTCAGTAGTAAGTTTGAAAAACAAAATGCAAGCAGAACAACAAATGTTGTAGAATTTTGGAACACGTATTATGTTCGAGTGTAATGACTTTTATGGAGACTAGAAATCTATTCTGTAGAAATCGGCATGGGTTTCGAAAAAGACGATCGTGTGAAACACAGGTCGCGCTATTCGTTCGCGAGACTCAGAGGGCCATAGACACGGGTTCCTAGGTAGATGCCATGTTTCTTGACTTCCGCAAGATACAGTTCCCCACAGCCGTTTAATGAACAAAGTATGAGCATATGGACTATAAGACCAATTGTGTGATTGGATTGAATAGTTCCTAGATAACAGAATGCAGCATGTCATTCTCAATGGAGAGAAGTTTTCCGAGGTAAGAGTGATTTCAGGTGCGCCGTAGGGGAGTGTTGTAGGACCGTTGCTATTCACAATATATATAAATCATCTTGCGGATAACATGAGGCTTTTTGCGGATGATGCTATAGTATATCGAGAGGTTGCGACAATGGAAAATTGTACTAAAATGCAGGAGGAACTGCCACGAGTTGACGCATGGTGCAGGGAATGGCAATTGAATCTCAATGTAGACAAGTGTAATGTGCTGCGAATACATAGAAAGAAGGTTCCTTTATCATTAAGCTACAATATAGCAGCTCAGCAACTGGAAGCAGTTAATTCCATAAACTATCTGGGAGTACGCATTAGGAACGATTTAAAATGGAGTGACAAGATGCCAGATGCCAGACTGAGATTCATTGAAAAAATCCTAAGGAAATGCAGTTCGAAAACAAAGGAAGTGGGTTACAGTACACTTGCTCGCCCACTGCTTGAATACTGCTCACCGGTGTGGGATCCGTACCAGATAGGGTTGATAGAAGAGATAGATCCAACGGAGAGCAGCGCGCTTCGTTACAGAATCGTTTAATAATCGCGAAAGCGTTACAGATGTGACAGATAACGTCCAGTGGAAAACTCTGCAAGAGAGACGCTCAGTGGCTTGGTGCAGGCTTTTGTTGAAGTTTCGAGAACATACGTTCACCTAGGAGTCACGTAGTATATTGCTCCCCTCTACGTATATCTCGCGAAGAGACCATGAGGATAAAATCAGAGAAACTGGAGCCCACACAGAGGCATAGCGACAGTCTTTCTTTCCACGACCAATGGAATAGAAGGGAGAACCGATAGAGGTAGGCAAGGTACCCTCCGCCACACACCGTCAGGTGGCTTGCGGAGTAAGGATGTGGATGTAGATGTAGAAATGGAATAGGATCATAAATGCAGTGAATGGAAAGAAAACTTAATTGCGACAGCACCCTAAAGCCTTTTAGTATTTTCTAATACGGTTTGCAACAGCACGGAAACAGAAAAATTAAAAAAAGGCGAAAAACAGTTTCATTTCGCAAACATTACATTGGGGATACAGTCCACGTTTGCCTGTGGAAATGCAGCAGCCGTCTCAAGCCTAGCGCCTACTCATCCGGCAACCGGCAACAGAGTTGTGTCGTGCGGGCGAGCGTCTCGCAGGGGACAGCTCGGTTCCGCAGACAGCAGGCGAGCGGCGGCCGGGCTGCAGCCGGCCAGTGCTCGCCGGCCCCGCACGCCTTCTCTGCGGCCGAAAGCAGCGCCTGCAGCGTCCTGGTGCCTGGCCAGTGTTCAGCTCAGTGCCCAGGCTGAGCCCGACCAGGGCACTCTGAGTTAGTTCCCTGGGCCAGACGCCGGCAGCGAACGCGTTCCCGCAGTCGGTATCTCACTCTGTAGCCACTGCTACGACGCCCACGTCGCCTTCGCCTCCAGGAGCTGCCAGCTACGGAGCTGCACCATCGAGGCTTCCGTACCGGAGAGACATGTTGGTAGTATTCGTGTTTGTTTTCCGCTGGCAACTCACCTACATCTGCAGCTACATGGATACTCTGCAGGCGGCCGCGGCCGGGATGGCCGAGCGGTTCTACAGTCTGGAACCGCGCGACCGCAGCGGTCATCGAACCACCTTCGCAATTCTCTATTATTCCAATCTCGTGTAGCGTGCGGAAAGAATGAACACCTATATATTTCCGTACAAGCTCTGATTTCCGTTATTTCATCTTGGTCATCGTTCCACCCTATGTAGGTCGATGTCAACAAAATATTTTCGCATTCGGAGGAGAAAGTTGGTGATTGGAATTTCGTGAGAAGATTCCGTCGCAACGAAAAACGCCTATCTTTTAATGATTTCCATCACAAATTCTGTATCATTTCTGTGACTCTCTCTCCCATATTTTGCAATAACACAAAACGTGCTACCTTCCTTTGAACTTTTTCGATGTACGCCGTCAGTCCTACCTGGTAAGGATCCCACACCGTGCAGCAGTATTCTAAAAGAGGACGGACAAGCGTAGTGTAGGCTGTCTCCTTAGTAGGTCTGTTACATTTTCTAAGCGTCCTGCCAATAAAACGCAGCCTTTGGTTAGTCTTCCCCACAACATTTTCATTGTGTTCTTTCAAATTCAAGTTGTTCATAGTTGTAATACTGCATGGGGTCTTAATTAAAAATATTAATGTATAAATGCAATAATTTTAGTAGCTGTGTGACCGGTTACTGTGTGGCCCTGACTAGTATTAGCACGCAATCTGACTGCATAAAATAAAAATAAAGAATGAATGTCATTTTGACGACACAGGCTGTATGGAAGACGAAACGAGTTGTCTGTCGACTTTCGCGATCACTCGGTCACAACACGCGAGGCGAACGTGACGTTCACAAGAACAACAGTCATCTCCAGTGGAGGCTGACTGGAAGTTACGGTTTTTCTTGATTGCAGGGTACGTCAGCCTAAACTTACATCCTTCACATATGTGTCAAGTTCTGCACTGATGTGGACGCGGCTGTCGATAAAGGAGAGATTAAAATGTTGGCAATAATTAGCTCCGAAGCATACTGAGAAAATTGTGCCAACTGTTTTTGCTAAAACGCCTTCATCAACAGCGAAAGTGAGAAGACTTATAGATTTAAAAGTAAAAAAAAAAAAAAAAGGAAGGGTGCAGCCAACCAGCAATTAATCCAATAACGTGTGTATTCCACTGTGTTCATTACAGTGTCTCAACAAGATAAACTCGTTTGTAGAAACTCTAAGAACTAGTGTCAGGAGTTTGCCTGTAGTTAGGAAGGGCGGGCAGCCACTCCAACAGGCGAGGTAAGGCAGCAGCTCACTCACCTGATGTCCCACGAGCGAATGCTGTTTCAAAACACCAACACAATCAAGATCTCTAGAAAACGAGTCGCTATTAGTAAAAATTTGTTGTAATAAAATGATGAAAAACTTAATATTCGTGGTTAAAAATGCATTTTAATTGGAGACGTTTGTTTGTGGAAGAAGCTGCCTAGAAGAACTAGCTCGTAAATTGTCATTTATACACTTTATATATAGTTACATTTCATATATTACAGATTACGTTATCTTTTAATTGTGTTGCAAATTAGTGAGTTGGTTCTATAATTTATATTTTCAATAAGGATTTGGTTTGCGAGATGATCAATGTGTGTGTGTGAATGTACATTTGCATTTGCAAGTTTCACGTTTAATTTGTAAATTACTGACAATGACAACTCACAGCTGAGAGAGACAGAGAGAGAGAGAGACAGAGAGCTGCTGTATGTACACAACATCAAATATTACAGAACATACTTCTATTAGCTTAACAGAGAAGTCCCAGGAGCTTTTGACAAACGTGAAGGCGTGAAGAACAATTTTTGGATGTGGCAGGACGCGAATCATCCCCATAATTAGCGTGTGCTCAGTACCTCAGCGCTCATAACCGCTGCCTGACAATGAACTGCTGGAACAATAGAAAGAAAACAGCCCTCGGTCACTATTTTTAACGAATAAACCGGGTTTCAACATTGCTAGGAGCGTCTTCCTCAGAATGTAAATCAAAGAATGGACTATAAGATGGTCACAGAATTATGACTAAAAACGTATGGTACAGAATATAAGTACGGAATCATTGTGAAAGACTGGCAGTACTTATATGTCATTTATAAAATAATAAATATGCCAAAAGGGCTTTAGTCACAAAGAAATGTAAGGTAAAGAAAACTGTGATGGCGAGCCACTAAGGGCTGCTCGTTACTAGCGTGGTGCAGGTGGAAAAACGGGCTGAGGTTAAAAATAATGACCGAGGGCTGTTTTCTTTCTATTGTAACTATTCACGGTCTCTGAACGTGCTGCTGCAAGTTCAGCCTTCGTACCGAAACTTTAATGAAGGCTTTAACAGCTGATGCGTCCTTATATGACGTTCAGTTATAACAAATCTGAAAGAAAGTGACGTGTTTTTACAATTCTTCAATGTACCGTTACCTTGAAACGGTACAGTTTTATAATACGCAATTTGGGATGCGAAGTCCACTACGGTGTCTAGAAGCACCCCCCACCGGACGCTGACAAGTGTAATAGCAGCTCCTGCGGTCTTCGATAGCTGCCTGTGACGCCGAAACCACGTCACGTCTGTACAGTTGAAACGTCCCCTTAGAACAACTTATACAAGACTGTGCTTAAACTGACACACAATGTTTTTAGCGCAACGCAATCTGACTTTCAATAATCCCTACAAAACAATGGCCCTGACTAACTTTAACCTATACCTTTCACAAATCATTTACCTCACAAAAATCTTCGTTACTGGAACTACTGCAATACAGCGAGCGCCACTACTGCCAGCTAAATAGAAGACTCAAACTACTGAAGGCACTAACTACTGATAGGGATAGTTAGCAAATGAAAGATTTTAATAGAGAACAAACACTGTATTTACCTTAATAATCATAATATATGTAGCAGTTCAATTTCAAAACTTCCGCCATCTCTCTCCCCACATCCACCACTGCTGGCGGCTCACCTCCAACTGTGCAACGCTACGCGCTGTTCCCCGCTGCCTAACACTACAATGGCAGACAACAATGCAAACTAGCCACAGGCTGCACACAGCACAGCCAGTGATTTTCATACAGAGCGCTACATGGCATTACCAATATAAAAATCTAAACAGCCTACTTACATAGCCCCCATGCTCCCCGCAAAAAAATTTTACAAATTTTTTGGACAGTGGCCAATAATGATTTGATAAAATTTTTCATAATTACAATAACAAAGAAATCAAATGCATACACTTATTTATACAATGTTGGTCAAAAGCTAAAATTTTCTCACAGTCCATAAAGACAGTCCTGATCATTCATCACAGTAAAACTGCCGTTTCTTTTATCAAAGTCTGAGCAGTAAAAGACAATGCACACGGAAGTAGTGGATGTCCATGCAGTCTTGAAGAAGTAGTGTTGTCCTTCCAACAGAAAGACAGTGCTGACTCTTGACATGCTGACAGGTAATGGGCCACAACAGAGCAAACCCACAGCAGAGTCATTCGACGTTTTGAAGAAGATTGGTAGGTAGGTCATCACAGAGCAGACCCACTGCAGTCCTGGTAGAGAGTATTGGTGAGGCAGCAAAGATGCAGACCCACTGTAGTCCTTGTAGAGATGGCCAGCAGCCATCTGCTGCGACTGTGCAGGTGCACAATCACCATCGAAGAATCTTGCAGAGAAGATAGCAAGTCCATAAACCATCACTTGTGCACGCAGAAAGTTTTAGGAATTGTCTTTAGAACCAGCAATGCTGTTATCCAGTCCCTTGCTGAATTATCAACACACGTGCAAACACTAACAGTCCCTGCTTCTCACATATTGTCCATATACTATGACCAACAGAAATGTGTGCAGTGAAATGAATGCTTACAAGTTACTTAATTTGATTAACTGGCGTCAATTACAATATTATAACATGAGAATACAATTACAAAGGTACAAAATACATCATTAAAGAACATAACAATACAGATAACATTTGTAGTACAGGCTTTACAAAAGAATAGAAATAGACATATACATCAGTGTTACAGGAATTATGAGTACATACATAAAAGATCAGAATAACTTTTGAAACATCAACTTTACACATGAGCATTAAAACAAAACAGAATAAATAATGTCTAAGCATATTTACAAGGTAAATAACATGTTATTAATGCCAATTATATTTGAGGATAACAGTATTCCTCATCATAGTGAATGTAGCTTAGTATTAGAAAAATTCTACAACATAAGTCTTATCAGATAAACATATAAAGATAGGAAGAACATAATTAAACACGGGTACCCAAACACATAGTGGGATAACACAAAAGGAAAGGACAGGGTTTGTTTCATTGCAGTATTTTGCAAACAAAACTGTCTTTGCTTCTTGGAGATCTCCCTTCATTCATCATTATTCCCAAAAGTCCTATCTAAGCCTGCTTTCTATATTCTGTTCACATCCTCTGTCAAAAATAGTTTTTTTTCCACTGTACACTACTTTTTTGGCCAAACCATTTTTTTTAGCTTCTCAATGCATTTCTTCCAATCCATCGTAGTTAGTTTCTTATATAGTGTACCCCCTATTAAGCTAACTTAAATCTACTGAGCTCAGATGCTAAACTAAGGGACGAGGCAATGCAGCAGCACATAAAACAGTTAATATAAACAGCAATAAAAAAAACGCAGATTTGCGAGAGGTAAGTGATTTGTGAAAGGTACAGGTTAAAGTTAGTCAGGGCCATTGTTTTGTAGGGATTATTGAAAGTCAGATTGCGTTGCGCTAAAAACATTGTGTGTCAGGTTAAGCACAGTCTTGTATAAGTTGTTCTAAGGGGACGTTTCACAGTGACATGTGGACTGTACAGGTTAGCCCTGTCTTAACTGGACAGGGGAGTCAATTAACGCCCTACCCCCACCTGCTGAAACAGTCTGCCGCTCAGTGCTGGCTTCTCACGTGCACACGGCGACCAGACAGCAGGTGTGCGTTTACGGACGTGTCGCCATGTTTTAAGGGCGAGGAGGGCGCGGGAGAGCGGCGGGGCTCGCCAGACCACGAACTGCTCTTGATGAAGGTACATCCGAACGACAACAATACACACAATTCGTAATCTCAAACCATCCCAAAATGCGTGGCAATATTTCTCAAAGATAAAGAAAACATTACTCTATCTGACTAGTTTGTTTAGCGTACCCCCTTGTCATTACGCCGCAATATTTTTCTTGTAATTGTGAAACATTACTGTCAAACTATACGAAACAAACGAAATTCACTGCAATGAGTACCCTTTCATATTCTGACCCATAAAATCATAATTCTATTGGATAAATCGAAATCTCGCTGATCATGTACCTTGTGTACAAGTAAAACATAAAAAATCAATAGCTCTGCTGGAGTGCGTCGCTAAAATGAAAACACCAACTGCCGGTCAGTCTATGGCAAGGGTGAATTTTGCTAGTTTCTGTCCCTAGGCAGAGAAAAATATTTTCACCCTTCATTTCGACATAAAATCACCACCTTGTAACGTACATCTGTATGTGACTTAATACTACGACTGCTGCTGCCGCTAATAATAATAATATAATAAATACATACTTCCTGAACTCTTCACATTCAAGTCAGGCAAAGTTGTTTATTTTGTTCCTTGTTTATAGCAAATTCGTCGATCACATCTTCACATTCTGGTTGCTGTGTTATGCCAGGGTTCACTGAGAGGATGGCAACACTGTCGACTCAACCCTGTGACGTGGACGACCGCAAGTAACTGCCGAGTCTTTTGAGGAGTGAGAAAGAGAGCTCTGGGTGTTCACGCAACACTCTGCACAGAGGACTTGGGGAGCAGGTTTTAATTTTGTTGCTCTTCACGCACGCTTCAAAATGAATAACCTCATCACTCAGTTCTACCAATTGACCTTTTCAATCCATTCCCTGTTTTCTAGCAAATTTCAATAATTCATTGTTGTCTCAATCAGAAAAATTACTTACGAACTCAATATTGATTAGCACATCTATTTTTGCCAACTTTTACAAACTTCCCTCTTTCTTTGTTACCTTGCCTTTCAATAGTTTCAGGTACTGAGAACCAGTTACTCTTCCCTGACTATCAACTTATTAGTGAAACTGTTACACCTTGTAAGGTGGCAGAATAAATGGTCAGATTCACACCTCACAGAAGACCTTTAGAAATCGCAATGGAAAGGTGAAGATGACACCTAACGTAAATCGGCAGTTATTAGAACATTTGCCTATCAATATGTAATGCAAAAACGGATGACAGCCAATCGACTGTAATTAACACACAATTCCTATACAATGTGTGTCATTGAGCGGAAGGTAGAACAGGGAACACGAGTCGAGTCGCTTTTAGTTTTGAAAAACCAGCTCTACAATGGTGTAGTGATGCTGCACTGCTGGAGTTACGCTGGAAACCACTTAAAGGGGTGGCAGGAAGGAGGACAGCGACCCTGCAACAGGTGATTCAAGCCAGAGGCCTGCCTGTAGCGAGGCACGAGGCAGCTGCTCAAGGGCATAGAAGAAGCCTTAGAAAACTGCTTTTTGGAATTCTAATGAGATACAAACAAAAGCAAGTGACACATTTTCGTCCAGCGAGTACAAGACATGGAAATGTCAATGTACTTTAGGCATCTAGAACGGGCAAAAAACGTCCGATTGGCGGAGACACGCTAGGAAGGAGAAAAATACTAGTGTTTGGACGCAGTTTGATAGAAGGAACATAGTGATTGGTAGAAGGTGTTTGTACAAAATAAGAGGAAAGCTCCTATTGATTGAAAAAAGCCGTGACGTGAAAAAGGAACCCAAGGGGAGGGATGCAGTTCTGCCATGAGTAGGACAAGAGAGAAATTTTTTGGGGGGACTGTTGTCTGATCTGGTGTCAAGTGCAGAACGGAGCACTTGACGCTCTGTACGATGCAGAGAAGAAATTTGTGTGGACGCTGCGTTCATAGTGGCTGCACTCCAGCTAAAGAATCAGCTGTGGCAACGTTTGTCTCCAACTGTGGAGAAACGAACCAGCCAAGTAGCGAGAACTGAGAGTGCACTATAATACGCATGCTGCTCCAACCACGTGCGTGTATATCGCCACATAATAAGACTAGGGCTGAGTACATGTTTTCTCACATAACGAGAAACATAGGGAAGGTTTTTGCTGGAAAGTTCAGCAATGGCCAGATTAGTTTTGTAGGCATTTCAGTGTGAGAGGGCGGCCTTGCAGACAGCAGCTCGTCGCAGCTTAAGGTAAATGCTGCGCGCAGACGCGTAAACTTTGTCGGTTCACCAGCTTGCGTCCACTGTAAACTCGAGCGGCTTTGGGTAAACTTGCGCTCAAATTTGCACTTGACTAACCATCCACCGTAGACTTGATTGTCATCCTAAATAGTACAACTGGAATCGGACGATTTTCGTGGTACTGACCAACATCATAATGTATGTGTAGGAGCAGTTTTGTAAATAAACGTCAAATTAAACTTTCATATTATTGTGCTTACGATTAAGGTAAAGAAACTTCGAATTAAACTTCCATAATATTGTATTTAGGATTAATGTGCTTTCAGAGAGTTAACATTTAACATTGTTGTGTATTATGTTATATCACTTTTTGATGTTTGCAAGATGTGTTATGCATTACGCTGTTTTTATGTTGGCGAGTTAAAAACTGTGTGAAAAGCTGTAATTTTGGTGATAAATATTGCGATATTAAACTTGTCATTTCCCCTCACACGGTTGTTCCCTTACAAACTGCCGAATATCTTGTAGGGCCCCCGCGAGCATGCAGAAGTGTCGCAGCACGACGTGGCGTGGACTCCACTACTGCCTGAAGCTGTGCTGGAGGGAACTGCAAGGGTCTCCGTAAATCCCTAAGAGTATAAACGGGTGGAGACCTCTTCTGAATAGTGCGTTGCAAAGCATCCCAGATATGCTTAACAATTTTTCGTCTCGGGAGAGTATGGTAGCCAGCGGAAGTGTGTAAACTCAGAACAGTGTTCCTGAAGCCACTATTTAGCAATTCTAGACGTGTGAGGTGTCACATTGTCCTGCTGGAATTGCCCAAGTCCGTCCGAATGCACAATGGGCATGAGTGGATGCAGGTGATAAGACAAGATGCTTATGAACATGTTGTAGTGGTACATAGGTGTAACCTTACATAGTATCTATCAAAGGCTCTGTGCAGAGATCATAAACTGAAGAAAAGACTGCAGTGCAGTTAACAGTGTGGGAGTGGGTGAGCGGGAGTGGAGGGTCAGTCCTTGAGTTGAAGTCGCGTCTGCGAGCGGCTAGAGAACGTTGCTCGGTAGCGAGGCCGGAGTATAGGCGTAATGGCGCACAGTATTGCATTTCTGTGGAGTGTTTATAACTGCTGGTTTACAAACTGGTGTTGTAATTAATTAAAACTCACAAACATGATCATGATTTTGTATGTAAGAACGACGTGTCAGTGTTAAAATAAATTTATATTTTTAGGTAATAAAGAGCAAACGATGAAATCACCAAGAAGCAAGCTTTCTGGGCTTAAAACAGAAAAAGAAATAAGAATAAAATTGAAGAAAGAAATAAATCGACTTCTAAGATGATAAGATGGCTTCACAAAGCACACGTATCATCAAGCTCCTCTGATACTTCTGATATTATGATTTCAGGAACTTCGAACAATTCTTGTAATTCGGACAGTAAGATAATTCGACTGAACAGTCGATGGTTCAGGTCTCAGATGACGGTAAACAGACTTCATCGTCAGTACTATCTCAGGAGCAACACGCCGCTGAGCTAGCATTTGTTGACTTATTGCAGACGGATAGCAAAGACAAAATTATAGATCCAATGGACCCACGCACATGGCCGGACCACGAAAAAATTGCAAATCAACAGAGGTCATTCTTCAGCAAACGAGCTGTATTACGAAATGATAAACAACCAGAAAACATATTTTAGGTCCACTGAATGCAACGGTAGTCACTTGTCATATCACATGTTGCTGGGAACAATGGCAAATCCGGAAAATATTGGAAGATCCTGGCTTGTTTGTTCGAAAGCAGGAACTGCAGAGCTTTCTGTACTGATTGCAAGCTGTACGGCAGCTCTTCTACATCAGCCCTGTGTAGGGAACGTCTCGTGAGTTGGAAAAAAGCATCGGAGAGATTGTCTGAGCACGAAGCATCACAAACACATAAAGAATATTTTATAAAATGGAAGACCCGTTTGCAGTAAGTGAAATCGTGTCAGGGCATCGACCGCGAGATCGCGAAAATAATTCAGTCTGAGAAAGGAAAACGGTGACATATTCTGCGCGTAATAACGATCGCTGTCATGTCTCTTGCCACAAACTGTCTTGCCTTTAGAGGTTCTGAAGAAACACGCAGTCATCTCGCTGAAAATTTTCCTCAAACTAGTAAAGCAACTTTTCTTAATTTTATAATCCTGTTCGGCAAATTCAATCCTACTATCAAGTACCAGTTAGATCACGTAAAAAGGCAACAGGTATCCTATTTGTCGAAGTCAATGCAAAATGAAATCATCCATATAATGGCAAACAAAGTTCGAAATACCATTATCAATGAGATCAAGGAGACCAACTATTTCACCACCATATTTGACTGCACTTCAAATGTATCTCACGCACAACAAATGAGTAAAGTGAAACGTTATACAAAAATAACAGAAGCTGGATGTGAAATAAAGGAAGTTGATGGGGAGACTGGATAATACATCAAAAAGTGAATATTAGAAATACTATAAGCCGATGGTTTGGATGTGCAAAAATGTCGTGATCAGTCTTACGATAATGCATCTAATATGGTCGGCATATGTAAAGAAGTCCAATCCAGAATCATGGGAATGAACAAACTTGCAGAGTTTGTACCATGTGTGTCACACTCCTTAAAATTTCTGGGGGTTGCATTCTGCCCCATCGTGTCCTCAAACGGTTAGCCTATTTGGGGTTGTGTCGGCAGCTCGTGGTCTTGTGGCTAGCGTTGTTGCCTCAGGATCACAGGGTCCCAGGTTCGATTCCCGGCCGCGTTGGGGATGTTCTCTGCCCGGGTATTGGGTGTTGGTGCTGTCCTCATCATTTCATCATCATCATCAGCAGCAGCAGCAGCATCATCATTCGTGCAAGTAGCTGAATTGGACTGTGTAAACATTGGGACTTTGTATGGGCGCTGATGACCATGCAGTTGAGTGCCCACAAACCAAACATCATCATTATCATCACATCTGGGGTTGTACAGAAGCATGATTGCTTTTTTGTTGGATCCAACATGCGGTGGAAATTAATGCAAAAGTGTACAAAAACCAACTTAAAAGGAAGTAGTCAGACAAGATGATCGGCTGACGCCTAGCTGTAACAGCTCTAATAAATAATTCATGTATTGTCAAAGCTCTGGAATAAACTGAAGACTCTTCTCTTGCCGCAGAATTAAAGTATGAAGCTGGTCATCTACAACATGGATTTTATATTTATCAGGAACTTCACAATTTGGGCTGGTATTCTTCCAGAGATAAGGGAAATCAGAGCTCGCACAGAAAGATATAGGTGTTCGTTTATCTCAGTGCTCTGTTCGATACTGGAATAATAGAGAGTTATTGTGAAGGTGGTTCGATGCACCCTCTGCCAGGCACTTAACTGTGATGTGCAGATTATCCATGTATACGTAGATGCAGAAAGCAAACGAGCTTCCAGAAAGAGGAGGCAACACGACGAAATCCGCGAGTACGAATCATGAACACTAGACCCAACTAACCTGTTTTTCAGAGACATCAAAGTAACAGTTGACAAAATTTGAACGTAAACTGAAACAAGGGTACTCAGCGCAAAGGGCCTACATGAAAATTTCGCATTCCTCAGTGGTCACACAGTGGCAGACTGAGGTCTGCAAAAAAGTGAGTCGATCCAATACGAAAATATTCGAAAGACTTGATTGCAGCTGATGTTTGGCAGGAACCGACCCTATTCAAGAAGTTAGTGACTAAAATTAATGAAAAATCAATTGTGTTCGTCTGTTACAACATCTGTGCAAGCATGACTTGCGAGAAGTTTTTCCTGGAAGTAGTTTTTTCCTTACATCAGTGCAGCTCTACGCATGCACTGCACTGCACGTCACTGCTGACATCAGTAAGCTGTGAACGAAGCTGCAGCAAACTGAAAACAATTAAAAGCTATCTGCGTTCGGCAGTGATTGAGGAACGTCTGCCTGGCCTCCCAGTCCTAGCCACTGACAATAAAATTGCCTATAAGGCGGACTTTCGTGAGGTAATAGGTTCTTTTGCATTAAGGAAAGCACAGAAGAAGAAAATGCTGGAACCTAAGGATTGAAGAAATGTGTACTGTATTGTTTGTCTCTAGTCTTTACTGGTTTTGTGTTACCTGTATTCAATTTTATGTCACACAAAAGAGAAGGGTATTAGCTAACAGGCAATGAAGAGTGCAAATTTTCTGAAGAGTTCTTATTCTTCCCGTCACAAATAATCCCACCCAGTATTATTTGTGAGTGTTTATCTGAAGGGGGCTTGGATGTCAAAGAGGCTGACTGGGAGCAGGAAAGGCACCGTAGGACATTTTGATTTCCACTGACCTGAATGTACACACATCAAAAAAAGTTTTGCACCACCTCGGTTCCGAGAGTTCCGGAACCTGTACAGAAAATTGGAATAGAGATTAACATAAACATCGTTTCCACCCTTTTTATTGCTCATGAAAACCACTCATTGCATGTTGTACCACCATAAAACGAAATGTTCAGAACTGGTGGTCCTGATTGCTGTACACACTGGTACTTCTAATACCCAGTAGCACGTCCTCTTGCATTGATGCATGCCTGTATTCGTCGTGGTATACTATCGACAAGTTCATCAAGGCACTGTTGGTCCAGATTATCCCAGTCCTCAACGGGATTCGGCGTAGATCCGTGAGAGTAGTTGGTGGGTCACGCAGTTCATAAACAGCCCTCTTCAATGTATCCCAGGGTTCATGTGTGTAGAACGTGCTGGCCACTCTAGTCGAGCGACGTCTTTCTCCTGAAGGATTCGCAAGATGTGCCCGATGGGGGCGCCAGTTGTCCGCCATGAAGACGAGCGCCTCGCCAATGCGCTGCCAATATCGCTGCACTATCGATCGGAGGATGGCATTCACGTCATCGTATAGCCGTTACGGCGCCTTTCATGACCACCAGCGTCGTACGTCGACCCGACAAATGCCATCTCAAAACAGTAGGGAATCTTCCTCCACCTTGATACACTCGCTGGAAAGCGCGTCTAGGGCGCTCCGTCTGACCGCATTGCCTCCAAACACGTTTCCGACGATTGTCTGGTTGAAGGCATATGCGACACATCGGTGAAGAACTGTCCACTCGGCATGTTGTTGGGCGCATCTGTACCGCACTGCATGGTGTCGTTGTTGCAAAGATGGACCTCACCGTAGACGTCGCGAGTGAAGTTGCGCATCATGCAGCCCATTGCGCACAGTTTGAGTCGTAACAAGACGTCCTGTGGCTGCACGAAAAACACCATTCAGCACGGTGGCGTTGCTGTCAGGGTTCCTCCGAGCCATAATCCGTAGGTAGCGGACATCCTTGTGCGGGCTGAGGGAGGCATGTCATCGACAATTCCTGTCTCTCTGTATCTCCTCCATGTCCGAACAACATCGCTTTGGTTCACTCCGAGACGCCTGGACACTTCCTTTGTTGAGAGCCCTTCCTGGCACAAAGTAACAATGCGGACGCGATCGAATAGCGGTATTGACCGTCTAAGGCATGCTTGAACTGTAGACAAAACGAGCCATGGTTGTTTCACATCTTTAGGCGGGTTTAGTGACATCTCTGACCCGTCAAAGGGACTGTGTCTGTGATACAATATCTACAGTCAACGTCTATCTCCAGGAGTTCTGGGAACTGCGGTGATGAAAAACGTTTTTGATGTGTCTAGGTTTGATAGCTTCGACTACAAAATATACACGTGTAAATTCCACTGAGCGAAATACAGCGACGTGCGATAGAAAAATGTTGTGGGAAGAAACGTGGCACTGCAGTTTGGCACACTGAAGACCAAATAACATGTCTTAAATTTCCTCGAACATATATGTTTTATATATCAAACTCTACAAAAATATGTGAGATACAACAACGCTGGAAAGGCTGGTGCTGGATTCATCACTGAGCTGCGTGTAAATCAAAATGCAGGATTAAATTCGCTAGAGATTCGGATGAAATGCGTGTACCAATACGTGCGAAATATGTGTGAAATATATTCGACATGTGCACATGTGGGCAAGCCACAGGTAAAAATTCATCCCAAACCCCTGGACCGATTTTTTTTATATTTTCTCTTATCACAAAAGGGGACAAATACACTCGTGTAACTCAATTGTAGTTAACATACACTTTTACTCCATTTTCTACAACATTATTCACAAAAAGGCTATATTTCAATTTCGACATTACGGACAAGGAGTTCTTACCATAGACAAATAGCTAGCCGTTCTCCAGGAGGTAGTGATTTTCTGTAATGTGTGTCGTGCTCTTTAATACCCCTGCCTGTGAGTGATAAAACTCCACTGAACTGTTTTCCATTAATTTTAAAATAAGTTTTCAATCTTCCATCGTCAAGGTGTAAATCTTGCACTAGGTTGTGGCATTCCCCATACACTGTTGTTCTAACATCTACCGGATGAACAGAATTCTATTTGATACTGAATATAACAACAGCAGTTACCGAGTATAACAACAGCAGTTACCGACAAAACAACAGCAGTTCATCGTCGCTACCGCTGCCTGAACTACGGTCCATCCATGGCACACTAGAGCTTAGGTCTGGCTCTCACCATGGCACACTGAACGCCATTTCCAGAACCATCCGTAAACTGCACTCTAGTCAGCACGTCGTATCAACACATGAGCGAATACGAACACAGAAAACATAGATCACAATAGGTGGCTTTCGGTTTTAGGGGTACATGTATCTAGAATCAGGGTACGTGCCACGTACGGCGAGTGTAGGCGTAGCTCGAGATACGCCACGCAGGTGTGACACGACCTTAACTTAGGTCGCTTTTTTAGGTCCACCTGACGTGCTGTTTTCCAGCTCGATAGACCACAAACATCGGACGGTAACCTTGACCTACACCCCTGTGGTGCGTTGTGAGTGGTTTCCCTTCATGCTGTCAGAGTCTAGTGGAGAGGAATCTCTAGTAGCTGTAGATGTAGGAAGTATGCAGCAGACCTCAGCAGTTACGGTGGCTAGGGCAGTTGCAAAGTCTAAGATAAAGAAGAAGGTTCTGCTGTTAGGTGGTTCTCATGGTAGAGGTGGAGGCCAGCAGTTGCAGGAAGTGTTGGGGAGTGAGTACCAGGTCACCAGCATTGTCAAGCCTAATGCAGGATTGGCTCAGGTGACTGTTAACATAGGGGGGTTATGTAGGGATTTTACTAAAGAGGATCAGGTAGTGATTGTGGGTGGGGCTGGTAATAGTATTGATAGGGATGGGGAGTATGACATAGATGGTGATCTGAAAAAGATAGCCACTCAGACTGGAAACACGAATGTGCATTTCGTGGGACTGTTTCAGCGTCACGATTGGACTCATCTTAATACAGCCGTCAGGCGTAATAACATGAGACTTGGGGGTGCGCTGATGACAGAAGGCATGGGTCACATTTCAGTGGTGTCGGTGGAGTCTATCAGCAGGACGGGTTTCACTAGACATGGCCTGCACCTCAACAGGTATGGGAAAGGGAGGCTGTCAAAGCTTATAGGTGACAGCATAGGTGGGGGTGGTGGGATAACTCATGGGAAAATTCCTGTAGTATTGGGTGTTAAAACTGTACCTTTTTTAGATTGAAGTCAGCTGATAGGTATTCCTGCTTAAGGGAAGTCTCTCTAACAAAGGAACCACTTTCGACAAAGCTTAGGTATCCGATTAATGAGGGAATTAGTATATTTCATAAAAATATACAAGGTATTAGAGATAAAGTTAGTGAACTACTTATAGATGTTGACTCTGGAATTATTGGTATATCTGAACACTTCTTGAATAAGGAGACAATTCAGAGGCTTCCTTTACCAGGATACAGGTTGGCTGGCAGATTTCCTAGGAGCTTTTTGCAGTGTGGGGAGTAGCATTGTATGTGAAAAACGGTATCCCATTTCAGTCAATTGATGTTTCAAAGTACTGCACTGAAAAGGTGTTTGAATGTTGTGCAGGTGTGGTTAAATTTAGTGGAGCTAAACTTCTTACTGTTGTTATTTATTGATCCCCACACTCCGATTTCACAACATTTTTGCTAAAGCTAGAGGAGGTTCTTGGTTCACTTTATAGGAAATACAAAAAGTTAGTTATATGTGGTGACTTCAATATTAATTGTATAAGTGATTGTGCAAGGAAAAGGATGCTGGTAGACCTCCTTAATTCATATAATCTTATGCAAACCGTGTTCTTTCCAACGAGAGTGCAAGGGAACAGTAGAACAACCATAGACAATATTTTTGTTCCTTCCTCATTACTAGAAGGGCATTCTGTTAGCAAAAAGGTGAATGGCCTTTCAGATCATGATGCACAAATTTTAACTCTAAAAGATTTTTACGCTGCAACACATGTTAAATATAGTTATCAACTTTTTAGGAAAGCTGATCCAGTTGCTGTAGAGACCTTTGTAAACCTTATTAAGGAACAAGAGTGGCAAGATTTTTATAGTGCTGATACAGTAGACGATAAATATAATGCTTACCTCAAGACTTTTCTCGTGCTCTTTGAAAGTTGCTTTCCGTTAGAACGTTCAAAACAGGGTACTAGCACAAACAGGCAGCCTGCGTGGCTGACTATAGGGATAAGAATATGTTGTAGAACAAGGTGGCAATTATATCAAAACGTTAGGAACAGTCATAATCTAAATGCAACAGCCCATTACAAACAATATTGTAAGGTACTTAAAAAAGTTATTAGGAAGGCAAAAAGTATGTGGTATGCAGATAGGACAGCTAAGTCTCAGGATAAAATTAAAACCACATGGTCAGTCGTAAAGGAAGTGGCTGGTCTGCAGAAACAGGTCGAGGATATAGAATCAGTGTGCAGTGGGAATGTCCATGTTACTGATAAGTCGCATATATGTACAGTATTTAATAATCAATTTCTGAATATAGCAGGTGAACTAATTAGAAATCTAGTCCCAACAGGGAATCGTATAGCGCTCGTAGAAAAAAGTGTTCCGAGATTGTTACCTGAAATGCTCCTCCATGATACTGACAAGAGGGAGATTGAGCTAATAATTAAATCACTAAAGACCAAGAACTCTCATGGATATGACGGGGTAGCTAGCAGAATACTGAAGTATTGTTCTATGTATGTTAGCCCAGTACTTAGCCACATCTGTAACTTTTCCTTTAGGAGTGGTCGGTTTCCTGACCGATTAAAGTACTCAGTATTGAAGCCACTTTATAAAAAGGGAGACAGGGATAATGTTGACAATTACAGACCTATTTCTATGCCATCGGTGTTTGGTAAAGTTATCGAGAGGGTTGTGTATACAAGGTTACTGGAGCATTTAAATTCACATAATTTGCTGTCAAATGTATAGCTTGGTTTTAGAAATGACTTAACAACTGAAAATGCTATATTCTCTTTTCTCTGTGAGGTTTTGGACGGATTAAATAAAAGGTTGCGAACGTTAGATGTTTTCTTTGATTTAACGAAGGCTTTTGACTGTGTTGACCACAAAATATTACTGCAGAAGTTAGACCATTATGTATTAAGGGGAGTAGCTTAAAATTGGTTCGCCTCTTACTTTAAGAACAGAAAGCAGAAGGTAATTCTCCGCAATATTGAGAGTGGTAGTGATGTTCAGTCCCAATGGGGCACTATTAAGTGGGGCGTTCCCCAAGGTTCAGTGCTGGGGCCACTGCTGTTTCTTATTTATATAAATGATATGCCTTCTAGTATTACTGGTGATTCAAGAATATTTCTGTTTGCTGGTGACACCAGCTTGGTAGTGAAGGATCTTGTGTGTAATATTGAAACATTATCAAATAATGTAGTTCATGAAATAAGTTTGTGGCTTGTGGAAAATAATTTGATGCTACATCGCAGTAAGATTCGGTTTTTACAGTTTCTAACTCACAATTCAACAAGAACTGATATTTTGATCAGACAGAATGGGCATATTATAAGCGAGACGGAACAGTTCAAGTTCCTAGGCGTTCGGATAGATAGTAAGCTGTTGTGGAAAGCCCACGTTCAGGATCTTGTTCAGAAACTAAATGCCGCTTTATTTACCATTAGAACAGTATCTGAAATAAGTGACATTTCAACACGAAAAGTAATCTACTTCGCATATTTTCATACGCTTATGTCATATGGTATTATTTCTTGGGGTAATTCTTCTGATTGAAAAAGGGTATTTTTGGCTCAAAAACGAGCTGTTCGAGCTATGTGTGGTGTAAGTTCGAAAACCTCTTGTCGACCCCTATTCAATAGTCTGGGAATTCTGACACTGCCCTCACAGTATATATTTTCTTTAGTGTCGTTTGTTGTTAGCAATATTAGCTTATTCCCAAGAGTTAGCAGCTTTCACTCAGTTAATACTAGGCAGAAATCAAATCTGCATGTGGAATGCACTTCCTTCACTCCTGCGCAGAAAGGAGTGCAGTATTCTGCTTCATCCATTTTCAATAAGCTACCACAAGACCTCAAAAATCTTAGCAGTAGCCCAAACACTTTTAAGTCTGAACTGAAAAGTTTCCTCATGGCTCACTCCTTCTATTCTGTCGAGGAGCTCCTGGGAGAGCTAAAAAATTAAGCAAATTCCAGTGTTACATTGTTGATTTTCTTTATTTAAACTTACAACTTGTCGCCTGAATATGTTTTTATATTTCTTTTTATCTGTTTCTACAATCATGTTATAATTTCATGTATTGACTCGTTCCATGACCATGGAGACTTGTCCTTAATGTGGTCCCACGGAACAATAAATAAATAAAGTGAATAAGCCAGACGCACGGAAGTTGTATGTATCGTGACTGCGTCTAATGTTCCTTACCTTCACGTACCGTGTACTAACTGTTGCGTCGCCATTGCACTACTTCCTCTCTTATGGTGCACTGTTATTTGCGCAGTAGAGTGTTTTATGTGCTACGTGAGGTGTAGAGAGTCAACACTTCCGTGCACGCCCTTTATAAGAGAGTCATATGCCTGGTTTGAACTGTTCAGTGGTATCCGCCTTCTGTGCGTGGTATAACAGATGTTCCATTACAACAAAGTGTACAGTGTGCGCTTGGCTCCTCCTAATTTCATAACACGCACTGTGCAGGGCGTACGCGTCAGTGAAACTTTGCAGTGTTTATTTCTAACACACCGCTGTTACTCTAAGATATCGTCTTTATTTGTCGCACCAAGGAACTGTGAGGTTGATGATACAAATACTGCAAGTAACGACGCAGCGCACCGAACCTAAGCCAGCTATGCAAAATACAAACGAAACATTCCAAACTTTACTTCTACCCTGTGTTCACTTGTGTATGGTGTAGCAAGCCATTTCGAATGCTTATTACATAAAGTCTGAAGAACTCAGTGCTACTTTAGTTATCTTTGTATGTATCCAGCTGAGAGTACAAAAAAAGCAATCCGTCTTCAGGCCACAAGTGGCCCATCGGGACCATCCGACCGCCGTGTCATCCTCATCTGAAGACGCGTATAAGAGGGGCGTGTGGACAGGACACAGCTCTCCTGGTCGTTACGATGGTATTTTTGACCGAAGCCACTACTATTCGGTCGAGTAGCTCTTCAGTCAGCATCACGGGAGTGAGTGCACCCCTAAAAACGGTAACAGCGCATGGCGGCCTGGATGGTCATCCATCCAAGTGCCGGCCACGCCCGACAGCGCTTAACTTCGGCGCCGTCGCGGAAACCGCTGTATCCACTGCGGCAATGCCGTTGCCGGCTGAGAGTACAGTCTTGCATAATTGTCTGGAACATCCATGTTAACTTCTAGTATTAGGTACTTTTTTTTAAATTCCTATCCTGGTGAACAATACGCACCTTGAGAAAAATCAAGTAAATTTTTAATTTTGAAGATCTGTAAGTAATTGCCAGGTTTATTTACTTGCTTACTTCTTGATCTGCGTACTATACAATTATCATGCTTCAGCTTTATTCATTAGCTAATTCTTAGCACTTTGTCAAAATTTTTAAAGAAATATTTATACAGACCGCAGGTTCTATCTAAGCTCGTTAAAACTGTAGGAATATTGAGGGACGGGCATTGTGCGAATGAAGCCGTGATTCAGTCGCTCCCACCTTTTCTAGACCCGTGGCGTCAGTCAACGCTACGACGTCCTCCAAAGCGAAGGCGCCTGGGCGTGCGTCGCCAGTCGGCAGAGCTGCGAGCCGAACCGCTGGCGGCGCACCGGCGCAGAAGCAGCGTGTTGCCCGACTGCAGCCTACGTGTTATCTACACGTTAAGGCAGCGAATGGATAAAATAAAATTACGGCTTGTGCCACAAGTCTGTTTGGCCGCGCGTGATACAGAATTACTGACATATAAGTATACTTTGGTCGAACTGCCTAATTTGTTCAATATGTGTGGCGTGTTTCTTGGTTCTCCTCTCATGCCTCGCCACCTGTCAGTGTGTGAATCTCTCTGCATTGGCGTCTGTTTGGTCAGAAGCTTTCCCCGAATACTGAATCAAGAACTTCCTTCTGTGCGCAACATGTATTTGCCACATGTTTTACACTTTCGCACGCACCTGCTATCCTGTACAGATGATCCAGTGGTTTTATGTCGACCCTGCAAGACAAAGAAAGTTCGAATCAGACTGGTGACGAAAACCTAATCGCAGGCGGATGTCTGCGGTGGCCACTGCCCCCTCCGCCTCCACGGCGCCAAAGCCCGGCCTCCACTGGCCCTGAGCTCAGCTGTGTCTGTGACGTCAGCCCGCGTGGCACCAGTGACAGACAGCCACAGCGTTGCCACGTCTCAGTGTGTTTCACTACGGCGTCCGATGCACCGCAAAGTTCACGGCTCACCATCGGTAACCACGTTTCGAACGAACCATATGCTTACCTCATCTTTGTGTCGCATCGTCTGACACGAAGCTGTGAGACGTTTTTCACGAGTCATTCACTGCACAGCCCACTTACTCTTTCTCCTCCCTCGTTCCTAGTATCAAGCCCACATTGTCGCGTAACACTTTCTTCTACTCCTTCCCCTACAACCGCATTCAAATTCCCCATGAATATTAGATTTTCATCTCCATTTACAGACTCTATTACTCGTTCTTTATCCTCATACACTTTCTCTGTATCTTCATCCTCAACTTGAGACGTCGGAATGTACACCTGAACGACAGCTTCCACAATGAGATTTTCACACTGCAGCGGAGTGTGCACTGGAAGATTAAAACTGTGTGCTGGTCCGAGACTCGAACTCGGGACCTTTGCCTCTCACAGGCAAGTGCTCTAGCACTGAGCTTTACAAGCACTGCTCATTACCCGTCCTCACAGCTTCCGAACTTCACAGAAGCCCTTCTGCAAAACTGTTCCCGTGTTCGAGTCTCGGTCTGGCACACAGTTTTAATCTTCCAGGAAATAGACGACTGTTGTCAGTGTTGGTTTGCTGGCGACGTTGATGAGAAGAAACCCTACCACGGGAATGTTCACAGAAATTCTTTTTCTGCCTTACCTTCTTCCTGCTTGTAATAAATCCTCCCCCTGTTATACTATTTTATACTACTGTTGATATCAGCCATACTCGTCTGACAAGAAAACCTTGCCCTCTTTCTATCTCGCTTCACTGACCCCCACTGTATCTAGACTGAACCTTAGCATTTCCTTTTTACATTTTCTGTTTCCCTACTACACTCAGATTTCTGACATTTAACGCTCCTATTCGTAGAGCATTATGCTTTCACTGGCTATCCAATCTTTTTCTCATGTTCGCCTCCCTATTGGCAGTCCCCTCCATGGAGAATCGAATGGCGGAAGAGTCCGCTATCTTCTACCAATGCAGACATTATCGTGAAGCTTTTTCTATAAATACACGACACTAGGTCAGATAAACAGTACGAGGAGTGTGGGGGCCGCCTTCTGCGGTTCCAGACGTCGGCCAGCCAGAGGACGGCCGACAGCCGGTCTCTCCAGTGTCTGGACAGCTGCTCCAGTCTCCAGTCCCACTGCCAACAGGCGGCTCTAGAGCACGGCGACTACAATTGTGTCAGTCGGGTTTTGCTCCGCCACTGCTGGAGGGGCGGGGAGGCGCCTCCACATGAGGGAAACTTTGTGGCGACAATTTATCTACGAGTACGCTTGGAACAAAAGCAGTGAATCAAATTACACAAAACTTACAGGTTGTGTGCACAATATAAACAGTCCAACCATTGTGGCAAGTTTTACAGTTTTATCAGAATTATTCACTGAAATACAGCACTCCAGACCTAACCAAAACTTTTGAGGTGTCACCTACTAGTCTTCATGTGTGGGCTAGAAACTTGTACATCTACAGCTACATCTACGTGATTACTCTGCTATTCACAATAAAGTGCCTGGTAGAAGGTTCAATGAACCACCTTCAAGCTATCTCTCTACTGTTCCACTCTCGAACGGCTCGCGGGAAAAACGAACACTTAAATTTTTCTGTGCAAGCCCTGATTGCACTTATTTTACCGTGATGATCATTTCTCCCTATGTAGGTGGGTGCCAACAGAATGTTTTCGCAATCGGAGGAGAAAACTGTTGATTGAAATTTCATGGGAAGATCCGGTCACAACGAAAAACGCCTTTGTTTTAGTGATTGCCACTCCAATTCACGTATCATGTCTGTGACACTATCTCCCTTATTTCGCGATAATACAAAACGAGCTGCCCTTCTTTGTACTTTTTCGATGTCATCTGTCAGTCCCACCTGATGCGGATCCCACACCGCTCAGCAATACTCCAGAATAGGGCGGACAAGCGTAGTGTAAGCAGTCTCTTTAGTAGACCTGTTGCACCTTTAAAGTCCTACCAATGAATCGCAGTCTTTGGTTTGCTCTACTCACAACATTATCTATGTGATCGTTCCAATTCAGGTTATTCGTAATTGTAATTGTAATTGTATTTAGTTGAATTTACAGCCTTCAGATTTGTGTGACTTATCGCGTAATCGAAATTTAGCTGATTTGTTTTAGTACTCATGTGAATTTTTCTTTATTCAGGGTCAATTGCCACTTTTCGCACCATACAGATATCTATCTAAATCATTTTGCAAGTCTTTTTGATCATATGATGACTTAACAAGACCGTAAATTGCTGCATTATCTGCAAACAATCTAAGACAGCTACACAGATTGCCTCCTATGTCGTTAATATAGACCAGGAACAATAGAGGGACTATAACACTTCCTTGGGGAACGCCGGATATTACTTCTGTTTTACTCGATGACTTTCCGTCTATTACTACGAACTGTGACCTTTCTGACAGGAAATCACGAATCCTGTCGCACAGCTGAGGCGATACTCCATGCCCGAGGCAGGATTCGAACCTGCGACCGTAGCGGTCGCGCGGTTCCAGACTGACGTGCCTAGAACCGCTGGGCCACAGCGGCCGACTCGAAGCCATTCCTCTTCAGTTGTTGAAGCCTGTAACAAAGTAGAAGTGAAGTGAAAGTTCTCACTTGTTTTAAGATTTAATAATACAGGAAACAAGTAACCTCAAATACTTGTCCATGAAAGAGTTACGGATTTCACAGCATACATCTGTTATCGGTTTAGGCAGACTCGAAACTGAAATACGATGCGTGAAAGACAAGCTCTTGTATGATTCGCCCGAAGTCGCAATTTAACTGTTAAATATGACAATTTTCAGCTAATATAGTTGAACAGTCGTAAGGAAAAATATCTACACTAGATCAAAGTCTTTCTTTCTTCTTGGCGAAATTGCTTCCCTCATAATGGTCTCTCTTAGGCGAATATTTGGCTTAGCGAAGGATGACAGCTTGTCGAAACAATCTGCGTTGATTCTCACAAAATTTTAAACTGTAGTGGATCCTCCAGTCTCATCAATAAGAAATAACAGTCCCTTTCTGCATCCCTTCTTCGAAGCCACGGCCGAACCCAGCACCTTCTATTTTGCCGCGTCTTTCTTACGATTTTTTTCTTTATGATGAAAGGCGTAGCTACGGTAATAAGAGCCAAGGCGACATCTTGTTCCAGCCTTCTGAGCCTTGTGTTCTGAAAGCAATCAAGCGGATTTTGTAACGAGAGCATTTACACATTTGAGTCACTCGTAATTTCATATAAACTGCCTGGAAAACAAAAGCAACATCATAGTCACCGTCCAAAGTAGAAATAAATGTAGTGCCTTTAGAAAGAGACGTGTGTGTGTGTGTGTGTGTGTGTGTGTGTGTGTGTGTTTTGTCTTCAGTCCACAGACTGGTTTGTTGCAGCTCTCCATGCTACTCTATGCTGTGCAAGCTTCTTAATCTTTAAGGAACTGCTGCAAACTACATCCTTCTGAATCTGCTTAGTGTGTTCATCTCTTGGTCTCCCACTACGATTTTTACCCTCCATGCTGCCCTCCAGTGCTAAATTGGTGATCCCTCGATGTCTCAGAACATGTCCTATCAAACGATCCCTTCTTCCAGTCAAGTTGTGCCACAAGCTCCTCTTCTCCCCAATTCTATTCAGTCCTCCTCATTAGTTGCGTGACCTACCCATCCAATATTCAGCATTCTTCTGTTCCACCATATTTCTAAAGCTTCTATTCTCTTCTCGACTAAACTATTTATCGTCGATGTTTCACTCCCATACATGGCTACACTCCATACAAATTGTAATGCATATGTGCATTCCCTTCGCGTGTTTAGGCCAGGTATCACGCACATTTATGAGATCTGCAATGCTCAGTAGAAGCCAGGCATCTGGCAACTACACTCCTGGAAATGGAAAATAGAACACATTGACACCGGTGTGTCAGACCCACCATACTTGCTCCGGACACTGCGAGAGGGCTGTACAAGCAATGATCACACGCACGGCACAGCGGACACACCAGGAACCGCGGTGTTGGCCGTCGAATGGCGCTAGCTGCGCAGCATTTGTGCACCGCCGCCGTCAGTGTCAGCCAGTTTGCCGTGGCATACGGAGCTCCATCGCAGTCTTTAACACTGGTAGCATGCCGCGACAGCGTGGACGTGAACCGTATGTGCAGCTGACGGACTTTGAGCGAGGGCGTATAGTGGGCATGCGGGAGGCCGGGTGGACGTACCGCCGAATGCTCAACACGTGGGGCGTGAGGTCTCCACAGTACATCGATGTTGTCGCCAGTGGTCGGCGGAAGGTGCAAGTGCCCGTCGACCTGGGACCGGACCGCAGCGACGCACGGATGCACGCCAAGACCGTAAGATCCTACGCAGTGCCGTAGGGGACCGCACCGCCACTTCCCAGCAAATTAGGGACACTGTTGCTCCTGGGGTATCGGCGAGGACCATTAGCAACCGTCTCCATGAAGCTGGGCTACGGTCCCGCACACCGTTAGGCCGTCTTCCGCTCACGCCCCAACATCGTGCAGCCCGCCTCCAGTGGTGTCGCGACAGGCGTGAATGGAGGGACGAATGGAGACGTGTCGTCTTCAGCGATGAGAGTCGCTTCTGGGTTGGTGCCAATGATGGTCGTATGCGTGTTTGGCGCCGTGCAGGTGAGCGCCACAATCAGGACTGCATACGACCGAGGCACACAGGGCCAACACCCGGCATCATGGTGTGGGGAGCGATCTCCTACACTGGCCGTACACCACTGGTGATCGTCGAGGGGGCACTGAATAGTGCACGGTACATCCAAACCGTCATCGAACCCATCGTTCTACCATTCCTAGACCGGCAAGGGAACTTGCTGTTCCAACAGGACAATGCACGTCCGCATGTATCCCGTGCCACCCAACGTGCTCTAGAAGGTGTAAGTCAACTACCCTGGCCAGCAAGATCTCCGGATCTGTCCCCCCTTGAGCATGTTTGGGACTGGATGAAGCGTCGTCTCACGCGGTCTGCACGTCCAGCACGAACGCTGGTCCAACTGAGGCGCCAGGTGGAAATGGCATGGCAAGCCGTTCCACAGGACTACATCCAGCATCTCTACGATCGTCTCCATGGGAGAATAGCAGCCTGCATTGCTGCGAAAGGTGGATATACACTGTACTAGTGCCGACATTGTGCATGCTTTGTTGCCTGTGTCTATGTGCCTGTGGTTCCGTCAGTGTCATCATGTGATGTATCTGACCCCAGGAATGTGTCAATAAAGTTTCCCCTTCCTGGGACAATGAATTCACGGTGTTCTTATTTCAATTTCCAGGGGTGTATTTGTCAGCAAGGAGTATTACTGATAATATCACAGGAGGTAATGTTGTGCAGCCTTAGTAGGGACAAGACCCGACTATTCGGGAGTAGGATCTTACAATCTGAGACAGTGTGCTGAGACAAACTTCAGTCACAATGTCAGCAAAAGTGACGTCAGATCCGTCTGACAACAGCGCTCTGAACACCCATTGGCTGAAAACAACAGCGCTCTGAACGCCCATTGGATGAAAGTTTGCATATATATATATATATATATATATATATATATATATATATATATATATATATATATATATATTGTTGCAATGCACGGTCGAGTAACCGGGGTGGCTCTGAAAGAACGGTCGCGAGTAAATATTCCAGCTGTTAAACATCAGATAAAGTGAAGGTTAGTTACCAATAAACGACACGTGTCGTGGGCAATGTAAATCACGAGTATGGAAAGTGAGAAATGTGCTAATGTGTTGTAAAGGGTTGAATATAGCGGTGTATCCCAGAGCTGCCATACTGGAAATTCTATAACGTGTGTGACAAGTATTTTCTTCATGAAAACGAGTATGGTGCTAAACGTTGTTGACATTTAACAACTGGCATCCCGCAACACTTGACTTCAGCAGGATGACAACCTACTTTTAACCTGGCGCCTGACCGCTACTACTGTGCGACGAGGGTCTACCGAAGCAGCAAGACACCAGGTTAGTGATACAGAAACCAGAGAAGTAAGGCAGAGTCTCTTCCTTGTCACTACAATCCCACAGAGGACATAGTACGTGGCATCATTTGTGGGGGGCCGGCCGGAGTGGCCGTGCGGTTCTAGGCGCTACAGTCTGGAACCGAGCGACCGCTATGGTTGCAGGTTCGAATCCTGCCTCGGGCATGGATCTGTGTGATGTCCTTAGGTTAGTTAGTTTTAGTTAGTTCTAAGTTCTAGGGGACTGATGACCTCAGAAATTAAGTCGCATAGTGCTGAGAGCCATTTGAGCCATCACTTGTGGGGTTGTTGCTGAACAGTATCCTGCTAAGTAGAGTAACAGAGTCTGAACACTGCAGTCATTGTACCAAAATGTGCACTAAAAGTCAGTGCGCCGGCCAGAGTGACCATGTGGTTCTAGGCGGTACATTCTGCGACCGCTACGGTCGCAGGTTCGAATCCTGCCTCGGCCATGGATGTGTGTGATGTCCTTAGGTTAGTTAGGTTTAATGAGTTCTAAGTTCTAGGTGACTGATGACCTCAGAAGTTAAGTCGCATGGTGCTCAGAGCCAAAAGTCAGTGCATGCGAGAATACGAAAGTGAACTGTGGGTGAACAGTTAATAGAGAACTTGGTCATGAACAGTGAGGTAGGAAAAAAGAATTAACTGAACGAAGACTTAAACAGTGACTTGGGACAGCATAAGCAGTGAGCAGACAGTGGGCATGTACTTGGTGTTAACAGAACAGTCCCGCAGAGAACGTGAGAAGTAAAAATCAGTGCGTGACATTTATGTGTAACCAATTTTTCGCAGCAGAGAGGCACCCGTAGAAAGATCGGGCAGTGGTGAGGTGTGACGTAGCAGAAATCGAGTGAGCAGCATTGCAGCAGCCAGGGAGTGAAACCAGTTTTGGAAGTCAATCAAGGAGACACGCACGAAGGCAGCCGGCTGCCACAAACACCCCAGAGGCTGGAGGGACAAGCTGACGCCCACCCACGCGGAGGAATGTCGACCTCAAGCGGAGGAGGGGGCAGCACATGGAGCTCAGCGAAAAGGCGACTCTGCAATTGGGCGAGGACATACGGCGCGCAATATTAAGCCATCTGTCAGCCAGCGACGCAGACACCAACGGACACAGCAGCTAGGGGTGGCTCAATCTGCAGCACAGTGCACCACTATAGCAGCGCTCTCACAGAGCACATAATTAAAGGATGGCGAGCTCAAACACAGCAGAGCTGACATTGTGTTCTATACCCTATGTTAACCTAGAATTAAAAGGGAGGAGTTTACACACCATGACCGATAAGAAAATAATTCAAATGCATCACAGAGACGTGATTTATTCTCCTGAGAGAAGTGAAATTAATAACAGTGACACTTCCGTGGAGAATGAAGCAAATCACGAGACTGTGGAATTAGCAGATCAGAATAGAGATATTAATGCAAATGAGCCGAATATGGCTGATGATAGTCAGGAAGTGGGTCAGCATTTACAGCCTGAACACACTAGTAATATAGTGGAGGAGGAGTACTTGTCACATGAGCAAATACAAGGAACAAATCATGAAAATGACATGACAGAGTCAAGGGTTTTGCATAGTGTAGCGTCAGCAGAAACTGTACCTGTGGGTAGCCAACAGGAACTCAATAAGAGCACACAGGTAAAGGTACCTAGTATGAGTAAGATAAGTCCTAGTACACACTATCCTTAATGGTAGATAAGTTTCAAGCTCTTGATCAGAAATTGGACTATAACAACAGGTCAAATAACTAGAAGCTTGACGAATTTGCAAAGCAACTTGATAAGAATATTGAAGACGGGAGCAAAAAGATAATATTAAGGGATATGTTGACAAATCCCCAGGTAGTTTTAGTGAAGTTATCAATAGCAGAATTGCAAATGTGAAAACTGAATTCCAAGCTGACATGACAGATAGACTAGGTGGGATAGTGGGGCAGATGAGTGAGAATTCTGCCGAGATTAAAAACATGAGTCAAAGATAGGCCGATTAGAGATAGATGTAATGGAAGTAATGAAGCAAGTAGATGGTCTAAACGGTAAATGCACAAAGGCGCATGTATTAGAGAATGCTTACATTAAGAAAATTAAGGACAAAGTACACGGTGTATAAAAAGAGTGCAAAAGCAATTCAGGGGCGCTTCACTAGAGCTGTAAAAGGTAAGAAAGCAGGCACAAGAAAACGACTTGAAAAAGGTATCCGAATATGCTAGTCAGGTAGAGGCAGAAATAAAAGGGAGACTGGAGACGTGGTTCAAACCGCAAAAATGTTAAAGATAGGAGTAAACAACAGTTAGCCTGAAATGACAAGTATCTGTGGGTGTGCAAATTCCACAGCTTTTCGTCACAAGGACAGATACATCCTGTAGTTTTTAAGCGGCAATTTGAGGGTGTCTTTCCGGACAATTGGGAGGACAAAAAGAAAATAAACAGTGTTATAAACAGGTTGGAAGGCGAAGCATTATCCTGCGGTATGAAAACTGGATCGCAAAGCAAAACATATGAGGGGTTTATGCAAGCATTCATGAACCAATATTGGTCCAGCAGCGCTCATAATTGCGTTCATAGAGACCTATTTGAACGTCGAAACTTTAGCAATAGTGGTTGTAGGAGTTACAGAGATCTTCAGGACTTATGTCGAAAAGAACTTGTATTTAGATGATCCCTTGAAAGAAAAGGATTTAGTATAAATCATTATGATCAAGTTACTTTCGAGGGTACAAGAAAAATTAATGGGAATATCCAAGTCAGTTGAAAACGCAATTGTGCAAGCACTGGATCATTGGATTCTTTGGTAGGCAACAATCAGAGGTTGGAGAAGAAACCCCTGGGAAAATAACTGACCTAATGAAAATAGGATACAAGGAGAACTGACAAACAGACAGATACAATATCCTCAACATACAAATAACAGATAAATCATCAGGAGACAATGATTGACAGGAGAGAAACAATTTCAAAGAATTAACTAAAAACCTCAGAGGGCGTTGTGTTCTGTACAACGCTAGGTGTTTGACGAACACCAGGCACTCAAGTTACTGACAGTATTATTTCAGTTTCTCTTCGTATTGTCTATCTTCTTCTTCTTTCAGTAAGAACTGTTTACTATCATCTATAATTCTTCACCATCCATTGCCAAAGTATAACACTTCTTTGCAATGTAAAGTGCGTGACACACACTAGGTGCTCAGGCACTGGCAATATCACTTTCCTGTTTAGTCATATTGGCAATATTCCCTTCTTTCTCTCGGAATGATTCTATATCATCAGTCACTTCTTCATCTTCACATATAGAGACATGGGAATAGTGAGAAACAAAGGTAAGTGAGAAAAAGAGACAGTACAAAAAGGGAAAATATATCTATAAAAATGTGTTATCCAGTCGGAAAATGTTTAGCTAACTCTGAAATTATGTGATTAAAGGAAAAAGCTATTATCAGAGTAAACAAGGTATACAGAAACAAAGATGTTATCCTGTTGGAAACAAATTTAACAAATTATAAAATGACACAGTGGAGACAGTGAACAAACATCTTAGATAAAACATGGAAAATAGATATAAGTGTGGATCATTCTGCAATTGTGCTTACATAAGTGAACAGCAACGAGATCGAATGGTAATGAAATGCGAAATGTATGTTTACCAGTTGATAAGGTAAGTCATGACCAAAGGGTAAAGAGGTAAATGCAGCAGAATAAAGCGAAGAATTGAAGTTATATAAGCATGGGAAGTGGGTCCAAACCTCATTGGAAAAGGTATAGGTTCATGAGTTGCCGAAGACGGTATTGCTATAAGTTATGAAGTATAAAGATGATGAGGGTCATACAAAGGTGTCCCCACATCCAGTAATGGGTAATTGTGACCCGAGACGTATCTTAAGTAAAAATAAGAAGTATTGAAGTAAGTCAGAGGGAAATAGTAGGCAGCAGAAGAGGTTAAGAAGAAATAATAGGCACACATAAGTTAGAGGGAAGTAACAGGCTGCAGAAGAGGGAAAGAAGAAATAATAGGCACAGTTACACTATCAGTATGGTCATTAAACATAAAGGAATAGTGCAGGTGAGAAACAGTTGAACAGAGATAGCCAATGCTTCACTTAACTATACGGGCACTTGAAATAATGATTTATATATGACAAGTCCCCCCCATGAACCATGGACCTTGCCATTGGTGGGGCTTGCGTGCCTCAACGATACAGATAGCCATACCGTAGGTGCAACCACAATGGAGGGATATCTGTTGAGAGGCCAGACAAACGTGTGGTTCCTGAAGAGGGGCAGCAGTCTTTTCAGTAGTTGCAGGGGCAACAGTCTGGATGATTGACTGATCTGGCCTTGTAACACCAACCAAAATGGCCTTGCTGTTCTGGTACTGCGAACGGCTGAAAGCAGGGGGAAACTACAGCCGTAATTTATCCCGAGGGCATGCAGCTTTACTGTATAAGTAAATGATGATGGCGTTCTCTTGCGTAAAATATTGTGGAGGTAAAGTAGTCCCCCATTCGGACCTCCAGACGGGGACTACTCAGGAGGACGTTGTTATCAGGAGAAAGAAAACTGGCGTTCTACAGATCGGAGCATGGAATATCAGATCCCTTAATCGGGCAGGTAGGTTAGAAAATTTAAAAAGGGAAATGGATAGGTTAAAGTTAGATATAGTGGGACTTAGTGAAGTTGGGTGACAGGAGGAACTAGACTTCTGGTCAGGTGAATACAGGGTTATAAATACAGAATCAAATAGGGCTAATGCAGGAGTAGGTTTAATAATGAATAAAAATAGGTGTACGGGTAAGCTACTACAAACAGCATAGTGAACGCATCATTGTGGCCAAGATAGACATGAAGCCCACGCCTACTTCAGTAGTACAAGTTTATATGCCAACTAGCTCCGCAGATGACGAAGAATTTGATGAAATGTATGATGAGATAAAAGAAATTATTCAGGTAGTGAAGGGAAACGAAAATTTAATAGTCATGGGTGACTGGAATTTGAGAGTAGGAAATGGAGAGAAAAGAAACATAGTAGGTGAATATGGATTGGGGCTAAGAAATTAAACAGGAAGCAATCTGGTAGAATTTTGCGCAGAGCATAACTTAATCATAGCTAATATTTGGTTTAAGAATCATGAAAGAAGGTTGTATACGTGGAAGAACCCTGGAGATACTAAAAGGTATCAGTTAGATTATATAATGGTAAGACAGAGATTTGCGAACCAGGTTTTAAATTGTAAGATATTTCCAGGGGCAGATGTGGACTCTGACCACAATCTATTGGTTACGAACTGTAGATTATAACTGAAGCAACTGCAAAAAGGTGGGAATTTAAGGAGATGGGACCTGGATAAACTGAAAGAACCAGAGACTGTACAGAGTTTCAGGGAGAGCATAAGGGAACAATTGACAGGCATGGGGGGGAAGAAATACAGTAGAAGAAGAATGGGTAGCTTTGAGGGATGAAAGACTGAAGGCAGCAGAGGATCAAATAGGTACAAAGATGAGGGCTATTAGAAACCCTTGTGTAACAGAATAAATATTGAATTTAATTGATGAAAGGACAAAATATAAAGATGCAGTAAATGAAGCAGGCAAAAAAGAATACAAACGTCTCAAAAATGATATCGACAGGAAGTGCAAAATGGCTAAGCAGGGATGGCTAGAGGACAAATGTAAGGGTGTAGAGGCTTATCTCACTAGGGGTAAGATAGATACTGCCTACAGGAAAATTAAAGAGACCTTTGGAGAAAGAAGAACCACTTACATGAATATCAAGAGCTTTGATGGAAACCCAGTTTTAAGCAAAGTAGGGAAAGCAGAAAGGTGGAAGGAGTATATAGAGGGCCTATACAAGGTCGATGTACTTGAGGACAATATTATGGAAATGGAAGAGGATGTAGATGAAGATGAAATGGGAGATATGATATTGCGTGAAGAGTTTGACAGAGCACTGAAAGACCTGAGTCGAAACAAGGCCCCCGGAGTAGACAACATTCCATTAGAACTACTGACTACCTTTGGAGAGCCAGTCCTGACAAAACTCTACCATCTGGTGAGCAAGATGTATGAGACAGGCGAAATACCCTCAGGCTTCAAGAAGAATATAATAATCCAAATGCCAAAGAAAGCAGGTGTTGACAGATGTGAAAATTACCGAACTATCAGTTTAATAAATCACAGCTGCAAAATACTAACGCAAATTCTTTACAGACGAATGGAAAAACTGATAGAAGCCGACCTCGGGGAAGATCAGTTTGGATTCCGTAGAAACGTTGGAACACTTGAGGCAATACTGACCCTACGACTTATCTTAGATGAAAGATGAAGGAAAGGCAAACCTACGTTTCTAACATTTGTAGACTTAGAGAAAGCTTTTGACAATGTTGATAGGAAAGCTATCTTTCAAATTCTGAAGGTGGCAGGGGTAAAATACAGAGAGCGAAAGACTATTTACAATTTGTACAGAAAGCAGATGTCAGTTATAAGAGTCGAGGGGTATGAAAGGGAAGCAGTGGTTGGGAAGGGAGTGAGACAGGGTTGTAGCCTATCTCCGACGTTATTCAATCTGTATATTGAGCAAGCAATAAAGGAAACAAAAGAAAAGTTTGGAGTAGGTATTAAAATTCACGGAGACGAAATAAAAACTTCGAGGTTCTCCGATGACATTGTAATTCTGTCAGAGACAGCAAAGGACGTGGAACAGCAGTTGAACGGAATGGACAGTGTCTTGAAAGGAGGGTATAAGATGAACATCAATAAAAGCAAAACGAGGATAATGGAATGTAGTCGAATTAAGTCAGGTGATGCTGAGGGTATTAGATTATCAAATGAGACACTTAAAGTAGTAAAGGAATTTTCCTATTTGGGGAGCAAGATAACTGATGATGGTTGAAGTAGAGAGGATATAAAATGTAGACTGGCAATGGCAAGGAAAGCGTTTCTGAAGAAGAAAAATTTGTTAACATCGAGTATAGATTTAAATGTCAGGAAGTCGTTTCGGAAAGTATTTGTGTGGAGTGTAGCCGTGTATGGAAGTAAAACGTGGACGATAAATAGCTTAGACAAGAAGAGAATAGAAGCTTTTGAAATGTGGTGCTACAGAAGAATGCTGAAGATTAGATGGGTTGATCACAAAACTTATGAGGAGATATAGAACAGAATTGGGGAGGAGCTTGTGGCACAACTTGACTAGAAGAAGGGATCGGTTGGTAGGACATGTTCTGAGACATCGAGGGATCACCAGTTTAGTACTGGAGTGCAGCGTGGAGGGTAAAATCGTAGAGGGAGACCAAGAGATGAATACACTAAGCAGATTCAGAAGGATGTAGGCTGCAGTAGGTACTGGGAGATGAAGAAGCTTGCACAGGATAGAGTAGCATGGAGAGCTGCATCAAACCAGTCTCAGGACTGAAGACCACAACAACAACATATTGCAAATAAAACCCTTGGTAGATGTACACGTGAAGGATATAAAAGAATGCTCGCCAATGTAAGATTAGAAGAAGGTAATCCATACTAGGTAAAAATTTTAACACAAGTTGAGAGAATGAGATGTTAAATTATTCGCCAAAAGAAAGCAAATAAGAATACAAAGAGAGTGGGCGATAAAGGGAACTGATCTCTTATCGAAGTGTAAGAATAAAACTGTCTCAGATAATTGTAAGACATCCTCGAAATGAAGGAATAAAAGCGCAGTAGGCAGGTTCTGAAAACCACAACTGCTTTGCTTGATCACACAGAATCGACTAACAAGCAAGGAATAGAAATTGAAGAAAAAGTATGTCGAATGTAGTTTGGAAGCTGTGGTAAAATGGTATTAACTGTTGACTAAATGAATGTGTAAATTGTTACATGTAACCCATGAATGGGGCCTGGAGAGACGCTGAGCACAATGGAGCGAGACAGCCGGTCTGCAAAGCCTCAGCAACGGCTACACACCACATCGCTCGCTGCTGCCACATTCACATGGGCGTCAGCACCACACTTTCTTTTCATCTCCCAGCTCACCCCATCACGAATTGTAGGTTTCATAAATTATTTCTAGTGTAGTGAACACCAAGTTGATTTATGACCAACAGAATGGCCATAACATGGCTAATGCTTTAAAGTTATAAGAGTGAAAAGGACGGAATTCGCTGACGAAAAAGTAAAAAGTAGTGAACCAGTGACTCATAGGATGGCAGTTACATATCCGAGGATTATGGTACATGTTCTTGGACAAAGTAGAAAATGGTCATTATAAATTAAAATAAGCCAAATGGTAATATTGTAAGTTTTTGATTAGTCTGTTCTGTATTGGACATAGAAATAATTAATACGTAAATGTTTAGATGAGCTACAAGGAAGTGGTATATGAGCAGATGTTCCATCTCAAATAAGACTAAAGTACTTCTGGATAAATATTCAATTTTAAATAAGGTATATGTTGTATAGTGTTCATGGTTTATTCGGGAGAGAATTAAAGCTAGAAAGGTGCCACTCTGAAGGCATCACATAAAGATCAGAAGTAACTTTGAAGATAGAATACATACTCAAGTTAATAGGACATTTATCTGTATAGCTATATCATGCTAAGTATAGTGTAATAATGAAAACAGTAATCGATAAGCAATGATACCAGAGTATGAGTATGTGCCAGATTAAGTAGCACCAAAGACAAAAGATGTAAACCGAGGACAAGAGACACCCAACCCATAATATTTCAAAATTAAACAAGGTCTTCGAGCATATTGAATCTTGAAAATAAGAGAAGGGGGGAATGTGTAATGCATACGTGCATTCCCTTCACGTGTTTACGCCAAGTATCACGCACATTCATGCGATCGGGAATGCTCAGTAGCAGCCAGGCTACACGTACATCTGACAATTAAGCGTCAGCAAGGAGCATTAATGATAATATCAAAGGAGGCAATGTTGTGCTACCTTAGTAGGGACAAGATCCGACTATCAGGGAGTAGGATCTTACAATCAGAGACAGTGTGCTGAGACAAGCTTCTGTCACAATGTCCGCAAACGTGACGTCAAATTCGTCTAGCAACAGCGATCTCAACGCCCATTGTGACGAGTGAAGTGTCCTTATTGGCTGAGGGAGAAAGGTGGGAACTCTCTTGTCCTGCGGGAAGACAGGGCGAGTTAGCAGCGGGGCGCCACTCAAAATGCGTGGTCGAGTAACCGGCACGTCTCTGAAAGAACGGTCGCGAGGAAATATTCCAGCTGTTACACAAGATTTAAAGTGAAGGTTGGTTATCAGTGAACGACACGTGTCGTGAGCAATGTAAAGCACGAGTATGGAAAGTGAGAAATGGGTTAATGTGTTGTATAGGGTTGAATATAATGGCGTAGCCCAGAGCCACCATATTGCAAATTCTTTGACGTGTATGTCAAAGTGTTTTCTTTATTAAAACGAGTATGGTACAAAACGTTGTTGACATGTAACAACTCGCATATGAAAACACTCCACTTCAGCAGGACCCCAACCCAGATGGAACCTGGCACCTGAGCGCTACTACTGTTCGACGAGCAGCAAGACACCTTGTTAGAGACACAGAGACCAGAGAAGTAAGGCAGAGTCGCTTCCTTCTCGCTACAATGCCACAGATGGCCTGACACTTAAATCTATACTCGATGTTCACAAATTCCTCTTATTCATAAACACTTTCCTCCCCATTGCCAGTCTACATTTTATATCCTCTCTACTTTGACCATCATCATTTATTTTGCTCCCGAAAGAGCAGATCTCATCTAATACTTTAAGTGTCTTATTTCCCAATCTAATTCCCTCAGCGTCACCTGATTTAGTGCGACTACATTCCGTTATCCTCGTTTTGCTTTTGTTGATGTACATGTTATATTCTCCTTTCAAGACATTGTCCATTCCATTCAACTGTTCTTCCAGGTCCTTTGCTGTCATCAGCAAACCTCAAGGTTTTTATTTCTTTCCCATGGATTTTAATTCTTACTCCAAATTTTTCTTTTGTTTCCTTTACTGCTTGCTTAGTATATAGATTGAACACCATTGGAGACAGGCTACTACCCTGCCTCACTCCCTTCCCAACCACTGCTTCCCTTTCATACCCCTCAACACTTGTAACTGCCATCTGATTTCCGTACAAACTGTAAATAGCCTTTCGCTCCATGTATTTGACCCTGCTACCTTCAGAATTTGAAAGAGAGTATTCCAGTCAACATTGTCAAAAGCTTTCTCTAAGCCGGCAAATGCTAGAAACGTAGGTTTACCTTTCCTTAATCTATTCTCTAAGGTATGTCGTAGGGTCAGTATTGCTTCACGTGTTCCTACATTTCTATGGAATCCAAAGTGACCTTCCCCGAGGTAGGCTTTTAGCAGTTTTTCCATTGGTCTGTAAGGAATTCGTGTTGCGTTACATAATTGCGAAATTACTGGGAGAGCGGAGCAAGATATCTTTGTAAAATTGTAACATTAACTGGCGGCTGGACGCTGGTGTCTGCTATCATAGCTGAATATTAAATTGTTGAGTACAACTGGAGCTCGAATCACTAAACAGCATGGGAAGTGGTCGTCCTGATTTGGTTCAGGTCTCTCTGTGGCGTGGTCGGTCTCTCCTCTCTCGGCGGCTGTGTTCCGCCGCCGTGGTCGGACCGCCACTTTGCCGCCGCTGGTGGCTCTGAGCGCAGCGCCCCTACGGCCTGTTCCCACCCTGCCCGCTGCTTCTGCGCATGCGCCTCCTTCACCCACGAGCCCTTAGCGCCAGGATTTCGCCCTCCATGCATACCATAGTCTAAGCCCCACCCCTGACCATCACCATTTCCACCGACCGCAAGTTACATAAAAAATCTTAGCGTTACAGTTATGTCAGTCGAAGACACTTCGTCCAAAGACTGTTGCGATATTCAGAAGTAAGTAAGAAATTTAAGTTTGTCAATACAATACAGTGCAATAAATGAAAATATGCATAGCGAACTGAAAACATTACCAGCAACACGAAACAAAAAATTAATGTGGTGCTAGTTAATGTCAGTAAGGACAAATTTAATTAATGTGGTGTTAGTTAATGTCAATAACGACAAATTTTCATTAACGTAGTTTAATATGTTCCTTTATGGAAACAGCAGAGGCAACATACACCCCGTTCACATGGGGCTCTGAAAACCGAATTTCATAAATACCTTTCCCACTACCGCTTTGTTGGTAATGTAACCACTTCAAAATGGATTCAGGAAATCCGTTTCTTTTTGCCGGATTTCCGATTACGCAATCGAGTTTCGATCGTATACAAACGCAACCGATTTTGAGACGTATTTGGGCTGTTGGGCTTTGTCCCGTTCTTAAAAATTTTCGGCTAATATGGATGGAGTGGCTTTTCGTACAGTGAACGTTAATGAGAAATATTAGATCGAAGCTGTTGCATGGGGGCTTAGTTAAATACAAATAATGCAAATATTTTTAGTAGCTGTAAGTCCGATTACGCAAGTCTCGTAAACGGCTGGCCCTGACTAGTTTTAGTACGCAATCTGACTGCTTAGAATGACAACAAAGAATGTAAGAAAATTTCTGTTAGCACAATTAATTAATTAAGTCCCCAGCAACTATAAAACCTACGAAACCAACAAAGCACAAGTGTAGCTGTTCTGTATGTGGTAGTATGACTCAAAGCACATCTGGCACGGTTCTTCTTCAACAAGACAAGAATTTTTAAATAGCAATTATACTGACGTGATAAAAGAAAATTACAAATACCATAATTGTGCTAGAAAACCAAAATTACACTCTAATACAAGAACACAAGCCAGATGCTTTGTTGACTGAACCTGTAATGATACATTATTCAGGACACACAAATAAATAAACAACATAATATTTATTACCTTCATATATATTGACGAAAAGCACTCTGACCATTACAATATCTCCATTGGAATAACATCTGCTATCTCTCCCATCAAACCACTGCATAAAACATCGAACAAACACTCACTACTACCCCATCTCATTCCAACTTCAGCTACAAGCAGTGTCCACCACAACTTCTCGGCAAGAACTGCTTGCCGCTACCTCTCAATAAGCACTGCCAGTGGAGGCGGCGGAACAAAACTCTCTGGCGCGATCTTTGGCGCTGTGGCTCAGTGTAGCCACCTTTCATATGCCCTTCCTCCACGGGCTAGAATTTGATGGTATTTTTGCCAGCATTGGTGGTGAAAATACCACCAAATTCGTCAAAAAAATACAGACAAAAATAAAAGATAATATTAATACGTAAGTATCATATAACTAGATAAAATTTTGGCTTTGCACTGACCTTACAATAGCCTAATATATAAAATACAGTAAGGAATACAAATTCTTTCATACATATGACTTTACATAATAGTTTACACGAATATCATGTGGTTAAACAATTCAATCGATAGCGTCAGCAATGACGAATATGAGCAGGTAAGAGTCTTATAACTTTTCACAAACAGTAATACACAAAAAATCAGTTTATACAAATATTCACAACAAGTAGTTGACAGTTCCAGCAGTAGCACCCAGCAATGTTGAGTAGGTGCAGACACCATCAGGTGACATCATTTCAGTAGAAGCAGTCCATCAGTGGCACCCAGTATTGTGGAACAGGTGCAGACTCCAACAGGTGACATCATTTCAGTAGAAGCAGTCCATCAATGGCACCCAGCAATGTTGAGTAGGTGCAGACTCCAACAGGTGACATCATTTCAGTAGAAGCAGTCCATCAGTGGCACCCAGCATTGTGGAACAGGGGCAGACTCCAACAGGTGACATCATTTCAGTAGAAGCAGTCCATCAATGGCACCCAGCAATGTTGAATAGGTGCAGACAGCAAGAAGTAACATCATTTCAGTAGAAGCAGTTCCATTTGTGGTACCCAGCAATGTTGAAGAGGTACACACAGCAACAAGTCACATTTTTCAGTAGAAGCAGTTCATCAATGGCACCTAGCAATGTTGAGTAGGTGCAAACAGCAACAGGTGACATCATCTCAGTAGAATCAGTCCATCAGTCGCACCCAGCAATGTTGAGTAGGTGCAGACAGCAGTCCATAATATTCACTATCACTGATCACACAGTTCATTAGCAGAAATTAAACATGTCCTAGTGGCACCAATCATGTAGAAAAAGTACAAGTAACAGTCCATAATTTCACCATCACTAATCAGACAGTTCAAGCATGAACAATAGTTTGAATGCACATACAAATGCTTTTACAATGCTCTTACACTAAACATACAAATCATAACAAACACACAAATGATATCAGATAATTGTCATATTACTATTACAAATACACAAACATCAGTAAACCTATAATATTTATGGGTGTCAGTGCAAGCCACTACAAACAAATAAAATAATATTTAGGAGATAGGTGGGTAGGATTAGGAAAGGAAAACACACAAAACACACTCACTCATCTTTCATCCACATTAAGTACTACTGTGTAATTGAATACTGTTAACTGTGTACATGCACTTCTGTCAAAATTTCATGTTCATCATGTGTATCAAGTAATAGTGGCAGCAATGTATAACAGTCAATAATAGTTAAGTCAACGTCATAGTCATCATGTCAAGACCAATGTTTGCCAAGCCAAATCAAAATGTACGGTTGCTGAACAACTGTCAGTGTGCCAAGATATGCAACTTCCTCTCTCCAAAAAAAAAAAGTACATACTGCTTAGTGATTTAACAAAGTGTGTGTAGACAATCTTCCTTCCATTTTAGTGTTCTAGTCTGCTATCTTCATCCTCCTTGTTCCATATAGACCAACAAAAAAAAAAAAAATGCACCTCACTTACTTTACCTCTTATCCACCAAAACTCCAATAATCATCAGCATCACAAAATCTCAATACTTCAATAATACCTCTTACGTCGATACATATAAATCTTATCATCAATATCGTTTACCTTACCTCTTATCCACAGAAACTCCAATAATCATCAACTTCACATAATCTCAATAATACCTCAATAATACCTCTTCAATACGTCGATACATATAAACCCTAGCACCAATATCATTTCACTTCCATAACAACTCTTTCCTCAAGTCAGTCTCCTCGAACAAGTACAGATAAAATCCTAATGCAAACCTCATCATCCCATACAATCCGAAGACACACTGTCAACACACAACCTCTGTGTAATCCATCTGACCAAATTCTTCTACTCATTATGAATTATAAACAAAGAATGCATACATGACCTCTAACAGACTTAGTTCGAATAACTCTCAGTAATTAAGTACGATTACGGAGTGTGAATGATCATAATATTTCACAGTGTGTACACCACTTCAAGAATTATGGCAAACAGAAGCAAACATGTGGAGTATTTCTTGTGTCAAGTGTCACTTCCTATTTCAATTGCTCACGAAAAATGCAATGTAATAACTGTGTTGGTATGTCATGTCGTTAGCTTCCTTCCTATTGGCATACATTTATACAGCTTTCATAAAACCTCCAGCTCATGTGACTTCTATGATGTTTCTTGTACTAAAGTCGCTCGTCGAATTACTGCAGTTCATTTTCTTATGTTAAAATATAAAGCACTGAGCGTAAGCAAAACAAGCAACAGCGAGTAAATATACCAGTAGTGAACAGAATGTCAACAAGTCGATGCAGCACAATTCTTACAACGAGGCTCTGCCAAGCGAACAATCTGTAACTAGTACCATAGTGTAACCTAAACTCTATGTTTGTACACTGTACATCAGCATTGCTATATACCAAATTAAAGAGTAGTTGTGACAACAACAGAAATGTATAAATATGCAATCCTTAAAAATATAAAGCACTGAGCGTAAGCAAAACAAGCAATAGCGAGTAAATATACCAGTAGTGAACATAATGTCAAACAAGTCGATGCAGCACAATTCTTACAACGAGGCTCTGCCAAGCGAACAATCTGTATCTAGTACCATAGTGTAACCTAAACTCTATGTCCGTACACTGTACATCAGCGTTGCTATATACCAAATTAAAGTGTAATTATGACAACAAGCAGAAATGTGTAAATGTGCAATCCATACGCATAGCAGTAAACAAATATCTTACGTACTAAACAGGTCATTAGCATCGTATCTTAATAAGTAAACATGAAGGCCCAAGCAGATAAATCACAAAGTATAACTTACATACCTAACCACATCAGTACAATTAATCAGGTGTCAATTATAATTTAAATAAATAGGCACAGCAGGCACATAATTAAAAATATGACATCAGTGAAAAAGCAGTGCAGCCAAGCGATGCATAATATACACAAGTAACAATCCAGTTCATTAATAATCATTGTCAAAATCAGTTAACGTACGCAAGCACGTCGCTTCACAAGTAATTTCATTGAACATGTAATTAGCACAAAGTATGAATCACGTAATCGCGAGCAGCAAATTACGTCTAAAGTACGTACCTAAGTGGAAATATGTTACCTGAAAAATAAACTCAATTAATAATAACCTTTTTAGTTTATTACTTTCTTCTTCGAAATGACATTTTTCCTGAAATTTTCTCGATAGCAAGTCGTCTTAACATCGGACACGCACAGAATTTACCTGAAGTTCTTAAATATTTTATAGAACCGTATCCTGAAAAATACTGAATGTTAATAACAGAATTCATCAAGTCACTATAGCTTTATACTGAATTTAGTCGGAGAAATTAGACTGTGTATTTATTTACGGCTGTCAGTGCATTCGCACTGAGCGCTCGATCAGCTGTAGGCGCATGACGTAGGAAGTGATTGTTTGCGGTCAACGACTGCCTTGTGCGGCGCGCAGACTTGACTGTTGCTTTGAGTATATGCCGCCGCCAAAACACAGCGCGGTATCCTTGTACTCTCCGTGTGTTTACATACAACTGTTAGTTTCTCACAAGTATGTCATTCTACAAAAATTTTTCAAAAGTATATCATTCCACAAAAATTTTAACGTTAGATATATGATGTATTCCCTTAGAGCGTCGTGATTTAAGAGTTTCTACTTCAACAGTGTTATCATGAATAATTTTGCGAATTCTATATGGACCGTTATAAAGCAGGAAAAATTTGCGACAAGCCTTTTCCCTTGTGAGACAAACGATGGGACTTAATTAACACTTTTTGACCAACTGACAAGATTTTTAAACGACCAGGACGCTTAGCTGATTTCTCTCTTCTAGCAGCCGCAGATGTAATATTTTGTAGAGCCAGGTTGATAACTTCAGAATGCCGCAGTTTCCGTGTAGGCGGAAAAGGAACGATTTCAGAAATGCGATTTGTCGGTGCTTTGTTTTTTAATATCAGTATAGGCGGTAAAGAAGTTGAATCATTAGAGAGTTCATTCAGAATGTTTTGAAAAATATGAAGATACTGATCCCAAGTTCTGTGATTCTGATGACAATAAAGACGACACAATTTATTGATTTCCTTCATCCATCTCTCTGAAGCGTTAGATTGAGGGTGAAAAAGTGAAATGAAAATTGGTTTAATTTTACGACGCTGTAGAGTACGAAGCCAAATTTTAGAACGAAACTGTGATCCATTATCTGATATAACCTTATCGACATGACCAACTTCTTTAAGAAAATGTTTGATGAAAGCATTAGATACTGAACGAGCTGTTGCTTTGCGTAACGGTGTAAAGCACACATATTTTGATGTCAACTCCACTGCTACGAAAATGTACGCAAAACCATTAGTAGATCGAACCACTGGACCGAACAAATCAACTGCAGCCATGTCCTTTAATTTTGCTGGAATGATAGGAAACAACGGTGCTCTGTGAGAAACTGTCGGCTTTTGACATAATTTGCATAAACGAGGTGTGGCCAAATCGTCCAATGTAACAAAACGTCTAAGAAAATTACAGACGCCAAGGAAACTACGAACATCACGTTTTGTGGTAGGAACAGCATAATTACGAATAGCGTCTAATTTTTTTGGATCAGGAAGAATATCTTCTGTAGAAATAATGTGACCGAGAAATTTCACCTGAGAACGACCAAATTCAGATTTTTCTAAGTTCACCGTAATGCCAACTCTTGCAAAGATACGTAACAATGAATCCAAAATTTTGTTGTGCTCACTCCAAGTCTTTTTAGCAATAAGAATGTCGTCAACATATGAAGTAATATTATCACGAAGATAAACAGGTAAAATTTCATTTAAGCTACGAATAAATGCTGCTGAAGATACAGTAAGTCCAAACGGTAAATTACAAAGTCACTTTTGGGTAAAACAGTCATATCCAGTTATTGTTTACTTACTCACTAGATAGATTGATGGTTGAAGAGTTGTTTTGATAGATGCAAAGAATAGTAAAAGAGTAGGTAGCGGTACAGAAAACTAAAAGAGAAATAGCACCACTACAGCTCGGGGCCCTATGCTCGCTACGGCACATATTCACTTAGAGTAGTGAATCCCCTGAGGGCTTTAATAGCCGCACATAATTTTTAGTTTGTGACTTAATGGCCAATTTGGCGGAAGTGCGTACGTAAATTGATCTAACCATGAACATGGATGTATGTCATTCTTAGATTTGCGGAAGATCTTAAATTTCCGAACAGTCAAAAAGTGTTTATAGTCAAAGTTTTCGCCTCGTGGCGAGAAAGACCTACCGCGTCTGTCCCAGTCCCAATGTCGATTATTGTCAAGTTCGCACGCCTGGCGCTCTCTTGTTGCATCCCGTAAATGAAACAAATTATTTTCTTCAAACCCCTCTGCTATCTGTGATTCCAAATTTCTTTTGCTATGTTTTCCTACAATTTCGCCTTCGATTTGTTTGACTTGCTTTTTTAATGCCTCAAATTCCCTTTTCACACGTTCAATAAATTTTCCCTGATTTTCAACATGTTTACTTATGCTCTGGTACTCTTCGGTTTCTGAAAATGGCAATGGAGCTGTGTCATCTGAATCTCTGCCCCCATTTAAACTAAGATTTGACAATTTATCTGAAATCTCTTCCACTCTTTCCGATAAGTTTACGTCTTCCGTAAGTGTCACGACTCGGGTTTCGGTATTGTCACATTTAGTAGTTAACTGTTCACAGTGTTGCGTTAAGTTATTTATTCTGTCATTTGGTACGGATTCCTCGGTTCTTTCAATTATTTCTTCCTTATCGTGTGCACGATGTAAATTTAACTCTGAAAAATTTTGTACTATCACGCGATCTTTTTTTTTCTGTTCTCTGTCCTGTTCCTCTTGTCTAATTTCTGTTGAAATTAAACTATTATTGTGAGCATTCAAAATCGGTTGTATTTCTTCTCTAATTTCTTTCTTTAATTCATCTTTCATATTTTTGAAACGTGTCCCTATTCGTGAGTCTAACCGGGTTTCCATTGTTTCCATATCACCTTCTAATCGTGTTGCCAAAGTTCCCATCTGTGATCCCAGTGAGTCTAACCGTGTTTCCATTGTTCCTCTATCAGTTTTAATTTCAGATCGCAAAGTTCCCATCTCAGTTTTAATTGTTACTATTTGTGAGTCTAACCGTGTTGCCACTGTTTTTAATTCAGATCCCAAATTTAATATTGGACTCATCAACTGCTCCGTGTTAAGTTGTTCGAAATTCTTTTCGCCCCTAACATTTCCCACAAAACTAACTTCCTTCTGCATAGCCATAAAGCTATCTGTATTCGATACTATTCCAGAATCTTCTGTCGTTAATCTCGGGTTCTGTGAATTTTCTGATTGAGAAAAATTTTGAAATGGTTCCGGACTATTTTCCCGACTTATTACATTGTTTTCCACTTCATTATCCATCATACTGTTTTCCTCTGTTGGCGAGTTCGCCATGTTAACAATTTCGTCATTCTCACTATACATCATTTTTGCCTTTTTTATCGACCGCGTAATCATTTACAAAACATAAAAAATTCGTCACTGTACGAAAATTACACACAATGACTCTTTATCTCCAACAATACCATTTACATGAAATGTTTCCCTCAAACACGATTAATCGAACAATTGAAATAATTGCACTAAATTGTCAAACGCGTATACAAGACAACAAATCAAATTCTGAGAAAAAAAAATACCATTAGGAGAATGACAATTACCAAATATACACATGCAACATAGACTACAATTACTAAACTACAGATTACTACAACAATACTACTGTCTACTATTTCTACAATCAGAAGATTCCAAGGGACGATCCTGGCAGGGTCGCCACGTGTATGGGGGCTTAGTTAAATACAAATAATGCAAATATTTTTAGTAGCTGTAAGTCCGATTACGCAAGTCTCGTAAACGGCTGGCCCTGACTAGTTTTAGTACGCAATCTGACTGCTTAGAATGACAACAAAGAATGTAAGAAAATTTCTGTTAGCACAATTAATTAATTAAGTCCCCAGCAACTATAAAACCTACGAAACCAACAAAGCACAAGTGTAGCTGTTCTGTATGTGGTAGTATGACTCAACGCACATCTGGCACGGTTCTTCTTCAACAAGACAAGAATTTTTAAATAGCAATTATACTGACGTGATAAAAGAAAATTACAAATACCATAATTATGCTAGAAAACCAAAATTACACTCTAATACAAGAACACAAGCCAGATGCTTTGTTGACTGAACCTGTAATGATACATTATTCAGGACACACAAATAAATAAACAACATAATATTTATTACCTTCATATATATTGACGAAAAGCACTCTGACCATTACAATATCTCCATTGGAATAACATCTGCTATCTCTCCCATCAAACCACTGCATAAAACATCGAACAAACACTCACTACTACCCCATCTCATTCCAACTTCAGCTACAAGCAGTGTCCACCACAACTTCTCGGCAAGAACTGCTTGCCGCTACCTCTCAATAAGCACTGCCAGTGGAGGCGGCGGAACAAAACTCTCTGCCGCGATCTTTCGCGCTGTGGCTCAGTGTAGCCACCTTTCACTGTTTACGTCTCGTCTAATTGAAAAGAGACAGCGACTGTGCTGACTAAACCAGAAACTGTAACAGCTGTTTTCCAGGGGTCATATTTAACTGATGTAGCAAATCCGCTTCACATCCTAACATGTAAACACGACAGCGAAGAAAGGTTTCCGAAATTCGGTTTTCGTTTTTCGGAAGATGTATCGCACGTAAACGTAGCGGTACAATATGAAAAAAATTCTCTTGTTCCTGTTATGTTGGTAGTAAGCCAAAGATGCAGACGATTGACTCGATTGTCTAAAATCAACATTATACACAAACAAGTCAAAGTCGATTTGCTTTTCTATCTACAATCAGCTTATGAAAACTAAAGAATATAAGATTGAAATACAGTAGAAATGCCTAATGGAAGCAGTAAGATATTTGTGTATATGAGTTACTTCATTACTATTTGCTTCTGTAATGGGTAAATTTTAACTTATAAATTCTTTCATTGCCGTCCCTGAGCTTTATAAATGAGATTAATTAATGGATTATACAGAATTGTGGCTGTTGCTGTGCGAAAAGTTAGTGTCTAATGTGCTGTTGCAAATTTCTCAGGAAAATAGCCTGTTGCTATAGTTTGTAATGTCTGCTGTCAACCAAGAGATTTATGCCATTTTGTGTCATTCACACCAGTTCTCTTTTTCCCTTGTTCTTTGATAATGGTGATGTTGTGAGGTAGCGGACCAGTTCTGGCGCTCTCAAAAGTTCCGAGGTGGCGTGGCCGCACGGGCCTCTCAGCTAGCCAGGCTAGGGCTTGTCAGCAACCACGTGGTGCCCAACACTAGCCGGAGCGAGAGGGGCAGCCCCAGCGCGTGGTCCAGGTTGACCGCGAGGCTGGGAATTCCATGTTGACGCTGTGTCGAGGATTGTCATTTGTGTCGATGAAGGAGATTGGCATGCGGGAGTGAAAAAGATGGCGAACTTTGTGATACCATAATGGCAGACATTTCACAGTTCATGTAGAAATTAACAATAGCCAGAGGAATAATGATACTTTAAGAAGAAACATGTACATTACCATTATTTGCATGACGATTTTGATGGTGTTATCTGAATTTCAGTATCTTTATTAGTTTAAAGTTTAGTATCTGACTGTGAATTATACAAGTAACACCCAGAATCAAATTTCCAAAATCTAAACGGTTCATCCGATATTTTCGATCAACATGTATTTAGAAAGCTATTAATGCAAACCTAAATAGGTATGAATTACAGGCATGTAACTTGAATAGTACATGAGTTATTGGAGGTTAAAGTGGTCGATTACTATTGATCATGTCAGGCCATAAGTACTCCACAGTTACACGAAAAAACGGTAGCAGCATGCTTATGAATATATTTATTCGTCTATGTCTTTGTTTATGTCTGATTTATACTATTCATGAAGCAATCGGTCAAAAATTTACTGTGCTTTAGAAAGTACAGAAACATTAGGCTACTGGCCTATTTTACTTCCTATTCCTTTGATACACGTTTCTTTCATTTTTATCTATTTAATAATGTGTGTTAGACCGTGTTTATGTTCCAGCCATAGGAATACTTATTCAAATTCAAGTTATTTAAATGTAAATCCAGTATTTTGTGTGTGTTTCAATATGTTTGTGAGCGTGCTTTGGCTTGGAGACTTGGCGGAAGAACTCTAGCCTATCACAGCACTCGTTACTACGGTAGGCAACTACCAAAGAATGGAGAGACTATATGGAAGTCGGGGAGAAGTATTGTTTCAGAAAAGGACACGAGGGGTACTGAACAGGGTGGCATGATGGACGGTGGCAGATGTCACGGGGAGTGCTGCAGGGGAAGGTGCGACGGAGGGTCGCAGGAAGTAATACTTGGAGAGTGTTGAGCAGTTTGCTCGTGGTCACAGGAGACAGAAATATTTCGTAGTGCCTGAGATCCCCTGCTTTACACGCAGGATAGGACAGATAGTTTGATTTGTGGGAAGGGCGAAAATGAGTGGCTGTCAGTTGCACTTGAACATACTACTTTATTCATTTGACAAACATTACAAAAGTAAAGAAGACATTAAAAACAGAGCAACCCCACCATTAATTTTATAACTTAATTCTCGGATAAATGCGCCATTCGGTCTCATGCCTCAAGGGAAAAACTAATTTAAAACCGTCTGAAGGCAAATAACGTAAGATTCAAAAACAGGAATTTGAATTTTAAGGAGCAGAAGGCCTCATCTGAAAATATATCTCCAAATTAGGCTGAAGGTCCAAGCAATATCACGCCTTAAGGGCAAAACAACTTTAATTTAAAATCGGCTCAAGGCCAATAACTTAAGACTCAAAAACAGGAATTTAAATTTAAAAGGCCAAAGGCCTTTTCTTAAATCATTAAATTAGGCTGAAGGCCCAAACACTCTCACGCCCTAAGGGCAAAACAACTTTAATTTAAAATCGGCTCGAAGCCAAACATAAAAAAAACAACAAATAAGAAGAGGCAGCACATCAAACAGCGCTCAGAAGTTTCCAAGGGTTGGCCTGGAATTCAAACACTAATGCTCACTTAGGTGAGACAGGCAGTTGTCCCAACAATTTAGGGGCTCGGAGAGATATAGTCATAAGCCACAACTTTCACGAAATTGAGTTTTTCATGTTGCGGCATTCTTTACAATGTCTTCTTCACAATGTGTTGAAAAAGTTTTGTGTTACTGCAACAGATGGCAGGCTATGACAGAGTGCAGTTCTATGCTGTACCATCTGGTGATAGTTTCAGAAGATACATAGTCACAAGCCACGACAAAATGGCAGGTCGGTTAGGAACGCTTGAAGCATCTTTGGGTCTTCAACGCATATTTGACACAGACAGTAGTGGAAGTGAAGACCTTTACCCTTCGGATCCTGACAGTGATGAATCTTGGCATCCATCGACCAGCAGCTCCAGCTCAGATTATGTTTCGGTAAGTATATAAAACGGTTTATTTCTGGTGATTAACTTCCTGTGGCATGTTTATTTCTTTCTCTCAACATTGCCAACGCATTTGTCAGCCACTGTGTGTTAATGATGAATCTTGATGGGCACATTTATATTACTGCTTAATGGTGCAATAATGTAGTTTCATAGGCAAAACATGTGTAAAAAATATTTTCTCATTAATGTGATTTTAGCGAAATTTAAAGTTTTGTGTGGCTTATGACTACATCTCACGCAAATTCCTAGACTATTTTGCTCATCATATTATATCTCGAAATAAGTAGAGTAAATGAAGAACCACACGAAAAACCAAAGCCTTCACGGAAAAGAAAGCGAAATATTGATCAGTGGAAGATGTAAAGCAAAACGTCTACGAAATGGTGGTCAGCAGTATAAGCCTTTAAAAATCCACAAGACTGTTCAGGCTGCTACTACAGGAGGTCCCTGTACTTGCTTAAATAAATGATTCACCAAACTGCTTGGAGAAGAAAAATCATTTTTCATTCATTTTGGGACATAGGAAACTTTAATGCGCAGAATACTTACCTGAAGAGCTGTACGAAAATGGAACCAGAGGTTTGTTCACTGTTTAAATATGAATGGTATAATATTTTGTATAATTATTTCGTTTTGTTATATTTCTCATAATTTCTTTCAAAGCTATGCAAAAAAGTCTTCCAAGAAAATATCATCCAGGGATGTTACATTTTCTTATAATGTGAGGGTATGTGGAATAGAAGTCATGCTCTGCAAGGAAGCTTTCCTAAGGGTTCATGGCTTACAGATACATGCACGAAGAGTGAGGAATTTGCAGCATCAAATGAACCAGGGATTTGCAGCGCCAAAAGAAGATGGAAGAGGTTTTTATGTTAATCTGTTGGGGATGTACTCAAACTGAGTACTATTAGGAAGAGGATATAAGCTCATCTTTTTTTTCTTTCAGGAAAACATGGAAACTACCCACATAAATATGAATACGAAGCTGTACAAAGTGTATTTGGATTGTGATCTCAAAATTGCTTCCATATTTCGAGATAAATACTCAGAGTACTGCAAGGAAAAGCAGGTTCTTGCAGTATCTGAAATTAAATTCAGAGAAATTTTCGTATCAGGCTTTAACACAGACTTCAAACTACAAAGAGTGACACCTGTTCAAAATGTGATGGATTGCTAATTGCAATAAATAACCCAGAATTATGTGCAGAAGAAGTCACAGAAAAGAAACAATAATATGAACAGCATCTCAAAAAGGCTGGCGGAGGACAAAATATGATTCCGTTTTTAACTGCTCTGGCTGAAGAAAATTCGAATGAGCATCATGTGATAGCAATGGACATGCAGCAAACGTCCCCCACACCTAAACTAACAGTTGGTTCAGAATTTTACCAGAGGAAAATATGGACATACAACTATGGTGTCCACGACTGTGGATCAAATAAAGGTTATATGTTTCTGTGGAGCGAGAAAGATGGAGGACGGCGTTCAGATGAGGTTGGGAGCTGCTTATAGAAGTACTTGGAGGTAACTAATCCTCAGACAAAACATCTCCACATGATCACAGACAACTGCAAGGGTCAGGCAAAGAATTGGACTATTATTGCTTTGGAAACGTCCCTTGTTGCTACCAAAAGATTTGATTCTGTCCATCATTACTTCCGTGTGGTAGGTCACAACATGATACCTTGCGATCGTGATTTTGGTCGCATTGAACGGTATGCAAGACACAGACGTCCAATAGTGTACACTCCAAATGAATGGGCAGAAGTAATGAAATGTGCGAGTCCAAAAAATTTCATTGTAACTAAAATGGAAAGAAAAGACTTCAGAAGTTTGGAAAGGCTGAAGACATTGATTTCAAAACGTACAGAATCCACGTCTGGAGATCCCCACCATTTCAGTGAAGCTACTCAATTTAAGTTTGAGTCTGAAGAGCCCTTCAAGCTAAGTGTAAAGCACTCTTATTCAGACATAGGAGCTTTCATGTCACTGGATATTCGTGTCAAAAAGAAAGAAAGGGTAGTTGAACTAAATCCATATCAGCTGCCAATAAAGTACAGAAAGCCACTACCAATTAACCAGAAAAAAATCGATGATGTACTACTTCTTATGCCATACATACCTGCAGCAAATCAAGATTTCTTTCAGTCATGTACTGGAAATAACGTGTACAATGATGAGGTAGAGGAAGTTCCTTGATTAACTGTACTAATGGAAAAGTAATTTATACATCTCAGATAACTTATATGTATATATTAATGTGTAAAAATTATATATTCTGCTTGCTGTGTAAGAGTAGTTAAAATAAATCCTTACAGATTCATACTTTATGTTATAAACAATTTCTTGGGAGATATAGTCTTAAGCCACCATTGACTACATCTTAATAAGAATCATTCTAAAATTAATATCTTATAGCATGCAGACAGCTGACTATTTAACAACATGCTTTGCAAGTATTAAGCAAGTGTTTGCAGTAGAAATAAGGTTTCTATTTTCTATTAAACATTTTCAGACCTCCATGGAACTTTAAACTTGCTGTATCTCAAAACTTGTTCAATGTGGCTTATGACTATATCTCTCCTACCCCTTCAATTCTCAATCCGATGGCAAACCAACCGACAGACAGTCAATGGACCAAGCGAAAGGATAACTTCCACTCCACTCGACCAGCACACAACAGGGAGTTCAATGGAACAACGCAGAACATATCGGCGCCCACAACGAATTATACATCCATCTGTCAAACTACACTCCGTGCAGGACAGCCACAACACGACGAGGAGAATACACTGCTTGAATTTACGTCAACTGCCAGGGCAGGTAACCGGAACCACAATGGCCACAAGGTAGGAGATTCCGCTGGTGCACTTTAATTCAAAATAATCAAGTTAAGTTAAATTCCACAGGAAGGCGACTAGAATTTCGCCAAGTTGAAAACACACGTTGTTGCTCGCAGAAATGTCCCAACAACCCACAACAAATTTCAAACGACACAATGTGAATGGTTAGGGCTGGCTGGTAGTAAAGACTCATCTTTCGTGTCTGGGATCAGTGAGCCATGGACCTCGTATCAATAGGAACAGCCCCTCACACCTCGACCACTCGTGGACGCCACCAGCGGCCCTGGACAGACACGCACCATCGAGACTTCCTCACTTGTCCACGCCTACCAACCATCTCTCCACACACGGCACAGCTGGAGGCAAGGCCAAAGGTAGTACAAGGGTGCGAATATCGATACACGCTGCTGCTACCACTCGCGGAGAGAGAGGATAACAGCATAATCGTGATAACCGTGGGAGACAAAACAGAGAACAGCAACCAAGGTTCGATGCGAAGCATAAGACGAACCAACCACAGCTCAGTGCCGACTTGTGCACTTGTGAGATTTCCATGGCTTCTGCATTGAAGATGTAGTATGCATTTAGAAGTGAATATCTCGTGAGCTATGTTGTTGTTCATAACTTCTTACGTAAAGTAGGAATCTATTGTTTCCCTGTTAGTCAAATTGTATTTTATTTAATTGCTGGACCATTGACATCAATAAGTGTTTTGTAGTAATAAATGGCCTTCTTCGTACACATTATTTAAATAGTAGGTGCAGATTTTATTTAACTGAAATCTTTCATTTATTAATTTCTATGTTACATTCAAAATTCGCAATTGTCGACTGATGTGAACCTTCGACCATTTGATTCATGTGTATATTCATATTGTATACTGTAGACTCAGCAGTATTTGACTTGTAATGCGGCAATTACGTATCCCAGCCCCCAGACAACGAAACCAGCCAAAACTTTTAATATTTCAACTCTGAGTCTGAGGGTATATAGTTGAGGGTAACATTTCATTTTTCCTGGAAAGCCAGCAATGTGTATGTTTACCCCAGTGTGGGCTTGCAGGAAACAAATGCTACAGTCTTTCATGGATGTAATGTATGTTCTTCAAGCTATGCTAGTTCTTTTTCCCACCTTAAAACATTTCAATAGTACTGCTCAGAGAATAATACATGAAAGCTTGATTTAATCTAACAAGAACTAAGAAATTGGGCTGCCTTTTGGAATTACAGTCAAAATTGGTGTTTCTTTCAGACATACTGTCTGAATAATGATCATACTTTTTAGCTATGCTGTGGTTCTACTTTCTCTAAGTTCAAATTATTCTTTGAGAGAACGTTTTTAGGTTTTAGCTTTGGGTGACTTTTTTCGCAGTGGAGTCTGTTTCTTTATAGTATATTCGCCCAAATACTGAGTACAGAATTCAGTACTAAGCTGTCTTCACCTGCATTTGCCATGGAAGTAACTGGAACAGTTGAGACCAATTCAGCAGGTGCTCAGCAATGTGTCTTGTAGTTTTGAAGCAAAATACTAATTTAACATCCACTCCAACAAGTATTAAAATTCTTTACACTTGCATAACTTTTACATGTATTTTAATTTCTCAATTGTGACCTGAAATCAGTTTTTTCTAACTGAAAATACTACTGCACTGTTCATGATTACTTCACGACAGTGTAACTAAAGAAGAATTTTCGTTTTTTGTTGTATGTTGTAATATGTTAGCTATTTGCCACAGTTCGTTCTGTCACTGGATATTCCACAACTTCAATATTAAATTAGTTTCACGGACCAAGTGCTGATGAGAAGCTGAGAGGGAGATTTAGGTGGAGTAATTTTAACTTTCCATTCTTATGTACATAACATTTGTAAAATTGAAAGTGAGGAATTAACACAAAAACAAAATCTGAAAGCCACTAATTTTTGTATAGATACACCTTAATATGAACAGCATACTGTCATCATTTGATGTTTCAGTCACTGTTCATTTTCCATTTAAAAAAAATAAAAAGTAAGAGTTAATGTAAAATAAGACAATTAACTCATACTACTAACTATGCAGTGGCTTTGTGGCAGTCAGTGGGTTAAATGTTACATATGTAAATTTTAATGTCACAGTGATGACACTTCCACTTAACATACAGTGAAGGACTGGAATTATGTACATCAAAATGTTAATATAATTGTGAAAGGTCACATTTATGAATAAATGAAGAGCATTAAGATATCAGATTTAGTGTGAAACATTTAATTTCAATATAGATAAAGTTAGGCTTTCCCAAGTTTCTGTGATAGGCTCTTCCCAGCTTTACTTCTATCATTCTTTTCTGACCATACAAATTTATTCCCTTCTCTGACAAGTAGTTTAAATAATTTTTGTAGGATTTTCTTGGCAGCTTGTCCAAGAAATTAGTGCAAATGTGCTTCAAAATTGTGTCTAAGGATAACCCCCTGCTCATTAAACAATGAAAAGTTTTCACTCCTGCTACAGTCAATGAAAGAATTTGAGTGTTTCTTCTTGACTGCTCTGACTTGCATCCAGTATGAACTGGAAGTGTGTGCCATTTCCATATCATGATTTTATTTAAATTGTATATTTCCTGATGGTTCAGAGAGTTTGCACTTGAGTGTTTGAAGGGATCTGGTATTACTCCTATGCATCTGTACATTGCCAACATGGTATTGTCATCTCCTCCTCTAGAACTTCTGTTATAGTAACTTCCAGTTAGGAATTATGTACATTTTACAAAAGATGTAAATTCAGTAATGAGAGTTTGTGTAACTTTCACACAATGCCAAACATGATGCTTTGGTTCCATCACAGAATATTTCCAACACTTCAAGATTATTTTTCCAGAAGTATTATTTCTGATTAAAAGCACAATCACCTAGCTTCTCATGTTGCAGATAATCAGATACTAGGGTTCTGAAACTGGAATGGTTACTGTGTAGGCCATTACTGTGTAAATAGTGATTTGTTCATTACTTCAGTATGCACTCCTCACCTTAGCTTGATGAACAACCCAACTCTCACTGAAATTAATCTGGAGAGTACTATAATGTTTCCTTCACAAAACACTGAATGCAGCATGCACATTGATGGGTTTTCAGCACCACAGTTGTGGATAAACAGCATAAGGCTTTGCTGTGGGTGTTGGCAGTCACTGTGTTAAATATAAAATTATGGGAGTAAATGAGTGAAATAAATTATTTTACTCTTTTGTTTCTAAAATGTGAAGAGGCGTTTTACAAATACTGTATGAAATTTTTTGGAGGTCTCTAAACGATTTACTGGAACAACAAAATAGCAAAGTAACATTTTGTACCAAATATAACATACCAAAAGTCATGATTCTTTATCGACTTTGTGTTAATCTCCATCAATCTGTTTTCAGTAGAAATATAAATTATATCTCAATATGGTGTGAAACATTGTACAGTTTCAGAAATTATACATTCTGACTCCTGATTGACATACAGGAACGCAAAATCTATTGTATTTCCAAATTCAGCATGTTGATTTCACTTTTCCTGGAATTGCATTTGTAAATTAACACTGAAACCACTCAAATGGTTAAGTATGTCCTTGATGCATTTAAGATAATGAATTCAAAAAAGACAATCATTTATGGTACTGATGCAAATGGAAGTGAAAGTTGTCATACACTATCAAAGGAAACCAGGGGACTACAAACTGAAATTAACAGAGGTTCCACTGCGCCTCTGTCCATCTTGGTTGTTGGCTGGTAACGGTCAGGAATAGGGATAGAAAGAGTAAGGAGAAACTGGAGGAGGTGAGGCCCTGTATAAGGCCCTGCAAATTTATTTTTCTACAATAGAAGTTCAATTTCTGTGCATAGATTTGGATAGTCATTCATCCTGAGATGCGTCAACTTGTTTCCAAATTTTGCAGACTTTTAACTTTGTGCAGAGTTGTCATATACCTCTACAGACTTAGTTTTTCATCTCTAACCACAATCACTAAATGTAGCAAATGTGAAAGAAATTAAATGTTTCAATTGAAAATGTATACATTTTGTGTTGTTAAAATAGAATGAACCATAAATATGTGTGCTCATCACACCCCTAACAGTTTTAGCCAAATATCCATTTCCAGCACATCTGTTCTAAAATAGTCCTCTAGAAGTTACAAAAGTTGTCTCAAGAGTTGCTCTCATAGAAGTTACCACTTTTTGCAACAGTTGCTGATTTTCAAGGGATTAATGAATTACTGGAAGGTGCTCTATGTTGATACACATATACCAGTAAATGCACAAGTGAATACATACAAAAGGAGTACACTCTTCATCTGATACATACATTGCAACTGGAGTTAACAGGATCTTCTACAGACCGATAACTTTAAAGTGTGGGTTCCAATTTATGACATTAGCTCTGGTTTAAAAGCATGTGGGTTCAAAATTCTAATTTTTATCTGTAGTGAAAGTTTATTGTGACAGTATGAACATCACCCTGGAATTCGAATGTGGGTGGAAAGTTTATGTGAATCATATATAGTAACGATGACACTAGGAAGGAATGGGGCAGAACAGCTAGAGAAAGAAGAGAGAAAAATGCTGAGAAAAATACTGGGTTCTAAAAGAGGTGGAGAGAGATGGATGCAGAACCTAGGGAAGAACTGTACTATAACATGAGAACAATATCCGGGAAAATCAGACTCAAAAGGTCAAGGTTTTTTGGACCTGTAATAAGGACGAGTATGGACAGAATGACGAAAAGAGTGTGGGAAACAACAGGTTGGACAATGGGAAAGACAGGAACCAAGTGGGTTGTGGAACTTCAGAAGGACTGGTTGGGATTGGGGATTAGGGTCAGAGGCAAGGAAAACTGTAGAAACAAATATACAGCAACCAATATTCCAGAGATCAGTGATAGAGAAGAATTCAGGAAAAAATTAGTGTGTCGCCAGTGGAACCGAGAGGAGAAAAGGACACTGAGGACCTTGATGGAAGAGCAGAAGAGAAGAAGAGAAATAATGAAGTTCTGAGAGAAGAGGAGGAAACGCAGTCCACAAAGGGGCTACCAGTGGTTCTACAGAGGAAAGAAGATATAGTCACTTGTCATGATTATATTTTTCACAATTAAATTTATTGTAGCTAACAGACACAAACATCACATGTATTGCCACTTCCCTCAAAAGGATTTTTCATTATGTTCCAGGTGCCAAAAATAAGTTGCTTATTAGTGCCAAACTAAAAGGTTAGTATAGTGTACTGGATATTAGTACATTTTCAGTCAGTAAAACATTTCGAGAATATCCAAAACTAGACCATATAAACAGAGTCTTGTGTAGCACTTCCATTTTTTTGTAGCTAATGACACTACCATGGGGATAAGTATTTGGAAAGCAAACATTTAATTGTTTATAGCAGTATACTTCAGGTGCAAGAATAATCACGTCTCATAATTCATGAGTAAATGGACAAAAGCGTTCCAAACAGTTTAATATATCTTTTTTATGACTGCATCTTGTATTATACCAATCATATGAACCTGACAATCAGAAAGAAATGGTTACAAAATTATTTTTTATCAAGAATAACAATACTTACCAAAATAGCAGTGCCTTCAGCTACTACTGTCTTTTATGCAGAACAAAATCACTAAGTTTTTACACTATTGCAGAAGTAATCATTTGCATCTTAGAGGTCTTTCTCACATGACAGCTCAGTAAAACATGTCTGCATCTGTATAATTTTAAACTGTACAGTAGGAGTTTTGTGTGAAATTTCATAACATTACAGTTCAGTATGAATAAGTTACCAAGACAATAATAACTCAACAGTTAAGTGTTGACAGGCCCCCCACATAGAGAAACAAGGTAGACTGCTTTCACTTTTTTTATCAACACAAAAATGAATTGAAATTTCAATGGCTCCACCTCAGATCTCCAAGACAGTGAGTAATTTGAAAATATGTGAAATGAGCAAGGTAATAAATACAACCAATTCTATAATGACGTATTTTTATTGACTCAGTAAAATTCTTGTGACTACTTAACACACTGGAATAAATCAAAAGTGGGAACAAACTGTAGGTGACATACATTTGGATATCTGATAGATCAAATTTTCAGTTGGCTTTGGTAGTGTGATATGCTCAACAGTAATGATAAAGTTCAGTTGTTGTGAATGATTTTATTCTGCTAACTCTGTAATAGATGATTAAAACATCTTCAGCGTTTACTATAGTGAATGAAACTCTGACTATTTCAAAGGATAAAATCATGTGTTCTAGGTTAATCTATAATTTAAAACTTTCTAAAATATTTTGAAATAAGTTAAAACCGCTGTTAAATAATTACTGTTGTTTGAGGGTGCCAAATTCATTATTGGTACACTTTCCTAAAATACAGTGGTTTTAGCAATGAATGGAATGATTATTAACACCTAAGTCATGTTCGAATGGGAAAGGATCCATCCAGCACTTTCTAGAGTCAGTTTCAAATGAACACATCGTATAGTTCAACGTTTCTGTTGCCCTTCCCCAGGAATATTTTTTTATGGTGTTGTAAACTGCTTAAAGTAAAATCACATAAGTAGCACGGACATGTAGACGAACGTTCGTATTTTAGCAGGAGGCATTATTTCGCAGAGCTTCTGTGGGTTCGCTATGGAAATATCCCGCTTGAGAGGCCTGCGGTAATTGCACTCGTTTCCTCCAACGTGTCATCTAAAAGCATTCATTTCAAAACACTGCTGCAGCGAAGAAGTACAAGTGTTGTAAAATAGTGTTACAGCGACGAAGCTAACGCTATGAAAGTCACGAAGGAAACACGGAAAAATCCCAATACTGCTACAGTGCTTAAGGACACTGCTAAGGCGGCCAAGGGAATGCGTTAAAAGACACAGATACTGCCAATCGGTAGAACACTGCTCGCTACTGTAATGAGCAAACAAACGCTGTAAACGACGTGGTTCAACTGGAAACCTGAGATCGAGACCAAAGACTATGGGAAGATCCCAAGGAATATGCGTAGTTGCTGCAGAGGGGGTGAAGGCGGGACTTGTTCCAGTACTTGTTCCTCACTGTGGAGGGGGGTGGATGGGCGGGATCTGTTCCCAGTGAAACCCTGGCGCTAACGATTCCTCCCTCAGCCGGATTCGCTGTCCACATTAGGCATCGTGCTCCCACCTACGATTTTCCCCTCGGCGACTGCACTGGCCATTTGCGCGGGCAGTCTGACTACAGAAAATGTGAAGCACGAATGACGCCCCCTGTTGCTATTTCTATGTGAAAAAAAATGGTCTAGAAGTCTTGCATACACCAGAAGACCGAATGTTTACATAGGCTTCCATTACGTAGGCAGTTACACAACATGTTATGTTCCTCTACACAGAAAGAACTCCATGCAGAAGCTATTAACCAGTAAAAATTGTATAATATCTATCAGTGACTCGTAAACAGATACTATGACAATTAGTTAATCTCTCAGTCATCGCTATCCGCTGTCAGTGCCTCTGTATGGGTCAGCCTTGGTTCCTTTTCTTAGGATGTTCCACAAAACACTAAATTGCATTTCAATACAAACAACAAAAGTATCCTAACAGAATATCCTCAAGATGTGAGCATCTTTCTATAAGACGACTGTGACTTTAATCTAGTATGGCGTTTATTGTCTCTATCTGAACAGGTAGCACTGCAACATGAGACAGGGACAAAACGTTTCTACCGCCCACTGGACCAAGTTCTGATGAGGCCCAGCATTCCTGAACTTCAGTGGTCGGAAGCGACCCGGTGCACAGTCTTTGGCGCCAGAATAAACAAATCCCGCGCCACCAGTCGCCTTTGGCGTAACTCTAGACAAATACAGTCGCAATTTTTGGCCCAGATCGGGACATATTTGATACAACAGTGGCCGTCCTCCACGGTGGACAATTAAACCTTTCATTTAATTCTGAACACAAGGACTTTAGAGCAGTTATATTACCAATCACAGCTCTAATCACTGTGGATTTTTTCCATCATTTAGAATAAATAGCTGCTTTAAATGTTCCTGAATTTGCAACAGTTTCCGTAAACGTTTAGAATCAGTGCAAAGTGTTATTTTATACTGCTTGGTATTGATACATTTTGGTGATTTGAAACAGTCAGACAGATTATCATACATTTCAAAGACATAAGCTGTAGCAGCAGCTGAGGGTGGCAGAGAACCAAATATCATATGTACTTGAATACCGCAACCAAGAGAGCGATTGAGGGTTCACATCGCTAAATACACGCTCACTGGTGTGAATACAGGGAGTGTGATGCATAGTTTTGTGAGCTTGAGAGCAAGTCTAGATAGAACTACGGCGTCTTTCTTATAAAATGCTTCACTGTGACTCCAACTACAGACTTTTGCTTTCCGCTGAAAGTCATATTTCTTGACATTATTCCTCAGTGACTTGAATAAGTGAGGACTGTCATAGGAAAAAAAATAGTTTTTCTCCATTCACTTCAAGAAATGGATTTTCAGAGTTAATCCCTAACAGTTTTCTCATTTTTACGTTATTTGTACCTTGTTCACAAACTACGGTTTTAGGTTATAGAACACTATCCTGAATTTGAACGAAAATGTTAATCAAAATATCTTTTATTATCTGCCCTGACATGACTTCTCAGGATAAATAATAACTTATTATTTGCTTACAATTTTATTAAAGAGCTTTGACCATCACTACAATGACTTTGTTACATAACTGGCAATCAGTTAACTTTCAATCATACTACTTTCTACACCAGTATCGTCAAAACCTTCAAATAAGTAATTTTATGCACTGTGGGTCAACAGTGACTTAAGTGACATTTCATCAAATACTACTGACAAAATTTTTTCCTCTGGTTAGATTTTTCAGCTTTTAGTTGTAACAAATCAAACACTAAGCTATTAATACCTGGCTTAAGCTCTGAAGTTTTCAACAAGCTCCTCAGTGTCCTTGGCGTAGGTAAAGAAAAATATTTCGTCTAAGACCTGTACGATTTTGGTGAACAGAAAGGAAGAGCCAAAGCAAATCTCCTGTCTTGTTCTGTACACCTTCTTCCCTTATGTTTCTCGTTTTTCATAATTTCCTGTAGTTTGATAAATTTGCCCGCCACATCATGAGAAACATTGCTTTTAGCAGCGCTGCACTTCATTACTTTGCGTTTTAAAATACATAACTCGGATCTCAGAGCACAAATCACTCCTTTCTGTCTAGATAATCTTTTCTGCTACATTCTCCACTTTAAAATTAATGGCAAACATTTTTCACACTTTTTTGCACTTTGGAGATGACACTATCGTCCACTTCAGCCTGAACGTCAGCGACTGATTCTCGTTCCTCCACTTCCTTTTCTCTCTTTCTCCTCTTTGGGCTTGGTCTGAAATTACTTTCCATTCTATTGGGAAAAACTGAAGGAACAGAGTCAGGCCAAATACTGAAACGAGTAGAAAAATTGTTAATGTAAAAGATCATTGGACAAGAAATAAATATAGCAATTTTATTGCTTTACAAACAATCCTTATCCGTGGCTTAGTAAATTCTTGTTCCTTAAGTTCTTCTCTAAAAAATGATCAGAGCATACTACGTGACTTCCACTTAAATGCTCTGGTCCTTCTTTTATAAATATTCCGCCAAGATATGTCCTCCTGCTACGAATAACTCACTATTTACATTTAGAAATTACAAAAGCCAAGTTAGATATAATAACTTTCTCAAATATAAAAAGTAGAACTAACCCACTGAAAGACACTAACCACCAATTTACATTAATACTTACATTGCTTTATTCCTCGGGAATCTGTAGAAAGACTTTCGATCACTTTGTTAGCAATAATCATTGCAAACAAGTATGGTTCAAATAACACCTCTACCAGCCATTTTCTGCTCATGAACAAACAGGAACTATCCTTCAGGTAAGGCCTCCTACGTATGTTTACACACCCCAACCTGTTAGTATTCATTACCAACCACGAGGGCATGCTGCAATCGCTGTCACACACCCAGCCATAGTTTCCGCTATTGTCTTTATAGGCTGCTTGCTTTCATGTTTACTTGCCAGTGACACACTATTTAATGTGCCAACTTCATTCGTCAACAATTGTTTTAAGATGTCTGCTTGCCAATATTGAGGAGTAATAAAGACACAGGGAAGCCGATTGCTGCAAACCACCACAATAGTTTTAATTTTTTAATTTTTTTGATGTAACAGCCCTGTGGTTTAAGATTTCAGCGAAATTGCTTACAGGTACTGTGGATTGTTATCGCTTCGTTTGTTGACACAATGACTTTGAAGGACGTGGAAACTTTAATTGTAGACTGAAGGGGTGTCACTGCATTAATAGCTAGTACAAGGGAGAGGGTGTACTGACGGGATGCGTGGAGCAAAAGCTCGTCGTAGGGCAAAAATTTTCACAGTTTCCAAATGTTGCGCGATTACTGGACGCGTGTGGAAAGCTGAAACATAATACTGAGTATTGCTTCTACACACACTTTCGAACACAAACAGTTTCCTTGTCGCTATGGATAAATTTGTCATATGTTTTTCGCTGTCCTCATCATAAGTGGAAATTACTGACACCGATAATAGTGAGAGGTATGTTCAGCCAAAAAATAAGGAACCTAAGAATACGTCTTCTTCGAGTTGCCGTAGTAAGCAAAAAATTTCAAAAAAACCGTCAGGTAGGTCATGCCAAGAAGGATGGAAAAACACATTTTCTTTGATTTATTACGGCAAAGAATGGACAAAATGTTCAGTAGTGTTTGAAAGAATGCTTTTGATTCCAGTGTAGTGCTTCTGTCACCAGCTGCTACTTCTGCAGACAGTGTAATACATTTGTTCGAAATGAATTTTCCCTGTGGAAACTGGCAATTGAACGTTTCAGAGTTCATGAAACACGCCTGTGACTGCTCTGGCAACTGCGGAACAAGGTACCAACGTGATATCCCTTAACTCAACATTTAAATTAGAAGATATGAAAGGTGCATGCAAGACGATTTTGAAGCTAATATCGTCCCTGCAGTTTTCAAGTCAGTAAGGAACATCAATTCGTGGTCACACCAATGAAGCATCAAATATTCATCAGTTGCTGCTGTTAGAGCAGAAGATGGTCCTGACTTGAAATCTCAGCGGCAGAGAACTTCAAGTAAGTGGGTCTCTTACCATATATAGAATGAAGTTGTCTCGTTATTATCCAGCCATGTGCAGCAAAACATCGTGAAGTCTAATAAGGAGGCACTACACTTTTCTCTTATTGTAGATGAGCCTTCCGACACATCAGTGAAGAAACAACTACCCAAATGTTTCAGATATGTCGATAAAAATCTTCAAATTAAAAAAGAAATTACAGGCTTCTATTAGGTAGCTTCAGCAAGTCTTAGGACATTGTTTGAGATCGTCCAGATGTCATAAGACGTTCATCCCTCGGCATAAAATACAGTCGCAGTCAATTTTATGATGGCGCAAGCAATGCCAGTGGACGTTCAACTGAATGTCAAAGTAGGATTATTCAGTTGCAGCCGAGACGTATATTTGTTCATTGTTCACAGCATAATGTGAATTTGGTAGTACCAGATGGGATGCTAGGTAATAAAGAGCGCGTCGTTTATGTTGGCGGCCGAGTTTAGGTTCGTTCTGCGCATCTGACGTCACAAAACATAGTCAGCCAATGAACAGAGAACGACGTTGCCAGATCTCGACTGCAGAGCAGAGCACGGACGAGTGTCTTCAGTTTTAGAAACGTTCAGTCATAAATACAGTACGGTAATAGAACAAAAGCAATGTCTTGATAGCAGACTTTCTTTTATAGAAAGTTTGGAAAAAGCATTCTTTATACCAATTGCTTCATATTCTATTAATTAATTAAACCAAACAAACAATAAAGACTCCTAATTCAGGCGATAGCAAGGAAAAGTGTTTGTATCAATCTCACGAACCGCTTTATCGCAATAAAGAACAGCGGTAATTGTTTATTTCCTATTGTACTTCGACGAAGTGTGAGTAGTTCATAGTCATACCAACAGTGGTTGTCAGTGTTTTGCGTGACGTGTTGTTACAGTCCTCCTGGAGTTACATCGTAGGCCGAGCTGCGTTAGCGTAACGGTTAAGGCGTTGGATTAGTAAGCAAAAGGTGAAGAGTTCAATTGTTTGAAATCGTCCAGGATGTCATAAGACGTTCATCCCTCGGCATAAAATACAGTCGTGGTCAATTTTATGATGGCGCAAGCAATGCCAGTGGACGTTTAACTAGATTTCAAAGTAGGATTATTCAGTTGCAGCCGAGACCTACACTCCTGGAAATTGAAATAAGAACACCGTGAATTCATTGTCCCAGGAAGGGGAAACTTTATTGACACATTCCTGGGGTCAGATACATCACATGATCACACTGACAGAACCACAGGCACATAGACACAGGCAACAGAGCATGCACAATGTCGGCACTAGTACAGTGTATATCCACCTTTCGCAGCAATGCAGGCTGCTATTCTCCCATGGAGACGATCGTAGAGATGCTGGATGTAGTCCTGTGGAACGGCTTGCCATGCCATTTCCACCTGGCGCCTCAGTTGGACGCTTCATCCAGTCCCAAACATGCTCAATGGGGGACAGATCCGGAGATCTTGCTGGCCAGGGTAGTTGACTTACACCTTCTAGAGCACGTTGGGTGGCACGGGATACATGCGGACGTGCATTGTCCTGTTGGAACAGCAAGTTCCCTTGCCAGTCTAGGAATGGTAGAACGATGGGTTCGATGACGGTTTGGATGTATCGTGCACTATTCAGTGTCCCCTCGACGATCACCAGTGGTGTACGGCCAGTGTAGGAGATCGCTCCCCAGACCATGATGCCGGGTGTTGGCCTTGTGTGCCTCGGTCGTATGCAGTCCTGATTGTGGCGCTCACCTGCACGGCGCCAAACACGCATACGACCATCATTGGCACCAAGGCAGAAGCGACTCTCATCGCTGAAGACGACACGTCTCCATTCGTCCCTCCATTCACGCTTGTCGCGACACCACTGGAGGCGGGCTGCACGATGTTGGGGCGTGAGCGGAAGACGGCCTAACGGTGTGCGGGACCGTAGCCCAGCTTCATGGAGACGGTTGCGAATGGTCCTCGCCGATACCCCAGGAGCAACAGTGTCCCTAATTTGCTGGGAAGTGGCGGTGCGGTCCCCTACGGCACTGCGTAGGATCCTACGGTCTTGGCGTGCATCCGTGCGTCGCTGCGGTCCGGTCCCAGGTCGACGGGCACGTGCACCTTCCGCCGACCACTGGCGACAACATCGATGTACTGTGGAGACCTCACGCCCCACGTGTTGAGCAATTCGGCGGTACGTCCACCCGGCCTTCCGCATGCCCACTATACGCCCTCGCTCAAAGTCCGTCAACTGCACATACGGTTCACGTCCACGCTGTCGCGGCATGCTACCAGTGTTAAAGACTGCGATGGAGCTCCGTATGCCACGGCAACCTGGCTGACACTGACGGCGGCGGTGCACAAATGCTGCGCAGCTAGCGCCATTCGACGGCCAACACCGCGGTTCCTGGTATGTCCGCTGTGCCGTGCGTGTGATCATTGCTTGTACAGCCCTCTCGCAGTGTCCGGAGCAAGTATGGTGGGTCTGACACACCGGTGTCAATGTGTTCTTTTTTCCATTTCCAGGAGTGTATATTTGTTCATTGTTCACAGCATAATGTGAATTTGGTAGTACCAGATGTGCGAAACTTTCTGATGATTCTTCGTGAATTAATATCATTTGTAAGACACAAGCCAAAAAAACTAGTGGTGTTTCAGTCTCTACAAGAAGACAATGATAATGGTGTTGCAGAAAATGTTCAGACTGACTTTGTGACCATTCTCTCATATGAGGTGGTGTGTCAGTGTACAATCAACTAAAATGGTTGAAAAATAATGATGACAATATCTCGCAATTATTGGAAGAAGTGTCAGAAGTAAATAGTTAAGTCGGTGGAATGGCTACCATATATATTTTCAGGCTTGCATCAATTTAGTTTTTTATTTCCGTGAAAATGTTAATTTCAGCTTTTGGGAGGATTGAGGAAATTCAATATTCCTTTCAGAAGAAACAGTTCTCATACTGGGAAATCAAAACATTGGTGGAAACACTGTCTGCAAGTGTACCTTCTAAAAGGAATATATTTTCTGAGTTGTGGAATGAAACGATTTGGAAAGGAGTCGAATGTAACATTCATAAACCAGTTGTGCACAGAAGAAGGAAGATGCCAAAAATGCTACGATGAAGATAGTGATTCTCATACTTGTCAAACGCTAGAGAAAATGTACAGACGAATATTTTTTTAAATAACTGACGTGGATGTGGATTCGCTAAATCGTATATTTGACTCAAATGTTTTGGAACTTATAATTTGAAGCTTTTGCCATCGCTCGAATTGGTGCTGATCAAATCGTGCAATTCTATGGAGCAGAATTGCGATGAAGATAAGCCAACACTGCATAGGGGGCATGTTTCTAGATCTGTGCAGAATGAAGGAAGACGAAGTGGCCAAGTTTTAAACATTAAAAATATCTTAAGTGGGGAAAAGAGTGGTCCCATGCGTGAAATGCTCATAGAATTTGTTATGTTTGTTCGGATAATTTTAACTATACCTATTACTTATTGTACCTCTGAGCAGTCGTTTCCAGCACTTACACGACTGTAAACTTTTTTTCTGTCAATAATGATAAATAAAGATTGAATGATTGGGCAATTTTCGCATGTTGATAAAGAAATGACTAAAATATTGATAGTACCAATATTGCAAACAAATTCATATGTGCAAATGACCTGAGAAGGAAAATGTTGTATAGTGAAAGTTAACATGTCATGATTATTATTTGGTGTAAACGGAGTTGTTTTGTAGTTCTTTTCACAAATAAATCTTTGCATATTTTTTTCTGCAATAAATTCAAACTATCTGATTTATAAGGATTTTTTTTTTCATTTTGATTTGTATGAATGTGTTATATTCTTTTAGTAATGTGTTGATAATATTGTTGCCTCTTACAGCCACTGTGCATGTGAATTGTTTAAAGTTAGCAATGCCTGATACAGATATAAGTGGTATCTTGTCAGTGAAATAAAAGTTGAAAAAAGACAAAAAATTTAACAGAGGAAGAATCGATTAATGTCACAATGACATATTTCGAAAATATTCGTTACAGTAACGTATCCTTATAAGGTAAACTCACTACCACGATAGTCCTTGCAGGCCAGGGTCTGTCACAGAGGCCTTTGTGTGGGCAGACACGTGGTCGGTGGGTCGCTGTTGTCCCAGAGTTGCCCCTCCATGTACTCATTTTAGACTGAGTAGAGCTCGGAAACGCACGGCCTGTGCAGGGCTGTAACATTAGGACCAGCAGTGCAGGCAAGCCTGGTACTTTGGCGGCTTCCAAAAAGTAAAAGATTATTGTTATTTCACTAAGAATTAAAAATCAAAATAAAATATTAAAATATATACAGATATCAACACAGAAATGTGTATATGATAAACAGTAAAGTCAACCCCATAGAAATGGTCAGATCAACACTGTTTCATAGAATCAGTCAACGCAAAAGTTTTAGCACAGACTACACAAAAAATCCTTGTCTTTGCCGTCTCTCGTACCACTCTGATTGCACCATGTTCCTTGCACCTCACAAAAGTATGGTACAGATTAGTTATAACAAAACAATGACAACAATCAATATGCATACTAAAATATTTCATTTAGATAAATAATCAGCCATTTTAGAAGTTTTGTGTACCGGAGACTGTGTAATGCACATGTGTCTGAACATTTAACTTTTTCCATATCTTTATTCGACAACACTGTCTATTATCCGGGAAGAACTAATGATGTAATAACGGCAAGTCCAGTCAGTTTAGAACAACGGTTACAGAAATTTGCAGTTTCACAAGTCAGTGGTATTATGAAGAGAGAAGTTATAACAGGAAGTATTAAGGCGAAGAAGAGGATAGTAGCAAAATCGCTATAAATGTAATTAGGCCTGTTAATATGGTGGACTATACAAATGACCGCGCAGATTATCAGTTATAACTAAAAAGTTGTTTGCCTGACAAAATCCTTCAGCTTGGAGGGAAGTGGTTCGAGGTGGGAGGTGGCCCGTCTGGAGGCATGCGTTGTTTTCAGTTCGTGGTGTAAGAAGATCACATTTGAGGCCGGTATGTATTCATAACTAACAAGAAGTCAGAACGGGTGAATAGGGGCTTGAGCTCATTGTAAATATGAATGGAATCGAATAACATAGCTTTTCGGGGACTTAGGGAGAAAACAGGAAAATCCAACAGTGTAAGCTGTTTAGGAACCAGCAGATTTCTCGCAAAGTAGAATCTGGTATTACTCGATCTAATATGTAAACGAAAATAGGCCTATACGCAAAAATACCTTAGCCCTTCAATTCAGAATATCCTATCCTGTGCCGTTGAAAAAATTATTAGTGATAATAATGATGCCTTATAATTTCATATTATTACACATGCAACATATCACACTACAAAAAGAAGTTAACTCAGATATTTAGATATGTTACAGTGGAAAGCCGTGTCACATGAAGATAAATGAAAGCTTTTTAAGTTTTCATGAAGATGAAGGTGCGTTAGGACCAGAAAAGGATATGCTAAGTCCAATAGATGAAAGGGGACTTTTTAACTCAATGCTGCGGTTAGGGTGCCAAGATGTCAGCCATACACAAAGTGACAGAACGAGAATTCAAGAAAGACAAAAGACTGCAAAATATGTGCATTGTGAAGTGCTCACTTTATGTGTAACAACATATAAAGCTTCGTCCGACACGTTGGTCTTCGTGAGACCAGTCTGTAAAAGCCCTCCGTTATGCTTACGTCTATTAGGCTACTTAAGGCCCAGTAAATAATAATACTGACATCTAAGTAAAGGGAAGCCAACGGTCCTCCCGCAGTGGTAACGCCGGTTCCCGTCAGATGACTGAAGTTCAGCTCTGTCGGGCTGAGGGATGGGTGACCACCCAGTCTGCCGAGCGCAGTTGGCCAGCGGTGTACACTCAGCCCTAGTGAGGCCAACTGAGGAGCTGCTTGGCTGAGAAGTAGCGGCTCCGGTCTCGTAAACTGACATACGGCCGGGAGAGCGGTGTGCTGACCACGTGCCCCTCCATAACCGCATGCAGTGACCCCTTTGGTCTGAGGATGACACGGCGGCCGGTCGGTAACCGTTGGGCCTTCCAAGCCCTGTTCGAGCGCAGTTTAGTGCAGCTTTAAGTAAAGAGAAGGAAGAGAACAAGCGGTTCTTTCGGAAAACCAATTAGAGAAATGTAAATTCATTTTTCAGATAGCGCTGCAATAAAATCTCTGCAATTTAGCATCTCAAATATTGCAGTGGGAAAACGTAGAGCTTGATAAAGCGTGTATTCTTGTTCAGATGCAGCTGATAATTTACCTTGCTATCAGTAAAATTTTTAAGAAGGAGTGTCATACGCTACAACTTTGAAGAAGAAGTGGGACATTTTAATGGCAAATAAAAGAGCAAATTTCAGGGTATGCATAACGTTAACTATTTCTTCGAAATTGTTTTCACAACATTTAGAAATTCTGTTTCCGACGAAGAGACTGCAGTAGTAATTCTTCGAAATGAATGTGAGGAGGATTTATCCAGTAAATTTCCAGATCAAAAAAGCTCAGAAATAAGAAATAGCCTCATTAACCTGGACAGTTAATTGACAGAACTGTCAGTAACAGAGAATTCAATCTTAGCTATAGCGTTCCAGATTAGTGTATAAAATGTTGCCTGTTTTTAACTATTCCTTTTGCTGTTTCTTCAGCTGAATGCTTATTTTTGAAACTCGTAAAGAATAGTCTGTGGAGTTCTATGACCCAAGACAGAGTTAGTGAACTCAGCCTCCACAGTATTCAAAATGATCTGTTGATGCCAGTGAAGTAATCAATACCTTCCATCACAGAAAGTTCACTCCATGGTCCAGATTCTCTAGAGGTCAATGTGATTACAATCGGGTTTTATACGTACAAAGCAATCAAACAATAGATAGATCTATAGGTCTATGCTTGTTGATAGTGACTGCCAATCACTATAATGTATTTAATTTATAAAAACATTTATAACTATTAATAACTTTTGTTTAATACTTTGAATATAATAAACGAATGACCTCTTTGTTTATATTACATGGGATTTTACAATACACTCCAATTGCTATTTTTAACCGCTGCAATGAAAGTTACATTAATTAATGATAAGTTGTACATTTATGTTAGGGGGTCAGGATTTTTATTTTTGTAGGCGCGCCCATATGGTATACATTGCGCCTCTGAGTCTGTAGGTTCGTCCAAATACATTTGAACGCCAGTTTGATGTCATTTCCGTTGGATTTAAGTCTGCTGCCTTACCGATTGAGCTAGCGCAGTCTCAACATACTCTAATAGTACTGGTACACTTTTCTGTATCACAATACAGATCTTTGACACAGGCAGTGTTCATAGAAGATTATAAAGGAAAGAGAAGCATTTTAAAATCTATCAAGGCTCCCCAGAAAACATATACTACATTCCGCCATTGATAGACACCCACCTATGTTTTCGAAAGTCGACGCCCTTGAATAGATATGCTAGAATGATTAGTGTTCGCTTCATGTTTGTCATGGGCAATGCTATACAGTTCGCTTGCTACTTCTGCGACCAGTTGTATGAAGGAAGCATTTAGCCTTGGGTTGAGACAGTAAATAACCTCAGAACAAGCTTGACCTGAAAACAGGATCCTGCTTGACGCAAAAATCCGCGCTCCAAACTCAGGTTCACTTGTTGAGAAGTCCCATGCCTTCTTTTGCATTTCGCCTCTCTTTTTCACCAATTTTATTAATGTTTTGTACCATTCCACGGTCGAAGATGAGAGTATTTGTACTGATGTCTCAAATTACTTTTCACTTGACTGCTATGCATGTTGGGAACTGTGTGTGGTCTTGCTTTTAGTTTTCTCTGCTACTTCCCTGGGTGGCTTGTGGCGAGGCGGGCAGCGGAGGACGCGACACACTGCATATTCCTGAGGGGCAGGGGTGGGGGGGTCAGCACTTCTGCAAATACGGAGAGGGTCGTACAGCAATGGGCTTGAGCGCCTGGCGGGGCAACTGACCTCGGTCAAGTTTCGCCTGTTGTATGGACGGCGAAACGACCTGCGAGCTGTCTCAGTGTCGCCCCAGTTGTGTGTTTACCGTCCCTGTGCGTCTGGAACGAAGGTTGTTGGCGCTGACTGACTGTACTGTCTTCATGATTCTGAGAATTCTTGCAGTCGGTGCACTGGTGGGAGAGACTGTCTGGCGCCAGATGGCCGGTGGTCTTGCCAGGTTGTTTTCTGTAGCCGGTAAAACGGCAAGTTCATTGCCCCCAGCTAAATAGCAGAGGCATGGTTGTTCAACTTAAACTGAGGCCAGTTGACGTCACAAAGACCTGCTCAAAATTGGAGGGAACGGAAGCTAATGGCGCGAATGATGTACTGACATAGTGTGGAGGAATTATGGAATCAATGTTGAATGCTGATTCGCGGCTTTTCGAGGGTAGTGGTGAGCTGAGTAACGTTGGATTCGCTCTTGCGTTGCACGGGCGCATGGCATCCGGGATCTGATGTTCATGAGAATCGGACGATCTTGCGACTTAGTCTCACTCTTTCGGAATCGTTGAGGAGTATGACTGCGGTCATATTCCAGTTTCGTTCTGCGCCTTAAGGTGAAGATTCTTACTCCTCGTTTTCGTACCTGTACCGACAGGGCGAGTTTAGGAGCATTTTCTGTGCCTCTTCCTGTAGATACATCCTTGTGCATCCAGGAGTTTCCCTGCTTCGCGAGCAGAACTTAGAATTCTCGGACATCATTCGAGGCCACGGGTTGAAACAGAGTTACTGCAAGGCAGGAGTCGGCGCCTACATCGTCAAAACGCTGCCTACCGACCACGTGCAGCGGGTTTCAGGTCTGGTAAAGTATTTTACGGCTCCAGCACTGCAGGACATGTCGTTTCTGCACAGAAGTCCTCGGCAGCTTTGCTACAAGTCCACCTTGTTTGTTTCCCCATGTGTTCCCATTTGAGCTCTCACTATTAATCGCGACTCTGCATTGTAGTCGGGGGAGTAATATTTGATTAATTATAACCTCCAGTCATTATCGTCAATCTATTGCATCACAGAGAGTAGGAGCCCCTTGTTCTCGAGCCAACCCTTATTATCACAATAGTTCAGTATACCCTATCGTTTAGCCAACTGTTTGTATCGACAGCCAAGTACCTTTGTGTTCTGATTTATAATAAATCTCACTGTAATGTTTAATCAGCATAGCGTTTCGCAGATAAATGCAGAATCCCATTTCCTGTCATTTAATATGATAAAATTCCTTTCTTTAATCAGTAGATTACTATTTTTATTGTGAGCATGCACTCATTTTACCAACTAGCAGGGTCCACCACCAACTCCCTTCGTTACCGTTGTGCACATAATTAATTAGGTGGTAGGTAAGGGGGGGGGTCGAGTGCATTTCTGGTTTTCATGCAAAATTCGCCAGAATTAAAGAGTTACAAACTCTTCTCCACCCTGTCACCTCCCACTGTAACTGCCAGTTTATAGTGTAGTGGCATTGCTAAACATCGCTTTTGCTTTTAACAAAAAGGAATAGAAATAATGAAAAATTATTATTAACACCAAAAATGGTAAGTAAATACATGACTACCCCATTCCCACCTCGCTGATGTCCGAAATACTTTCCTTAAAGAAATTACCGACGACCGTTTGTATGTAATGATTAATCTCATAACAGTTGTTGGGAGATGACTGGCAATTTAGCTGATTAGTTCAAAGCACTTAACTATTCACTGCAAATATTTCGAATTTTCCTTTCTTACTCTGCTGTTAAGTATGGGAATTCTGACAGCAACCAATAACGATTCACCATCTCTTACGTATGGTCTCTCTTGGCGCGATTGGCAGCAACTACGGAGTTCGTATCAAATTTTTTACTACCGAATACTGCTAAGGGCAATACTACATGTGTTGATGAATAGAACGTAAGAAAGTATTTAGCGATATGCCACTAACGACGTCCAATATCTCAGCTTTGTCGCTGGATCAGAGGTTGCGTCATGCACTGCACTGCAAAATATCTCACGTCAATTCTGGGAATCTTCTTCAGTTAAAACTTCCGGGCTGAGAGGCCGTGGTCGACGTATAAAATTTCTACCTGACGTTTCGTCTCCAGCTGCGGGAGGCATCTTCTGAGGTCGTCCGGCTACTGCCACTGAGGCTCCAGGTACTCTCGCGTTTACAGAGCGCATGGAGGACGCCACCATTCGTCACTTGATGCCGACGATATGCCTAACTTTGGAAGGCGTCATCATTCTCGATTAAAAGCAATCGATTGTCATTCTGCTGGCGCAACGTCGACATCTATATTTTGTCTAACTTTAAAACTTTCTCTTTTCTATTAAAATTGTTATGGTGTTTGTGAATCTCTATTGCTTCTCTATACATGCGCGCATGATTATGGGATGTTCCTGCTAGAACGCTTGTCTCATTAAATTTAATTTCGTGATTCCCATTTCGAAAAACATGCTCAGCTACGGCCGATTTCTCGATGTGTCCTAAGCGACAGTTTTTTTTATGTTCGGTTAAGCGGATGTTTACACTTCTTTTCGTTGTTCCAATATATATCTGTCCACAACTGCATGGGATTTTGTGTACCCCAGGTGTTGCTACGGGGTGTCGGGCGTCTTTTGCAGCTCTTAAATATTCCTTAATCTTCTTGGTGGGCCCGAAGATTGTTTCGATCCCATACTTGGCCAGAACTTTCCCGATACGGTCCGTGACTTTATTAATGAACGGTAGGAAAACTTTTCCAGTAGGTGACCGTTGTTGCTCTGGACTTCTGGCTTCTTTTCTTCTTTGATGGAGGGCTCGATCAATTTCCTTGCTAGTATATCCATTTTTTATGAAGGCTGACCGTAAGTGATTTAGTTCATTTTGTAAGTAAGCCGGCTCGCAGATTTTGTTGGCTCTGTCCACTAAGGTTTTCATGACACCTCTTTTTTGCCTTGGATGATGGTTATATTCCTTGTGGAGGTATCGATCCGTGTGAGTGTTGTTTCTATATACCTTGTGGCCCAGCGTCCCATCCACCCGTTTCATTACCGACACATACAGGACATTGAGTTGACCGTTGCTCTCTTTCTCCATCGTAAACTGTATCTTCGGGTTAATACTGTTCAGATGCACCAAGAAGACATCCAACTCTTCTTCACCGTGTGTCCACACTACAAATGTGTCATCAACATAGCGGTACCATTTAGCAGGCTTTTTCGGAATCTTTTTCTTCATTTGTTGCTAGTTTCTCCGCTGCACTGGTCGTAACGATAAATACATCAACACTACCATGTCATTCCATTCCATACTATTGAAACCATACTATACTCTTCGTTTTTCAAGCTTTCTGAAACAGTGATGGGCAAAATTCTGTGTGCAACAACCCTACACGATTTGAATTCCATCGTTTCATTTCGTTCATTTTACGGATATCTCAGCATTCGGGTGTGTCCACTGAAAACGACGACCACGACCAGACCCAGTTAGCTCCCCACATGTTCCACGAAAGGACGAATCCACTGTTGGAGGTAAATAACAAATCGTTTATGCTGACGTTTCGCTTGGACAAAAACACTGCAAAGCAGTTGCAACTAAGGTTCAGAGACTATCTGATGAAACCAACCAAAAGAAACCAGCCATTGACTGCAATGCGCATGCTGCTCTTAACTTTAAGATTTCAAGCCACAGGAACCTTTCAAATGGTAGTTGGTTACCTGTTTAAATTAAACGTAGCAGCAGCTTGCAGAGCTGAAATGATAATTAAATCAAGACCCTAAGCTGTCGACACGCGTTGATATACATCAACGTGGCCATCTGAAAATGTGTGCCCAGCCGGGACTCGAACCCGGGATCTCCTGCCTACATGGCCGCCGAGGGCTCAGAGGATAGTGGGACTGCAGGGATTTGTCCCTCGCACTCTCCCCGTGAGACCCACATTCCCAGCTTAATGCCCACACACTACATTCGTAGTGTCTCTGCCAACTGCACTCATTACTCGCCGCAGACAATCTTACCGTGTCCCGTAAGAGTTGGGGCAATGCGTGTGCATCCAGCACAGACGAAGAAGGCCAATGGCCGGTTAACCTTAACTGTATGAAGATGGTATCTGTTCTTTCGGACATACCATCGGTGACCATGCAGCTCACTTAGAATGAAATGCTAATTAAATGAAGACCCTAAGCTGTCGTCAGGCAGAGTTTTCCACAAGGTATTAATCAAACTGCTTATGGGTAAAAAATGGCGCTACAAACACCCAACATCGATTTGTTGTAGACTCGTAGCACATATTCTGAGATCAAACTTAATGTGGTGTCTTGAACAGAATGACCTTCTCAAAGCCAACAAGCATGTATTTCGAAAACATCGATGATGTGAAACCTGACTCACACTTTTCTCACATGACATCAACAAGGACATTGGATCAAGGCAAGCTGGAAAATGCAGTATTTGTTGATTTCCGAAAAGCATTTGACTCAGTACCACACCTACACTTATTGTCAAAAGTACGTTCGAATGGGATAACAAGTGAAATTTATGACGGGACTGAGGACTTCTCGGTAGGGACGACACACCATGTTATCTTCGATGCAGAGTTATTGTCAGATGTTGAAGTAACTTCAAGTGCGCCACAGGGAAGTGTGCTGGAACCCTCGCTGTTGATGCTGTATATTAATGACCTTACAGACAACACTAATAGCAAAATCAGGCTTTGTGCCGATATTGCAGTTATCTATAATGAGATACTATCTCAAAGAAGCTACACTGATAAGATTTCATCATCGTGCAAGGATTGGCAAATTGCTCTAAATGTTCAGAAATGTAAAATTTCAGACCACAAAATGAAGAACCGTACTGTCCTATTACTCTAATATAATGAGTCACTGTTGAAGTCGGCCGCCTCATACAAAAACCTGGGTGTAACATTTCGTATGGATATGAAATCGAATGATCAGATAGATTCAGTCGTGGGTAAAGCAGGTGGTAGACTTCGGTTTACTGGTAGAATACTGGGGAAGTGCAGTCAGTCTACAAAGGAGATCGCTTACGAATCACCTGTGTGACCAGTTCTAGAATACTGCTCAAGTGTGTGCGTGAACCGTACTGAGAAGGGCAGCATGAATGGTCACAGGTTTGTTTAATCCGTAGGAGAGTGTAACAGGGGTACTGAACGTTATGAATTGCAAGGCTCTTGATAACTATCCCGAGAAAGTCTATCAACAAAGTTTCAAGGGAAAACTGGGGAAGTGCAGTCAGTCTACAAAGGAGATCGCTTACGAATCACCTGTGTGACCAGTTCTAGAATACTGCTCAAGTGTGTGCGTGAACCGTACTGAGAAGGGCAGCATGAATGGTCACAGGTTTGTTTAATCCGTAGGAGAGTGTAACAGGGGTACTGAACGTTATGAATTGCAAGGCTCTTGATAACTATCCCGAGAAAGTCTATCAACAAAGTTTCAAGAACCGGCTTTAAATAATTACTCTAGGAATATACTACAACCCCCTACTTATTGTTCATATGGGGGTCGTGTGGATAAGATTAGAACAATTACAGCACGCCCACAGGCGTTCAAACAATCATTCCTCTCGTGTTCCATAGGTGAATGGAGCGGGAAGAAACCCTAATAACTGGTAGAATGGGATGTAACCTCTCCCATGCACCTCACGATGGTTTGCAGAGTATATATGTAGATGTAGAAGGAGATTTTTGCCAAATACAGCATTTTCCTGGCGTTTCAGGTGCTCTTGACCGTACTCAAATCTCCATCAATCGCTTGGCGGTGACAGTGGTCGCACGGGATCGCCGCGCGGTCTCAGGCGCCTTGTCACGGTTCGCGCGGCTCCCCGTCGTCGCAGGTTCGAATCCTCCCTCGGGCATTGGTGTGAGTGATTTCCTTAGCGTAAGTTAGTTTAAGTTAGGTTAAGTAGTGTGTAAGCCTAGGGACCGATGACCTCAGCAGTTTGGTCCCATAGGACCTTACCAAAAATTTGCAAAAAAGTTTTGGCGATAGTGCTGAGATATTTAGAAATTGTCACGTGTGATTTTATGTAGAAGCGATGTCAGTCGCTCAGCGGCTAGATGACCAGGATCTGCCCATGACAGCAACATTTACGGAAACTCACATGTACACGTTCAGTTAAGAACAAGAGAAATTCTGGAAGACATACTTCTGGGAGACAGTGACTGTCAGTGAAGGAGATATTTGCTGACGTCGGTACTTCGGAAGAAACGGCGGCTGAGCGAATCTGTAATCGTCCCCACGAGAAGACCAGACCAGAAGTTGAAAGAATGTTTGGAGTGGCGAAAAGGCGGTTTCCCTGTTTGAGTTTAGGACTCAGGATGAAAGTAAATCGTGCAGCAGTTACAATAGTTGCTGTTGTGGATTGGCAAGAGAGCCAACCCGGTTTTGACAGGAAGCCGAAATGCACGCGTTTTAGCTCACGCAGGCTGGCGTGAGGTCTGGAACAGGACAAGGAAATTAGACTGTAGAAAAAACTGATGTAGCTGTGGAATACTTAACTTTAGTCCATAAATGGTGAACATCGCTCTTGACGGTACATTATTCATAATCTCAATAGTAACTGGTAATGGCGCCTTGCTAGGTCGTAGCAAATGACGTAGCTGAAGGCTTTGCTAACTATCGTCTCGGCAAATGAGAGCGTATTTTGTCAGTGAACCATCACTAGCAAAGTCGGTTGTACCACTGGGGCGAGTGCTACTAAGTCTCTCTAGACCTGCCGTGTGGCGGCGCTCGGTCTGCAATCACTGATAGTGGCGACACGCGGGTCCGACGTATACTAACGGACCGCAGCCGATTTAAAGGCTACCACCCAGCAAGTGTGGTGTCTGGCGGTGACACCACAGTTGCAAAATTTGTCTTCCACAATATGGCTGTCAATGCACCAGAGCGGCTACCTGAAACGATGACTACGTATTTGCTGGGAGAAGAGTGTGCGCAGAAATTCCAGCATCTGCAGAACATGAAGACAACAGAGATAATTATGGCGTGAGGGCGGCGTTTATTAACAATAATTTTATGTAAAAAGTTTTTGAAAAAACTGAATAAATGTGAAAAGTTTCAACTTGAAAGGCAGATTTTCCTTCCGTTTCTGCTGGTTATTTAATTCCCCATCAGAAGAAGAACACCACGAATAATATTAAAAACTGCCTTCTGCATAACAAATTGGTCTCAGAAAATTGATTAGATTGTATTAAGATATATACAAAACCCCACATATAATTCCAGGATACGAATCAGTCTACAAAGAAATTAAAACAGACTACATACCCCAAGGAAATGAAGGTAACAGCGGTCACAATGCAATGCGTGCGAAATTTATTGACAAGGTATGTATCGAACATTACAAGACTGGAAGAAATTTACAGTGTGTCAGTTTAAAAGTCTGATAATCTTTTAATTTCTTCAAGTTCTAATTCTTTAATTTCTTTATGTATTTCGAGGGTTTCCATTCTTATTTCATGTTCTGCAAGAGAGCACTATACTTTGATTTTATGTTCACGCTCGAGGCATGCAAATCTTTGATTCCCAAACTGGAATTTCTTATCGAGAATATTTTCTGTTCTTTCGTACTTGCAACGAGAGTCTGACACCGCAAGAGTGGTTTGAAAAGTTCTCGGAGTCACCACGAGAGGTCAGCTCTAGCGCAACGACTTGTTCACGCGATATTCGTTGGGCTGTTGACGTCGTGGTGAATTTATATGTCTTAAGCGTCGAAGTATCAGGTATTTGGTAACGTTCAATATTAAGATTTAATTGATATTCCTTACGGTAAATAAAGTTCTAGTTCCAACAGAACTGACAATATGGTAGTCAAACCTACTAACGATGCTGGCATACATTGCCTTTTCTTTCTACCCACAGGCATTAAACCTTATGCCCACCTTTAATTCAAGCTGGCCAATACTGTTTGATGAGATCTTGACGCCAGTTTAAGTTTAATATTTATGCAATATGGTTTAAAGTATTCTTCCATAGGCAAATAAGTTTGACCTTGTTGCACTAAAGAATCTTTCTTAATGAAAACTATAGCGTTTTCCGCGTGGTCATGCTGTATACAATGTAACCTTTGAGATATTATTCCTATCTAAGGTTAGGTAGCAGACTATATTTTGTAAATGCTTGACCTATATCGCTCAATAGTATATAAGTTTGTTGGCAGTGTCGTTGTGCACCCTGACACACCCTACCTTAAACATTAGGTGCTTATTTCTTGGTAGTCTATGTGAGAATTTCACCAAGCTCATAATAATCCTCATCCTAAATAGTTAATAGCCTTACAGGAAATATCCTAAACAGGTAATATCTGATATTTATTTTATTGTATTTCAATTCCCCATCGGGGCGGGCTGGCAGCAGCATATGCGCTGCTCTTCAGCCGAAAGACATAGAACAAACAATAGAAGACATTTAAAAATAACAAAGGAGAGAATATGGCAAACATAGATATAAAAAAGGGGGAACATCATGGAAGGCAATAGACAAAAAACGGGGTGACCGTAAAATGGAGATAAAAAACTGTGAAAACTGTTTAAAAGTAGCACACACAAAAAGTCACACACTGCGACAATTAAAAGAACACAAGGCACAGTATGACTGGAGCATAAAAGGTATCGACGCATGGCGTAGCACATAACAAACACTGACCTCAAGGCAGTACACAATTAAAATCACACCTCTTGACACACAGGAGAAACAGCACTAAACACAACACTGACGTGGTACACTGACGATGATCAAAACAGAGGATCGGCCAGGCGCAAGGAGATGAGGGAGACTGGAAGAAGGGAGGGAGGGGAAGAGATGGGGGAGATGAGCGGGGGGGCGCGCTGAAGAGGGTCAGGTAGGGAGGGATGTGGGAAGGAAAGAGGCAAGTGTGGGGTGCAGGGTCTCAGGGGAGGGGGGGAAGGAGGAAAATCCGCTTTGGGAGAAGGAGGGAAGAGGAAAAAAGGAGGCCCTGGGGAGGGGGGGGGGAACAAGGCCAGGTTATAGTTGGAAGGAAGGGTAGATGTCATGGCGAAGTTCGTCATCCGGGAGGGGGAGGTGTTGGAATTTGCCCTGATGAAGGAGATCGAGGGTGTGGAGGTGGAGAGAGGGAGGGATACAGTGATAGAGGTGCGGCAACAGGCGGGGGGGTGGAGAGGAAGGAGGAAACCAGAGGGTGGGGTGGGTCAAGCCTGCGGACAATGTAAAGCATGCGGAGATGTTGGAGGAACAGGAGGAGGATGGGGATCAGTTCATACAGGAGCCGTGTGGGGGAAGGAAGGCGGATACGGAAGGCAAGGCGGAGCGCATGGCATTCAAGGATTTGGAGGGCCTTGTAAAAGCAGGTGGGGGTGGAGGTCCAGGCAATGCTGGCATAACAGATGATAGGACGGATGAGGGATTTGTATATGTGGAGGATGGTGGAAGGATGCAATCCCCATGTCCGGCCAGATAGGAGTTTCAAAAGGCGGAGGCGGGAATGGGCTTTCTGCTGGATGGTTTGGAGATGAGGGGTCCAGATGAGGTGTCGGTCAAGGGTGAGGCCAAGGTATTTCAGGGTGGGGGTGAGCTGGATGGGACGACCATAAAGGGTGAGGTAGAAATCATGGAGGCGAAAGAAGCGAGTGGTGTGACCTATGATGATTGCCTGGGTTTTGGAGGGGTTGAGATGGAGGAACCACTGGTTACACCAAGTGGTGAACTGGTTAAGGTGGGTTTGGAGAGTACATTGAGGGTAGGATAGAGAGCCAGGAAGGCGGTGTCAGCAGCATACTGGAGAAGGTGGACTGGTGGGGGTGGCTTGGGCATATCAGCTGTGTACAAGAGGTAAAGGAGAGGGGAGAGGACAGAACCCTGGGGGACGCCAGCCGTGGGATAAAAGATACGGGAGTTGGTATTGTGGAGGGTGACATAGGAAGGACGGTGCGAGAGGAAGGAAGCTACCAGACGGACAAAATTGAGAGGCAGGGCGTAGGTTTGGAGTTCAAAGAGGAGACCGGGATGCCATACATGGTCATATGCATTTTGGAGGTCAAGGGAAACAAAAATGGCGGAGCGATGGGAGTTGAGCTGGAGGGACACAAGGTGAACAAGGTTGAGGAGTTGGTCTTCAGCAGAGAAGGAGGGTCAGAAGCCACACTGGGTAAGGGGGAGTAGGTGGTGTTGAGCAAGGTGCTGATGGATACGGTGGGAGAGGATGGATTCAAGGACCTTACTGAAGACGGAGGTGAGGCAGATGGGACGATAGGAAGAGGTGGCAGAAGGGGGTTTGTTGGGTTTGAGGAATAAGAAGATGTGGGAGGTCTTCCACAGGTCAGGGTAGAAGCCAGTAGAGAGGATGACATTATAAAGATGGGCGAGGACAGTCAGGAAGGAATAGTGGCTTTCTCAAAGGTGACTGTAGGTGACACAGTCGTGAGCAGGGGCCGTGTTGCGTTTGGAACGGAGGATAAGTTTAATTTCTTGTGCTGTGATGGGAGTGTTTATGTTGGAGGGGGGCAACTGCCCCAAGTACTGGAGACTAGGAGCAAGTGGAGCGACCGAGGTATCGGCACGTTCCATGACGGTGGGGAAAAGAGAATAATCAAAGTGGGGATCATCGGGGATGGAGATGACCTCGGAAAGGTGGGAAGCAAAGTGGTTGGCCTTACTGAGGTTGTCAGAAAGGGGGCGATCGTTATGGAGAAGGGGGTAGCGGGGAGTGGAAAGGGAACCAGTAAGGCGATGGAAGGCGGACCAGTACTTGGAGGCGTTGATAGGGAGGGTGGTGTTGAGTCTTGTGCAGGTCTGGCTCCAGTCTTGGCGTTTCGTTGCTGTAATAAGGTTCCGTACATGTCACTGTATTTGCCGGAGGCGTTGGAGTGTATCCCTATCACGAGTGCGCAGGAAGGAGCGATAGAGGTGGCGGGATTCACGGAGGAGGAGGACAGCCCGTGGAGGGAGCGTGGGACGGTGTGGGTGGATGGTTTTCGTAGGAACATGGGCCTCCACAGCATCAGTAATTACCTTCTGAAGGAAGGACGAGGCGTGGATGATGTCATCAGGATGGCGATACGTAAGAGGGTTGCTTTCGACCTGGGTGGAGATGGAGTCCCGGTAGGCATCCCATTTGGCACGGCGATAGTTATGGACGACCTTGGGAGGGGGTGCAGGGTGCGGAGCTGGAGGGGGGTGGTGAGCAGACATTATGGTGAGAAGGACAGGGAGGTGATCGCTACCTATGGGATCAAGGACGGCGACAGTGATACGCCCAAGGAGGTTGGCGGAGGCAAAGACAACATCGGGTTTGGTGTCACTTTCGGGTCGGGTGTGCTGGGGAAGGGGAAAAAGGTCACCTTGGATTGTGGAGAGGATCTGATGCCACCGCCGAAGGGCAGCAGGAGTGCAGCTATGGATGTTGAGGTCGGCGGCAATCACATAGATGGAAAAGGTGCGGTCAATGTGCGAGATGAAATCATAAGGAAGAGGAGCAGTGGAGCAGACATAGACGGTGGCACAAGTAATGGTGAGGGAGGGGAAGAAGATGCTATGGATAAGGTGTTCAGTGGGGTCATTGAGGAGAGGTTGCGGCCGGATGGAGATATGCTTAAGGTGGCCAATCGTGACTCCACCCTGCGCACGAGGACCAGGAGCGTCAGTGCGGTGGAGGATATTGGGAGAGGTGCGGATAGAATTGTGGGGCTGGAGAAAGGTTTCGTTCAAGAGGAAGGTGTCGACCTCGTGGTGGGAGAGGGTGTGCATGAGGAGGTATTTGTTGGAGCTGAAGGAGCGAATGTTCTGGAAGAGGATGTGATTCTCGTGCCGCACCATGGGGGGAAGGAGGGGGGGAAGAGAGGGAAGGGAAGAGACTTAAACTAGGGTGTTGAGGCGTGTGAAGGTGAAGTGGGCTTGGTTGTGGGAGTAGGTGGCGAAGGTGTTCAGGTGGAAAACAGAGCGAGCGGCAAGGGAGATTTGTTGGAAGGTGTGGGGGCACTGAAAAGGGTGAACGTTTTGGAGCACAACGGTAAGGAACCAGATGATGTCCTCGGCCGTGAGGGATGGACGGAGGGAATTGTTGGGATGGACAGGGGGATCGACGGGACAAACTGGGACTGTAAGCTCAGGGGTGGCTGGAGGGGGTTTAGCTTTACACTTGTGGGAGTAGGTGGGATGGGGGCCATTGCAGGTATTACAGGAAGGAGGAGCAGCGAGGTTGGGGCAGTTCTTAAGAAAGTGGGAGGCCTTGCAATGGGACAGGTGGGGGGGGGGGGTTTGCAGTTGGGAGTCAGGTGGTCATTGTACATCAGGCACCACTGGCAACGGTAAGATTGGGGAGGGGATTTGGAGGATTCGACAGGGTGGCGACGGTGGTATACTAGGGCACCCTGGGTGAGGAGATGGTCAATGGATGGGGCGGACTCAGAGAACACCTGCATGAGGTAGGTGGGACCAGAGGCATTGTGGATACGGCGGGCAGAGCGGAGTTCCAGGTCCGGGTGGGAGTTCAGTTCTGCTAATATCTGATACACTAGAGTGTGTATTTCAACGATTACTGTGGCATAATCTGTTTAAATGCATAGGGGTCTTGAACCCACTACTAACTAATGATTAACCATTTCCATTAAGAGTTTTGTTCCACGTCACCCTTGTGACTAGATAGAGGGTGGTCCATTGATAGTGACCGGGCCAAACATCTCACGAAATAAGCATCAAACGAAAAAACTAGAAAGAACGAAACTCGTCTAGCTTGAAGGGGGAAACCAGATGGCGCTATGATTCGCCCGCTAGATGGCTCTGCCATAGGTCAAACGGTATCGACTGCGTTTTTTTAAATAGAAACCCCGATTTTTATTACATATTCGTGTAGTACATAAAGAAATATGAATGTTTTAGTTGGATCACTTTTTTCGCTTTGTGATAGTTGTCGCTTTAATAGCCACAAAGGTATACGTACCTGGTATCACGTAACAGTCCGCCAGTGCGGACGGTATTTGCTTCGTGATACATTACCCATGTTAAAATGGACCATTTACCAATTGCCGAGATGGTCGATATCGTGTTGATGTTTGGCTATTGTGATCAAAATGCCCAACAGGCGTGTGCTATCTATGCTGCTCGGTATCCTGGACGACATCATCCAAGTGTCCGGACCGTTCGCCGGATGGTTACGTTATTTAAGGAAACAGGAAGTGTTCAGCCACATGTGTAACGTCAACCAAGACCTGCCACAAATGATCATGCCCAAGTAGGTGTTTTTAGCTGCTGTCGCGCCTAATCCTCACATCAGTAGCAGACAAATTGCGCGAGAATCGGGAATCTCAAAAACGTCGGTGTTGAGAATGCAACATCACTTGCACCCGTACCACATTTCTATGCACCAGGAATTGCATGGTGGCGAGTAAACGTCGTGTGTAGTTGTTCTGCCACTGGACATAGGAGAAATTACAGGGACGATGACAGATTTTATGCACGCGATCTATTTAGCGACGAAGTGTCATTCACCAACAGCGGTAACGTAAACTGACATAATATGCACTATTGGGTAACGGAAAATCCACGATGGCTGCGACAAGTGGAACATCAGCGACATCGGCGGGTTAATGTATGGTGCGGCATTCTGGGAGGAAGGATAATTGGCCTCCATTTTATCGATGGCAATCTAAATGGTGCAATGTATGCTGATTTCATACGTAATGTTCTACCGATGTTACTACAAGATGTTTGACTGCATGACAGAATGGCGATGTACTTCCAACATGAAGGATGTCTGGCACATAGCTCGCGTGTGGTTGAAGCGGTATTGAATAGGTGGATTGGTCGTCGAACCACCATACCGTGGCCCGCACGTTCACCAGATCTGACGTCCCCGGATTTCTTTCTGTGGGGAAAGTTGAAGGATATTGGCTATCGTGATCCACCGACAACGCCTGACAACATGCGTCAGCGCATTGTCAATGCATGTGCGAACGTTACGGAAGGCGAACTACTCGCTGTAGAGTCGAATGTCGTTACACATGTTGCCAAATGCATTGAGGTTGAGAGACATCATTTTGAGCATTTATTGCATTAAGGTGGTATTTACAGTAATCACGCTGTAACAGCATGCGTTCACAGAAATGATAAGTTCACAAAGGTACACGTATCACATTGGAACAAGCGAAATAAAATGTTGATATGTACGTATGTACTGTATTTTAACTTAAAACAACCTACCTGTTACCAACTATTCGTCTAAAATTTTGAGCCATATGTTTGTGACTACTACAGCGCCATCTATCAAAAATGTTTAAATGTGTGTGAAATCTTATGGGACTTAACTGCTAAGGTCATCAGTCCGTAAGCTTACACACTACTTAACCTAAATCATCCTAAGGACAAACCCACATACCCATGCCCGAGGGAGGACTCGAACCTCCTCCAGGACCGCGCCATCTATCACAAAGCGAAAAATGTGGTGCAACTAAAACATTAATATTTCTTTACGTACAACACGAATATGTAATTAAAAATGGGGTCTCCCATTTAAAAAAAAAAAAACGCGGTTGATATCCATTTGACCTATGGCAGCGCCATGTAGCCGGCCAACCATACCGCCATCTGGTTTCCCCCTTGAAGTTTCGTTCTTTCTAATTTTTTCGTTTGACGCTTATTTCGTGAGATATTTGGCCCGGTCACGATCAATGGACCACCCTGTATCACGAACGGTCGTACATATTATATTTATAGTTAGTGTATGTTTGATTAAGTTACTACAGGTTTCCTAAACACAACGTTGACCATGTGTGCATAAAGTTATAAATGATGCCCTAAGCTTTACACACCCAGTCAGTTATAAATCCGTAGTAATGTAGTGCCGTAGCATAACAACTTTAGTCAAATTTCGCGTTAACAAATTGACGTATTGCTCTCTGTATAATGGAAATTATTTCATTTCCACCTTGTCCTAACCCTGAGAAGTTCTCGCGTTACGGACATATAATCTTGCTCATCCCCCACATGATATCGTGCGGAACCATACAATATAGCGGTGATAATATGCGGTTTTTAATGTAACAATCTGAACTTTACGTCTAAGTAAATTTCTTATCAGTTAATAAGGTGTCGGGTTACAGTTAACGCTCATCGCGATCCTATCTACTTAGTGCCTTGTTCTCTCACAAATTTACGGTTTAACATTGTAGGAAATTTCCCAGTACTTAAGAAAAAGACAGCCAATGGCAGGCACCTGTGGTCCACCGTCTCAGTACATAACCCGCGTGCCGCAGTCAGTTGCGACGTAGCGTCCGCGGCTAACCGACCGCTCTCCACGAAGTGGGGCCGGGGCTGTTCCTCAGCTGAGTGACGTAGCCTCACATGGCACCACGGTACTGTAGCTTTCTATGTTTGACCGTGCCTTGATCTGGCATGTGTTAGTTTATTTTACGCTTCTGAAGATGGCTAGATTAGTCTAGCTGAAATCTGGGTAAAGACCAGTAACATTTCGCAACTGAGGTGGATTTTTGACATATTAATTTATCACAGTTGCTGACAGGGCTGCAAAGTGTTAAAAATTCTTAGCCTGGACTGTTTGTCGCCTGCAAACACGGGCCACGTCAGTGCTCTCTGAAGAGAGCTGTGGCGGCGACGTGGCTCTGTTGTTGTTCCGGCGCAATGATTTGCGAAGATGGAAAAAATCGAGATTCGAGCAGTGATTAAAGAAAGGTGTGAAAGCAATGGACATTCGTGCCGACTTCCAGAATACACTGAGGGACTTGGTCGGGAGAGATTAGGTAATGATCCGTGCAGTGGTCGGCCAAGATGTGTCGCTACTCCAGAAATCATTGCAAAAGTGCACAAAGGAGGATCGCCGATTGAAAGGGCGTGAAATTTCTCACACTTGCCAGATATCATCTGAAAGGGTATATCACATCATAACTGAAGAATTAGATATGAAAAAAAAATATATCTGCAAGATGGGTGCGGCGACTCTCGACGCTGGGTCAAAAACGCCCGAGCCGGCTGGAGTGGTCTTGCGGTTCTAGGCGCTACAGTCCGGAGCCGAGTGACCGCTACGGTCGCAGTTTCGAATCCTGCCTCGGGCATGGATGTGTGTGATGTCCTTAGGTTAGTTAGGTTTAATTAGTTCTAAGTTCTAGGCGACTGATGACCTCAGAAGTTATGTCGCATAGTGCTCAGAGCCATTTGAACCATTTGAACCAAAACACACGAGAATGGGCATATCGGAACAATGTTTCGCCCGTTTTAGGAGAAACGAACAAAATTTTTTGCGTCAGTTTGTGATCACAGATCAAACCTGGGTGCGCTGCTATACCCCAGAGACAAAACAACCGTCAAAGCAGTGGAAACATGCTGATTCTCTGCCACCAAAGAAAGCAAAGACAATTCCTTTGGCAGGAAAGGTCATTGCATCCATCTTCTGGGATGCGAAGGGGATTCTGTTTGTAGATTATCTCCCCACTGGACAAACAATTACTGGAGAATAGTATGCTAACCTCCTGGTCAAATTGCAACAAAAGCTACGCTAAAAAAGGCCAGGTTTAGCAAGGAAGGAAATCATCTTCCATCAAGACAATGCTCGCCCACTCACATGTGCTGTCGCCGTGGCTGAATTACGCGAACTGATTCACCTGATATGGCTCCGTCAGACTTCCATCTCTTCTGAAAACTGAAAATTTGTCTCAGAGGATGAAGATTCACTTCAAACGAAGAACTGATAGCCAGAGTTGACAACTATTTCGCAGGCCTGGAGGAAACTCATTTTCCAGATGTGATGAAGGCACTGGAACATCGTTGGACCAAGGAGACTACACACCCTCGTATGACAGAATACTGGCATGTGTGTTGCTCATCTACATTTAACTAGAGGTTATTTTCAGTGCAAAATGCGTAGCATTGTACATTATTTTAGTATCGTTGTTACCAGCTCGACTAAACATCCCTTCCTTCGTTTTCATTTTCATTGTCATCCACGAGAGCAATAATTTCGCGTGAAGATGCAGCTGTATCCTCGTTTACTGATAATGTGAATGAACGGCAGCCTGTGTTATCCAAATCTGTATCAGAACAAGAACATAACGAATGGGGTTATAAAATATCTTCTAAACAGCAAAATTGGTTGCAAAAAACTTGCAGATCAGTGCACAAAAATGTTGTGGCTTCAGGAGCTCCACTTTCCATTACAGCCTTAGGAAATTACTGTCTCCTGTTCTACACATTTCAGCCTTGAAAAGTTTAGCCATAATTTTTACTGCAGTTTACGTATCACATACATAATTAGACCTCGCCATGCGCAAATGCTTTGTTGATCCTTTTCTTAGCTTTTTGGTAACACATTTTCAGGCTCTTCGAGTTACCATTTGCCGCGATGTTACGAGAATTAAAGTCAACAATAACTTCTCTCCATGCCTCTACCTTGTTGACCGCAATGGGTTTAATCTGAGTTTTCGTTTCTTTCCAGTTGTATCTTTGTACTGGTCTAACACAATTTACAGCAGCAAATCTTGCTTGTATTTAGGGAAAAGTTCGATGATCTTTTTCCGTTTGCTTGTCTCCACGGTTATAGCTCGACATCTTCAATAATAAATACAGTGTATGTAAGATGTACGATGAATACAAAATTCAAAAAGAATATACATATTACAAAGTATTATTTTGTGCAAACTATCGATCGCTGCGCCTCGGCTTGGCTATTAGAGCAAGGAATACAGAGTCTAGTTTATGTTAATAGCCGCTAGATGTCAGTTGTCTTCTGTTTTGCTACGTAACCGACATATGTTTAAAATGGCTACTCCGCAGCAGAAATCATTTTGTGTTCTCGAGTGCAGTTCCGTGATTACAGTGAAAAGACGTTTCAGCCTGAGGTACCAAACTGATCCATCCGAATGGGCGGAACATTCGCAGATGGCATCGACAGTTTCTAGATACAGGATTTGTATGTAAAGGAAAGAGTCCTGCCTGCCGTCATGTTCTTGAAGAAAATGTTGTACGAATTCATACTACTTTGCAATCTAGTCGTTCAAAATCAACTCATCGTGCCATTCGGGAGTTACAACTGCCTACAACAACAATTTGGCGTGTTTTGAGACGTCGGTTGGTTGTGTCGCCATAGAAGTTATAGCCGTTACAAGCTCTGCGTCGCGACGACAAACGCAAAAGTGTGGCATTTTGTAAACGAGATTCTTTATGCTATTGACAATTATAACACTTTCGCATAACACATTGTGTTAAGTGAAGAAGCGACTTTTCATGTTAGTGGCCAGGTAAACAAACACAACGTTCGAATTTGGGGCCTACAGAACCTATAAGCAGCAATTGAACATGTACGAGGTTCGCCCAAAGTCAATGTGTTTTGTGCGATATCCCGATCATCTGTTTATGGCCCATTCTTCAATGATGGAAACGCAGTTAACTGTCAGCAGTATCTCGCTATGTTACAAAACTGCTTGCTTTCGAGGCTGCACGAAGACAACTTCATTTTTCAACAAGACGGGGCACTCCCTAATTGGAGTCACCAAGTGCGTGAGTATCTGAATGAAACTCTACCGAACCGTTGGATCGGTCGTCAAGGAGCTGGCGACTTAGCATGTGTCACCTGGGCTCCACAGTCACTGGGTTTGATACCCTCTGACTTTTTGCTGTGAGGTTTCGTTAGAGACAACGTTTATGTTCCAACATTCCCACAGAACCTGGAGGAGTTGAAGAACCGGATGCATACAGCCATAACAACAGTGATAAATGACAAGCCAGAGTATGGAAGCAATTTGAGTATCGATGTGATAATGTTCGTGTCACTGATGGAGGACATATGAAACATCTGTAATCTGAACTTGAGAGGTTCGTAAATATGTGTGTAATGATTCATATTCGTATGTCTTAAAGTTTAATAAATATATGCAATCAAAATACGAATATTCGTTTTGAAACTCCCTATATATGCGGTCGCAGCGCAGTAATCAAATGTTCAAACGTGTGTGTAACCTTATGGGACTTAACTGCTAAGGTCATCAGTCCCTAAGCTTACACACTACTTAACCTAAATTATACTAAGGACAAACACACACACCCATGTCCGAGGTAGGACTCTAACCTCCGCCGGGATCAGCCGCACAATCCATAACAGTAACGCCTCAGACCGCTTGGCTAATCCCGCACGGCAGCGCAATACTCGTCTCGATAGGCGACTTGAGCCGTGTTGCAAAGCGTGTTACGTGCTAGCTTAGATGACACCTGAACCTGCTCCGGTGGATCCAGGTATAGCGTTTACACAGTACAGCTGAGTCCAGAAGATGGAACAGATTCTCATCTGTCGTCAGACTCGATCCCCAGCTGGCGACGTCTACACAGTCCGGCCGAAGTGCAGCCGCGCCGCGCCGCCCCCCGCCCCTCTGTCGCGCAGTGCGGTCCCTGCCGTCGGCCTGCTGCTGGGGGGCGAGCTGGCAACGCCGCCCCGTGACGTCAGCGCCGGCTGCCGCTGCGGCTCTCTGCTGTGTGCGCCGCTCGCCCGGCTCAGTCCTGACAGAGAAGGCAGCCAGGGGCGCAGAGGCGTCCGCTGGAACACCCGAGAGAGACAGGTAAGGCGGCCAGCTGGACTCTGCTGGAATGTCTTAAGAGGAGCGCTGTTCGGAGCGATCTGGTTTCCTCATTCGCTAACTACTAGTGTCTATGTGGCTGTTGTTCCATTAAGGCTAGTGTAACTACGGCATTGCGCTTGTGCGAAACGAGTTCACGCAGGTGGTTTTATAATACATGACAGAAGACACGGTGACACCGGTGTTCACGTCCGTAGCTCGTGTTCTAGTGGCTACCGTTGCTACAACTGCATCACGGGGTCCCGGGTTCGATTCCCCGCTGGGTTGGGGATTATTCTTCCCTTGGGGACTGGGAGTTTGTGTCGTCTTCATCATCATATTTTATCAAAATGGCGAGATCGGACTGACTAAACATTGGGAATTTGTACGGGCGCCGATAACCGCTCAGGTGAGCGACCCACAAACGAAACATCATCAGCAACCTGTGTTCACGTAAGTTTCATAGTTTTGTGAGTCCCGTAGTCGTGTCTAAACTGAAAGTTTCGGCAGCTGTACGAGTTGTGGCGTAGTTAATTAATGCCTCTTTGCGTGAAATCACTGCATGAGAAAAGAAATAAGAAACCTGTTTGGGTCCATGAGTGAAGAAAGATAAGACGTCAGCTCCGTAGCTCAGCGATCTTGCAGAAGCAAACCGTAATGCAAAACCCTTAAACTTATCTTATCATAGAATGCTACCTGAATAGGTTATGTTTCCCCTAAATAGTCTGTACTGCAGTGACGAAGCAAAAATATTGTAGTGTGTGAAGTAAAGACGCCGGAAGTGAAATTACAAATCACATTGTATGGTGTCCAGAACTCTCATCGTGCTAGAAGGTTCAGATGTAATAGCTAGTGACGTGTTTGCATTAACACAACATTTAACTTAGCCTTTCTGGCCACATGCTTCACTGATTTTCGAACAAAGCATGTAGCTCACTGTGTCGTGAAAAATGCATTCTGAATTCGGGTTCCCACTTTCGCTTATATGAAGAACCAATACCACCGCTGCTAGAAACAGTTGACAAAATTGTCAGTGCTGCATACGGTAGTTCGTCAGAGAAAAGCAGCTCCTCAACAGTCTGTACAACCACAGCTAGCAGACCAGGAGCGTCTCGATAACTGAGTTAGGAACAAGGAGGGACATGAATGAAAAGCTACAACAATCATGGCAACATTGCAAAGTTCAAATACGTTTCTCAATGAACACTGCTGTCGCCTTCAAATAAATTCATAACGATTTGTGTAACTTTTCCTCCTGTTAACAGTTTCCGTTAAAAAAGAATCTGCCAACTCAAACCAAGGGGGTTTAGTTTTGTAAAAGTGAACTGTTCCGCAGCTAGATGTTTCCCATGCCTGTATTTTTCTTAATTCTTTTGTGTATCCACTCCAAATCGAATGAACTCTCCTTTACAGCTCAGACGATGTCAACCCATTCATGCTCAAATCGCATATGATGGTCTCACGCACAACGCGGCTGCTTTTTAGTACACACCATTTAAATCCCACAAACACCTATGCCTAGCATAGGTATCCAATAAGCGAACCATTTCCTTCCTTCCTCACTTCATACGCCAGTTTTACACCCTATCGCCACACCAAACTTCCAGACCCTCGCCACTAATCTCCAAACCTGGCAGAAGCCGAAAATGTTTAGTTTCACCAACGACTTGCGCAAACGCGCGCCGCGCATGCGCAGTGGGCAGTAGCGTATTTGCATGCAACCCGGTGTCGATGTGTAAATTAGGCTTCACCCAAGAGAAAGTAGCACCACTTCCAGCAAAAGAAAGGCGACTTTACTGTGGTAGATTTACATCTCTAGCCTTTGATAACTTATTGATCGAAATTTGTCGCCCATTATCGCATATTTAATTTCCGAAAAACGTGAGAACAACGTTGTGAACGGAAAACGGCGTCTGATTCAGATGGTTTGTGTTCCGATGTGTCAGGTGTCTCATCCTGCGAAACTGCAGTGCTAGCCATGCCTCGATGCGACCCCGTGCGCATAGGACGGTGGTTCGTTGTCAGGACACCACTGTTACTCGTAGACAGTTAATAACTGTAATGGAATATCACATAAGCAAAGTTTGTTATTTCAGCAGTAAAAGTGCATAGCTGAGCTCGACTTTGTAAGTATCTTATTATAATGAGTGATGGGCTGCATGTAATGTATTTGCACATTCTAGTTACATATTAGAATTGTACACACTTACCTGATTCTCTTGTTTCGGTACTAGGTACCCGAAGACGACCAGATGGCGGACCGAAATCGTTTGGTCCCAATAAAAACGGGAATACAACTATTTGACAATGCAATGCTTAAAATTCGTTACATACTTTGTCTTCGAAAATTTTTAATCCAAATTCGTTGTCTTTGATGGTTGTCAGCCAATCGCTACGTATAACATTGCCTCGGGCGGCAAACCGACACTTTGTCTTTATTTCAACACTTCTAAAATTTTGTGGTGTTTAGGTTGTGAAGGAATGATCTGTGGCATTACTCAATATGTTGGTTAGGTTGAGAGGCGAAAATTACGTTGGGAGTTCGTGATTTCACAATAAGTTTGTGTAATGTTTGTGCATTATGAAAGAGCCCTCTATATGCTGTTACTTAAGTGTTCAATTGATCATTTTCCATGATATGTCTTAATGATGGGGAACGAGTCATTGTACTTTTACATCGCAAATTGATCTGTATATAGGTTCAATTCTGAAGATTTGATAGCCTTTTTACTTTTAAAAAAATTAAATATACCGACACGAGTTGGTAATTCCTACCTACCTCCTTTTACGCATTACGGTAATAGAAATTCTTCTACGGAGTAGGACTTGTAAGGACAAACTTTATCACTTTGTTATCAAATTTTACTTCGCTATCTGACGTTTCATATGACTGTGTAAGTCATCAAAAGTTTTTGTCACAGCATTTTGCACCAACCTTAATGTGGGGTAGTAAGGTTATTTTTGCTTTTCGTATAGTAATTATGTACATCATTGTTCCTTTTGAATTATAGTGGATTATTTACAAGGAAGATGAGTTACCAAGACCATTATTCTACAGGAAATTATTGAATGAAAATATGCAAAACATGCCAAATTACTGGTATGTCTGCTGCCAAAATTTGCAATGATTCTAAGTGCAAATGTAGCTGAACTAAGTTTTGGGAGTTGCGAAGTGTTTTTTCCCAATTTAAGTTCTCATCAGTATGGACCCACAAGAATTTTGGAATTTCCTCCCTATATATTTTCTCACCATGTTACTCATCCTTGCTGTACTACCTGTAGATGTGTGAAGCTGAATATCTTTTGTCACTAGCAGAAAACCAGCCGTTAATAATTGTGAGGAGTTCGTTTACCATTTCTTTTGTTTCCGTATGTGGGCTTGGATTAATTACGATACTAGTGTCATCTGCAAAAAGAACCGATTCTAGATGTTGTATACTCGATAGACGATCATTTACATGTATTAGGAATAGTAGTGGTATAAGACTGAACCCATAAGTGATTTCCTCCCAGTCAGAATTATGTCCCTGGACTATATTGCTTGAGTTACTAAGTACAGCTTTCTACATTCTTTTGCTTAGGTATATTATCCATTGGTTGCCTATACCATCAGTCCCATAAGACCTAAAATTATCTAGGAGAATACTGTGATCCACGCAGTCAAATTCCATAGAGGGATCACAGAAAATACGAATTGGCGCTGTTTTACTATGTAATGCTTGTAAAATCTAGTGAGTGAACGTGTAATTGGCATTCTCAGTAAAGGAGCCCTGTTGAAACCCAAACTGTAATTTGATAAGGATACTATTGTCACTAAGGTGAGATAATATCTTAGAATACGTCATCTTCTCAAAAATTTTTGAGAATGTCAGCCATGAAACAGGTCGGTACTAACCGACATCTGTCTCATTAGCTTCCTCCAACAGAGGTTTAACAACTGCACATTTCAGTCGCACGGAAAAATGACCTGGAGTTGGTGATGCATTGCACATTTCATATAAGACTGCGCTTATTGAATGGGAAAAATTTTTAGTACTTTGTTGGAAATGCCATAAAAATCAGAAGAGTTTTTATTTTCGAGGCAATGTGTAATTTTATTAATTTCAGAAGGCGAAGTTGGAATATATTCATATGATTGAATTTTATGGAAGTTATATTTTCAAGATACTGCTCTGATTTTGCTCTTTAACTGTCTGTCCCTACCGATTTCTATTATATATAAAAAATGATTATTAAATGCTACCTGTGACTCATTATTTATGCCCCTTCTGTTCGGTTAAATGGTAATGTCTTTTTATGGCTGGTTATCCTGTCTCTCACTTCACTAAATTTCATATAGTCTTCTTTCTAACATTATGTACATGTTCTTTCATTTTTAATAATGTTACTTAGTAATTTTAAGTATCTTCTTAGCGTGCAACCACTCAGGATTCCTACTTCTTCTTGCGAAAAGATAAATTTCCTTTCCTTTCAAAAGATACTTCGATCGTTGTAGTGATCCTTGGTTTTTTACGTGGCTGTTTAGTATCCTTTCTGATTAACTTGTGTACAGAGCTGTTTTCAAATAATATGAATTTATCATGGAATACATTAAATTATTTGTTAGCATTTGGTTTGATATAAATTACATCCTGTGCCATCTTCTGTAAGCTATTTCTGAAACAATTTGCCCTCTAGTGACTAATTATTCTAGTGATTTCCACTGAGGAGTATCCATCCACACTCGTCACGCCTGGCAACACAGATTACACGCTTAAAAATAGAATTAAATCACTTACCACACTTTTCGCTACACGAATTTTTGTTACTTATGGGCAGCAAGAATTAGGCCTACAGGTTAGCGCGTCAGCTGTATGGTATAACGTGAAACGTTATTGCCGCTTGCAACAGTAATTAAGCACTCACTCAACTGCAGTATCCGCTAAATTATCTTAATCACAATAAAATGTAACTTCATTGTATGCAAACTGCACGTAAACAACCAACTAGTGCGAAAGTTTCTATATCAAACAAACCAAGATTTACGCCGCTTTTGGGAAATACGAACATAACAGTGAACGGACTTGCTCAAATTAAATTGTTGTAAAGAGAAATACAACAATTAAGCTGGATTATCGGATTTAATTGTGCCATAACGTAAACAAATACATAGTTACAAACCCGACCTTACGATCTTTTTGCCTTTTGTAGACTGTGTTTCATGGTTCTGTGACGTAAAATGTTATGTTGTGTGATTTGCTGATGTGAGTAAACGGATGAGGCGGCATTACAACTTTATAAACCTTGCAGCGCTTACCAGTCTCTTGCTGTACTGAAATCTGCGTGACAGGAAAGCGTGACGTCTCGTCACGCAGCGCGTGAAAGGTCCACCTGAATGGCGTCGGTTTCCGTGTGGCGTGTTGTGCAGGCAAGCTGTTGCAGTCGGGACTGTGCGTTTGTCGTATATTTCGTTGCAAAACAGCGAATGTTAGTGGACACGACGCTATCGTTTACGAAGTTGTGCCCTCGACGTTAAAATGTCACGATGAAAGTGCAGCATAAATTTCTGTGCTCCCCTTTACAGACGATAGAAACATCTTGAACCCAAAACGACCCATTCATTTCCATTGCGAGAACTGTATGAATTGACTTGGCTCTTGTTATTAGTTTCCATCAGAGGACTGAAATATGTCGGAATTATAAAACTGATACAGGCATTTGTTAAATACGTTTAAGTAGATTTTACTTAGCCAAATGCTAATCTTACGAGAAGTCAGCAGTACTAGTGATGTTAAGTCATGGTTTTTGAAACATGGGCAGCCTATGAGGTCCCGTTTCCCGACACTAGCATAAGGAAACGTACAAAATTGACTTTTCTTGAAGGTATCCTTAATGTGGTGTATCAATTAAACTGCACATTGTCGTAATATGTAAGTGCGAATGAAAAAGTATTAAATACGGCATAGTAGCTACGCAAGCACACAGACCAGCGTACAGTGAAATCAAGAAGTACTCAACCTATCTGTATATTTAAAAAAAAGTAAGGTTATGGAATGTGAAAAGAAGCGAATGCAAAATCTGAAGAGCCAATGCTGTGGAAAGAACAGTACCTCAATAAATGTAAATGTAAATGCCGTGTGGCTAGGGCCTCCCGTCGGGTAGACGGTTCGCCTGGTGCAAGTCTTCAGAGTTGAAGCCACGTCGGCGACTTGCGTGTCGGCGGGGATGAAATGATGATTAGGACACGACAACACTCAGTCTCTGAGCGGAGAAAATCTCCGAGCCAGCCGGGAATCGAACCAAGGCCGTTACGTATGAGATTCCGTCATGCTATCCACTCAGCTACCAGGGGCGGACACTTCGATAAGTGATTTTACTGAAAAACAAGTAACAGAATACGTTCGTAGCGATAATCAAGTTAATAAAATAGAAAATTTCATGCAAAAGCTACTTCATAAAGTATTAGTCCACTCAATTTATATATATATCTATACAGCCTGGAAATGGGTCAACGGAAGCTTCTTTTGTTAGGTATGGATGTGACTTCTAAGTCTGATAGTGCACGTATGCGGGCTGAAATGGGGTGCGACATATTGTCCGTCATTAAGTTTCTGCAACTTTTTGGGCTTGTGGCTGAGATAGTGAAATCCGGCGTATGCAAGCAGAATATGCGAGTTGGGGGTTTGTTTTGGTTGTGTTTGTTTCTTTGTGTATGTCTGTGTGCGTGTGTGTGATTGGGGTGGCTGACCTAGTGTATAGCGCTGGAACCATTTTGTGGTAGGTAATGTTTTTTTGGGTCTATTGTGTGCGTGTTATGATGTTTGGTGGGGTTTTTATGTGTTGTTGGGTCAGTGTTATTTGCTGCATGTGTTCGTGGTTGATGATTTGGTATCGGCACTTGTGGTTGATTTATGTATCCTAGGGGAAGTACTCAATTTCAGTTTTTTGGTATCGTCAGTTGGATTTGAGCTATAGAGGTCAAGGGAAGTGTCAGATTCCAATGTGTCGTAGTTATGTATGTCTTTTGCTATCGTGAGCTGCTGTTCACCTATATAGGTCAAGGGAAGTGTCCGATTTCAACTTCTGTTGTTTTAGGTGTTGGTTTTGTGGTATGGAGAGTTGTGGTGTGATTATAAGTTTGGAATAATTGGTTTTTATTTTATGGTTTCGACAATTGCGGTTGAGCTATGTAGGTGAAGGGAAGTGACCGATTCCTGTCGATATTGTGAGTGTAGCGGAATTTGGGAATTTTGTGGTGTTTTTATGTCGTCATTTTGTGTGGTGTGGGATCGTAGTGTGTGTATGTATTTATAATTAGTTTGTCGCCACCCAAAAGCCCCCAGTTTCCCGCGCTGGTCCCGTTAGTTTCATTATATTTTTGGAGGGAGATGTGTTTGTTGGTTTATATGTATTTTCGTGTCTGTTGTGTTTATGCAATGACATCGTAGGCGCCGTTTGGAGACGTTGAGAATGGTCGTTACCGCCATACTGGTGATGTCATGGGTCAAAGCAGACGAGTGGAATCGGACGCTTCGGTATTCCCCTGATAAGAATCTAGAATGGAATTTTGTCCTGTTCTTCTTGAAGAGCTTGTTTTACGTCTTCGTTGTTAGACGTTTGCCTTTTGCTGATGTTCTCTTCAAGCAGTTTCCATAAGTATTGAGTGGTATTGTCTGTGTCCTTAGAAGGGATGTGTAGTTTCAGTATATTCTCTTAAGATGTATACAAGCATGTTTTGATCCATTGTACCTTCTATAAAATACAAGTTTTCACAGCCTGCAGCAACCACACCGTCAGCAAACCCTTACCATGTTTCGCAATGTGTACAAGCTTCCTTGGCAATATCTGTGTTTTCATACGCCACACTATTTGTCTGCCATCCAATCTGTTCGTGCTATATTCACTTCGTCACAAAATATAAGTATTTCAGAAGTTCGCCTTCTTGGATTCTTGTTCCCAAGCAAAACAGACATTTCTTCGCATTCTGTTGAAGATGTGTTTCGAGCTATCTGGCCATTATACCTCTACTTCTGTGTTGGCAAATACTGTTTCGTCCCTCTGCTTCTAACTCCTCGGACAAATTAGCAGTTCGTCTTCAGGCCGACCGCCGTGTCATCCTGGGTGGAGGATGTGGATAGGAGGGGCGTGAGGTCAGCACACCGCTCTCCCGGTCGTTATGATGGCTTTCGGTGACCGTAGCCGCTACTATTCGGTCGAGTAGCTCCTCAGTTGGCGTCACGAGGCTGAGTGCACCCCGAAAAATGGCAACAGCGCATAGCGGCCCGGATGGTCACCCATCCAAGTGCCGACCACGCTCGACAGCGCTTAACTTCGGTGATCTCACGGGAACTGGTGTATCGAATAAACTAGGCACGCTGATTTTAAAATTTTGATTTCCCTTGCGGTAAACCTGACACCTTCATCGGTCAGTGAGCAAGAGTGTCCGGTCGCTGGCTGGTTTCTCAATGTTTTTGTATGCAGAAGCGATCTGTTACCATCTTATCCGTCGATGTAGGTCTGCCGATTACCTTAGCATTGCTTATGCAAGTGTGAAACGTTCTCTCTGAGTCACGGTCTTGTCACTTCCCTCGGGGTTGCGACAGCTGCGCGGAGCGACACACTGGCTGGCTCTTCACAGCAACAGGCGCACTGGCTGAGACGTCCAGCGGTTCTGCACAGATGTGGCCCTGTGACGGATTTTTTTTTTTACGTGCGTGCGTGCGATGCACCAATTGCGACGGATCATATGTTGCTGCTGCAATGCAATTTCTTTTATAATTTTTGTTCACCTATCTCATTACAGCGGTAGATGTTCGCACGTAAACTCCTGACTGCAGCTACTTACCAGGTCACAGAAAAGCAGTGCTGAGGAAACTGTAACCTCATAGCTACACGCCGGAGGCCGCTATAAAATTTGCTGAAAATTTTCTATGTACTTTAAAGAAATGGTTCGGAAATGGGATGTCACTCGTTCTTTAAACATGAAGTTCAAATTTAAACCGTCAGTAGATCTTTATTGCCGTTAAGCAAGATCATCAGCCCACATTTACGAAAATTACTAAAGTTTCTGCTCACAGTTATCACCATACCTAAAACAGCCAGAACTTCTACCTTCCCGAATTCCGAAACCTATTACTTGTAACAGAGTCAATGATCGGCCAATTACATCTGCACACGTTATTCAGTGGTTGTCTTTAGTAAAAGTTTATGCTCGCTATAAAATACTCAGTAAGAATATACTCAGTACCGCCACGCTATATAATTCAAAGTTCACTCGCGATTTTCGTCGAAACGAATTATCACAACACTCTAAAGTTTTCATAAACAGTTTCTGGTCACTACCAGATACCATTAACACTGGACTATAACGCCAAAGTGATCCCAAGACTTCATTTTACACGTAATGCGAAAAGTCACATCCAGCATAACCGCCTCCAATCAAAGGTACCTCGCGACTTCCCTTTCTCACTCTCCCACACTCAAAACTATATCTCCTCGCTAGGCGGCCAGCTGTCTCGCTTCTCATTGGCTGTCAGCACTTACGACCAATGAGAACTCACTTCTAGGGCGCGGCTCGCGCCAAAATCTAGCAAGCACCAACCACTTCTCTAGGCTCATTGACATCATCAAATTAAGCAACACGAAACTTGTCTAATTAAATAAACAGAACAAAATTAAATATAAGCTTTACTCTATATCTGGAAATTTATTATGTAGTCGCGAATGTTCTGGCTGTGTTAACATAATCATACATACTTGGACATGCGACATTCACTAGAAGGGGAACCACTAGTGGATTCGTTCCCACGTTACAGAGTTGGAACACTTGCCAGTTCCTGTAGAGAATTACATGAAAGATTTTTTAATAATGCCGAACGTCCCACATACTCTCACGCACGCATTCTCATTCACACGCACCCAACACACAATACACATATTTACTTAGAATTCTTGAAGTTATTATTATAGAAAAGTCCCAGAGGTTTTCTGAAACTAAAAACGTTCCAAATTTGTCACATCTGAAGGTGAACTATTACATCACTGTATTTAAATTCTTGACTGTCGGAAAATTACGTTTTTTTTATGGAATTTTACTAACTTCCAAAATACAACTATTTTTGATCTCAGACTTTGACATATTGTTTGTTTTCACAACAGAAGGTTGTACATTAAATATGACGTTCCTCGGGTTATTCCTTCATTAGTTATTAATATTTTTAGTTTCGTATAATAAGTGGCCAGCCAGCGTTACTCCACTGCTTTCACACGCGCAGCTGCAACAGATGGTCGTGACGTCAGTCTGCAGGACACAGCTCGTCCGTTACTGACCGTGTAATACTCTAGCGGCTTACACTGCAGCCCACATACAGTAAAGCTTTTAATAGACAAATGGGCGATCGCGCACTAGTTGCGACGCCACTGCCCGAGGTCACAAGAGCAGTGGTCAACCGCGTGTCGCTTCAGGGTGGCCCGTCATCACGTCCCGTGGTGAATTTTAGTTTTAGGTCCGTTGTATTAATGAGAACTGACAGTAAGATTCAGCGTAATGAGAACTGACAATGAAATTCAATGTCTCTTTTAACATTTTGAAGAGGCAAAGAATGGGGGGAAGGGAAGTATGAAAACGTATTTCTTAAAAGTGTTGCAGCCTTATGACGACTGTTGTTTTAGAACGAAATTTAAATACACAAATTTATATTTCGTCAGTATAAGACATTATGGATACTAATGCTGCAAACTAGCTGCAATGAGGTATGTCTTTTAATATTTTTCACGACAGGTCTGTTTCAGCTTATTGCTGCTATCAAGTGACCTGTGAAATAACATCAGTAAGAGTAACTGTACATAAACTGTGGCTGATTCGCATTTTCATTAGCACTGGTACTTAAACGTCTAGTTGGAAGTGACGAATATATTGCATATATAGTAGTCTTTGTCATATCGCACAAAGTGTAGTAGATCTTGTACTTACGAAACGTAAAAATAAGTTTGTCAGATATGTTGACAATTCAGTTTTGACAGTTCTTTACTATGTGTTTGCAAAATAAATAACAGCTTACCGGAGATTAATACCTATCGGTGTACTTCTTTTCCTTTAAAGTTTATCTATGGTCCATGTACATTTTGTTTAACATTTGACTGTCTTTTCGTGTTCTGTTTTGTCAGTTTTCTAGATAGTATTTGTGTTTAAAATCTGTGTTCAGTTAGAATTTCGTGTGGATATTTCCTTGTAAGAATATAAATTTTCAGTTCTTCCAGAATGTTCATAGTATTTTGTGTAATATTTCTAACACAGTTTCAATTAGCTCCACATCGTGGTGTTGAGTTTTCAGGTGGAAACTGAAGCGTGATTGATCAGTTACCGCTTCTAGTGTGTTCTCAAAATCTGGTATTAATTTCGTGCGGTTTAGTCAATATAGAAATTGTTGCAATCGTCAGTTTTGTATATTCCAGAAGTGGCCATGTTCTGAGATTTTGGTTGCACTTGAACGAAATTTCGATGTAACATTGTTGTTTGTATGCAAAGCCAGTTCTATGTTTGTGGTTTTAAATAGTGCATTTGTCTTTATTTGACATTCGTCCTGAGTAAATTGTAAGTATGTAGGTTCTATGTTTTGTTGAGGTTCCTTTGGTAAGATTTATGTTATGTATCGTGGTGAGTTTCGGTTGTGTTTTTTTGGTTGGTGTATCTGGATCAAAATCATTTTTGTAGGGTATGTAACAGTGTTTTCAGTTCCTTTTATATAGCTGGTTTTTCTGGAAGTAAATTATATTAATCGTGCGGTGGAGGAAGGCATGCTGTTCTGTTTTGGGATGCTTAGAGTGAGCATTTATTCCATTATCTCTGGTGGTCGGTTTTCTGTATATGTCAAATGTGTGGCAATTGTTGCCTTTGCTAATTTTTAGGTCAAGATAGTTTACTAAATTGTCCATTCCCAATTCCACAGTAAACTTGGTATTGCGATGGAGGATGTTCAGTAACTTCAGGATAATATTGTCTGTATTGTTTCCATCAATGAACATTAGCGTGTCATAAACATATCTATAATAGTAAACGATCTTATTAAGTACTGGCCACTGTTAGCGGAAAACGTTTTCTTCTAATGTGTTGAGAAAAATGTTCACAATTGTGCCAGCTACACAATTTCCTATAGTTACTCCAATGCTTGAGTGTAGATCTTTCCATTTCATTCAGAATAATTTTTTGACAAATTCGTTTTAAGGAGATATCTGATTTAATAAGTTTCTACAGTCGTTTTCCTCTGCTGTAATAGATTTTGCTACATAATTCATATTCTTTCCTGTACTGGTATCTTTGTATATAGGTTTGCAACGTGAAAAGGGAGAAATTTCGCATTACGTGAAATCTGCATGTCTTTTATTGCTTTTGCAAAAGTACCTGAATTTTTTGTGGTACATTTCTTGTTATATGTATACAGCTCTGTTAGTAGTTTGTTCAGTTTTTACTGATCAAATATATTGCGCTATTTATCAGATTGACAGTTGAGCTGGTATGAGTTGAATTTATGTATCTTCGGTTAAGCACATAACGTCAGTGTGCGTGGGTTCATTAAAATACGTGATTTCTTTTGGTATTCCGTTAGTATTGCATTACAACTTTTAGTACTTTTCTTTAGTTATGCTGTATATTTGTTGGTTTATTTGATAGTTCTGTTATGTTGTTAGCTTCGAAAAATGTCAAAATCTTGTAGTCATTGAGGTCGATTATGACTGTAAAATTTCCTTTATCAGATTTTATTGCAGATGCACCGTTTACTTGCAATAACACAAAAATTCCTTAAAACACATACCCGTAATAGCCACTACAAAAGTAGCAATCGATATGGCAAGCATGTCAATTAGAAAGCAAAATGAACTGACAAAAATGGCTCTAAGCAGTATGGGACTTAACATCCAAGGTCATTAGTCCCCTAGACTTAGAACTACGGTACTTAAACCTAACTGATCTAAGGACATCACACACATCCATGCCCGAGGCAGGATTCGAACCTGCGGCCGTAGCAGCAGCGCGGTTCCTGACTGAAGCGAATGAACTAACAGTTAATATAACAACAATTGTGGAAAAGGAATTAACGTGAAAATATAAAAGCAAACAAACACATTACCCTCAACGACATAAGTCAAAAATTACAAGCAAAAGATGCGCTGTGTAACATCATCTGATCGTCCCATTTTGCGGCGAGCGGGCGCCTAGCCGCATCCTGAACAGGCCTTCTGCAGTCGACGACATGTGTTACTGGAAATTAGCTTCAGAAAGTGTGGAAAGGATGCAAAACTGCGACCTGTCGCTTTTTTATGATTATTTCGTCCTCACCAGTTTCATGCAGGTTTGCTCGTCTTCTAACAGAGGGATGACGTATGGATTTAATTCCATGTTTATTGCCAAAGTTTGCACTCTAAAGAATTTTTATTCGGTGTCTGCCCGTACAGATTTTGATTCAAAAGACCCTTTCAAGGCAAGTGCTGCGATTATTGCGAGGAAAAGGCTTGGTCCTTGAGATACTTTTGTCAGTCTTCATTGGAGAATATTTTACAAATTTCAAGAGACATGTAGTCGACTTTGTGTCGTTTCGAGGGAACGCCAGGAGGCGTTAGTCATTATTTACAGTATTTACAAGATAGCAAACAGTTAAAGTACCTTCCAACATTTACAAATTTTTTCAATGGTTCTGACGTTTTCTTCGTCGTTGCAAATTCTGTGCGTAGCCCACCCAAGTCAGAAATGGTTTAAGTTTACACAAGTCTGGAGTTTCTTTGGCCTTCGTAACCGACTCGCCATTCTTCATTGTTGACGCCCTTCTGTCTTCTTTTCCCATCAAAATTTAGGTGGCCGTGGTATTCTGCATCTTCTCGAAGATTTTTCACTAATGAGTAAACATCAGGATGAGCTTCAGATGCTAATGTATTTATTCCTCTTTTCAACGCTTTTGAGACGCTGTTAATGCGATGGCGCCTTCCACTGCAGCTCTACATCTCCCTTGTCAAATGTTCGTTATCGAGTCACTGGTCCACAGAATAGTTATAACACTCCTGAAGCTTTCAGTTTTCCGGCATTCTGTCCTAAATACACAACCAACCATCATTCAACATTTTCAGAGGATTTCCTAGGTATTTAAATAATGAAGCCACTGATGGTATTACAGTGAGTCGCCTGGTAATCCAACTCCTTCCTTATCGGAGACAGAGGAATAAATTTCAGTACTGCTACGTTCATAAGGACGCCATCAGAATCCAAAGCCAGCAAAAGGTCCACATTTCGCCCTCTTTTATGAGGTACTGTTCGGCATTTCTTCATCGTTCAGCAGTGACGTGTCACAAAGCTTTTAGTACGTTTGCAAGCTTAAATGTCCTGCCAGTTCTCGCGATAAATCCATTACCTCTGCTCCAGATCAGTTCGGTTGGGTTCAGATTGCAGCGTTAAGGTGACAACTGCAAAACTGCAGCATTGTTGTAGTGAGCTCGACGCCGTGAAAACTACTGTTTGCCATTTGTCTACCACGTTCACCACTCTGGCTCCCGAGACATCACATCTGTCCTACAAAACAATGGGCACATTCAGAGTATTTGACTTTTCATATTCCTCGAAAAATTTTAATTGTGTAATGTATTCTTAACTTCAACAATATTTAAGAATCTTTTTTAAAATATCGACAACTAAGAATGTGTGTTTCCAAAGAAAACTAGAATTTTTCATGCGATATGTAATTGGAAACTAGATGTGCACTTTCTTGAAAAAGTTATTACGTATGAATTAATTACCACACATTTGATGTATTTCATGTTAAAGTGATTTAGTTTTTCAAACCGAACAAAGAAAAACACTCTAAATTAAGATTTTCGATTCGCCGCCCGCAAGTACACGTAACCATCAATCTATAGATTACATCACGCATATAAATGAGCCACCTTCTTATTTTTATTAAATAGTGTTTCTCGAGAAACGTCAGAGCTGGTTTTCCTCTGTAAGCTCGTGAAAAACATTAAGAACAACTTGTTTCTCGATACTGACGGTGTTGCGTGCGTGTTTCACTAAGCAGCAAACAGTTATCCATTTACACGATACGTATCAACAGCGCGACAATCAGAGCGCAAGTGGCGTTTATGGAAACTGTGAGAGAACACGGTTTTTGAAATAAAATTGCGTAGTTAAAGTGTGATTAAGAAAAAACTTTGATGGCTGTTAGTAGATAAGGATGCCTTAGTTTCATTGACAGTGACGTAGTAATAAGATGCGTAATTCGTGCGTTGGACCCCCTTCAAAGAACGGGACAGCGCCAGTGTGGGAGAGCAGAGCTGCGGCTGCTGACTGATCGTCCAGCTTGTGTTTGTTTACACCGGGTTTACTCTTATGGTGAACAAAGTATAGCTGGCACAAAATAGAGATCCTGGTCGAATGTAAAGTATGCTAGCGTCAAGACACAATCAGTGCCTTCTCTGGCCGATAGCGATGGAAATACTATCGAAGACAGAGCTGCCAAAGCAGAGTTACTAAACACAGCCTTCCGAAATTCCCTAACCAAAGGAGATGAAGTAAATATACCATAATTCGAAGTAACAACAGCTGCCAACGTGAGCAATGTAGAAGAAAATATACTCGGAGTAGTGAAACAACTTAAATCACTTAACAAAAACAAGTCTTCTGGTCCAGACTGTATACAATTAGGTTCCTTTCACAGTATGCTGATGCATTAGCTCCATACCTAATTATATACAATCCTTCACTAGACGAAAGATCCGTACCCAAAGACCGGAAAGTTGCACAGCTAACACAAATATTCAAGAAAGGTAGTAGGAGTAATCCACTAAATTACAGGCCCATATCGTTAACGTCGATATGCAGCAGGAGTTTTGAACATATATTGTGATCCAACATCATGAATTACCTCGAAGAAAACGGTCTATTGACACACAGTCAACATGGGTTTACAAAACATCATTCCTGTGAACACACACTTTTTTCACATGAAGTGTTGAGTCCTGTTGACAAGGGATTTGCAATTGATTCCGTATTTCGGGATTTACGGAAGGCTTTTGACATTGTACCACACAAGTGGCTTGTAGTGAAATTGCGTGCTTATGGAATATCGTCTCAGTTATGTGACTGGATTCGTGATTTCCTGTCAGAGGGGTCACAGTTCGTAGTAATTGAAGGAAAGTCATAGAATAAAACTCAAGTGATTTCTGGCTTTCCCCAGGGTAGTGTTATAGGTCCTTATGTATATAAACGATTTAGGAGACAATCTGAGCAATCTTGTTAGGTTGCTAGCAGATGATGCTGTCGTTTATCGACTAATAAATTCGTCAGAAGATCAAAACAAATTGCAAAACGCTTTAGAAAAGATATCTGTATGGTGCGGAAATTGACCCTAATTAACGAAAAGTCTGAAGTCATCGACATAAGTGCTATAAGGAATCCGTCAAATTTCGGTTACACGATAAGTCAGTCAAATCTAAACTAAATACCTATGAATTACAATTACGAACAACTTAAATTGGAAGGAACAGATGCAAATAACGTGGGGAAGGCTAACCAAACACAGTGTTCTATTGGCAGGACACTAAGAACATGTAATAGATCTACCAAAGAGACTGCATATAATAGGATTGTCGGTGCCTTTTTAGAATACTGCTGCGCCGTGTGGGATTGTTACTAGATAGAAATAACGGAGTACACCGAGAAAGTTAAAAGGACGACAGCGCGTTTTGTATTAGCTCGAAAAAGGCGAGAGAGTGTCACTAAAATGATACATGATTTGAGGTGGACATCATTAAAAGAAAGTTTTTCGTTGCGGCGGAATATTGTGGCGAAATTTCAGTCACCAACTTTCTCCTCCGAATGCGGAAATATTTTATTGACGCCGGCATACATAGGAGAAACGATCATCACAATAAAATAAGGGAACGGAAAGATGTAGGTGTTCGTTTTTCAGCGCGCTGTACGAAATTGGAATAATAAATAATTGTTGTGAAGGTGGGTCGATGAACCCTCTGCCAGGCACTTAAATGTGATTTGCATAGTATCCATGTAGATGTATATAGGGCGGGTGCCATTGGTGGATACAGAAAAACCTCAAGGAGGAGCCCAAAAGATATCTTGAGCTATCTTTACTTTTACCGTAATAAGAAAGTCATATGCAAAGTTTGTTTTATTTAAACTGATTATACATATATACAAGAGAGTGCCATCTTATGATATAAAAAAAGGTAAAATTGTGGTCCTCTTTCTTAAATGATGAATACTATGCACCTATTCTTCCTGGAAAATTGGTTAATTACATCGTCCGTACTTACAACGCTACGTATCGAAGGTTCTCCGTACAAGAAATCAGTAGAATATTCCCAACTTTTCTCGACAAACGGCAGACAGAACAACGTATCAAGATTACCAGAATGGCCGCTACTTTTCTCGTAGGTATGTATTAGCTACCTATGTGCCAGAGAGAAGCATACGATGATGAGGACGCGAGTGCTACATAGCAGAGTGCAATATCGCAGAAGTACAGAGACTCCAAAACAAATACTTAAGAACTGCTGCTGATGCTAGCCGGTATGAATCAAACAGACATCTATACGACTCACAGTATACAAAAAATTCCAGAAATCATCCAAAAGAAGCCCTTTAAATTCGTCCACCAAACAGACTCCAACCACCTACTCATCAGGAATCTGGGACAAAATCCACCCGAGCCCAGAACTAAATTCCCCATCATGACAAATACCAGGAACTATAACGTACGTGTTTAATCAAATCATATAAGCTAAAGACACCAAAATACACACACTCACAAACATACAATAACGACGTTTTCATCCCATCATTTTGTTACCATCATCATCAGACAAAAGGCAGGGATCACATCAGATCCGATCTTTTGAACACAGGGGTTCATTACCCGTCAGACCACCTCGTCTCTCCCACTTCTGTTGGTCTAACTTCAGAGTTACGTCGTTTGTGATATGGGGACGTGCTCTTCCATGAAGCGGCAGCGCCCTCCTCCCCCTCCGCCACCCCACCCCCTGCCCCCTTGTCTAACAGTGGTCGTTTTCAACAGACGTGCCGCCCCATACATATTCCTCATTCTCCGGTGGATGTCTGCTGTTGTTTGGCCTTCGGCAGCCAAGAACAGAATAACAACGCGTTGGTCCCGTTTCGTATGGCAACATCGACACAGTCCTCGTTTTCGCATTTACCGAACGCACGCCGGAGAGACAGGAATGCCACACTGATGATGCCTTGCCTACGTATCGGTGCTTATTTATTACACACGTGCATCGGAGTCGCGCTCCGTTGCATACACGTAGCAGCAACGCTAATGCTAGCTTTTTGGTCACCCACTGTTTACGTGGAACTGCTGGAAATCGAGGTAGTGCACAGTGAGTCTGTGGCGCTTGTTCACCATGATTAGTATTGGCTGTTTAACTAGACCCTAAATTGAATTTGTGTCACCTGCTTTTTCCGACACAAGTATAAAACCTTCTCTACTGGGACTGCAGCGAACATGAGGTAAAAATGACATTCTCCTACAACTGCTCCAATTAGCTGTCAGTTGTTTTGACGTCTGTTCATTACATTGATTGACAACGGCCTCGTTTCGGCGGAATTGCCATTTTCAAGTGTTCCTCTTCAGATAATTGTTGAACTATACGTACGTCTTTGTACTTCCCACCTAGTATTACATTAGATTGTGCTTACGTCTATGTGGGATGTTATTGTTGTACTGTATGAGGGTCTATGCATTTTCTATGTTATATTACGTCTCTAATGCATGTTAGAGCGAGATTTCTGTGTTTTAACGTGTCGTTGTTACGAACCACATATTTTCTTTCGTTATTGGAGTTTAAATAATTTTACATGGAGTTTATTGACAGTTGTGATGGTTAACGTTTACAGAGTAGATTACATCGTGTAAATCCAGAGGTGGTGTTTCAGTTTCAGTGATTGTGAATTTGTCATTATGCATAGAGGTAAATATAAAGGGCGTTGTCATGGCGTTCAAAACGTCAAGACGTCAGCATCGAGTGAGGTAGCGCAGTGGTTACCACACTGGACTCGCCGTCGGCAGGACGTTCTTCATCCTCCTGCGTTTCTGTGGCTTTCATTTCACTTCACTTGTGTGTGCTTTGTTACTAAACAACGTAACAATTCGAACTCGGTTCTCACTATGTGAGTGACGGTCACGTATTGTTACGCCAGTAGCACGGAGCTGCAGCACACAATACGAACCACAGGGGGCGGAGGTCGTTCTTCCTACATCAAAACTTCGACGCGGATTTTCAGTTGACTTGATCGATTTCACGAAAAACTTTGGCATATTGCAGTACGTCCATTCCTTTCTGAGACGACATCACGAATAAAATTTACGATTCTGATGGACCTCTATCGTTATTCCCGTGCGTGCTTCGTATATACGTAGCATCCCTTATCATGCATACTTACATTCATGACTGTATCTGTATGTTGTATGAAATTCGATCTCCTGTATGATTAGCATTGCTCTATCTAGTTGGGACTCGTCGGGACACTCTTCATATAGGGCACTAGAAATGAAGCAAGAAATTCATTTATTAGAATTATTTTTATTTAGAACTTACAAGTAATTTGTTGCGGAGAAATAATTGGTACACCACATATTTCTGAAGATTTCACCTCTTTCAGCAAATCTTTTTTTTCCCTTTACGTATTTATAAAACTCCATGCAAGTCAGCTTGTAGTTAAACTGGCACTGTAAGATTGATTCCACAGTGCCTGTCGGCAATCGACTTCTTTCGTCGGTGCACTGGGTCGATGTCAGCCAAAATGCTCTTTCCACAGTGGCATTGTGTGCGGGAATAGAACAAAAATACTCGCAAGATTCTAGTAGTCGGCATTTGTGTTCAGGATTTTGGGTTTCCTTAAGAAAGTAAATCCACCTTTCTTCCACGGAGTGTTAACAGTTCATTCCCCTGAGTTTCGAAAAGCTCTTCGGACCTCTCTGATATGGTATTACCGAAAACAATTGTCGCCTGAAATACTCGCATAATTTTTATTCAGGTACATAGCAGCGTTTTCAATCGTCAAGCAATCTGTGGTTTCAGATGGCGTCATCCAATCAAATACCTTATCTTTATGAAGATAACTATCCCATTTCTCCCACTAATCAAATGTTATGGTACAGAAAGCTATTGTCTCAAGTTCAAATTCTGAAATCAAATTATTTCTTGGCTAGGGTTCTCATTCTTTAATTTCTTCAAATACATGTTTGTTTGCATGCCGGTAAAATTGACTGTCTTCCTTTCATTTATATACCTTTAAGTGTAAGTTAATATATTTCTTACTTCAATTATCGAGACTTTACTCTTCTCGTTTTCTATATATTTTTCAAACAGAAACGTGAAATAAATTTCGCGCATGGGATTACTGAAAAAATCAAATTATTTTAAGTGGCCTCTTTGGCGTCAAAAAATTGTCCAAAGGTTAAGAATTCTCTCAACTGCGGGCATTAACGAGCCATCTTGCTTTTCAATGAGACAGAAGAGTTTGATGCTTTACATCAACGTATAAGCAGAACTTTCTCAACTTGTCCTCAACAGAGTGTATTGAAACACAATTACGTATTTTCACGACGGTTGTTTCAATGTCTAGAGTTAAGACTGCAGCGGCGCTTGATACTAGTACTGTGGAGAATACGGGCAGGCCATCCAGTTCCCTCTACATTGTCTCCTAGTCGCTCCTTAATTTGGTGAAACACATTCCGCTGACCGCGTCGAAGAAGGTCTCCGAAGTTATTGGTATTGCCTCCACTAAAGCGATTAATTTATGTGATGGAATTTGCAGTTGTCTTAAAGGGTCTAAAGAAAACTTTGCAATTGTCTCCGATGTTTCGTTATTATGCGACTCAAACTTGAACAGCTTCTTTTGGATTCCGTCACTTTCAACTAAGTAGTGGTCAACTAAAGGAAACACCATTTCGGCCTCCTGGTTCGATGCGTCGGTGCCAGTGTTCTAAAATGAAACTCTCTGCAAATGTTTTGTGCGGTCATACACGGAGTGTGGTGCGATAATATTTTTAACAATCGCTATAGCTTTGGTTCTGACTGTAGACTGCTTTGCTGCGACTTTGTAGTCGGGATACATTGAGGCATTCACTTTTACGTCACAGTAAAGGACTGACGATGCGTGACAACTTCGTAAGCTGCTGTTGGTTTTGCAGCAGCTACGAGTAATTCATCCTGGGTACCTTCTTTCATCATGAATGTAGCCATGTGCTTTGATGTCGATGCTACTGCAAATCTATTGTAAGATTCTTCGTAGAAAGCTGGATGCCTCACGTCTGGCTTACCTCCGTGAGTTACTGAGAAGAAACAGCAACGAAGCTCTCAGCTCTGCCTGATCTGCACGTCCTTTCTTGACAAAGGACCGCTTTTTTGTGTAATCATTCGAAAAGTGACACACTTTTTCCAGACATTTTTTAGCTGTGATAAGCTAATTAGGCGGTAAAAAGTCGACAACACTTTCGTCACCGTACACGTGACTATACATTACCAACTTGCACACGTTGTTCGTATTACGTTTAGGAAGAACCGTCTTATCAGATTGCAAATGGGAACTGGCCGATTTTTCCGTGTGGCGCTGCTTGTATAGTTGCAGCCCCGTACTACTGGAGATTTCTGGTATTACCTCGAATGACAGTGCTGCAGCTAGAAGGTGCTTGCATCGGCAATACAGGATACAGAACATGCAACGCCATCTGTGAGATGATCTTATCAACATAAACTTGTTGACATAGAGAGGAATTGAGGCTGCATTTATGTGTTGCGCTAAGAGATGGTGTTGCGTCAGTACGTCAGCCAAGCTCGTTAAGAGTATTTTGCAAAATGGGGACATAATTTCCTCTTGTCAGGGGTGTCGGGAGGGGGAGGTCCGTACCAGTGACGGTCCTGACGTGTCGGGGCGGATGGCAGCCGCACCTGCAGACCACCGCGCTCTGTAAAGTGGATGGAAACTCCGACGGTGCCGCCTGTTTTCGTTCAGCCAGAAGTACCGGTCGCGATTCGCCTCGCGCCAAATATTGGGACTGCTTCTGCTACGATGCAAGGGCAAGGATTTTTGATCGTTAACTGACACGAATTCATTTAAGATAACCATAAGACAGTAGCTATGCGAAGTATGAACATGCTATTTCCCTTTGTCGACAAGTTTTCAGCCACAGTCGTTAACAAATATCTTGAGACATCATTCTTCTGAAACAGGATATACTGTACTACAAATAAATTATATTACTGTATTATGTCTTTTTGGGTGCCTATATTTTCGGAATGGAACGTATTGACCTATTATTCATGGATTCCTACGAAAAACTGTTGCACTTAAAGAGGGTTAATTGAGTGAGATTTAGCAATGCATCATGCTCATTAAGCGAAGTTACGATGAAACTTAATCGTGAAATAATAATTTACTTTTATTCTACCACCAATTAAACTACAAATTAACTACTGACACATATATCGTGTAAATGAACACTTTAATTGTAATTAATTATGACACTTCCTGAAACTTTACTGTGCCTAAGTCACGTAATTCAATAAACATAATGAAATTAAGCATTGTAATTATGATTAATAAAATTTATGTAATAGTAACATCCCACTTACAATTGTCCACAGCTCGTGGCCTAGTGGTTACTATTGGAACCTCTCTATCACAGGGTCTCACGTTCGATTACCGGCTAGATCGGCGGATTTTTTTCTGCCCAGAGACTGGGTGTTCCTGTTCTCCTCACCATTTCATCATCATTCAGAAAAATGGGGAGACTGGAATGTGAAAAAGATGGATGTTGAGGGCCCTAAAAACAAACCACCACCACCACTCACAATTGTCTATGGTTGTGAATCAAGTTTACTAGTGGAAATCATCAGCAGGACTTCAAATGCTGCTCATCACTTAATTTACATCTGTAAATATTTTTGTCGGTTTCACTTAGCAGCATTTTTCTTCACAGGTCAACAAAGCGGAAGGGATGGACATGAGCAAACTTCCGCAGCTGGTCAAACTGTGTGAGTGGAAGAATTAAATTCCAGCAACTATCTTCATAAAAATCGCTACATTGCGAATCAACCGTTTGCGGAGCTGATGCAAAAATTGGGTTCTGAGTTAGCAATTGCATTGAATTTAGCGTTAAGGCAATTTAAATTAAATTACTCAGTGATAAACTCACTGTATCTTCACCAAGAAACAACAGTCACAAAACACAATAGTCCATTACATTTTGCTTTTCGGGTGGCACATGTTGAATACAACATGGTGCTATACTACTGCACCTTTGTACTCCTCGGAAGACGTCACCACCATACATTTAACACTGTCAGAAGTAGTTGTAACAATGTGTAAAGCGCAGCACGTGCATCGGCTCTCAACGTGGCAATGAAATGACCTGGATGCTTCCCATAGGTGAACAGAAATTGGGTGTCCGGTGCCTTCTCTCTGAACTCGTCTTCTCCTCTACCACTTCTCTTCCACGCCCACTCAGGTACACCTCCAAGGTCTGTACCTCAGCTGCAGCTTCCTCTAGACCTCTCACTAGTCCCAAAAGTCTCGGTTCACCCCGCGGCTCTCTGTCACCTGTTTCTCTTGAAGTGTACCCATTTCAGTGGTAGTATACACGGATGGCTCGAAGATTGATGGTCATGTTGGGTTCGTTTACGCTCATGCACGACATACTGAACAGCGCTCCTTGCAAGATGGCCGCAGTGTTTCCACTGTAGTGCTGGTAGCCTTCTCTCGCCCCCTTGAGCATATCTGTCCCTGCATCAGAAGTCCTTCTTCATTTGTAGCGACCCCTTGAGCAACTTGGGCACCTCACAAGCTCTCCACCAGTGCTGTCATCGCCATCCTTTGCTAACGGTCATCCAAGAGTCTGTTTACATCCTCAAACATCATGGACGATCAGTCTTTCTATGGACCCCAGGTCACGTCGGAATCCTGGGAAATGAATTTGCTGAAAGTCTAGCTAGATAGACTACTTGTAAAGTCTGGAGATCGGCCTACCGGAATCTGTTGTTCGGTTCAGTATTATGCCGCAAAGTTTTCGGGCTCTGGTATACAGAATGCTGCTCCCTGACTTTGCTGAATAAGCTACGAATGGTAAAGGAGACGACGAATGTGTGGTAGTCCTCCATGCGAGCTTTTCACAAGGACTACATCGTCCTTTGCTGGCCCCTCATCGGACATACTTCGCTGGCTCACGGTCACCTACGTTGCGAGGACCCACCAAAGTGTCGCTGTGGTTCACTCTTGAGTGTCTGACATCTTATTGGACTGTCCAGATTTAGCCGCCCTGAGACGGACCTTTAACCTTCCTGGCGCACTGCCTGCAGTGTTACGTGACAGTGCCTGAACAGCCGATCTAGCTTCAAGTTTTATTCGAGAGGAGGATTTTAACATTCAGTCTAAGGGTTGGCATGTGGCCTTGTCTTCCATCCCTTCACCCTACCTGCATTTTAACTCACCCCGCCCCGTCTGGTGCTGTCTATTCGACTTGGTATTCATCCTTTCAGCATTTGTGTTTCTCTTGCCTTTTGCTCTTAGGCTGGGTATTTTAGAGTGTGGCAGTGTCTGGCTCATCCATTTTTATTACTGCAGTCAGCCAGCCAAGGCAACCTGCTATATTGTTTTTAACACTTTTAACAGCTTTTCTTCCTTTCCGTTAATGTTTCCTATTTTTGCTTGATATTTCGTTTCCGACTTCAGTGTGATTACTCACAGAGTCTTACACATTTTCTTCCCTCCCAGATTTCATGCAATAATACCTGTTCATTGCGTAATGGCAACTGAAGTGCCACTGTCGGCTCGTAAAGAATGATGACAGTGATAAGCGTCACAATAACTGAATTGTACCGAGGAGAGCAGAGCAATACTTGTATCAGGTCTCAGGAAAACTTAGAGGCTGTAGCCAGGTCTTGCCCTCGGGATTTAGTAGAACAGCCAGTGTGACCCTTAGGCTAAAATGTTTGGCGACACCCGATATACGGCATAGGCCCCAAATTTAGCTTTCATTTGTCGCGAATCTCTTGTCTAGCACAAAATTCAAAGCGACTGAAAAAAAGTGCATCCATATAACCAGAATAAAAAAACGAATATGCAAAATTACAGATCAATGTTCTCAACATTCGTCTGCTGTAGAATCCTTGAACATGTTATCTGTTGAAAGAAAATAAATTTCCTTCATTTAAGAGCCTCTGTGTGCAAATCAGCACAAATTCAGGAATAATTGCATGTGTGAATCTCGCCTTGTCATTTGACATGATTATACTGCGAACTCTGGTTGAAGGGCAAAAGGTAGTCCATACTGCTAGATTTCCGGAAAGTATCTGCAACTGTCGCACTGCAGCCAGTTAATGGAGATAGCAACAGAAAAGGTTCCCAGATATGTGAGTGGCTGAAAGACTTCTTCAATGTTGTTGTTGTGGTCTTCAGTCCTGAGACTGGTTTGATGCAGCTCTCCATGCTACTCTATCCTGTGCAAGCTTCTTCATCTCCCAGTATCTACTGCAACCTACATCCTTCTGAATCTGCTTAGTGTATTCATCTCTTGGTCTCCCTCTACGATTTTTACCCTCCACACTGCCCTCCAATGCTAAATTTGTGATCCCTTGATTCCTCAAAACATGTCCTACCAACCGATCCCTTCTTCTAGTCAAGTTCTGTCACAAACTTCTCTTCTCCCCAATCCTATTCAATACCTCCTCATTAGTTATGTGATCTACCCACCTTATCTTCAGCATTCTTCTGTAGCACCACATTTTGAAAGCTTCTATTCTCTTCTTGTCCAAACTAGTTATCTACATCTACATCTACATCTATACTCCGCGAGCCACCTTACGGTGTGTGGCGGAGGGTACTTATTGTACCACTATCTGATCCCCCCTTCCCTGTTCCATTCACGAATTGTGCGTGGGAAGAACGACTGCTTGTAAGTCTCCGTATTTGCTCTAATTTCTCGGATCTTTTCGTTGTGATCATTACGCGAGATATATGTGGGCGGTAGTAATATGTTGCCCATCTCTTCCCGGAATGTGCTCTCTCGTAATTTCGATAATAAACCTCTCCGTATTGCGTAACGCCTTTCTTGAAGTGTCCGCCACTGGAGCTTGTTCAGCATCTCCGTAACGCTCTCGCGCTGACTAAATGTCCCCATGACGAATCGCGCTGCTTTTCGCTGGATCATGTCTATCTCTTCTATTAATCCAACCTGGTAAGGGTCCCATACTGATGAGCAATACTCAAGAATCGGACGAACAAGCGTTTTGTAAGCTACTTCTTTCGTCGATGAGTCACATTTTCTTAGAATTCTTCCTATGAATGTCAACCTGGCGCCTGCTTTTCCCACTATTTGTTTTATGTGATCATTCCACTTCAGATCGCTCCGGATAGTAACTCCTAAGTATTTTACGGTCGTTACCGCTTCCAATGATTTACCACCTATGGCATAATCGTACTGGAATGGATTTCTGCCCCTATGTATGCGCATTATATTACATTTATCTACGTTTAGGGAAAGCTGCCAGCTGTCGCACCATGCATTAATCCTCTGCAGGTCTTCCTGGAGTACGTACGAGTCTTCTGATGTTGCTACTTTCTTGTAGACAACCGTGTCATCTGCAAATAGCCTCACGGAGCTACCGATGTTGTCAACTAAGTCATTTATGTATATTGTAAACAATAAAGGTCCTATCACGCTTCCTTGCGGTACTCCCGAAATTACCTCTACATCTGCAGATTTTGAACCGTTAAGAATGACGTGTTCTTTCTTCTAGGAAGTCCTGAATCCAATCACAAACCTGGTCCGATATTCCGTAAGATCGTATTTTTTTCACTAAACGTAAGTGCGGAACCGTATCAAATGCCTTCCTGAAGTCCAGGAATACGGCATCAATCTGCTCGCCAGTGTCTACGGCACTGTGAATTTCTTGGGCAAATAGGGCGAGCTGAGTTTCACATGATCTCTGTTTGCGGAATCCATGTTGGTTATGATGAAGGAGATTTGTATTATCTAAGAACGTCATAATACGAGAACACAAAACATGTTCCATTATTCTACAACAGATTGACGTAAGCGAAATAGGCCTATAATTATTTGCATCTGATTTATGACCCTTCTTGAAAATGGGAACGACCTGCGCTTTCTTCCAATCGCTAGGTACTTTACGTTCTTCCAGCGATCTACGATAAATTGCTGATAGAAAGGGGGCAAGTTCTTTAGCATAATCACTGTAGAATCTTAAGGGTATCTCGTCTGGTCCGGATGCTTTTCCGCTACTAAGTGATAGCAGTTGTTTTTCAATTCCGATATCGTTTATTTCAATATTTTCCATTTTGGCGTCCGTGCGACGGCTGAAGTCAGGGACCGTGTTACGATTTTCCGCAGTGAAACAGTTTCGGAACACTGAATTCAGTATTTCTGCCTTTCTTCGGTCGTCCTCTGTTTCGGTGCCATCGTGGTCAACGAGTGACTGAATAGGGGATTTAGATCCGCTTACCGATTTTACATATGACCAAAACTTTTTAGGGTTCTTGTTTATATTATTTGCCAATGTTTTATGTTCGAATTCGTTGAATGCTTCTCTCATTGCTCTCTTTACGCTCTTTTTCGCTTCGTTCAGCTTTTCCTTATCAGCTATGATTCGACTACTCTTAAACCTATGATGAAGCTTTCTTTGTTTCCGTAGTACCTTTCGTACATGATTGTTATACCACGGTGGATCTTTCCCCTCGCTTTGGACCTTAGTCGGTACGAACTTATCTAAGGCGTACTGGACGATGTTTCTGAATTTTTTCCATTTTTGTTCCACATCCTCTTCCTCAGAAATGAACGTTTGATGGTGGTCACTCAGATATTCTGCGATTTGTGCCCTATCACTCTTGTTAAGCAAATATATTTTCCTTCCTTTCTTGGCATTTCTTATTACACTTGTAGTCATTGATGCAACCACTGACTTATGATCACTGATACCCTCTTCTACATTCACGGAGTCGAAAAGTTCCGGTCTATTTGTTGCTATGAGGTCTAAAACGTTAGCTTCACGAGTTGGTTCTCTAACTATCTGCTCGAAGTAATTCTCGGACAAGGCAGTCAGGATAATGTCACAAGAGTCTCTGTCCCTGGCTCCAGTTCTGATTGTGTGACTATCCCATTCTATACCTGGTAGATTGAAGTCTCCCCCTATTACAATAGTATGATCACGAAACTTCTTCACGACGTTCTGCAGGTTCTCTCTGAGGCGCTCAACTACTACGGTTGCTGATGCAGGTGGTCTATAGAAGCATCCGACTATCATATCTGACCCACCTTTGATACTTAGCTTAACCCAGATTATTTCACATTCGCATTCACTAATAACTTCACTGGATATTATTGAATTCTTTACTGCTATAAATACTCCTCCACCATTGGCGTTTATCCTATCCTTGCGGTATATATTCCATTCTGTGTCTAGGATTTCGTTACTGTTCACTTCCGGTTTTAACCAACTTTCCGTTCCTAATACTATATGCGCACTATTTCCTTCAATAAGAGATACTAATTCAGGAACCTTGCCCTGGATACTCCTGCAGTTTACCAATATTACGTTAACTTTTCCTGTTTTTGGTCTCTGAGGACAGACGTTCTTTATCAACGATGATAATGTCCTCTCTGGTAAGCCGTCAGGTATTTTATCGTTTCGCCCAAGGGGGGGTCCCTCTAACCTAAAAAACCCCCGTGTGCACGCCACACGTACTCTGCTACCCTAGTAGCTGCTTCCGGTGTGTAGTGCACGCCTGACCTGTCTAGGGGGGCCCTACAGTTCTCCACCCAATAACGGAGGTCGATGAATTTGCAACCATTATAGTCGCAGAGTCGTCTGAGCCTCTGGTTTAGACCCTCCACACGGCTCCAAACCAGAGGACCGCGATCGACTCTGGGCACTATGCTGCAGATATTAAGCTCAGCTTGCACTCCGCGTGCGATGCTGGTTGTCTTCACCAAATCAGCCAGCCGCCGGAAGGAACCAAGGATGGCCTCAGAACCCAAGCGGCAGGCGTCATTCGTTCCGACATGTGCTACTATCTGCAGCCGGTCACACCCAGTGCGTTCAATAGCTGCCGGAAGGGCCTCCTCCACATTACGGACGAGACCCCCCGGCAAGCACACCGAGTGCACACTGGCATTCTTCCCCGACCTACCCGCTATTTTCCTGAGGGGCTCCATAACCCGCCTAACGTTGGAGCTCCCTATAACTAATAGGCCCGCCCTCTGTGACTGTCGGGACCTTGCCGGAGAATCGGCCACTGGCCCAACAGGCGAGGCATCCTGTGGTGGCTCGGAAACGATGTCATCACCACTAGGAAGCACCCCGTACCTGTTGGAAAGGGGTAAGGCAGCTGCCACGCGGCCAGATCCCACCTTCGCCTTTCGGCCAGGCACGCGCGAGCCCACCACTGTCCGCCATTCACCCTGGAGTGATGGCTGACCGGTAAGATGCTCACTGCCGGAAGACGCAGCGACATCAGGGGTTCCATGTGATTCCAAGGCCACCGAAGTAGGCATAGGTCTCACCACATTTGCCCCAACGCCACTACGAGCCGACGCCTGCGCCTCGAGCTCGATGAGCCTAACAGACAAAGCCTCCACCTGCCCCCGAAGAGTGGCCAATTCTCCTTGCGTCCGCTCACAACAACCACAGTCCCTACACATGACTATGTTTACCCTACCCTATACGGTGACAAATTCCCAAGATAATCTTCTGATGAGCTACTCTGATAATCAAGAAACACTCACTGAAATACGAGACGCGAAAACTACGCTAGGTTTTCCCAGAAAAACTATTTAAAAGCTAATCGCAGCAAATAAGTACAAAAACGCTTTATACAAACAGTACTCGCTGCTGCTGGTGCTCTCGCTCTGGCTGTCACAAGACAACTGCTGATTCAAGTGACTAGTGGCTAACGGCCGCGAAACAAACAAAAGACGGTTTTAGGGCGCTTTCTGTTCCAAACGATCAAGAAAACACTAAGAAATCTAACACGAAAACTACGTAAAGTTTTATCAAGAACTGTTAGTTACTATGCAGAGCAGATAAACACAAATAGAATCCCTTCCTTAGTAGAAGGTCGTAAACAAAATGCAAAATAAACGCTTTATACAAACAGTACTCGCTGCTGCTGGTGCTCTCGCTCTGGCTGTCACAAGACAGTCCATGTCCATGTTTCACTTCCATACATGGCTACACTCCATACAAATACTTTCAGAAACGACTTCTTGACACTTAAATCTATACTCGATGTTAACAAATTCCTCTTCTTGAGAAACGCTTTCCTTGCCATTGCCAGTCTACATTTTATATCCTCTCTACTTCGACCATCATCGGTTATTTTACTCCCTAAATAGCAAAACTCCTTTACTACTTTAAGTTTCTCATTTCCTAATCTAATTCCCTCAGCATCACCCGACTTGATTTGACTACATTCCATTATCCTCGTTTTACTTTTGTTGATGTTCATCTTATATCCTCCTTTCAAGACACTGTCCATTTCGTTCAACTGCTCTTCCAAGTCCTTTGCTGTCTCCGACAGAATTACAATGTCATCGGCGAACCTCAAAGTTTTTACTTCTTCTCCATGAATTTTAATACCTACTCCGAATTTTTCTTTTGTTTCCTTTACTGCTTGCTCAATATACAGATTGAATAACATCGGGGATAGGCTACAACCCTGTCGTACTCCTTTCCCAACCACTGCTTCCCTTTCATGCCCCTCGACTCTTATAACTGCCATCTGGTTTCTGTACAAACTGTAAATAGCCTTTCGCTCCATGTATTTTACCCGTGCCACCTTCAGAATTTGAAAGAGAGTATTCCAATCAACATTGTCAAAAGCTTTCTCTAAGTCTACAAATGCTAGAAACGTAGGTTTGCCTTTCCTTAATCTTTCTTCTAAGATAAGTCGTAAGGTCAGTATTGCCTAACGTGTTCCAACATTTCTACGGAATCCAAACTGATCTTCCCCGAGGTTGGCTTCTACTAGTTTTTCCATTCGTCTGTAAAGAATTCGCGTTAGTATTTTGCAGCTGTGACTTATTAAACTGATAGTTCGGTAATTTTCACATCTGTCAACACATGCTTTCTTTGGGATTGGAATTATTATATTCTTCTTAAAGTCTGAGGGTATTTCGCCTGTCTCATACATCGTGCTCACCAGATGGTAGAGTTTTGTCATGACTGGCTCTCCCGAGGCCATCAGTAGTTCAAATGGAATGTTGTCTACTCCGGGGGCCTTGTTTCGACTCAGGTCTTTCAGTGCTCTGTCAAACTCTTCACGCAGTATCTTATCTCCCATTTCGTCTTCATCTACATCCTCTTCCATTTCCATAATATTGTCCTCAAGTACCTCGCCCTTGTATAAACCTTCTATATACTCCTTCCACCTTTCTGCATTCCCTTCTTTGCTTAGAACTGGGTTGCCATCTGAGCTCTTGATATTCATACAAGTGGTTCTCTTTTCTTCAAAGGTCTCTTTAATTTTCCTGTAGGCAGTATCTATCTTACACCTAGTGAGACAAGCCTCTACATCCTTACATTTGTCCTCTAGCCATTCCTGCTTAGCCATTTTGCACTTCCTGTCGATATCATTTTTGAGACGTTTGTATTCCTTTTTGCCTGCTTCATTTACTGCATTTTTATATTTTCTCCTTTCATCAATTAAATTCAATATTTCATCTGTTACCCAAGGATTTCTATTAGCCCTCGTCTTTTTACCTACTTGATCCTCTGCTGCCTTCACTACTTCATCCCTCAGAGCTACCCATTCTTCTTCTACTGTATTTCTTTCCCCCATTCCTGTCAATTGTTCCCTTATGCTCTCCCTGAAACTCTCTACAACCTCTGGTTCTTTCAGTTTATCCAGGTCCCATCTCCTTAAATTCCCACCTTTTTGCAGTTTCTTTAGTTTCAATCTGCAGTTCATAACCAATAGATTGTGGTCAGAATCCACATCTGCCCCAGGAAATGTCTTACAATTTAAAACCTCTTCAATAACAGAATCTAATATGCTGTCCTTGATGAAGAGCGTTCATCAGTGACAAGGGTATCGGCAGGGTGGTGTGAGAGGACCCCTGTGGTCCTCCATACACATAAATGAGCTGGCAGACAGGGTGGGCGGCAATCTGCAGCTATTTGCTGATGAGGCTGAGGTGCAGAAAGGTGGTGTTTTTGAGTGACTTAGCAATGTACAAGGTGACTTAGACGAAATTACTTGTTTGTATAATGAATGAAAGCTACCTTTAAACGTAGAAATATGTAAGCTATGGCAGATGAGTAGGAAAAACTACCCAGTAGTGCTCCACTACAGCATTAGAAGTGTGCTGTTTCACAGTCACGTCGATTAAATATCCTGGAGTAACGCTGCAAAGCGATATGAAATAGAACGAGCACGTAAGTAGGGTAGAAGGGAAGGCGTGTACTCAGTACATTTTAGGAATGTGTAAATAACCTGTAAAGTAGATATCTATGGAACAGTAATGCGACTTATTCTTGGGTACTGCGTGAGTGTTGATCGTCACCGAGTCGGATTGAAGGAAGGGCATCAAAGAAATTGAGGCAGGCTTCTAACATTTGGTAGCAATAGGTTTGAAGAAAATGTTACAGAGCTGCTGTGGAAACTCAAATGTCAATCCCTGGGGGGAAGCTGATGTTCTTTCAAGGAACACCATTGAGATTACGTAGAGAATTGGCTTTGGCAGCTGACAGCAGAACGATTCTGCTGCTACCAACGTACATTTAGCGTAAGAACCCAAAGATAAGATGCTAGGAATTAGGACTCGTAAGGAGGCATATAGACACTTGTTTCACTGTCCATTATAATTATCCGGGCTGTTATGCCGTGGTCGATTGATGAATTCTGTGTCGATTCCCAACGTTTCGTCTCCGACTGCGGGAGATATCTTCAAGGGGGTCTGTAGCTCGATGGAAGGTCCAACACACACACTGGCTCGCTACTGAGTGTACTGGGTGTGTTGGACCTTCCATCGAGCTACTGACCCCCTTGAAGATGTCTCCCGCAGTCGGAGACGAAACGTTGGGAATTGACACAGAATTCATCAACCGACCACGGCATAACAGCCCGGATAATTATAATGGACATGATATTTCCGGCCGTGAAAGTCTACATTCTAGTACTTGTTTCACTGTCGCTCTACTTGGGAGTGGAACAGGAAAGGTAATTACTAGCAGTTTCCTAAATACCTGGAGTGATTATGAGCTATAGATTCGCCAGGTCTTGTTTGTATTGCTCCTGATCTCCATATTTAAAACCTTCATTGTTTTGTAACACTGTACTGCGACTAGAAATTACAGAGATAGTGTCTTCACCCCTTTCTGTCGACTTCTTGTAAGAAATACAGGTGTTTGATATTGTATTGTTGAAGACACGTGGCTATCACCTTGAAACGTCCCCTTAGAACAATTTATACACGACTGTGCCTAAACTGACACACAATGTTTTTAGCGCAACGCAATCTGACTATCAAAGATCCCTGCAAAAGAATGGCCCTGAGTAACATTAAACTATACCTTTCAGAAATCACTTACCTCACAAAAATCTTCATTACTCGAACTACTGCAATACAGCGAGCGCCACTACTGCCAGCTAAATAAAAGATTCAAACTACGGAAGGCACTAACTACTGATAGGGATAGTTAGCAAATGAAAGATATTAATAGAGAACAAACAATGTATTTACCTTAATAGTCATAATATATATAGCAGTTCATGACAAATTACAAAACTCCGCCATCTCTCTCCCCACATCCACCACTGCTGGTGGCTCACCTCCAACTGCCCAACGCTATGAGCTGTTAACATCCAGCTGCCGCTGCGCAACACTACAATGGCAACGCTATGCGCTGTTAACATCCAGCTGCCGCTGCGCAACACTACAATGGCAGACAACAATGCAAACTAGCACACAGAGCGCTACGTAAGGTTGCCAATAAGAAAACATAAACAGCCTACTTACATAGCCCCCATGCTCCCCACAAAAAATTTTACAAAATATTTTTGGGCAGTGGCCAATAATGATTTGAAAACTTTTTTCATAATTACAATAACAAAGATATCAAATGCACACACTTATTTATACAATGTTGGTCAAAAGCTAAAATTTTCTCACAGTCCATAAAGACAGTCCAGATTGTTCATCACAGTAAAATTTCAGTGTTTTTTTTTTTTTCAAAGTCTGAGCAGTAAAAGACAATGCACACGGAAGTAGTGGATTTCCATGCAGTCTTGAAGAAGTAGTGTTGTCCTTCCAACGGAAAGACAGTGCTGACTCTCGACATGCTGACAGGTAATGGGCCACAACAGAGCAAACCCACAGCAGAGTCAGTCGAAGTTTTGAAGAATATTGGTAGGTAGGTCATCACAGAGCAGACCCACTGTAGTCCTGGTAGAGACTGTGGTATTGGTGGGCCACCAGAGGTGTAGACCCACTGCAGTCCTTGTAGAAATTGTGGACAGGCCCACTATAGTCCTGGTAGAGACGACCAGCAGCCATCTGTTGTGACTGTGCGGGTGCACAATCACCAGTGAAGAGTCTTGCAGTTAATATAGCAAGTCCATAACCACCACTTGTGCACTCACAAAGTTTTTTGGAATTGTCCTTAGAACCAGCAATGCTGTTAACCAGTCCCTTGCTGAATTATTAACACACGTGCAAACACTATCAGTCCCTACTTCTCCATATACTATGACCAACAGAAACGTGTGCAGTGAATTGGAACTTACAAGTTACTTAATTTGATGAACTGCTGTCAATTAAAATTTTATAACATAAGAATACAATGACAAGAAAACATAAACAGCCTACTTACAACCTGTGGCTAGGGAAGGATGTCATGCAGTTGTGATTGACATGTAATGGGCGATATTTACCCGCTACTGCTGAGCACAGATCACCTATGCCTAATACATGAATTTACGGTGCTGTGTAAGGGCAAATGGCTGTTCAGTGATGCCTTGTTTCAGAAACGTTCACAATGGCAGCCGCCAAGGAGGTGCAAGAGGCTGCTGCTACGGGTGCTGGGGAAGGGGCCACGGTGACGCTGGTGGCCGGTGACACGCGGCTGGTGGCGCACAGGGCCGTCCTGGCAGGCAGGAGCCCCGTGTTCGCCGCCATGCTCTGCCAGGACACGCCGGAGGCCAGCAGCAGTGTGGTCGCAGTCCCCGACGTGGAGGGCCCGGTGCTGCACCAGCTGCTCGCCTACATGTACTCCCCCCGTGCTCCCGAGGTGCCCCGCATGGCCCCACAACTCCTGGCAGCTGCCGACAGGTACGGCGTGTGGGGGCTGAAGGTCCAGTGTGAGGAGCAGCTGGCCAGTCAGCTGTCAGCAGAGAACGCGGCGCGCACGGCGGTGCTGGCTGTGAGGCACTCCTGTCCCAGCCTCGCAGAGGTCGCTGTCGCCTTCATAAAAGCCAACTCGCTGGTGTTTGCCACAGCGGGTTGGGCCGATGCTATCCTCAACCACCCTGATGAGGTGGTCAAAGTGAGTCAGTTGCTCGGTGGGCCACTAAAAGAAACCAGGTAAGTGCGACACAAGATGATCACCTGCATTTCCCATTGTTAAGTGTGAAACTCTATTCCCATACCTGTGTGTGTGTGTGTGTGTGTTCAAGGCTATAATGTTTGCCACTCAGTTTGTATAGATGTCTCTGTCCTGCAAAATGCAGCTTCATTGATGCCTACAACAGCCATTTGCTGGTACCTCAGAATACTTTTGTTGCCTGGCAGACTGAAAGGGAATTCTTAAGGCTTACGTCGCCACTTGTTGGCAAACTGCCTACTGGCTTATATCTCGGGTTCTTTGGCCGATGTTCGTCTGATGATTTTACTGACGTTTCGCCAGCACGAGTGGCTAACATTGTCAAAGTTTCACCACTGCCAGTGGTGAACTGGAGCCCACCTCGCTGCCACAGATGGGATGACTGGACGATCAATCATTACCAGGATGAAAGAACATAAGAGACATTGCAGGTTGGGCCAGCTTGAGAAATCAGCCGCTTATTCAGAGAAGCTGTAGAAATAGAAAAACACGAGAATGGCTTCAACAATAAAGCGGAAAGCCTTATGGTAAACGGATCCTGGATTCCTGTAATGCAGCGAACGACCGTCGCAGGTAGCAAGAGTACAACTGTACCGGAAATGACCGCGGAAAAGCCCTCAGACATTGGTGCAACAGGTACATATGGTCTGTGGCTGTGAGCTCGGCTCCATTTTATCACCGGCAATGGAGGGTGAAGCTTTGACAATGCCAGCCAATCATGCTGCCGTAACATCAGTAAAATCATCAGACAAACATCGGCCAAAGAACCAGCGACAGAAGCCAATAGGCAGTTTTGTCACATTCAGACATATCTCTAAATTTAACAGTGTTTACCAGCACATGTCATGAAATAGCCCAAGTTTTCGTAGCTTCAAAAATTTTGACCTTTAAACAGTCCCTCCTTATTTGTTGTTACTGTTAAATTGCATGTGTACAAAACGTTGCCCTATAGCTTTATGCATCAGGTATCTCAACAAAGGTACAAACCCTTTGTATACAGCATCAGTCATTTTGCTGTGGGCACAAAGATGCGTTGCTCAGCACATAAGCTGAAGCAGTGATGTGTCTAGTTTGGGGGCAAGACGAGCTGTGCCTCAGGCCTCATTCTGTGCAGTGTGCAGGTCACTAAAATCCTGTTTGCATAAAGTAGAGTTTAAAGCGGTTCAGTGTGTCTTCTGCAACTGCTACTCACACTTAAATACCTAGCAATAGTGTCACGCTGCGTAAACTCAAGAAAAGATGAGGGCTAACTGTGTCACTCATAACCAACACCTGGTACAAAGTAGCCTACTGCAGCACAGATCATGTTGAGCAACAATATATTTACAGTTTTCGTTTGATGATGTAGCTAATATAGACCTGAGGAAATCAGTTCGTGTAAAGTAGATACTCAGAGCAATTGCTATTCCCAACTCGGTGTTTACAATCTGAAAATAATTTTCTCAGCACAATCCTTTATTGTCTTTAGACGGTACAAGAAAACTTTTTAACTACATTTAAGGCACAGCAGATGAAACTGTTTCTCATTAATGGCTCGTATAGAAGATTCGCAGAAAAGGTGAAATGAGCGTCTATGCACCCATGTGAGGTTGATCATTATGCATGCAACCTGTGACCAGCTCAAAGGATAAGAACCCAGGCCTAACGGCAGCTCTGGGTGCTCCCATACAGTGTGGAGTGTCCCCATATTGTTTCTCTCAGTTTAGCCATCATGCAGAGCACATGCAACACTCACTCCCACAGAAGGGGTTTAGTGGTCAGCATGCTTTGCCTGCATCCTTGATGAAAAGGCGTCATATTTGTCTGCCTGTCTTTCAAGTTTTCTGTATCTTCACAAACTCTCCAGTAACTACCACAGGATTTCCTTCAGTTAGGGTGCTGCTGACGGCCTTCTCTACCCTACCCATTGCTGCTGCTGTACCTTCTCCGATAACCAGAACATTGAAGAGTCACTGATATTTAACTTCCATTTGCTCCACACCACTTAGTTATATATTCCCCTGAATTTCTGATAGCTAATAAAATTTTTGGCTAGACTTAAATATTTGTGCAATACTTTGTGCTGTTTACTTACTAGTAATTTTCTCTTTTGGTTAAATTGGCTGCACTCCCTAGATCATTGATAATTAACTTCTAGCCCCTATTGTTAATTATTCAGCCTGATCCTCTCTTGTTTGGTTAGCATGACATGAAAATTCATGTTTGAAACACGAAATGTATTAAAACTGCTCTACATTTTTTTTAAAGAAGCTGTTTTCGAAACACATCACTATCTAATCGCATTAATGTGACAACCTGTCAAAGGCCTGAATAAGCTCCTTTGGCAGCACAACATATGTGGTAAGAGAGTCAATGAGTTTCTGGAAGGTACAGACAGGCCAGCTGCACTAGGCTTCTCAGTTTAGAATCCATGGCATGAACAGCACACTCGAGGTAGTCCCAAAGATCATCGATTGGAGTGGTGAGGGGGAAAGGGGGGAGTTGTAGGAAGGCTGGGAAATGTGAAAAAGAAAATATGATGCCTGAATCTAGATTTAACGTGACCAGCGAACTGAAATGGAAAGAAGGATGGCATGTTAGAGGAATGTGATGATATCAACAGGATGAGGAAGTTGAGGAAAAGGTCAGCACTGAATAGCAACCCAGGAGTAATTTTGAAGAGTTCAGTGATTTATTTGTGTCATAATTAGCAAAACAACAGCAACAATAATTCGGGTTAGGAAGCCATTGTCACTCCCAGAAAATCAACTGACAGTAAGAGAGTATACAACGATAGTGAATAGGTATCTCTGTATGTAAAAAGAGAGAAACATCTAATAATCATTGGGTTGCTGTAATAGGGGAAGGTAAAAAGACATAGTTAAGAGACAATATAAGATTATTGGAAAGAATGAGAGAGGAGAAAGTTTCCTAGAATTCTGAATTAAATACCTACTGGTAACAATAAACACGATCTAAAAGAATCAAATCAGAAGAAAGTGGAAAAGGCCTCTTCTGCCTCAGCTCCTCAAGATATGGAGCACCTTGGTCGCGCCGCTGCAGTTTTGCATAACAGCCTGTCCCAGCATTGACACACATACAGAGCAGAAACTGTAACCGTTATAGATTACTTTTCTGGCTGTTCCAAGAAATTTAGTGTTGATAGCACCACCTACGTTTATGTGAGATATGGGGGTGGGGGGAGGAACTGAGTTTCTTCACATGAGAGTAGCAATACTGCTCCCTGTAGTACCATGGCTGTATTCCCTGATGTCTTCACATACTATTACCCTGTCCCTTCTTCTTGTCACCTATTTTGTAGAGAACTTCCACAGTTCCTTTCTTATCAGTTCACATCTTCCTATAGCCTCCCATTCTGAATGTGGTATTATCTTTTCTTGCTTTTCTCGCAGCGCACGATTCATTTTCATTCACTACTCAGCTCCAGTTGTACATTCTCAGATACTTCTTCTACAGATTAAGGCCTGTGTTTGGTATTTGTAGTCTTGTTTTCTGAGGAATGTCGTATTACCCTGCTGGAGCAACTTTCATTGTCCCTCATGTCTATGTTTGTTGCTGTGTGGTCCTTAATTTTCATAACTTTGTTATCAATGTTATTTCTACTACTACCCAATACATTCATCTTTCTTTTGATTGTAAATCCTAATGCTGTATTCATTAGACTGTTCATTCCATTCAACCGCTCTGGTAATTCTTTCTCACTTTTACTAATGATAACAATACCATCAGCGAATCCTATCATGAAATCCTTTCATTCTGAATTTTAATTCTATTCCTGAATCTCTTCAGTTGCAGCAGTGATACCTCAATTTTCGTTTTAAACGATTACGGTGAACCATTTCTAGCATATTTTGAATTAGTTCCTCTTTCTTCCATTCCTATTTTTCCCTGTCGATTATTGTATATAACTACATGTTACCTGCATTTCCCCTATTTATTAAACTATTTTTAAGGATTTTATACGAGTTGCACCATTTTACACTGCCAAAGCTTCCTAAAGGTAGACTAATCCAATGAACATTCCTTTATTTTTGGTAAATATTGCTTCCATTACCAAGTGCAAGTGCCTCTCTGAGACCTTTATCTTTCCTAAATCCAAACTTATCAGACTATAATAGATCTTAAACTTTCCCTACCATTCTACTGTATGTTGTTCTCATCATAAATTTGGATGCATGAGTTGTCAAGCTGATTGTGTGGAACTCTTCACTTATTGGCCTTTGCCTGCTTCTATAGTATCTGCATGACATTTTTTTCTGAAGGTCTGCTTGTATGTCCCTTGTCATAGGTTGTGCAACCAACTTGAACAGTCATATGGGTGTCACTTTCACCAAACGTTATAGAAATTCCTAAGTAATATTATCCAACCAGATTGTCTTGTATGTGTGCAAGTATTCCAAAGCTTTTCTTAAGTTCTAATACTGAGTCCCCTATGTTTTGTTATTTGATGACCATTTTTTTCTTGTGTCATGTCATCTGATAGTTCCTTTCACTCATAGAGGTCTTCACTATACTGTTTCCAACCTTGCTCTGCTCTGCTTTTAACAACAGAATTCCTTTCTTACTCTTGATCTTGAATGCTCACACTTTTCCAGCAACCATTTTGCTTTTGTTTTTCCAGAACTTCCTTTTTCATTGATTCCTTAGTGACCTGTAATGCTGTAGGGAACAGTTCCAGAAATGACACACTATTTTAATGTTTTGTTTTTATTCAAAAATTTAATCATTTTTTATTATGTAAACACTTCAAAATCCAGGACGTCCACAAAAATTATTAGAAATCATTAAACATGAAACTACAATACTAAGAAAAAATTAAGACAAGAAACTATGCTCATGTGTCATTTTATACTTACAATAGGGACAAAATGATGGTGCACAATTTTCAGAAAAAGTAAACACCCTAAGCCAAAACCTCTTGAAGGTTTAATACATATCCATGCATATGTTTCTGAAAAGATTTCTCACAAAATTCATAACTGTACCTGGGATATCAGCATACTGTGAGCCCATACCTTACATCTAGTATATTTAATGCACGATTCCCCTGGTCTTGAATGGAAGAAGATAGTGCAGTTCATACAAACACAGTCATCATCTGCACTGAGATCTGAGTTATAGGCTTCCACCCTGCTTAACTATATTCTTTTGCAAGCTTGTCGAAATATCTGCCAATCCTCAGTTAATTTTCACTGGTGCACTTTTTCTTCTAGAAGCTTGTTGTTGGTACAGCTACTCAGAAAGCCAGAAGAAACCAGAGTTATTTTACGTTTCTTTAATGAGCATTGTACTGCAGCACAAACTGGAAATACTTCATCAAATGGTGCCTTGAGTCATCTAGAGCTATCTTTTACAAGTCTCAAAGCTGTTTGTGGAAGTATTCCTCTTCAGATGGTGAAATATTCTGTAAAACATGTGAACATGCAGAAAAATTGGGATATTTGCTGTCACGCTTAGGTGGATGTGAATTTTGGTCACCATGTACAGGCGAAGATTGTTTTCGTCCAAGCTGCCGGCCGAGCCCATTGCATACAGGGAGCATGCAGCACTGTGTGTCCCATGAGCCAGAGAGGCGGCCACCGTTTATGCCTTCTTCTCACACTCCTTTGGTAACAGGATTGCTTGGATGTTGGGCAGGACAAAAGCCTCTGTGGTGATGTCAGAGGGGAGCTTGTTGCAGATTGCAGGTCCAAGTGGTGCAGGGTGACGTATGTCTTATTGTTGCAGGCTATGATTCCATCCAGCTCAAGCACTCAGCTGCTAGGTACTCGGTGATGGCGGCGAGGTAGAATGGTGCCCAGGCACCCACAGGCTCTGCATACTTAGCCTTGCGCAAAAGAGGGTAGATTCTGCTGACTAGGAACTGAAGCCCAGCCCTGCTTGAGTGGTACTTTCACTTTCCCTTGACTTAGCCTCCCTTTTTGCGTGTGGACATTTCAGCTAGGTAAGTGATGCAGGCGAACGAGAGGGCAGCAACAGTGTGACCTGGAGTGAGTCAAGCAACCTTAGGAAATCCACTCTTAGTATTAACCACACATGCTTCTATACCTTATGCAGTGGCAAAGAGCTAACGCATTTGGCACTGGGTGACGTTGGGTGTGTTTCTAGGAGGTTTGAAACTTTCATTATAATGGGTCTTCCTGGGCCCAAAAATGCAAACGTGTATTGGCTGAAGTTGGCAATTACAGTGGGATAGTAGGCAAAATAGAGAAACTCCATTTTCATTGGCACATTTCAGCACTTGAACATGTTTGAGATTCCAGCAATCATCATCAGTGATAAACACTTTATTCTCTTTGCTTACCTTAATGAAACTAGAAAAATTTCTCCAGCCATTCATCCACTTTCTGGCCCTATTTCTAGAGTTCTTATAGGTACTCCATCAGTTAATTGCTCTTTCGGTTTTTTATGGGGTAGAGTAAAGCTGGAGGTATAAAGTTAGCAGCAGAATTCATGCACGCTAATGTTGTAATGTGCAACCTCCTTTCAACATTTGTAAGTACCCCCACTTGTTTCTCCAGTCATTGCAAAAATTTTTTGCCTCATGTCCACACATGAAAGTACAGATAAATTCATGCCGGTGAAATTCTTCTTTATTGAGGACATTCATATAGCGTGTAAAATCTGTTAACCTGAACTCTATTAAATACCATTGCATGAGCCAAAGTAGCAGCTTCCAGCTCCCTTAAAGATAAATCAGGATTGTGTGGCATAAATCCATTCAGTCAGTCAGTCCTTATTAAATTTTTGAGAGATACTATTTTGTTCTGTGGCTTAGTAAGCTAGTTCCTTTGGGACAGTATATCCTGCATAAACCCCTCGTCAAATGTAGTCTGAAACCTCTGACCCTTCGTTTGTGGCATGCCTTCTGAAAGTCACCTGTGATACACCAAACTGTCTGGCTGCTCTCAATCAGCCGATTTCATTCTTGTTTACTATACTGATGGCCCTTTCCATGGCTTATTTATCCCATGACGGGCATGTAGTCTTTCGGACAAACATTTTAACAAACTGCAAAAATTTGGTAGGAATTGGGATCCAAGCTCTTTCATGGTATTAGTAATGCTATTGCAGTGTATTTGTAAATATTTAAATGGTTTTATTACGTCAGTTGATCAGTCAAAATGAGTCGTTTTGCCCTTACTCATGACATGTCATTTTATGGTATACATGTAGACATAGATGAATCGACTTAGTTGCTCTTTACCATAGCCTCGGATTCCAAACAACAGGGTCTATTCATACACAGTCCCATGATGCTTTAACTTGATTTTGGTATCTCTGTGCGCTCTGTGTTCTAAAATGAAGTAGCAACATTGCTACTATGTAGTAAATGTCACTGTTGTCCCCTGTAAACCAGTGGACACAACAGAGATAGGCAGTGGAGCACAAGCACCACAACCACCACCACCACCACCACAACCAGCACAACCATTGGTGGACCTAGTAAAGCACTATGGGAGTCAACACGATTTGCAGGCTGTTAAATATTGTAGACTTTTTCATGATTCACATTCTCTACCTCATTATTCAATAGGACAGGTTATGGAATGTTACATAAATTTTCAAAAAACTTATTCATCGAGAGTACATGATGTATGTAAGAGTTCATTAATTTTTCATTCCATTTCATGGATTTATTTTAACTGGAACAGTCGTATTACCATTTTAGTGCGCATCTGATATTTTAACAGAATGGATCTGGGCATATGGAAGATGAATATTATGTTGATAAGTTGTAATAAATCTCTTGGCAGAATAAGAAAAGTACATATCATTTATTTGCTTTGTTTGTCCAGAAGTTGCCACATTTTAGTTACCAGCACATGCCACACGTATTTTACAATATGTATTCTTTTCTAGGATGACTGTAGTGAACTTGTCAGATACAAGTGACACTTTGTGTGTGTGTGTCGGTGTTTCCCTGTTTTTTCAAATATGTTCATGTAGAAGACTGTACACTGTTACAGGCTTCAGTTGTACACACACACACACACACGATGGAGAAGTAGTAGATTACGTGCCATTGTTACATGTAAAATGTTTCGATGAATTTCTTTTCTGTGAAACAGAAGCTGGCAAAATTTGCTGATACAGGTCACCAAATATACCAATAAGAGGTTTGAAGGATTTTGCTTTAATGTCAGGAAAGTCTTTAACATGTAAATGTAAATTGTTTTGTGTGTAATCTTTGATAGTTTCACTGAGAACTAGTATAAGCTTCCTGAAGCATCTATTGTAGCAGATATAATGACTGCTAAGAAACAGCACCCCGAGTTGAAAGAAAGTGAGTTACAGCAATCAGCGTGTCGGAATTTGACAGATGAAAATCTTGAGAGGTTGCATAAACAAACTTTTAATGGATAGTGGTTGAAGACAGAACCACTATACCTTAATATACGAGTTTCGTATCATAGAAGGGGAATATAGTAGGCTCGTTGTTGGACATATGTATACATTTTTGGTTGTATGTTTTCTTTATTAAGTGTGTGTTTTCAGGAAGGTGTGAGAATTTTTATGTTTTGTGCAGGAGCCTTCCTGGAAAGAAGATTAGCCGAGGACTGATCCAGGCAGCTAAGGAGGGGGCGGTGGAGGAGCTCAGGGTGCTTCTTGCGACAGGGGCGAAAGTGGGGGCGAGGGACGAGGACATGTGGACTGCTCTGCACTGGGCAGCTGAGAGGGGACACCTGGAAGCAGTAACATGTCTGTTGGAAGGTGGAGCAGAGGTGGATGTCGGGGACAGCAGGCAGACCACGCCACTGCACTGGGCTGCATACCGCGGTCACGTGGCTGTGACACGGCTATTGCTGGACTCCTCTGCTGATCCCGATGCCAGGGATAAGTATGGGTGGACGCCGCTGCACTGTGCAGCAAGATGTGGCCACACAAAGGTGGCGGCCGTGCTGCTTGATGCAGGAGCTGACACTGGGGCCAGGGACGCACACGGGCACGAACCCTGGGTCATCGCCAGGCAAAACGGCAAGCAGCAGCTCGTGGAGATGCTATCGTGAAGGATTCAGTTCAACAAACATCTCTGCAATAATGCTGAAATGACTCTCTGCATCTGTCTGTGATATTGTTCTAAATAAAGAATGCAAAAGTGAATACTGCAGTCCATCATTTGTACTCACCTTTAAGTAGGACCCAAATACAGTGGTCTCATTATCATAGACTTCGTATTCTGTGCTGTGCGAGGCAATTGGGGTTAAGCAGCCATTCATTCAAGGTGCCTGCCACACAGACTTGACACACAAATGATTAGACAAGCAATTCTATACATTGATAGAATACAGCACAATCATACAACTGTTATAATGATAATTGTTCATGGTCCTATGTCATAATGCAGCTGAAGCATCATCGTCAATAGAATAAAAATCAGTTAAATTCTTATAAAGGAAAAGGACACAGCCAACTTTCCAGATTATAAGATAAGAATATGTTTCTATGATATAAGACGGTATCTATTTCTGCGTTTGCTGCAATAATGGAATAGTTCATATATTTTATTATTGTGTCATACTGGTAGTATAATTCGCATTACCTTATGTGCTGGTCATCTGTAATTGTAAAAGCAGTTCTTGTTTAACTACAGAGAAGCAAAGCACAATCTCAAATCTCATGATCTTCATCTGGCTGTAATGCTGCTGACATGAAACATGTTACGATCTGACAGACAGTGTTGAATACCCCCACGTATGGGATGCCTTGGCAAATCTCACTACTTTACACATTTCCGTTCTTTCAACCTTCTGTGCATTCCCCTATCCAGGTATCGTCAGATGAGCGCTTGTAGCAACTCTGGACAGACAGGCGCCATTGCTGACAGCACCCTCACTGCCCCAGTTGGCAGTCTTTGTAACTACAGATTGCAGGAATTCTACAGCCGATACCAGAACGTGACGTACTTCTGTAGACAACTAGGTCACGAAAAGGAGCACTTCACGATAGATACATATGCCACCCCAATCCAAAAGAAGGAAGAAAACTGTACTTGTTACATTTTATGGAATAGCTATGCAGATAGATAGAACTTGGCAGTTTGCAGAAAACAAAAGGAGTTCTGGAAACCGGGGTGATGCAAAACATTTTTGATGTGTGTATTATGCTGTCATGATATCAGTATCTAGGCGCTGAATTAATGAATCAGTTTGCAGAAAACGAGACTGACGACCATGTTGTTTCCTCATTTCTGCAAACTGATGTCCTTCATGTAGTTGGTCATTGGACATTCAGTCAAATATTGAAGAGTCGTAATATTTTGTAGTCGGAGCAACAACAGCTTTAGCTATACTCGTACATTGTTAGTGTAAAGAAATTTACAGAAATTCTCCAAAATTTTAAATATCGATTAAAATTTTGTTCTGAGAACGGATGAAAATGCCTCAGGGTCACATTAGCTGTATAGAGGTTCTTTTATTAGACAACACAACCACCATTATAAGTCTAATGTACAGTGATAATTACACTGCATAAGGCTAGAGACGATGTAGGATATACCAACATTGAAGTTGTAAACTGATCAATTGTATAACCAATGGAAATGTTATCAGATTAGCTTAACTCTGAATTCTAGAGCCTAAAGTGAACGTCTAAAGTGTCAAAACTCATGACTCATTAAGAAAGCAAAGCTTTGTTACAACCATCCCAGGGTGTTATATGGTGACTCCTTATTAAATGTGGTCTTAAAATGAATTTTCGATTAAAGAGGATAGCAGTTAACATCTGCAATTTCTCCATCATGTGGATAAAAGCATTGTTCACTTAGAACTGCTCATAAAACTGTGTTAAGTGACGAAGGAGCTACAACAGTCTATCCAGTGATAGATTCTTGGACCCTGCTAGTGAGAGCTCAGCTTGTATGGGGTCTGTTAGGGTGGGCAGTTGTGACACTCGCCTAATAGAATTCACTTTGAGGAACTAATATGAACCAAAATAATGGGCGGGGTAGGAAATGAACGTCAAATGAATGATGGAAGCACTAGGTGGTTTAGTCATCACTTGGCACAGTTTTATTGGCAGTCTACATGAACAATGGTTTTATCCCCATGATGGAGGTATTTCATGTGCAACAAGAACGCTATGGGCATGTAAGGCATGTTAGAGCTAACATCTGACTAGGTGGGATGGTTTAATTTTTCTCTATTTGTACACGCTCAGCTCTACATTCCACAAATCTGCATTCTGGTCTACGGCGACGTGCAGTGTCACTCCCTCAAATACTGTAAAATAACTGACTGAGATATTTGTGTCCCTAAATTGCATTATGTTGACTGTTTGCTGTAAGCGTGTCCTACACATGAAATCTTCCTTTACTAGATAACTGAAGCAAGCTGTTGGAAAAATTTCCTCATAGTAAGTCACAAATGTTGATTTGCTTCACTCAAACTGCACACCCTTACTGAGTGGTACCCATATCAAACCTATGACCTACTAGGTAGAAACTGCAACCTACTGGATTAGTCAGGTCTGCCTTGCTCTACAGTTTTTACTCTCTGCAGCTCCCTCCAGTATCATGAAAATTACTGCCAGATATCTTGACAGATGTCCTATCATCCTCTCCCTTCATCTTGTCAGTGTTTTTCATACATTCCTTTGCTTGTATTTTCTGGGGATGACCACCTCATTCCTTATCAGTCCACCTGATTTTCAACATTCTTCTGTAGCACCACATCTCAAATGCTTTGATCCTGTCCTGTTCTAGTTTTCCAACGGTCCATGACTCACTATCATATAATGCCGCGCTCGAAATGTATGTTCTCATAAATCTTCCTCAAACTAAGATCTATGTTTGATACTAGCAGACTTCTCTTGTCCAGGAATGTCTTTTTTTCTCTATGCCGGTCTGTTTATTATGTCCTCCTTGCTATGTCCATCATTGGTTATTTTGCTGCCTAGTAGGTAGATTCCTAGACTTCATGTATTTTGTGATAACCAATTCTTGCTATTGTCATCTGTGCTTCTTCTCATTGTATTCACGTTTCTTCGATTTAGTCTCAATTCATATCTTGTAGTCCAGTAGATTGTTTATTCCATTCAGCAGATCCTGTCATTCTTCTTCAGTTTCACTGAGGATAGCGCTGCTATTAGCAAATATTATCAATATCCTTACACTTTGAATTCTAGTCCCACTCTTTAACCTTTCTTTTATTTCATCACTGCTTCTTCAATTTATGAAAGGAACGGCAACGATGAAATACTAGACCCCTGTCTTACATCCTTTTTAATTTGTGTACTTCGTCATTCTAGGTCTTCCAGACTTAGCCTTCATCTTGGTTCTTGTACGTATTGTATATTACCTGTTATTCTATGTAGTTTGTCCATATTTTTGGCAGAATTGAGAGTATGTTGCACCATTTTACATTGTCGAATACCTGTTCTAGGCCAACAGATCCTATGAAAAGTCTCGATTTTTCTTCGGTATTACTTCCCTTATCAACTGCAACACCAGAACTGTCTCCCTTGTGCCTTTATCCTTCCTAAAAATAAACCATCTAACAGATCCTGAATTTTCTTTTCCATTCTTCTGTATACTATTCCTGTTGAGAACTTGGACACATGAGCTGTTAAGGTGAATTCTCGGAGTTACTGACTCTTGTGAAATTCGAAATGGTGTGGATACCGGTTTCTGAATGTCAGACAGTATATCGTGAGTATCATACATTCTACACACCAGTGTGAACAGTCGATTTGTTGCCACTTCCCCCAGTGATTTTAGAGATATCTTCCAAAGCTCTTTTAAATTCTGATTCTAATATTGTACCACCCCTCTCTTCTATATCAACTCCTGCTTCTTCTTCTTCTATCACCTAATCAGCCAACAACTCCTACCCCTCATAGAGGCCTTCAATGTGTTCTTTTCATCTGCGTACTGGGAAATGAGAGCAAAGTATGAATAATTTCATTGTCAGGCCATCTGAACGATGAAGTTTTCTCACACTGTCAAACATTGAGGCTAGCATCGGATCTAGGGACTGTTCAGGGAAAGAGAAATACTTAGGAGATGATGGAACAGCCTATCTTGTAAAGGGGTGTCTACAATAGATTGACAGGCAGAAACTCGTGTAATACAAGGAAGTGCAGTGCAGTGGCACTATGGCATTGTGTAGTACTGAAGAAAAGGTAGTGATGGGAGAGTCAGCATATGGGAGAGTCAGCATAGGCTGACTTAGGGTGGCTACTGCCCCCACACTCTCTTTTGATCCATTCAAGAATGGTGTATGGAAAGAATGAGTGAAGGAGAGCTAGCCTCACAATCGAAAATCATGGTTTATAGCTGCTTGAAAGTCGTTGCTAATGTGTATTAACATATTCAAATTCTTCTGGAATATTCATATGGAACACTGGTGGACAGTATAACGTATGAAATAAAATGTAAAACTAACTTGAAATCAATCTCTTTGAGGTTAATACGGTTTCTGTCAGAAGGACAAGTAATTGGGTTAAGAGCATGGCATGCACCTAGAGTTAGTGTGTGGTGCACACTTCATCACAATAGGTGTACTAATGTGGGCACTGTGAGTCACCTAGATGATATATTGTTATGCGACTTGACATGTGACCCACTTGACTGCTGAAGATTCTCTCTTTGGCTGCAGCTCTGTAGTGTGCAGTCATAATCGTCAATTCTGGTAGCACACTACTTGTAAAACTGAGACTCGGTTGAGACATCAGAAAAAATGTGTCTGAAAGCGATGCATTCCAGAGGAAAAAGAGGTGAGAAACTGTCTGGATCTGAAATTCTGAGTTGTGTAGTCTACTGTGGCACTATACTCAGCCTGTCCCCAAACAGGTGTTTACCTACATTGCAGCCTGCCGAGATACTCCTGTTAGCACAGGATTCCTTCCTGCCTGTTGGCCAGTAGACTATGAGAAGCAATGCAGAGCATGCTGGAGGTTCTGTGTGGCAGCAGCAGCTCTGAGTTGCACAGAGGCAGCTGGCCTGAGTGGTGCCTCTCACAGGTGGGTGTGCAGCATATGCTGCCTTTGACAGTCAGGGAGGTTCCAACAGTGGAGTGGCACGACTCAGTGGGCACACAGGGCACAGCGTGGCTTCTGATGCATCCCGACACTGCGACCTGGAGGCCCTTCTTGCTGTCTAAATAAAGGCGTGAGTGCCTACCTCTCCTATCCCCATACCAAACATAGTGTCTCATGTGCCAACTGTACTAGCTGCACCAGCGAGCTATACAGTATGGTATAAGCGATCTAGTTCTGACAACCAGAGGGCTCTCTGTCATATTACACTTAGGATAAGTGAATTTCTCACCATTATAATTTTAGAACAAGTGAAATTTGAATCATCTCACCATTTAAAACTTTGGAGAAATGAGCTCTTGGGTTCTGAACTTAAGGTAATTGCAGTGGGTTAAATTGTTTCAATTGTAATGTCCAAGGCTTAACTGTTTCAACTACTGTCAGCTGGGCTGGGAATCTTTTAAATTTAGGGAAAGAGAAGCTGTATATTTCTGAACTGAGCTGAGATGGATCTGAACTGAGCTGAGATGAATCTGAACTGAGCTGAGATGAATCTGAACTGAGCTGAGATGGATCTGAACTGAGCTGAGATGGATCTGAACTGAGCTGAGATGGATCTGAACTGAGCTGAGATGGAACTGAACTGAGCTGAGATGGAACTGAACTGAGCTGAGATGAATCTGAACTGATCTGAGATGAATCTGAACTGAGCAGAGATGAATCTGAACTGAACTCGGCTGAGTCGAATCTAATCTGAAGTGAGCTGAGTCGAACTGAGCTGAGCTGAGTCGAATCTGAACTGAGTTGGAGTGCAGACAAGTTGACCTTGGTTACAACCCATAGCATGAAAAACTTATCTACATATCCTGGAAGTACCCAAGAGGCTCAGACTAGCAGGGGCAAAATATATCTTGCCTAACAGGCAGGGCTCGAGCTACAGGAGGAAGAAACACCTGTTGTCCTGGCTGTGTATAGCATCCCACACACGCTAAGACTGGCATGGGTGTTGAGTAGAACTTTGGAAATGTTGCAACGATATGGATGGTGCCAGTATCAGAGATGAACCGTATTAAATGGCAGTAGACAATGCCTCATCTACAGTTTCCTGCCCATTTATACTTAGGACAAGAGTTCTGGTTTCACAGTGACATCATAGGAGGAGGGATGGGCAAACCCACTTGCAGAACGGCACTACTTTTGAATTTCTCGCCATCTTTTAGCTTAGCTCCCTTTTTTGAATTTGTCGCCATTTAATACATGGAGCAATTTGCCTATGTTATAGGATGAGGAGGAGGAGGGGGGGGGGGACAGGGAAGGTGGAAATCTGGCAACGATGCATGGTATGAGAGAAAAGGATGTAATTCTGGCAACACTACATATGGTGCCTGACTAGCTGTCTATACCTACTGTTTCAATTTCAGGCCATTCTATACTTACGGCGATTGAGGATAAGTCCGCAGTGATGCCTTAGGGTGTGGAGGCTGTTGGACATTAATATTAAGGTATCTTGACTACTGTGTGGTTTCCCCTACGGTACAGCTACCTTTCCTTGTGTTTGGGTTGTCTACTTGTATTGTCCCTCTTTTCAAACACACATAGGTTAATTGCCGAAGAATTCTTAACAAAGTGGCCGAGTTCGATGCGCCTTTAAAAAGCGGTAAAACACGTGTAATATTAGGTCCAGATAACTGGTTACTCCCGAACTGCAGAGCAGTGAGATTTGTGGAAAAAATTCAAGCGTATATCGAAAGGATAGGCTAACGAGAGATGGATGTGATGTAAATGTTGACGTAGACAAGAAGCATAAAATCATCAATACAGAAAATAAAGATGCATGGGAGACTCTTTAGCCCAAGACTTAATACCAAGTGTGGGTATAACACAGGTAGTCACTTCATGCTGTAACAAAACGTTGAGGAAAATCCTCAGTTTGCTTCTAAATGACTTTCACAATCACTCTGTAGTCATCCGAGGAGACATTAGTCATCCAGCAATCAGCTGAGATAATAACACTTTTGTTAATGGCGAGCATGACGAGACATCCTGTGAAACACTGCTAGATGCCTTTTCTGAAAACAACTGTGAAGTGATGGTTCAGAATCCCATTCACAAAAGACGTTAGATTTAATGACAATAAATAGACCTGATCTCTTTGAGGATGTCCTCATAGATACTGGTATCAGTCCTGATGAGGCTGTTACAGCAAGATTTATTACCAAAGTACAAAGCGTGACTAAAACGAGAGGAAGTATTTATATATTCAGTAAATTAGACTTATTTGTTGTTGTTGTTGTTGTTGTTGTTGTTGTTGTGGTCTTCAGTCCTGAGACTGGTTTGATGCAGCTCTCCATGCTACCCTACCCTGTGCAAGCTTCTTCATCTCCCAGTCCCTACTGCAACCTACATCCTTCTGAATCTGCTTAGTGTATTCATTTCTTGGTCTCCATCTACGATTTTTACCCTCCACGCTGCCCTCCAATGCTAAATTTGTATCCCTTGATGCCTCAGAACATGTCCTACCAATCGGACCCTTCTTCTCGTCAAGTTGTGCCACAAACTCCTCTTCTCCCCAATTCTATTCAATACCTCCTCATTAGTTATGTGATCTACCCATCTAATCTTCAGCATTCTTCTGTAGCATCACATTTCGAAAGCTTCTATTCTCTTCCTGTCCAAACTATTTATTGTCCATGTTTCACTTCCATACATGGCTACACTCCATACAAATACTTTCAGAAACGACTTCCTGACATTTAAAAATCTACACTCGATGTTAACAAATTTCTCTTCTTCAGAAATGCTTTCCTTGCCATTGCCAGTCTACATTAAACATCTTCTCTACTTCGACCATCATCAGTTATTTTGCTCCCCAAATAGCAAAACTCCGTTACTACTTTAAGTGTCTCATTTCCTAATCTAATTCCCTCAGCATCACCCGACTTAATTCGACTACATTCCATTATCCTCGTTTTGCTTTTGTTGATGTTCATCTTATACCCTCCTTTCAAGACACTGTCCATTCCGTTCAACTGCTCTTCCAAGCCCTTTGCTGTCTCTGACAGAATTACAATGTCATCGGCGAACCTCAAAGTTTGTATTACTTCTCCATGGATTTTAATACCTGATTCGAATTTTTCTTTTGTTTCCTTTACTGCTTGCTCAATATACGAATTGAATAACATCGGAGATAGGCTACAACCCTGTCTCACTCCCTTCCCAACCACTGCTTCCCTTTCTTACCCCTCGACTCTTATAACTGTCATCTGGTTTCTGTACAAATTGTAAATAGCCCTTCGCTCCCTGTATTTTACCCCTGCCACCTTTAGAATTTGAAAGAGAGAATTCCAGTCAACATTGTCAAAAGCTTTCTACAGATGCTAGAAACTTAGGTTTGCCTTTCCTTAATCTTTCTTCTAAGATAAGTCGTAAGGTCAATATTGCCTCACATGTTCCAATATTTCTACGGAATCCGAACTGATCTTCCCCAAGGTCGGCTTCTACCAGTTTTTTCATTCGTCTGTAAAGAATTCGTGTTAGTATTTTGCAGCCGTGACTTACTCAACTCTGATTTATTAAACTGATAGTTCGGTAATTTTCACATCTGTCAACACCTGCTTTCTTTGGGATTCGAATTATTATATACTTCCTGGAGTCTGAGGGTGCTTCGCCTGTCTCATACATCTTGCTCACCAGATGGTAGAGTTTTGTCCGGACTAGCTCGCCCAAGGCTGTCAGTAGTTCTAATGGAATGTTGTCTACTCCCAGGGCCTTGTTTCGACTCAGGTCTTTCAGTGCTCTGTAAAACTCTTCACGCAGTATCGTATCTCCCATTTCATCTTCATCTGCATTCCCTTCCATTCCTATAATATTGTCCTCAAGTACATCGCCCTTGTTTAGACCTTCTATATACTCCTTCCAACATTCTGCTTTCCCTTCTTTGGTTAGGACTGGGTTTCCATCCGAGCTCTTGATATTCATACAAGTGGTTCTCTTTTCTCCAAAGGTCTCTTTAATTTTCCTGTAGGCAGTATCTATCTTACCCCTAGTGAGACAAGCCTCTACATCCTTACACTTGTCCTCTAGCCATCCCTGCTTAGCAGTTTTGTCGATCTCATTTTTGAGACGTTTGCATTCCTTTTTGCCTGCTTCATTTACTGCATTTTTATATTTTCTCCTTTCATCAATTAAATTCAATAATTCTTCTGTTACCCAAGGATTTCTAATAGCCCTCGTCTTTTTACCTACTTGATCCTCTGCTGCCTTCACTACGTCATCCCTCAGAGCTACCCATTCTTCTTCTACTGTATTTCTTTCCCCCATTCCTGTCAATTGTTCCCTTATGCTCTCCCTGAAACTCTCTGCAACGTCTGGTTTAGTCGGTTTATGCAGGTCCCATCTCCTTAAATTCCCACCTTTCTGCACTTTCTTCAGTTTTAATCTACAATTCATAACCAATAGATTGTTTTCAGAGTCCACATCTGCCCCTGGAAATGTCTTACAATTTAAAACCTGGTTCCTAAATCTCTGTCTTACCATTATGTAATCTATCTGATACCTTTTATTATCTCCAGGGTTCTTCCATGTATACAACCTTCTTTCATGATTCTTGAACCTAGTGTTAGCTATGATTAATTTATGCTCTGTGCAAAATTCAACCAGACGGCTTCCTCTTTCATTTCTTACCCCCAACCCGTATTCACCTACTATGTTTCCTTCTCTCCCTTTCCCTACTCTCGAATTCCAGTCACCCATGACTATTAAATTTTCGTCTCCTTTCACTACCTGAATAATTTCTTTTATCTCATCATACATTTCATCAATTTCTTCATCATCTGCAGAGCTACTTGGCATATAAACTTGTACTACTGCAGTTGGCGTGGGCTTTGTGTCTATCTTGGCTACAATAATGTGTTCACTATGCTGTTTGTAGTAGCTTACCCACACTCCTATTTTTTTATTCATTATTAAACCTACTCCTGCATAACCCATATTTGATTTTGTATTTATAACCCTGTATTCACCTGAGCAAAAGTCTTGTTCCTCCTGCCACCGAACTTCACTAATTCCCACTATATCTAACTTTAACCTATCCATTTCCCTTTCTAAATTTTCTAACCTACCTGCTCGATTAAGGAATCTGACATTCCACGCTCCGATCCATAGAACGCCAGTTTTCTTCCTGCTGATAACAACGTCCTCCTGAGTAGTCCCCGCCCATAGATCCGAATGGGGGACTATTTTACCTCTGGAATATTTTACCCAAGAGGACGCCATCGTCATTTAACCATACAGTAAAGCTGCATGCCCTCGGGAAAAGTTACGGCTGTAGATTCCCCTTGCTTTCAGCTGTTTGGTATACCAGCACAGCAAGGCCATTTTGGTTACTGTTACAAGGCCATATCAGTCAATAATCCAGACTGTTGACCCTGCAACTACTGAAAAGGCTGCTGCCCCTCTTCAGGAACCACACGTTTGTCTGGCCTCTCAACAGATACCCCTCTGCTGTGGTTGCACCTAAAGTACGGCCATCTGTATCACTGAGGCACGCAAGCCTCCCCACGGAGCATGGCAAGGTCCATGGTTCATGGAGGGGGACTGAATTGTATCGAATTTTATTTTATCCTGTAGGATTACAAGGTGTATACGTAATATAGCCTATGTCACAAAAGAAAACATTCATTATCATGTACTTCCTTACCTTTTTCCCTATGTTCTAACATCAATGATTACTAATAACAATATACACAAATTTAATGTGGGAAGTGCTCTTCAACACTGTGACATTTCTTTTCCACCAGTTAGTGTTTGAGGTCCTCTGGAGAGTTAGAGTCATGAACACTGTTACACCACATTCAGGGCAGACTTCTTTGGAGTTTAACACCTGAGTACTCAGGTCCTTTTTCGATCTCTGGCAGTTGGTGGGATAGCAACATTGTATCTCAATTAGGAACTCTTAGCATGTTGAAGCACTCTGGCTCACGTTTATAAGATTAATTGACCATGTGTTCGATAGATATGTACCTAGTATAACGTTTCATCGTGGGAAACGCACTCCATAGCATACAACCCCACCAAAAAACGTCTAAAGAAACAGACTACCGCATAATAAACGTTAAACAAAGATTCGGTCTAGAGATAGAGTTGCTAAATTAAACACATTTTTGCCGAGAGGGCAATGCATGACGCTTTCAACGCCTACTGAAGAGGGACGTTGAAAGAGATCTCTCACAAAACCCAAAAAAATTTTGGTCATACATGTAAAGACTGTTAATGGTACCAAACTTACTGTCCAACAACTCATACACGATAAAGAGGCTGAAATTGAGAGTAGCGAAATAAAAGAAGAAATATTTCACTTTCAGATGTTCATTTGCAAATGAAAATCCAGTTTAATTCTGACCCCACTTGTAATCTACGCCCCTCTATCTTACTTGCAGCAATTGTCCACAATAAGCGAAGTCTTTTACGAAAAATCTGAAAGGGTCGCAGAATATCCTCGGGGCTCTGCCGTGAAAAATATAAAATAGAAAGTCTGATTGATGTCTTGAATTTTGGTGGTTTCAGTTACGGATAAGGCGGACTTATTATTGATTGAGATCATGCTGTAATTTGACTGTGCATGGCAGACCGGGTCGGCAACACTACAAAAAGCGACTGTACGGAAATAGCATCAGAAAACTAATTGAATTTTACCTTATAATCTTGTTAGATATGCAGTATTAATTACAATATAGTTTTCATGGCTGTCCTCCTAATTTCTCTTGTAGGACGACTCGTCTTTCACTTTTCTCCGTCTGTTGAAAAACTTCTTCAAGTTGTCACTGTCATGATCAATTTACAAATTTGGCGATAACCACCTCGAATCACTATTGAAACAACCTCACTTTGTAATGTAATTTTAATTTCCACCCAAAAAGCACATTCAACACATCGCCGAAAATTATACGTCTTTCGTATGAAGACAAGAGAGAGAGTGTAATCAATTAGTTGTTAAAAACAAAAAACCTACGCAAAAGTAAAAAGACGAACAAAATTATTTATAAAAATCGGTCGCTGGCGCAGCGCTCTTCTGCATGCGCGATCGTAAATTATATCTTTGTATTGGCGGAGGCGCGGAAGTTAAAAGTACCATTACAATGCCTCCTCTACTGACACGCTCCGCAAGCGAGCGTGGCAGTATAGAAAATTTACATAGATACATATATATGAGAAAATAATAAATTTACATATTACAAAAAACATTTCTGAGCACAATGCTCTTTGCATATCAGTCTTTGTATACAGTCTTTTTGGTGTGTATCTTCTTTAGGAGTCGTAACATTAATGTCATAGAATTGTAACGTATTATCGTTGCTTAGCACAGTGTTTGAATTCAGTTCACATGATTCGCGTTTACAATGGAATTAATTCGAACAATAAATGTTTCTATTATATTGCTCCAATGTCTTTAAACGTAGTATCGGATTCTGAGTGTGTGTGTACTGTCTGGATCTCTTGCGTGTGACTTGAAGAAAATCCGAAGTTTGTTCAATGTATCAACACGAAATTGTGATCTCCAGCAGTCGAATTTTGGTGGCGTCTACCAGGGTATAAATGGTCAATGAGGGCACAGGAAACGCCTCACTGCCTACGACAGGTGATGAGCTTGTCTTTTACACCAACCTGAAGACCTGCCAGCTTCCACTACACCATACACTTCAAGGCATATTGACACTACATAAATATTTCTTGACAAGTGTTCCACCACGTTGGTTTCTTCTTTGCATTTTCAGTTCCATATATATGAATCATGTGCTACATGCACATTCCTTTGCAGTTCATTAATATCTCCTTAAAATACATTTCATGATATAGTAAGTACATAAATATACAAATATTTAAAATTAATCATTACATAAGATAGTTACATTGTTGTCATATAGTACATATACAGAATTAAATGAAAAATATAGTAAATTTTTACGTTACATTCAATATCATTGTGCTGACATGTGAATTACATTACATTCAGATTGAAATATACATTTTATTTGTTACCTCATTCTTTTTTTCATTTCTTTCCTTTTTTTGTTCCTTTCCCTTTCGTTACACTTGCAACATTTGAAGATAATTGTGGCAACTCGCTAGAATATTCAACTTAAAATTCATTTTGCCTCCTGGAATAAAATTTACACGTATTTCAAGCTTCAAGACAGCCCTCTGTAGGAGGATAGGTTCATGGGATGGTTGCTAACTACTTCATAAATACTTGTGAAGTCATCTCCTACAGTGGACTACACAAAATAAAATATGATGAATAAAATACATGTTAACTTAATATAATGTAAAAGTTCCCATACCTAATACCGTTTCTAAGTCTGGGTGTCCCCACTATTGCTGTTTCTAAGAGTAGTACCCCTCTATTACCGTTTCTAAGAGCGGTGCCCTCTAAATATCTTAGTATCCTACAAGTATGGACATCAGTGTGGTAAGTATATATATATATATCTAGTTCAAGTCAATCAAGTTCCTATAAAGTTTGTGTAGTTCATCTCCTTCCTTTCATGAGTATCAAGCAATATAAATAAATGTTTTACTTAATAAATGAATAAATCTTCTTAGATAATTGCTGCTGCGTTCCATGCTGTATATCCATTCTGTATTTACCTTATAGTACCTGTAAAATTCTATTCATAAATAAATGTGTGTATGTCTCTCCATACTGTCAGATAATCATGAATTATATAATGTCAAATATTTCATCAACATGTATAAATTTTTCTATTGGATGGATGAAAGTATGAGCCACAACAGAGGACCGACGTTTTGTTTTCTCCTTATTCTCCTTTCTATTTAATGGTGCATTAGTTCAGTTCAGTAGATGAGGTTTAATTATGTCATTAGATGACTGCTAAATATGTTCTCTTAAATAATTCTTCCAATCTGAAGTGTCAAGCCTACATAACTCCAAAAATTTCATTACAAGTTCCCGTTAGATTAGTGTTAAAGTGTTATAGATTTAAATCTTCTGGTATATTTCCAACAGTGGCTGTTGTAAATAATTCTTTCCACATAAATCTATACTTTCACCTTTAGTTATAAGAATATATAACATATCACATAAGTTATTATCTCAGGCATACCAATCTTTCAATAAATAATATTCTTTCCACTACCTTCATTCTGTATTCCATGAGTACATGTGATATAGCGTTCAAATCTAGTTTCTCTCCTCTCAAAAATTCTCAATTACTCATAACATTCTCACCTATCCATTATTCATTCTTCACAAAATAACATATACTTATTCCTCAGCATTATATATATATATATATATATATATATATATATATATATATATATATATATATATATATATATTTCTCTTATTCATCATCATGTACTTTTTTTACTTCAACAGGAGTAATAATAATAATACCCTTTTCTCATCTTATATTCCATTTACCTTTCTTCATATAACTATTTATCTTCTTATTAAACTAAAATTACATTCACTCATCTTATTCAGTCACTCATATCAACATTACTATTATCACATGCCTCCTAAAGAAAATAATTCTCTTCAGTTCTCCGCCTCCTCTAATGTGTATATGCCTCCTCTAATGTGTATATGCCTCAATAGCAACTCCTCTTATAACCAAATATCTTATTAGGTATTGGATTGTTCACATTGCTTTCTAGACTTACCTGCATTCATTAGATTGTAAGTATATGTATAACTTAAATGTAGGCTCATCATAACTGTATATCATATTAATTATCTTCTTCTCATTAACTAACATTCTACTGTATGTATTTTTTCAAATGTCTGTGTGGATGTACACCTCTGGGTTTATGTGTTAATGGATATTCTAACGAATAACAGCTAGGGTGTGGAATACTTGCAATTCGGTATGGTCCAGAGTATAAGATCTGCCATTTCCTGTTTAAATGTTTCAGTTTTGTGGGTTTAGGATGTGTTCTTAGTAAAACTAACTCATCAACTTGAAATGGTTTTGCTTTCCTGACACCTCTGTCATATTTCTGCTTTCTTTCCTTAGCTTTGTCACATAATGTTTTGTAAGCTTGTCTTATCTTTTCTTCTAAACTTACATGATTTGTTGTTGCTGTAAATTTAGGTAGAGGGTCTGTCCATTCATTTCTTTCTGTTTTATCCATAATTAATTCAGTTGGTGTGTATACAGTAGAAATGTGAGTTAAATGGTTCGCTATTTGTTCAAATGGTGCTAGGTATTCTACCCATTTTGTGTGTTTTTCTGGTATGTGTGTTCTCATAAACTGTCCAAATTCTCGAAATGTTCTTTCTACTGGGTTTCCTGCCACGTGAAATCTTGAAATTAAAATATGTTTAACATTCTGTTCTTCAATAAAAGTCTTCCATTTTAAACTGGTAAAATATGCTGCATTATCCGTGATCATAACTTCAGGTTTTCCTATTCTTACAAAATAATCTGTTAATAGACGTCTGGTAATAGCAGTGGTAGAAACTGAACGTAAAGCATATAATTTTAAATACTCTGTGAAAACATTTAACACAGCAAGGATGTATTTAATTCCTCCACGTGCTTGTGGATAGGGTCCTGCAATATCTAAAGAAATTAGCTGTAATGGCCTCTTAGGTATGATTGGGTCCAATTCATCCACGATTGTGCGATTAGAATATTTGGCTTTCTGACATATGATGCATTTCCCAATATTACTCAATACTCTTCGCCTTAAATTTGGAAAATAGCAATATTGTATAATCTTTTCTGTACATTTGGTTACACCATTGTGTCCCCAAGTTCTGTGTGTAAATAAAATAAAATCATCAACATGAGCTTCAAGTAAGCAAACACACCAATGCTGTGATTCAGGGTTTCGTCAGTGAAATAATACTTCTTTGTGTAATGCGTAATATTTTTCAAGATGTGGGTCTGTTCCTGCACGTAATTTATTCTTTATCTGGATCCACCTGGGATCATTGTCCTGCAATATGGCTAACTTCCTGCACATGTTTTTGTAGTAAGGTGCAAATGTACCATCATACATGTGTAAAATTTTGAAATATGATGTTTGTTCTGTCACACCTGAAAATTCTTGTAGACCTTGTGGCAAACGAGATAGAGCATCGGCTATAATGTTGGATTCTCCTTTTATGTATATAATATCAAAATCATATTCTTGTAGTGATGCACACCAGCGTGCAAGACGTGAATGTAATAACTTGCATGATAGCAGGAAAGAAAGAGCTTGATGATCGGAATAAAGCTTAGTACGTTTTCCCCAGAGACAGTAGCGAAACTTGTGAAATGCCCATACTATGGCAAGTATTTTGCGCTCGGTCACTGAATATGACTTTTCGCATTCAGTGAGCGTGCGGCTACCAAACCTTATAGGTTTGATGACTGTTTGTTCATTTTCTACATGAATTTGGAATAAAAATGCTCCGAGCCCATAGGAACTTGCATCTGTTACCAGGCAAAAGTCTGACGTCATGTCAGGATGACATAACAACGGTGCATTTACTAAAGCATTCTTAATCGCTTCAAAATCTGTCTGACAGAACTCTGTCCATTTCCAAATATTATTTCTTTTGAGTAAAGATAGAAGATGTGGACTGTTAAGAAGGTGGTAGGGTACAAATTTCCTGAAGAATGAAGATAGACCAAGAAAGGCTTTGAGTTGTTTACGATTCTGTGGGGATGGAAAATTCTTTATTGCATCAATTTTTCTTGAGTATGGATAAATGCCTTCAGTTGATATGATGTGACCAAGGAATTTGATTTCTCTCCTCCCTAATTAAGTCTTTGATAAATTGATAGTGACACCTGCATCAGAAAATTTAGTCAGAAGTTGCTTCAAAAGATTAACATGTTCTTCCCAAGTAGTGGTGGCAATGACAATGTCGTCGACATAAACTGTGATTTGCGATAACAATTGTGGCCCAAGAACAGCATCTAAGGCTTCAATAAATACTCCAGCACTCACTCGTAGACCAAAGGGTAGAACACAAAATTGAAAACTACGTCCCTCACATAGAAATGCAGTGTATTTACGACTGTTTTTATGGAGGTTCACCTGCCAAAATGATGAGCGGAGGTCGATATTGGTTAAATACTGTACATTATGAAATTTTAAAAGTTGTTCTTCCAAATTTATAGGTCGTGTGTTGATTGGGATTATAACTTTGTTGATTTCTCGTGCGTCCAGCACTAACCTTATACTACCATCCTCTTTATTAACTGCTAGTATTGGACTGCAATATGGTGAATGTGACCTTTCAATGATACCCCAAGCTTGCATTTTTTCAATCTCTTTCAAAACTGCGGGTTTCTTTTACCAAGGAATATTATAATATGTTCTACAGTATGTGTTGTGTGGTTTAACATCCATCTCATAAGTATAGCCTCTAATAATTCCAGGTTCCTCCACAAATACCTCAGCAAATTGCTGCAAAACGTCAAGTAATTCAAGTTGTTGTTCCTTCGTCAGATATTCAGATTCTGTGCATTTCTCATATAAATCATTAGGTTTAATTCCCTGAGATACAGCTTCATTAAAAGTTAAATCACATACATTTGTTGCTGGTGGATACACAAAATGTAACTGTTCAAACTTACCTTGTTTACTGTTTAAGTTTTTACCCTGTGTTAACTCTATTGTCAGTTGTTGTTGGTTTACGGTTAAATGACGTTTCCCTTTTCCTAAATCTATGATTGCTTGATAGTCATTCAAAAAGTCTATTCCTAATACGCAATGCATAACTAATTTGTCTACTACCAGAAAACTGTAATTGAGTGGTATATTTGAAAATGTGAAGTTAATTAGCGCTTGAAATTTCACATTCTTTGATTCGTTACCGGTGGCACTTATAATGTGACAATTCTGTACTGGCAATGTTTGTATGTTCATTATTTGTTTGAGTTCATTATGTAAGGACATTGAAATGACACTTGCTGCTGCTCCTGTATCTAACATTACTTCCACTTCATAACTACCGATCATAATTCGTGTTATAGCCTGAATAATCTTCTTTGTTTTACTGGTACTATTAAAATCTACATCCTTATATAATTCTTTTTCTATTTTTTTACTGTCATCATATCGGAGAAAACAAATCGTCGGTTCCGTTGCGCTCTGCTCCCTATCGATCGTAACTCGAGCGCTTAGCTCGGTCGTCGTTCATTTTCCGGCAAATTCGGGTGTTGCTGCGGGTTGGGGTCATTGCCCAACTCAATAATATTTACATTTCTGTTGCGTGTCACCCAAGTATCAGCTGTTTGGTTGTTGACATTACCTCGCGTCACATTGGGAGTTCCGTTAGGTAGGAATTGAGGGTTGCTGTATTGCATGTGTCGTGGCGGTGGTCCATTGTGATTTCCCCATACGTTATTTCGCCCATGACTGTAACTGGTATTTTCATTACTGTTATTCCTGCAATACATGTTTGGATGTTGTTGGATGTTGTTTCTCTGAAAATATCCTGGATGGTACCTGTTATTCTCTCTTCTTTGATCTCTATGATTTCGGTTCCTTCTTCTGTTGTTGTTATTTTGAATATAACTGTTATTGTTCTGATTGTAATTACTGTTCAGATAACCATTATAGTAATAATTACTGTTTCCTTGCCAATGCTGCGAGTTGTTTCTCCTAATAATGAATGGATTTGTCCCACTGTAGTGCGAATTGTTTCTTTGAGTGTTTTGTTGTGGTGTCAGAGGCGGATTCCAATAGCCTCTGTCATTTCTGTTGTGCATACGCGAATTGCTTGGATGGATCGGATAAAATTGATTGAAATTCCTGATCTCATCTCTGTAAACAACATCTATCTCATCAACATAACTGAAAAAATTCTTTATTTTGTTCTCGGACACTCCTATTAATTTGTCACGGTAAGGAAATGGTAAGTGGCTTTTAAGTGTTCTAATTACGTCTGGTAAATCAGCTGGTTTTGTCCAATATAATGTTTTGTCTAGGTAGCGTTCAAAGTATTGACGTAAAGTCCCTTTCTTCGGGTTGTAAATTTCTGTATTGTATACTTCTCGTTTTAAACTTTGCTGTTCTGTGATCGACCAGAATTCCTCAAGAAATACTTGTTCAAACTGTTTAAATGTTAAACATCGTCTTTTCATTGCTGCTCACCACTTAGCTGCCCTTCCACGTAACAAATTTGTAACATATCGAATTTTATCGGCTTCTAACCAATGTCTCGGGAAAATACCATCAAAAGAGCGGATGAAAACTATCGGATGAACTTTGTCTTTCTCATCACATGAAAATGTCTGAAAGTATCCATGTCGTACTAATGTTTCATCAGCTACTCCCGATGGTATTATGGGTCCTGCATTTTGTGTCAAACTGTGCATAGTATGTGGTGATGTCTGATAGTAATTTTGATCTTGTGGTAGCATTGAAAATGGTTCATTGGGATTCGTATCACTCATTGGCAATTCTATTTTCGGCTGTGTGCTGGGTCTAGCATTATTATGATTCTCATTTGTGTTTTAGTTGCCTGTTATGGGTTTTGGTATCACTGACAAACTTGATATTACATTTTCTTTAAATTTACGTACCTCTTTCTGAATATTATTTGTTTCTCCCTTTACTTGTTCCTTTGTCTTATCTAAAATGATCTGTGTCACTGTCTCAAACTTCTCATCTAAATAATCATCACATAATTTGCATTCATGTACGAGTTTCTCTGCTAGAGTTGTGTCATTCTTTAAAGATGCTACATCTGCTCTGTCTTCAAGTTTTTCTAACTTTTCCTGTAAGGATTGCTGCTCCAATGTTACATCATTTCATCTGTCTGAAAGGTCTGTAATCGTCAGGTCTAAGTGTTCTTGGTTTGTTTTTACGGAATTGTGTGACTGTCGTAATTCGTCAACTTGGGTACTGGTTTTCTGCTGTTCAAAAACTACTGTTAACAATATCACATTACATCGTTGTAAGTCAGTTTTTGTCTCGTCACTCAATGCCACAAATACCTTTTCTTGTCTCGTAACCTTGTCTGAGAAGTCAGTAAATTTCCTTCCAACACTACTGGTGGTTTCTGTCAAGTCCAAATTTGTCTCGATTGTTTTTCAAAATTTTGTTTTATGTCCCGTGTCAGTTCATCGAATTTAGTGTCAAATTTCCCAATGTCACGTTTTAAATTGTCATTTTTCTAGTCTAAAGCGTCAAATCTTTTGTCAAATTTTCTGATTTGGTCACCAAGTAACTTCAGAATCTGGTTGAGCATGTCAGACAGAGTCCTGTGTCTTAGTTTCGTCATTTTTTCGTGTCTGATTGATGTCTGGTTCTGAAGTTGACGTTGTCAATGTCACGTTTTGTCGCGTAGTACTCACTGTCCATTCACCTGTATATCTGTTTAAATATAGGGGTTGTTGTCTTAATCGATCCGGTAAAATTATCTCTAGAACATCCTCACAATTAAGTTCAATATTCATTTGACTGTCGGACATGTTTTGCAATGTGTCACTTTCACTAAGCTCGTCCGCGGAAACAATTTCTACGCGTCTAGCGTCCATCTTACGATTTTCGTAACTAATTGTAAATAAAATTTTCCAATGGCAAAAAAAATTTTAAAATATGATATGTTGAAATCTGAAATTTCTCTTATGAAAATGGATATTTCTATATGATTTTTAATTAGAAATTGAATTATTAAACTGGGACTGAAATTTCCCTCTCACAAATAAATGCCTGTGAATATGCTCTTCACTTAACATTTGCAATAACAGTAAATCAATTTAAACTACAATTTGAAAAAATAATTTCGAAATAAATGGATAGGAATAAAGGAAGTACAGATGGCTGTTTGAAACTGGAAGAAATGTAAATTTCTGTACTCACCATTTTTTTTTTTTTTTTTTTTTTTTTTGTTCTTCAGTCTTATGTTGCAAATGTAGCTTCAGATATACAGTTTTCAATCCAAAATTTTTCTTTCGTGTCCGTGCAAATTCTTTTATGGAACGTTATCCTTTTCCCTTTTTTTTTTACCAAATTAATTTCCTCAGCATGAAAATGAAAATTAACACGAATTAATAACAGGGAAAACAATGTTGTTGTAAATTTCATGCCGTAATATTACAATTGAAATGAATGAGACTTAGTCCAAATTCATTTTCTGATGCTATTAAGTGGTTAAAATTAGATAAAGTGTCCAAAATTTATAATAACTGCACTTGTATCAAATCCGAAGATTGCAAGTCCTGTCACCAGGACGCCAATTGTAGTGTTTCCTTTTATCCTCGGGGTTCTGCCGTGAAAAATGTAAAATAGAAAATCTGATTGATGTCTTGAATTTTGGTGGTTTCAGTTACGGATAAGGCGTACTTATTATTGATTGAGATCGTGCTGTAATTTGACCGTGCATGGCAGACCGGGTCGGCAACACTACAAAAAGCGACTGTACGGAAATAGCATCAGAAAACTAATTGAATTTTACCTTATAATCTTGTTAGATATGCAGTTTTAATTACAATATAGTCTTCATGGCTGTCCTCCTAATTTGTCTTGTAGGACGACTCGTCTTTCACTTTTCTCCGTCTGTTGAAAAACTTCTTCAAGTTGTCACTGTCATGATCAATTAGCAAATTGGGCGATAAACACCTCTAATCACTATTGAAACAACCTCACTTGGTAATGTAATTTTAATTTCCACCCAAAAAGCAAATTCAACACATCGCCGAAAAATACACGTCCTTCATTGAAGACAAGAGAGAGAGTGTAATCAATTAGTTGTTAAAAACAAAAAACCTACGCAAAAGTAAAAAGACGAACAAAATTATTTATAAAAATCGGTCGCTGGCGCAGCGCTCTTCTGCGTGCGCGATCGTAAATTACACTCCTGGAAATTGAAATAAGAACACCGTGAATTCATTGTCCCAGGAAGGGGAAACTTTATTGACACATTCCTGGGGTCAGATACATCACATGATCACACTGACAGAACCACAGGCACATAGACACAGGCAACAGAGCATGCACAATGTCGGCACTAGTACAGTGTATATCCACCTTTCGCAGCAATGCAGGCTGCTATTCTCCCATGGAGACGATCGTAGAGATGCTGGATGTAGTCCTGTGGAACGGCTTGCCATGCCATTTCCACCTGGCGCCTCAGTTGGACCAGCGTTCGTGCTGGACGTGCAGACCGCGTGAGACGACGCTTCATCCAGTCCCAAACATGCTCAATGGGGGACAGATCCGGAGATCTTGCTGGCCAGGGTAGTTGACTTACACCTTCTAGAGCACGTTGGGTGGCACGGGATACATGCGGACGTGCATTGTCCTGTTGGAACAGCAAGTTCCCTTGCCGGTCTAGGAATGGTAGAACGATGGGTTCGATGACGGTTTGGATGTACCGTACACTATTCAGTGTCCCCTCGACGATCACCAGTGGTGTACGGCCAGTGTAGGAGATCGCTCCCCACACCATGATGCCGGGTGTTCGCCCTGTGTGCCTCGGTCGTATGCAGTCCTGATTGTGGCGCTCACCTGCACGGCGCCAAACACGCATGCGACCATCATTGGCACCAAGGCAGAAGCGACTCTCATAGCTCAAGACGACACGTCTCCATTCGTTCCTCCATTCACGCCTGTCGCGACACCACTGGAGGCGGGCTGCACGATGTTGGGGCGTGAGCGGAAGACGGCCTAACGGTGTGCGGGACCGTAACCCAGCTTCATGGAGACGGTTGCGAATGATCCTCGCCGATACCCCAGGAGAACTGCACCACAAGATGATACCCCAGGAGCTACAGTGTCCCTAATTTGCTGGGAAGTGGCGGTGCGGTCCCCTACGGCACTGCGTAGGATCCTACGGTCTTGGCGTGCATCCGTGCGTCGCTGCGGTCCGGTCCCAGGTCGACGGGCACGTGCACCTTCCGCCGACCACTGGCGACAACATCGATGTACTGTGGAGACCTCACGCCCCACGTGTTGAGCAATTCGGCGGTACGTCCACCCGGCCTCCCGCATGCCCGCTATACGCCCTCGCTCAAAGTCCGTCAACTGCACATACGGTTCGCGTCCACGCTGTCGCGGCATGCTAACAGTGTTAAAGACTGCGATGGAGCTCCGTATGCCACGGCAAACTGGCTGACACTGACGGCGGCGGTGCACAAATGCTGCGCAGCTAGCGCCATTCGACGGCCAACACCGCGGTTCTTGGTGTGTCTGCTGTGCCGTGCATGTGATCATTGCTTGTACAGCCCTCTCGCAGTGTCCGGAGCAAGTATGGTGGGTCTGACACACCGGTGTCAATGTGTTCTTTTTTCCATTTCCAGGAGTGTATATCTTGGTATTGGCGGAGGCGCGGAAGTCAAAGTACCATTACAACAAAACTACTGTCAAATGTCCTTGATACCCATTTGCTGCAAAATCTGACCTCAAACTTAGTGAGTTATCTTGAGCAAAATTCTTTTTACCTTGTCAGCGAGCACGGATTCCGCAAACATCGAGCATGTGAAAGCCAACCCACACTTTTCTGACGTGACGTCCTGAAACTCATGGGTCAAGGGAGTCAGGTAGTCGCAGCAGTTCTGTTTTTTTTGTTATCAAAAGTGGAAGCGTATTGGTTATCAAGCGAAATTTATGACTGGATTGAGCGGGTTTTTGGTAAGTTAGATGCAGCAAGTTGTCTTGGATGGAGAGTCTCCGACACATGTAGACGTAACTTCGGGTATGCTCCAGGAAAGTTCGTTGGAGCCGTTGCTGTTCATGATGTATGTTAACGACCTTACATACAATATCAATAGTAACCTCAGACTTGTCGTAGATAATGCAGTTGTACATAATCAGGTACTGTCTGAAAAAATATGCACAAATATTCAGTCAGGTGTTGATAAAATTTTGAAGTGGTACAATGATTAGAAACTTGCTTCAAATGTACAAACATATAATCCTCTGATAGTTACAATACGTCAACTAGTAGAAATACGTGGATGCAACAATTTATAGGAATGTGAAAGGCAATGATTATATAGTCTCAATTGTGGAGCAGGTAGCAGACATCGTATCACTGGTAAAAAAACTGTGGAAATGCAATCGGTCTACAAAGGACATGCTTACAAATCCCTTGCGTGACCCATTCTGGAATATTGTGAAAGTGTGTCGGACTCGTTCCAGATAGCACTAACAGTGGATATTGAATGCATGCAGAGAAGGGCCGCTTGAATGGTCACGGATTTGTTTGGCCTATTGCACAGCATCACAGAATTTCTTCAGAAACTGAACTGGCAGACACAAACTCGCTCGAGAAAGCCTACTAACGAAGTTATAGTTATGACTCTAGGAACATCTTTCAGTCGCCCACATATTGCTCCCGTAGAGATCGTTAGGACTAGAGTGGATTAATTATGTCACAGATGGAGGTATCTGAATAACCATTCCTCCCATGTCCCATACATGAATGGAACGTGTAGAAGCTGAAGTAACTGGTACAATGGATGTACACTCTACCATGCACATCACAATGATTTGCGGAGTGTGGATGTAGAGTTAGCTCATTTGAACGATTCTCGTATCGCAATGATGTGGAACGAATTATGGACGCATTATTTTGTAGTCCTGCTCGTTCAACCACACTCATGCTAACAGTTTTTAAACAGAAATTCGTTCATGGAATAAGAGCGTCAGTACCAGATGGAAAGTGTTCCTAGAGCAACTCCAATATCGCCTCGTCTTTCAGCTCTCTTGCTATTGTCGTGTAAAAATATGACCACTTACACGTGCAGATTTTTTGTTACGAAAAGTTTCAAAAAATTTTCAATATTTTGTGCTTCTAATCTATTATTGCTATAAATAGACTTCCGACAAAATGAGGAAAATGATTTGAAGACCGGATTACCACAGGAAGCACTCAGAATCAAGTTCAGAACGACACCGTTACAGCTGGTATGCAAACAGCAGTTGCAGTGCTCTCGCTCATATTCAAACAGCTCTAGAGCGACAGATAACACACCCGTCAAAGTTCTGCGATATGTTAACAGCGTACCAAACATTTCGTTTCGATGTGAAGTCTTTTTAATTTCTTATGAGGCCCATTACGTATTCTAGTAGCGCCATAACTACTGTTTGGTCACAGATGCCTTGCTGCAGTAATGACGACTAAGAAGCGTTGTGTGTGTGGGTTCCAGAATGATTCATACCCCCCGCGAACTTTTTTTCGAAGTCAGTGTCGATATGTTGATGTCCCTAATGTGATGGAAAAAACGATAGATCGTCATCTGTTAAATGTAAATAACAAAGAATGAGAAGAGGTTGCGACTGCAATCCATTGTGAGAAGCAGGTTAACTACCTTTGTAAAAGTGTAACATCGCCCCCTCTCTACATGCATTTTTTGTAGTTAGTGTCCAAGAGCCATATGTAATATGTATCAAAATACTCGTTGGAGGTTTGTTCATTGCATTATACAGATTTTCTGAACTCAGTTTGGACTTTTTATTTTTATAACGAAAAGTGTGTTAAACATAGCGCGAACGCAGATATGAGGCTATGCAGCAGATCAAAATGTTGCCACAATGATAGATTCGCATTTACAATCTTTGGCTTGGCCAGCCCACAACCAAACTGTTCGAATTTTGTTTATCAAAGTCTGTACTCTTCCAACTATTCTCGTAATCAATGCAATTAGCAGGCGATGGAAACGAAGAATTTTAATTTCAGCAGTTACCACAGTAATTATGTTGAGAAAGTGCTTAGTGTCTGCACTTTATTGCTGTAGCGAAGCTGAACAGGACGCTTAAATTGAGACATTACAACCCAGTGTAAATTTCAAATGTGGTATTTCTAAGCACATAATATTTGCTTCTTCCATCGATTTTCCTTTTTTTTTTTTTTTTTTTTTTTTGCAAGATTCTATAAGACATTACTGTTAGTGCTCATTTAGTATCAGATCCTTTTTCTCGTTACTTATAGACAATTCACATCACGGTAAATGATAACAGCCAAACAGTTACAGGATAAAGATTTATTGATATCCTAGACCATGGTTTCAGTATATCTAAATATACTAAAATCGCATCCTGCAGTGGAGATACATAAAACAATCGTGCCAAACGCGTCGTCAGTAGTTAAAATTAAAATATCACCTGTATTTGTACAGCATAAGTATGCAGAGAACGTCGATGCCAACACGGCATATCATGAGTACTTAGCCTGTGAACTACACACAACTAACAGTAATTACTGGATACAGGTAAATACGTGATATACCGAATAGATTTCGTTGTGGAAATGAGTTGAGCTGGTGCACATAAACAGACATATCTAAATAGCGAATTGTATTTCTTGTTAGAAGGATTTGAATAGCATTGTTTCTCAATTAAGACTGTTGTCCGGTAGCGATTTAGATACAGATGTCAGTTTATTTAATGCATTCGTAATGTCAAGTTGTCGTCCATGAGGCTGTGCGGAACTTGGCGGGAAAGTTGGCCTGTATCTGTTTTCCAACAGCCAAGATGGCTGCTGCTAAGATTGTCCCAAACAAATGACAGAGTAGTCAATTGTGGCTAAAGAGTGTGGGATTTGAACTTATAAATCAGTTAAGGTGTACCTTAAGCGTTCAGTGTGTTTCTTGTGTTTGTCACAATGACTTTGATGTGAATTCCATTCAACACGTATGTAAATGTGATGACACTTTTAAGGAGTATCGAATGGGAACAGCAATATCGAAAATTTCAGCTTTTTATTATAGGCAGCGGATCGTCGCCCGGCTTTCTTCGTACAACTGGTCGTATCAACAACGACGCGATTTAGATTCATTAATAATGAAGTATTCTCGTAGCATGCGAATTTCATTACAGAAATTAATGAAAATGGAAATTTACCTTCAGAAAGACGTAGTGCACTACGGCGTCTGCTCATTTGCTCCTTCCACCAATCGCCGCTGAGGACCCATGACGTCACGCACGCCTGTACCTGGCAGCAGAGCACGTCTCCGTCGCTTCGATATTAAAGCAGCTGTCCACCACGGCGAATGGAGGCGAACGCGAAATGCAGGCAGTTCGCCAGTGGCACTACCACGCGTTTCCCGCGAACAGGCGGGAGCTGAAGAGGACTCGAAACAGCGACCAGACCACAGCCTGTGGACGCTGCGTCGCTATTTTCTGGTGGTGGTGATCAACACACGCGACACAACACCACAGAGGCAGACACGGTGCAGAACTCAGATATTCAGAGAGCATTATTCTGCGGCGCAGACGAATTCTTTTTGACGAAATTGAGTAGGAAAAGAAAATGTAACTGATGTGAGTTTAATGAAAGGTGAAATGTGTGTACGACCTGACACGCTGCCTACTTCATAAAATCTGCTGTATAGTTAGTTAGAGGGCAGACAGCGTGATCCCGGGTAAATGATTTTTCTCATCAAAAATCTGTAGGATAAGAGTAATACGTCATCCACGTAATTACAGATACCATGAACATAACCAACGAGCGCCATCAGATCTCTTGTACATTTTTAATTTTATTCGGTATAATGATACGTATTCGCAAACATACACTCTCAAAGAAATCCGTTGTGGCTTCCATTTTTAATAAAAAGAATTGCATAGGTTGCGCCTGTTCACTTATTTCCTGCTAGATGCAACCATTTTAGGTCAGACGTCGCGCGTGCTGGACTGCTGTTGAAATTGCTCGTCAGTATTTTAGAAAGGTTTTGTCTTCAGTTACTCATTATAAAGTTTATTTGTGTTAATATTTGCTGTAAAAATAACTTATTAGTGGATTCTCATTAACCCCAGTCTTTCTTCCTGTGCTATTGACTCGAGTGGTCTGTTAGTCGTGACTGTGCTTACGTGACTCATCCAAGCCGCCTCAGTAGTATGTTTATATTCCGCGGCGTACAGTTGCAGCTGTAGCGGCTATAAAGCTAAGTACTGACAAAGTTATTTGAGCGCTGTTATAGAGTTACTAAATTTCATAGTTTTCAGCGGTGTTTCGTGCTGTTTGTGGCGAAATAACGATTTAATAAACTTGTAGGAACGTGGGAGTAGTCAGTGATGTGTGCTTTGCTTACTCCATGCAAGTTCAAAATGGTTCAAATGGCTCTGAGCACTATGGGAATTAATATCTGAGGTCATCAGTCCCCTAGAACTTAGAAATACTTAAACCTAATTAACCTAAGGACATTACACACATCCATGCTCGAGGCAGGATTCGAACCAGCGGTCGTAGCGGTCGCGTGGTTCCAGACTGAAGCGCCTAGAACCGCTCGGCCACACCGGCCGGCCTCCATGCAAGTGCGGCGGACGTTAGTTATAAGTTTTTAGTATTTCACTGTTAGTTCAGTCAGTTTTTCTTTTCCCAGTTGGATATATAAAGCGTTTTGTGCAAAGCTGTATGTGGGTGTAATTTATTGCCTACATAATTGGTGACCCCGGGAAAAGTAAGATAAGCTCTAGAAACGCAATATCGTGCGACAGTTTCGCGAAAGATGGAAGAAGCGAACAAAATTCTGCAAGCAACAAACGACGAGATACGACGGCTAAAGCAAGTGACTGGGCTTTTGGAACTTGCAACGCCGAAGAATGATAGCAAAACGGAATCTATGAATTTTGCAAACTCCGGTAGTAGCCGGCACAACGCTAGCACACTCAGATGCCGAAGGTTTGTCACGCACGAACGCGCCGCTATCAACCGCGCCACGGTTGCATTTAAGAGCGTCTCCATTCATGCCTGCGGAACCAGACGTACTGTTTGCGATTGCAGAGAATATCTTCGAGCAACAACGCATAACCGAAGACAGAGAAAAATTCACTCTCGCAATTCGCAACCTGGATCAGAGGGCAACAGCGATAGTCTCTGATATGATCACAGATCCGCCGCTCCAACAATCATACACCACACTTAAAACGGCGTTGATCGCTCGCTGCATGAAATCACTTGAACCACAACCTTCCCAGATGATGTATCATGAGAAACGCGGTGACAGAAGGCCATCTTAATTTTTGAGACATTTACGCACTATCGTCGACGCAAGCGTGATGTCCTGTGAACTGTTACTGCACGCCTTGCGACATGAGCTTCCTCGTCAAGTTCAGCTGACGTCGATTGCATACGACGGACAGCCTCTCGACAAGCAACTGCAAACAGCTGACAGAGCTTCCGCTACTCTACAGTCGACGCTCGTAACGTCCGTGGCAACATCTGCCACTTCTGCAACGGAAGCCCATGATGACTCATCGGAATGGTTAGAAGAATCGAAGTTAAGCTGTGCAGCCACAGGTTACAGACAAAAACAAGGCATCGCTGACGGGATCAGGAAACTGCAAGACGCGATGGAAAATATGGCTACTCGGCTACATAGCTTGGAGCTGGAGACATCCACCAGTAACAAGAAGTCACTCTCCAAACAGGATGAAGCTCACACTGACAGTTTTTGCTGGTATCACAGACGATTCGGGCCACAAGCTACGAGGTGTGCAAAACCTTGCGGATACCCACATGGCGAGGGCAGCCCGCTCTAGGCGCCAAGGCTTGCGGCACTCAGGATCGGCGCCGTATGCGAACCAGGAACCAGCTGACAGTTGCAGGCAGCACCACGCACAGTTAAGGAGAGGCGCTTGAAGGCTTCCCGTATGCTGCACCTTTATGCCACTCTGCGTCAACCTGGGAGTGTAAGCTAACATCGCGCAGATTAGATTACAAGTGGTTGATACTCTCAAGTATAAACACGTAAAGCTCACGATAGATGTTGGTTTATCTACCCATTATAAGTGGAACTTTGTAGTGGCAGATATTTTACACCCAATCTTAGGTGCAGTTTCCTTGTCTCATTTTGCACTCACCGTGGACTTGGCAAATAACTCTCTTACAACCGGATCAAATAGGTCCGCCAGTATCGAAGCACGTCCGCAGATTAGCCCCAGAGCGATTAGCAGAGGAAAATGCGATATTTGAGGAGATTCTTCAGGCTGGAGTAATTAGGAGGTCTGAGAGTTCTTGGGCCTCCCCCCTCCACCTGTTGTTGTGGTCTTCAGTCCTGAGACTGGTTTGATGCAGCTCTCCATGCTACTCTATCCTGTGCAAGTTTCTTCATCTCCCAGTACTTATTGCAACCTTTATCATTCAGAATCTGCTTGATGTATTCATCTCTTGGTCTCCCCCTACGATTTCTACCCTCCATGATGCCCTCCAATGCTAAATTTGTGATCCCTTGATGCCTCAGAACATATCCTACCAACCGGTCCCTGCTTCTTGTCAAGTTCTGCCACAAACTCCTCTTCTCCCGAATCCTATTCAATACCTCCTCATTAGTTATGTGATCTACCCATCTAATCTTCAGTATTCTTCTGTAGCACCACATTTCGAAAGCTTCTATTCTCTTCTTGTCTAAACTATTTATCGTCCATGTTTCACTTCCATACATGGCTACACTAAATACAAATACTTTCAGAAACGACTTCCTGACACTTAAATCTATACTCGATGTTAACAAATTTCTCTTCTTCAGAAACGCTTTCCTTGCCATTGCCAGTATACATTTTATATCATCTCTACTTCGACCATCATCCGTTATTTTGCTCCCCAAGTAACAAAACTCCTTTACTACTGTAAGTGTCTCATTTCCTAACCTAATTCCCTCAGCATCACCCGACTTAATTCGACTACATTCCATTATCCTTGTTTTGCTTTTGTTGATGTTCATCTTATACCCTCCTTTCAAGACACTGTCCATTCCGTTCAACTGCTCTTCCAAGTCATTTGCTGTCTCTGACAGAATTACAATGTCATCGGTGAACCTCAAAGTTTTTATTTCTTCTCCATGCATTTTAATACCTACTCGGAACTTTTCTTTTGTTTCCTTTACTGCTTGCTCAATATACAGATTGAATAACATCGGGGAGAGGCTACGACCCTGTCTCACTGCCTCCCCAACCACTGCTTCCCTTCCATGCCCCTCGACTCTTATAACTGCCATCTGGTTTCTGTACAAATTGTAAATAGCCTTTCGCTCCCTGTATTTTACCCCTGCCACCTTCAGAATTTGAAAGAGAGTATTCATGTCAACATTGTCAAAAGCCTTCTCTAAGTTTACAAATGCTAGAAACGTAGGCTTGCTTTTCCTTAACCTTTCTTCCACCTAGTACGCAAGAAAGACGGCACATGGCGTCCCTGTGGCGACTACCGCCGATTGAACGCGAGAACGATCCCGGACAAGTACCCCATACCAAACATTCAAGAGTTTACCTACGCTCTGGCGGGTGCGAAAGTATTCTCAGTACTGAATTGTCGTAAGGCATACAATCAGATTCCTGTGGCAAACACGCCGGTGATTACACTCTTTGCGCTATTCGAATTTCTGTTTATGCCATTCGGACTCGAAAATGCGGCCCAATCCTGGCAAAGATTCATTGATGAAGTGCTCCACGGATTACCTTTCTGTTATGCATATCTGGATGATATTTTGGTATTTTCAGAGGATATGCAATCACGTGATAGACATATTCAAGAGGTACGACAGGCGCTCGATACATATGGAGTGTGTTAAATGAACGCAAATGCGTCATGAACAACAACTTTTCTCAGCTATACAGAGTGGTCCATTGATAGTGACCGGGCGAAATATCTCACGAAATAAGCATAAAACGAAAAAACTACAAAGAACGAAACTCGTCTAGCCTGAGGGGGAAACCAGAGGGCGCAATGGTTGGCACGCCAGATGGGGCTGCCATAGGTCAAAAGGATATCGACAACGTTTTTTAAACAGGGACCCACGATTTTTTATTACATATTCGTGTAGTACGTAAAGAAATACGAATGTTTTAGTTGGACCACTTTTTTCGCTTTGTGAGAGATGGCGCTGTAATAGTCACAAACGTATAAGTACGTAGTAACCCGTAACATTCCGCCAGTGCGGACAGTGTTTGTTTCGTGATACATTACCCTTGTTAAAATGGACCGATTACCAACTGCGGAAAAGGTCAATATCGTGTTGATGTATGGCTATTGTGATCAAAATGCCCAACGGGCGTGTGCTATGTATGCTGCTTGGTGTCCTGGACGACATCATCCAAGTGTCCGGACCGTTCGCCGGTTTTTTTTTTTTTGTCATCAGTCTACTGACTGGTTTGATGCGGCCCGCCACGAATTCCTTTCCTGTGCTAACCTCTTCATCTCAGAGTAGCACTTGCAACCTACGTCCCCAATTATTTGATTGACGTATTCCAATCTCTGTCTTCCTCTACAGTTTTTGCCCTCACACCTCCCTCTAGTACCATGGAAGTCATTCTCTCATGTCTTAGCAAATGTCCCATCATCCTGTCCCTTCTCCTTATCAGTGTTTTCCACATATTCCTTTCCTCTCCGATTCTGCGTAGAACGTCCTCATTCCTTACCTTATCAGTCCACGAAATTTTCAACATTCGTCTATAGCACCACATCTCAAATGCTTCGATTATCTTCTGTTCCGGTTTTCCCACAGTCCATGTTCCACTACCATACAATGCTGTACTCCAGACGTACATGGCCGGCCGTTGTGGCCGTGCGGTTAAAGGCGCTTCAGTCTGGAACCGCGTGACCGCTACGGTTGCAGGTTCGAATCCTGCCTCGGGCATGGATGTGTGTGATGTCCTTAGGTTAGTTAGGTTTCATTAGTTCTAAGTTCCAGGCGACTGATGACCTCAGAAGTTAAGTCGCATAGTGCTCAGAGCCATTTGAACCATTTGAATCCAGACGTACATCCTCAGAAATTTCTTCCTCAAATTAAGGCCGGTATTTGATATTAGTAGACTTTTCTTGGCCAGAAATGCCTTTTTTGCCATAGCGAGTCTGCTTTTGATGTCCTCCTTGCTCCGTCCGTCATTGGTTGTTTTACTGCCTAGGTAGCAGAATTCCTTAACGTCATTGACTTCGTGACCATCAATCCTGATGTTAAGTTTCTCGCTGTTCTCATTTCTACTACTTCTCATTACGTTCGTCTTTCTCCGATTTACTCTCAAACCATACTGTGTACTCATTAGACTGTTCATTCCGTTCAGCAGATTATTTGATTCTTCTTCACTTTCACTCAGGATAGCAATGTCATCAGTGAATCGTATCATTGATATCCTTTCACCTTGTATTTTAATTCCACTCCTGAACCTTTCTTTTATTTCCATCATTGCTTCCTCGATGTACAGATTGAAGAGTAGGGGCGAGAGGCTACAGCCTTGTCTTACACCCTTCTTAATACGAGCACTACGTTCTTGATCGTCCACTCTTATTATTCCCTCTTGGTTGTTGTACATATTGAATATGACCCGTCTCTCCCTATAGCTTACCCTTAATTTTTTCAGAATCTCGAACAGCTTGCACCATTTTATATTGTCTAACGCTTTTTCCAGGTCGACAAATCCTATAAAGTGTCTTGATTTTTCTTTAGCCTTGCTTCCATTATTAGCCGTAACGTCATAATTGCCTCTCTCGTCCCTTTACTTTTCCTAAAGCCAAATAGATCGTCACCTAGCGCATTCTCAATTTTCTTTTCCATTCTTCTGCATATTATTCTCGTAAGCAGCTTCAATTCATGAGCTGTTAAGCTGATTGTGCGATAATTCTCGCACTTGTCAACTATTGCCGTCTTCGGAATTGTGTGGATGATGCTTTTCCGAAAGTCAGATGGTATATCGAAAGGCTCATATATTCTACACACCAACGTGAATAGTCGTTTTGTTGCCACTTCCCCCAATCATTTTAGAAATTCTGATGGAATGTTATCTATCCCTTCTGCCTTATTTGACCGTAAGTCCTCCAAAGCTCTTTTAAATTCCGATTCTAATACTGGATCCCCTATCTCTTCTAAATCGACTCCTGTTTCTTCTTCTATCACATCAGACAAAACTTCACCCCCATAGAGGCTTTCAATGTATTCTTTCCACCTATCTGCTCTCTCCTGTGCATTTAACAGTGGAATTCCCCTTGCACTCTTAATGTTACCACCGTTGCTTTTAATGTCACCAAAGGTTGTTTTGACTTTCCTGTATGCTGAGTCTGTCTTTCCGACAATCATATCTTTATCGATGTCTTCACATTTTTCCTGCAGCCATTTCGTCTTAGCTTCCCTGCACTTCCTATTTATTTCATTCCTCAGCGACTTGTATTTCTGTATTCCTGATTTTCCCGGAACATGTTTGTACTTCCTCCTTTCATCAATCAACTGAAGTACACTCCTGGAAATGGAAAAAAGAACACATTGACACCGGTGTGTCAGACCCACCATACTTGCTCCGGACACTGCGAGAGGGCTGTACAAGCAATGATCACACGCACGGCACAGCGGACACACCAGGAACCGCGGTGTTGGCCGTCGAATGGCGCTAGCTGCGCAGCATTTGTGCACTGCCGCCGTCAGTTTCAGCCAGTTTGCCGTGGCATACGGAGCTCCATCGCAGTCTTTAACACTGGTAGCATGCCGCGAGAGCGTGGACGTGAACCGTATGTGCAGTTGACGGACTTTGAGCGAGGGCGTATAGTGGGCATGCGGGAGGCCGGGTGGACGTACCGCCGAATTGCTCAACACGTGGGGCGTGAGGTCTCCACAGTACATCGATGTTGTCGCCAGTGGTCGGCGGAAGGTGCACGTGCCCGTCGACCTGGGACCGGACCGCAGCGACGCACGGATGCACGCCAAGACCGTAGGATCCTACGCAGTGCCGTAGGGGACCGCACCGCCACTTCCCAGCAAATTAGGGACACTGTTGCTCCTGGGGTATCGGCGAGGACCATTCGCAACCGTCTCCATGAAGCTGGGCTACGGTCCCGCACACCGTTAGGCCGTCTTCCGCTCACGCCCCAACATCGTGCAGCCCGCCTCCAGTGGTGTCGCGACAGGCGTGAATGGAGGGACGAATGGAGACGTGTCGTCTTCAGCGAAGAGAGTCGCTTCTGCCTTGGTGCCAATGATGGTCGTATGCGTGTTTGGCGCCGTGCAGGTGAGCGCCACAATCAGGACTGCATACGACCGAGGCACACACGGCCAACACCCGGCATCATGGTGTGGGGAGCGATTTCCTACACTGGCCGTACACCACTGGTGATCGTCGAGGGGACACTGAATAGTGCACGGTACATCCAAACCGTCATCGAACCCATCGTTCTACCATTCCTAGACCGGCAAGGGAACTTGCTGTTCCAACAGGACAATGCACGTCCGCATGTATCCCGTGCCACCCAACGTGCTCTAGAAGGTGTAAGTCAACTACCCTGGCCAGCAAGATCTCCGGATCTGTCCCCCATTGAGCATGTTTGGGACTGGATGAAGCGTCGTCTCACGCGGTCTGCACGTCCAGCACGAACGCTGGTCCAACTGAGGCGCCAGGTGGAAATGGCATGGCAAGCCGTTCCACAGGACTACATCCAGCATCTCTACGATCGTCTCCATGGGAGAATAGCAGCCTGCATTGCTGCGAAAGGTGGAGATACACTGTACTAGTGCCGACATTGTGCATGCTCTGTTGCCTGTGTCTATGTGCCTGTGGTTCTGTCAGTGTGATCATGTGATGTATCTGACCCCAGGAATGTGTCAATAAAGTTTCCCCTTCCTGGGACAATGAATTCACGGTGTTCTTATTTCAATTTCCAGGAGTGTATTTCTTCTGTTACCCAAGGTTTCTTCGCAGCTGCCTTCTTTGTACCTATGTTTTCCCTCCCAACTTCTATGATGGCCCTTTTTAGAGATGTCCATTCCACTTCAACTGTACTGCCTACTGCGCTATTCCTTATTGCTGTACTATAGCGTTAGAGAACTTCAAACGTATCTCGTCATTCCTTTGTACTTCCGTATCCCACTTCTTTGCGTATTGATTCTTCCTGACTAATGTCTTGAACTTCAGCCTACTCTTCATCACTACTATATTGTGATCTGAATCTATATCTGCTCCTGGGTTGTTACAGAACCCAATTAGTCTTTCTCCTCTTTTATTCCTTGTCCCAAGCCCATATTCTCCTGTAACCTTTTCTTCTACTCCTTCCCCTACAATTGCATTCCATTCGCCCATGACTATTAAATTTTCGTCCCCCTTTAAATACTGCATTACCCTTTCAATATCCTCATACACTTTCTCTATCTGTTCATCTTCAGCTGGCGACGTCGGCATGTATACCTGAACTATAGTTGTCGGTGTTGGTCTGCTGTCGATTCTGATTAGAACAACCCGGTCACTGAACTGTTCACAGTAACACACCCTCTGCCCTGCCTTCCTCTTCATAACGAATCCTACACCTGATATACAATTTTCTGCTGCTGTTGATATTACCCGATACTCATCTGACCAGAAATCCTTGTCTTCCTTCCACTTCACTTCACTGACCCCTACTATATCTAGATTCAGCCTTTGCATTTCCCTTTTCAGATTTTCTAGTTTCCCTACCACGTTCAAGCTTCTGACATTCCACGCCCCGACTCGTAGAACGTTATCCTTTCGTTGATTATTCAGTCTTTTTCTCATGGTAACCTCCCCCTCGGCAGTCCCCTCCCGGAGGTCCGAATGGGGGACTATTCCGGAGTCTTTTGCCACTGGAGAGATCATCATGACACTTCTTCAATTACAGGCCACATGTCCTGTGGATACACGTTACGTGTCTTTAATGCAGTGGTGTCCATTGCCTTCTGCACCCTCATGTCGTTGACCATTGCTGATTCTTCCGCCTTTAGGGGCAATTTCCCACCCCTAGGACCAGAGAGTGCCCTGAACCTCTATCCGCTCCTCCGCCCTCTTTGACAAGGCCGTTGGCAGAATGAGGCTGACTTCTTATGCCGGAAGTCTTCGGCCGCCAATGCTGATTATTTATCAAAATTTAGGCAGTGGCGGGAATCGAACCCGGGACCGAAGACGTTTTGATTATGAATCAAAGACGCTACCCCTAGACCACAGGTACAGAGTTTCGCCAGATAGATAAGTTATTTAAGGAAACAGGAAGTGTTCAGCCACATGTGAAACGTCAACCACGATCTGCATCAAATGATGATGCCCAAGCAGGTTTTTAGCTGCTGTCGTAGCTAATCCGCCCATCAGTAGCGGACAAATTGCGCTAGCATCTGGAATCTGAAAAACGTCGGTATTGAGAATGCTACATCGACATCGATTGCACCCGTATCATATTTCTATGCACCAGGAATTGCATGGCGACGACTTTGAACGTCGTGTACAGTTCTGCCACTGGGCACAAGAGAAATTAAGAGACGATGACAGATTCTTTGCACCCGTTCTATTTAGCGACGAAGCTTCATTCACCAACAGCGGTAACGTAATCCAGCATAATATGCACAGTTGGGCAACGGAAAATCCACGATGGGTGCGACAAGTGGAACATTAACGGCCTTGGCGGGTTACTGTACGGTCGGGAATTATGGGAGGGAAGATAATTGGCCCCCATTTTATCGATGGCAGTCTAAATGGTGCAATGTCTACGTAATGTTTTACCAATGTTACTACAAGATGTTTCACTGCATGACTTCCAACATGATGGATGTCCGGCACATGATGCGGTTGAAGCGGGATTGGATAGCATATTTCCTGACAGGTGGATTAGTCGTCGAAGTATCATAGTGTGGCCCGCACGTTCACCGGATCTGACGTCCCCGTATTTCTTTCTGTGGGGAAAGTTGAAGGATATTTGCCATCGTGATCCACCGACAACGCCTGACAACATGCGTCAGTGCACTGTCAATGCACGTGAAAAACTTTACGGAAGGCAAACTACTCGTTGTTGAGAGGAATGTCGTTACACGTATTGCCAAATGCATTGAGGTTGACAGACATCATTTTGAGAATTTATTGCATTAATGTGGTATTTACAGGTAATCACACTATAACAGCATGTGTTCTCAGAAATGATAAGTTCACAAAGGTACATGTGTCACATTGGAATAACCGAAATAAAATGTTCAAACGTACCTACGTTCTGTATTTTAATTTAAAAAACCTACCTGGCACCAACTGTTCGACTAAAATTGTTAGCTACATGTTTATGACTATAACAGCGCCATCGATCACAAAGCGAAAAAAGTGGTTCAACTAAAACATTCATATTTCTTTACGTACTACACGAATATGTAATAAAAAATGAGGGTTCCTATTTTAAAAAAATATAGTTGATATCCGTTAGACCTATGGCATCGCCATCTAGCGGGCCAACCATAGCGCCATCTGGTATCCCCCTTCAAGCTAGACAAGTTTCGTTCTTTGTAGTTTTTTCGATTGACGCTTATATCGTGAGATATTTGGCCCGGTCACGATCAATGGACCACCCTGTATGGTCTCAGCCGACGGTGTACAGTCATTCCCAGAGAAGATAGACAAGTTACGTAACCTACCCAAACTTACAAACTACAAACAGCTTAGGCGTTTCTGGGTATGGTAAATTTTTACCGGCGACATTTGCCAATTACCGCTGAAAGACAGTCTCCGCGTACGAATGCACCGGCTGGCTATAATACCACAGGAAAGTGAAAGCTGCAATGGACATCAGAAGCTTTTGGCGACTTACAAAGAAGCTTGGAGGAGGCAGTATTACTCGCGCACCCCATACCTGCAGCACCGTCGAGCATTGTAGTAGACGCCAGCCAGGCCGCAACTGGAGCAGCCTTGCAATGACAGGTCGATGGACATTGGCCAAATCTTAGTTTCTTCTCAAAGAAGCTACAACTCCGCCGGGCAAAATGGTGTGCATATGACAGAGAGCTGTTGGCAATATATGAAAGACATTTCAGCCCGTATACTGAAGCTAGGCCAGTAACAATTTCCACCGATCATGAACTCATACTGTCATCTTTCAGCAACATTAGTGATAAGTGATATGGCACGCGCCGCTAACCTGTGATCTTGTTCAGAGCGCGCACTGTAATCGATTATAGTTCGCTGCCCTGGAGTGGGTGGCGCTCCGGTGGCGATTTGCTGTGACGTCGCTGGCGTGTGTTTGCGGTGGCCGGCGGAAAGCGAGAGGGTAGTCGTTTTCCGGGTACTACACTGAACGTGAAGTTCGCTCTGCCTGACCTGCTGCTGACTAGCGCTAAGGATGTTGTGCCTCGCAATACGAGCAGAGTGGTCTGGGGCGGAGGCGACTCGCCGCTGTGCCGGCCATGCGGTGGTGATTAATTGGAGTCGGCGTACTTGTTCTTCCTGCCTGTCTGACGTGGAGGTCCGGTGGGGTCCTGTGATACTCTGGCCCGGAGACAACTAGCTGCTGAATTTTGGAGTCGTCTGCCAGGTTAGGGTGTGGGCTCGGCTGGCTCTTCAGATTTTCCCATGGAAGCTCCAGCAGCCGTTTCCGAACTTTTCAGATTTGGGACGGTGTTGTTGGAACTTTTTGCTGTGTGTGTGTGGCTCGTTACGATATTTGTTGGTACTAATTTATTTGCTCAACTGGAGTCCAGCCCGGAGTTGCGTTCATGTATGGTATATTTGGCAGTCGATGTGTTGGGTAAAGTCTGCCTAAGAAGGGCGGTTTTGTACAGTACATACATAGTGAATTACTGCTGCTTGGTACATGTGGTCTTCTGGGGCCTGAACAACACGATCTAGTCAATGTGGTTGTGTAACGGAATTTAGTGGTATGTTCTGTATTTTTTTCACTGTGTTATTATTAACTTGGTAGAATAGCCACGTATGGTGCCGTTAAGGCACTTCTGAGACTGTGGTTTGGCTATTCATGTGCGCTTGACTTTCATTGTTTCGTTTTAGGAAGCGAGAATTGTTTGAGATTTGTGTGTGTTGGCTTCCGGCACTTGTAAAGAGCGCCCGAGTTAACGGCGCCGTGGTTATCATGTGCTGTCGGGATGTTATACTGTATTTTTTTAATTTTATCTTGTGTTGATATTATCTGTCGTGTTTTACAGAACATAACCAAGGAGCGTAAGTGATGGGCAGTTGTGGGAGGCGTGTCGGGGAGCTCTCAGCGGTTTACTTCGGGGACCGTTTCTAGTGGGAAGGCTCCGAAGTGTTGAGAGCTCGCTCGTCTGTGGTTACGTTGGGAGCTGCCTTCGCCCTTTGGTTGTATCAAATTATTATTTTATTATATTTATTGGATGGGTGCTGCGTTTCTTTCATTTTATGGTGCCAAGTGCCATTATCTTTCTAAAAGTTTTTTTATATAAATCATTTTAAATTGTAATGCCAAGTTAACTTATTATTGGATTTTGTCGTTTGGATAAACTCTAAAAGCACTGTTGTAAAATGATCTTGGTTTTATGGTGGCAAGCCGCCGTTATCGTTTTTAAAGCTCACTCTTTAACCGTTTGTTAAGTTTTGTAAGTTATATGAATTTGTTGTTATTTAAAAAAGTTTAGTATTGGCAATTTAATAAATTGTGTACAGAGGCTGCTGTTTGGATATTATTGGGTGGAACTCATTGGATAGTTGTTCTATAAGAATACACATCTCAATAAGTACTCGCCTAGGCAGTTTGTCAGTCAATTCACCAGGGATATAAGGCACATCAGAGGCGAGGAGAATCTAGTCGCAGATTACTTATCTCGTGTTTGTTCTGTGACCAGCACAATAAACTAGGAAGAACTCGCAACATCACAGGAAGCAGATCTGGATCTGCAGAAGTAATTGACGGAACGCACAGCAGGGCTACACTTACTGCGGATACTCGTGCCAAGAAGAAGGCTTAAGTCATGGTGCCATATATCACGGCAGAAGCCGCGCCCATACATTCCACAACAATTCCGTAATGCGGCATTTGACAGTTTTGATGGCCTGTCACACCCAGGGGCGAAAGCCACGATCAAGTTACTGACAGCACGTTTCGTCTAACCATCAATTACAAAGGACGCCAGGGAATGGACTCGCGCATGCCTACATTGTCAGCGTTGCAAAGTAGGACGACACGGTCACGTGCAAAATGGGAGTTTCACACGGTCTCCATCAAGTTTTGCCCGTGTCCATCAGGACTTAATAGCGGCATAAACGTTAGAAAGCCGTTTGTGTCTCATTGGCTAGCTCGCTTTGTGTGCCCCCTTTGTATCATAACAGATTAAGGCCGCCAGTTCGAACATAGACTTGCGAGGTGCCGGGGCTAGCAGTGTATTTAACACTCAATTCTTCTGGAATCTACATATGTACATGATGCTCTAAGCCCCCCCTATTCTAACTCCAACTTTTGCTGTTGCACAAGGATAAAAAAAAAACGCGAACTGACTCTAATCAACCCTGTCAGTGGAGTAGAACAGAGTTTGGCACCTGCAATAATTTAATTTGATAAATAAGTTAAATAAACGAAGGTTTCATTAACATAGTGAGGAATGATGGGGTTGCTCTACCGATTAACAGAATGAAAGTTCTGTCCAAAATAACAATATGATTTATTAAGACTAAACACAAAATAATAAACAAAAACACATGAAACATTTATAATACACCAAATTGGCTCAAATTGGAGACTCAAACAAGCGCTGTGAATGTGAAGTTGCCCCTAAACTACACTCCTGGAAATTGAAATAAGAACACCGTGAATTCATTGTCCCAGGAAGGGGAAACTTTATTGACACATTCCTGGGGTCAGATACATCACATGATCACACTGACAGAACCACAGGCACATAGACACAGGCAACAGAGCATGCACAATGTCGGCACTAGTACAGTGTATATCCAACTTTCGCAGCAATGCAGGCTGCTATTCTCCCATGGAGACGATCGTAGAGATGCTGGATGTAGTCCTGTGGAACGGCTTGCCATGCCATTTCCACTTGGCGCCTCAGTTGGACCAGCGTTCGTGCTGGACGTGCAGACCGCGTGAGACGACGCTTCATCCAGTCCCAAACATGCTCAATGGGGGACAGATCCGGAGATCTTGCTGGCCAGGGTAGTTGACTTACACCTTCTAGAGCACGTTGGGTGGAACGGGATAATGCGGACGTGCATTGTCCTGTTTGAACAGCAAGTTCCCTTGCCGGTCTAGGAATGGTAGAACGATGGGTTCGATGACGGTTTGGATGTACCGTACACTATTCAGTGTCCCCTCGACGATCACCAGTGGTGTACGGCCAGTGTAGGAGATCGCTCCCCACACCATGATGCCGGGTGTTGGCCCTGTGTGCCTCAGTCGTATGCAGTCCTGATTGTGGCGCTCACCTGCACGGCGCCAAACACGCATACGACCATCATTGGCACCAAGGCAGAAGCGACTCTCATCGCTGAAGACGACACGTCTCCATTCGTTCCTCCATTCACGCCTGTCGCGACACCACTGGAGGCGGGCTGCACGATGTTGGGGCGTGAGCGGAAGACGGCCTAACGGTGTGCGGGACCGTAGCCCAGCTTCATGGAGACGGTTGCGAATGGTCCTCGCCGATACCCCAGGAGCAACAGTGTCCCTAATTTGCTGGGAAGTGGCGGTGCGGTCCCCTACGGCACTGCGTAGGATCCTACGGTCTTGGCGTGCATCCGTGCGTCGCTGCGGTCCAGTCCCAGGTCGACGGGCACGTGCACCTTCCGCCGCCCACTGGCGACAACATCGATGTACTGTGGAGACCTCACGCCCCACGTGTTGAGCAATTCGGCGGTACGTCCACCCGGCCTCCCGCATGCCCACTATACGCCCTCGCTCAAAGTCTGTCAACTGCACATACGGTTCACGTCCACGCTGTCGTGGCATGCTACCAGTGTTAAAGACTGCGATGGAGCTCCGTATGCCACGGCAAACTGGCTGACACTGACGGCGGCGGTGCACAAATGCTGCGCAGCTAGCGCCATTCGACGGCCAACACCGTGGTTCCTGGTGTGTCCGCTGTGCCGTGCGTGTGATCATTGCTTGTACAGCCCTCTCGCAGTGTCCGGAGCAAGTATGGTGGGTCTGACACACCGGTGTCAATGTGTCCTTTTTTCCATTTCCAGGAGTGTAGATTGTGAGGATTATGACGAAGTGGTATGTGCAGCCAATTCCTTGCAACTCAAATCTTAGAGAAAACACATAGCCAACCCAACATTAATTCCTGCTACCCAAGATAGAACAAAGTTAGAAAAAGACGAACTGTCGCGCTCTGCTGAGCTCTGATTATCACCTAGGAGAATCCCTGTCTGCCGGTGCTGCGGACATACCTTACCAAACTGTCTTCTTAATTGCCAGAACACGATCTGGCGTACCGGAGCCGATGGCTGGGTGCTTCGATGTCCTCGACCGAAAGGCGAGAGCTGACTACCCACAAGAGCACCCGTACAAAACCGAACACAGAACATTCCCGCCCCCACGACAGTGGCCGTGGTTAAACGTTCCAATCAGCAACTCGAAAACCGGCGGAAAATTCCACTCCATTGCCGGAACACTACCATTCCACCAATGGAGATTCTTGGCGCCAATTTCTGCGCCGATCTTGCTACGTCACGGAGCTATGCCCTGAGCAAGCCAGTCACAGTTACTATTTTGCAGAAAGCGCGGGAATTTTCCCGCCACAGCTGCCTGGGTACACAAGTCATTCCCACGCCTCGCTGGTAGCCCGCCAGAAAGTGTTTTCGCTAAGTTTCTGCGAAGTAACGGAACCTGTAGCCCAGCCGCTACTTCAGGCCCTGCGGGCGTGCTTCTTGACAATGTCGGCGTCTGGAAAGCATTCACTCGACTCCCTCACTCCTGTCGGCTTACCCTTTCAAAGTCAAAAGAGCCTGCCTGTCACTGGACCACCCGGGTGACGAGAGACGCTGCGTGGGAAGTCCGCGTGTGAAGGAATAGTAACTTTCCACCGCATGCAATTAGAGAGGAGATTCGTAAGATAGAAATATGAGAGGGGGCTCTTGCCATCTCTCATAGCCCCTACGCCATTTTAGATTGTAATTGGTGGGCGGTTGGCTCACTTAGGAGCAAGGTAGTGAGTCAATCACCCAAGTACAATCTCGCAAACTGGCTGCACATGCCGCACTCTATAAAGAAAATCACTGCAACTGAAAAATGCAGCTCATAGAGGGACGATTATTTATGATGTAGCCAACTTCACCATCTTAATATGGAACACTAACACTCACATCACACATCCATACCCAGGGAGCCCCTTCCAAACACCGATTCACACTGACATTCACTCTCTAAATATGGCCCGGACATGTGAGCCAAATATGGAGCAATTTATTCTTTACAATCAGAGTTGGAGTGCTCCGCAATTAAATGCCCAAGATGTTACAACAATTTTAATCATTAAACTAATCTGAACTCACTCACACATGATACTATTTAAGTTAACAATCTCTTTGTGAGCTTGTAATCTAATTACAACCTCCGATTCATTCTGTCTCCCTGCAGCAAGAATAACCTTTACAAAATGTTCCCTGAACTGATGGTCCATTCACAATGACAGTGGTGGTATCTGCTTCAGTTTATGGGGACTTCAGGCACACTGTTTGCATACACACAACAATAAATACAAGATACAAAAAAAACATGGTGTGGAGAACAATACAGTAATTTGTAATAAGAATTACAGTGTAAAACAAACACATACAAGGTATCACATACATTACAAAAACAACAGTAGAGAAAGAAATTTAAGGAAAAAAACAAGGTTCATGGGACACTAAGTTGTGTGTGCACATTGCACACTGTTCACGACTGTGCTGAGAATGAGGCACTAAATCACATTGTTAGAAATGTTCGAAGCACTTCACAAATTCATTAGTTTCTCTGAGGGGGTTGGTATGTTGAGTCATATGCATTGATGCACGTGGTTCCATGTCTTGAGCATCTGAGGGGGGCTTTTGGGATGGGGCCAACAGTACTGACATCACATAGGGCTAAACGTCGGGTGTTGTTGCTACATTGTTGCAACAGCAATAGGGTGTGCTGGAGCATCTGCAGTACTCTGTTGAGATTGCACCAAGACCTACGCATATGATCACGGCAGTACGGTAGGAAGACACAGTGATAGGCCCTCCTCACGTCGATTAATTGTCTCTGAGGTCTACTTGTTGGGATACATCACTAGTCTAGGTCTCTTCTCTCGCTGGACAGTACTTTATGTTTCCCAATATTGCAGTTCGACGAGGGATGATGGCACGTGGAGTGACTCCACAAGTGTGTGAGGTCATCCATACAGGATCGAACTAGGAGCGACGATTGCTAAAACTGCTTTCTAATAGAGAGGAAAAGTTAGAAATGAGACCATACATTTGTTAGTGTGGCACGATACTGCTTTGTGTATGCGGATCGGCCAATGCTAGTGAGTTGTAAAAACCCAAACAGGTGAGTATATAGCGTCCCTTTCTGTCCTGAGGCACATGAGACGCCAGTTATGACACCATATGTGATCTTCTTCTGTACTCACGACAACGTGGTCTGCCGCAGGGAATCCCTCCAAACGGCTGCCGCGTCCGGAGAGCTAGCTGGCTGTTGCGTGTGGGTCACGTGTCAGTGACAACGGCCAGCCTCACTTTCGTTTGTGGCCCGGCGAGGGCTGTCTGCCGCCTAATCCCTCAGGTATACGGCCCGGTGACTGTCAGCTTGTAGAACCGGATGCTCTCGCACCCTTCGCGTCAGGTGGCCGAAGACCTCTTGTTTTTGCGCTGGCTGGCCTCTGCATTGCCACGATACCCATCATCTGCACCGTTCTGACAAAAATCTTATGCCTAATTTTTTTTCATGACCTTCTATGTTATAATAAATTTACATAATGACACATTGATGGTCTGTCATTTCAGACACTCTTATTTTACTTTTATAGCTATTAATCTATGGCTATCATTATAACAAAATAGAGACCGGTCTCACTACTGTGCATGGTGTGTGTCGCTACACTGGATGAACAGCTAAATGTGTGGGCCTGCACTAATATTACTATTAATTATATAGATCGACAGTAGACATGCTCAAGGATTAACTACCATTTGCCAACAATCTACATTCTATGTCTTTTAATTAAATTATGTTGTTATGCAGGTCTAAGTTTTACTGTGCTATAAAGAACATGCAACTATGCTACTTTCACTCGCCAGTCGTACCTCCATCTCGGGTCTGTGGTTTGGTGACCTGAAAAATAGCATCTCAACAGGCGCGCTCTGCTGAACACTAGTGGTAGAAAACCGCCACACTATTAAGGGTCTAGTTATTGCAAAATCCTAAAGTTTAATTTATCCTAGTATATCGTAACTTTTTTTTTGTTTGTTTGCCTTATACAATACTCTTACATAATTCCTGTTACGTTGAATGTCTCGCTGCTCGCCGCTATTGCCGACAGTGATGTGTGCGCCGTACGAGATGACCTCCGAGTTTTCATTACGCCTCACTGAAACTCCGGAGACTGGGTTAGCCATGGCTATACACGACAATAAATTTATAGTTGCAACTTCCTTCTCTATGTGATGCGGTTTTCGCGATCAAAGCACACCTTTCCAGAGGCAATGTAATATGACCAAGCCAGGACTGGTTCCTGTTGAGGATTCAGTCGCCCAACACACGCCAGCTACAGAGTATGTCACGAATCTCCAAGTATAATTCCTTGGTTATTCATCTGTGACAGTCATGAGCAGCACGCTAAATCCCCAACCAGCACATTGGCATGGTAGGCTTTATGCCCGCATTTCTATCGTCTAGGGCACCATTGGAGTCAAACGCTCACAGGTTCACCCCGACTTGCAAGACGACGATGCTGGCGCAGCTCTGCAGAAACTATACTGCCCATATTCATCCTCGAAATCACGCAATATACCACAATCTTGCAGTGCACTGACGCGTGTCTGCAAGCATTGGTATGAACGTCTCACGAACTGGTTGTGGCCGCTATGGAGCGTGTCACGACTTCTCAGAACGCTTCTAAGAGCACGCTCTTGTATGCGCCCGTTTGTGCGACATCTCGTCACTCATCTTTACCCCTTAACATGGACACCAGATAGGAAAGGACACAAACATTGCTCATGGAAAGGTAGTGCCTCTTATCGCAACGACAGAGGAGATCGCGAACATAGACAAAAAAAGTTAACAGCAGTAAATTCTTATGCGAGAAAACGCAGCGTGCTAATAATTTAACAATCTTAATCTATTAATGCAACGATTATTGTTCCCCGAAGAAAGGTTCATATATTTGCCTATTCTACTATGTACACCACTTAAACTACTATTATTCCACGAACTTCTTTGTGTGAGAGATGTGGTGGAATCCTATGGACTAGCGCCAATCCCTTGTTAGACTCCCCCTCCTCTGACGTGCATTAGGATTTGCAGGTCTAATTTCAATCTCCTGGTTCTCCTGTTGTCCTTGATTTCGCTCTCTCCAATTACGGTCGCTTTGCCGTTCGTCATTCCTCCTGTCCCAGATTGCTTGTCTAGATTGACCCTATTCCCTGACGTTCTGGTTTCCGTGTCTCTGGTTTCCATAACCTTGAATAGCGTAACCTTGACTTCCGTAACCCTGGTTTCCTAACTGACCAGTGCGATTATGCGATCTGTTGTCGTCTTCCCTTGCTGGCCCGTGGTATTTGTTATTTTGCGCCTTCTTCCTGTCCTTTGCGTCTTGTTTATCGAAGACTACTTCGAGTTCGCGCATTAGACTCTTGAATGCATCTATGTCAGATCCACACTTCCCGACAAGTGTCTGTTGATACCTAACTGGCAATTTGGAAAAGCAAAATTAAATGATTTCTCCGTTGCTATATTGACTATCTAAAAACTGATTCTTCTTGAGTAAATCATCAAAAAATTTGGTTGCGCTCCTATGCCCGGACACTTCCAGTTCAGGACAAAATATTATTTCCTCTTTAATCCTATCTTGCGTTTCCTTTGACCAGTAGGTCCGCAGGAATGCACCAACAAATTCCTGATAAGTCCGACACGTCGCTGCCACGCCCCGCATCTTTTCCGCGGCTTGGCCTTCGATGTGTCCACACATGAATTCTAATTTTGCCTGAGTTGGCCATGACGACGGTAATGAATTTGTAAACTGCATCACCCAGCTTTTCGGATGCATCGACCCTCCATTATCTTTGAACGTCTGGAATTTTAGTATCGACAGGAAGTGACTGTGATCAAAATCCTGTCCGATCCTCGCACTTCTGTTGTCACTCGTTTCCGATAATTGCACGTCTGCTGAGTGTCCTGATCTATCTTGCTGATAACTGTGATTTGCTACCTCTGTATCACAGTGGACATGGCATTCAGCATTCACTCTTCTAAGTGGGCTGCAATTATTGGAGCTATTACTCGCTGTTTCTGCGTGTGCATTGTTCGTTCCGCACGCTGTCACTGGGCTAGAGCACGGCGGGCTTTTCCTCCGAGGCACAATTCCGTGAACTCCATCATTGGTATCCGAACGCGCAGTGCTCGTGTGCCCGTTTCGCTCTAGTTTTGCTATCCGACTCTCTACTTCTTTCATTCGTTTCGTGATGTTCGTAACCACAATATTACCTTGAGTCTTTAAGACCGCTAGGGATTTTTAGTGTGCTTGTGTCGCAGGTCACAAGCGCCCTGCGAGTTGAGAAGTTACTTTTGCGACTTTCATTGCCCCTGTTGCCCTGCCGTTTTGGCTAGGCCTGCTACTTTTTGTGCTACCATTGACATTTGTTTTGCTTCTCCACATTCTTTCTTTATTGTTAGTAATTCCCCACGAATTTCCCCTATACGCGAAATTATTGCCTCAGTGTCCTTCATACGCTGTTCGTCAGCTTCTTCCTTCTCCCTCTTACGTTGTTTCTCATCTTCTTCCTTCTCCTTCTTACGTTGTTCGTCAGCTTCTTCTTTCATTGATCGTAGGAAGCTCAGTATTGGGTTAATGTCATCATTTTGATCCTCGTCACCCATGGGTGATGTAACTCTGGACACCTGGGCGCTAGAGCTCTGACGTGGCCGAGCTGGCCCCTCTCTGCTCTCGTTCGTTTGATTATAAACTTCTGCTACCGTCTCGACCTGTGTGCCTGTCTCTGTTTCATCCTCTACCTCACTATCATAATCACGGCCGCAACGCTGCTCTAAGATCGCGTCCAAATCACCTTCCTCATCAATGACCCTGGCGTCCTGTCCTGCTAAAAATGTGCCCATCTCATCTCCGAACCTATTCCCGTCGGTAAACTGCCCCTTATCCATTATGCTATCCTCTTTTGTTTTAGCGTCGCTCGATAATAGTCGTGCCTTACTTCTCGTTATCATTCATGAAAAACAAATTTATCTAAAATGCACAATAAAATTAATCTACTCCATATATTTTTACACATAGACAGAAAGTTTCAACAACGACGCTCCAACGCTGTAATTATACGCACGATTTGTTGTGGTACAGAAACCGCACACAAACCCAACAAAGTGTGATGTGATACGGGCACACCATCAAAGGAACACAAAAACAATGAACAAAAAAAATATATACACTGAAAACAAAAACTGTAATCATGCGCCGCTACTTAAAACTAAATGTGGAACTACCAGAAAAAGACTTAGGTATTAATCATTAAAAAAAATTAGAGAAAAAAAATTTGAATGTTCGTACTAAGAATACTGTTTGTTAATCAGTGATTCTCAGGAAAGATCCGAGGCTAAGGGTCGCCATTTTATGCGAGGTGCCAGGGCTAGCAGTGTATTTAACACTCATTCTTCTGGAATCTACATATGTACATGATGCTCTAAGCCCCCCTATTCTAACTCCAACTTTTGCTGTTGCACAAGGATAGAAAAAAATACGCGAACTGACTCTAATCAACCCTGCCAGTGGTGTAGAAGAGAGTTTGGCACCTGCAATAATTTAATTTGATAAATAAGTTAAATAAACGAAGGTTTCATTAACATAGGAATGATGGGGTTGCTCTACCGATTAACAGAATGAAAGTTCTGTCCAAAATAACAATATGATTTATTAAGACTAAACACAAAATAATAAACAAAAACACATGAAACATTTATAATACATCAAATTGGCTCAAATTGGAGACTCAAACAAGCGCTGTGAATGTGAAGTTGTCCCTAAACTAGATTGTGAGGATTATGACGAAGTGGTATGTGCAGCCAATTCCTTGCAACTCAAATCTTAGAGAAAACACATAGCCAACCCAACATTAATTCCTGCTACCCAAGACAGAACAAAGTTAGAAAAAGACGAACAGGCGCGCTCTGCTGAGCTCTGATTATGACCTAGGAAAATCCCTGTCTGCCGGTGCTGCGGACATACCTTACCAAACTGTCTTCTTAACTGCCAGAACACGATCTGGCGTACCGGAGCCGATGGCTGGTTGCTTCGACGTCCTCGACCAAAAGGCGAGAGCCGACTACCCACAAGAGCACCCGTACAAAACCGAACACAGAACATTCCCGCCCCCACGACAGTGGCCGTGGTTAAACGTTCCAATCAGCAACTCGAAAACCGGCGGAAAATTCCACTCCATTGCCGGAACACTACCATTCCACCAATGGAGATTCTTGGTGCCAATTTCTGCGCCGATCTTGCTACGTCACGGAGCTATGCCCTGAGCAAGCCAATCACAGTTACTATTTTGCAGAAAGAGCGGGAATTTTCCCGCCACAGCTGCCTGGGTACACAAGTCATTCCCACGCCTCGCTGGTAGCCCGCCAGAAAGTGTTTTCGCTAAGTTTCTGCAAAGTAACGGAACCTCTAGCCCAGCCGCTACCTCAGGCCCTGCGGGCGTGCCTCTTGACAATGTCGGCGTCTGGAAAGCATTCACTCGACTCCCTCAGACCTGTCGGCTTACCCTTTCAAAGTCAAATGAGCCCGCCTGTCACTGGACCACCCGGGTGACGAGAGACGCTGCGTGGGAAGTCCGCGTGTGAAAGAATACCAACTTTCCACCGCATGCAATTAGAGAGGAGAATCGTAAGATAGAAATATGAGAGGGGGCTCATGCCACCTCTCAGACTGTTCAACGAGCTAGCTAATTTATGTGGGTTCCAGCACCACCATACAACAAGTTACCATCCAGCGAGGAATGGTGTGGTGGAGAGGTGGCACAGGATGCTGAAGGCAGCTCTCATGTGTCATCAGAGAAGCTGGACGAAAACATTACCATTGGTTCTCCTTGGATCACGGGCTGCATACGAAACGGACATCGGTGACTCAGTGGCGGGATTGGTGTATGGGGAACCACTGAGAATCCCGGCATTTTACCTAACCGCCGCCGCATCACTAATGCCAACAATAGTCTCATGACTTGTACATGTAATCCGTGAGCATGTGGAAACAATGAGAAAGCCTACGGTATCTAGATATGGTGAGTTTTCGTGCATAAAGCGTTGGCAGACCGTACACATGTCATGCTCTGCACAGATTCAGTCAGAGAGCCTCTACAACTTCCATATACTGAACCTTATCGAATAGTACGACTCAAGACCCACACTACGGACATCTCACAGAACGTCAGAACTATCAATGTGTCCACAGAGAGGGTGACACCACCATGGGGCTTACCAGAACTGGACTACGAGGACACTCAACAGGAGAAGAAGGACCAACGTTTGGAACTCACTATGATATGGCACTCATCATATGGCAGAAGAACCCATGGCAAGAGGACATGGAACCACAACGCAAAAGCCCACAGCGGCTCCCCCATCCTCGCAGCAGCAAGTCGTCCATGCGAGAGCAGGAAGACAAGTCAAGTATGTACCCATTTGTCCTGGGTGCTCCGCACTTTAAGAGGGCGGCTGTGTGGGAACGTGGGAGTAGCCAGTGATGAGTGCTTCGTTTACTCCATGCAAGTGCAGCGGACGTTAGATGTACGTTTTTACTTTTGGACTGTTAGTTGAGTTAGTTTTTCTTTTCCGAGTAGTAAAAAGTAAATTAATTTGTCAAAGCTGTATGTGGGTTTAAATTATGGCCTACAACTGTATTGGAGTGTAGTGAGAGACCACAGTCTTTGCTATAATATCTTTGTGTGATGAACTATAAAAATCATGGATATTTTAGTCGCCATAATTGCTGAGTGTAATTGTAGGATCAACCCTCCGTTTCTCTGTTTACAAAATTCTGTCATTCATGGTCACTGAATTATTATTAAATATTGCTAATAACAAACTGAAGTGATTTCCACAATAGCGTGTGTACTGGTCAATGATAATCATAGGCAAGCTGCCGACGGTATCTCTGGATGACGGAAGGTTCGATTATGAAATGTTATGAAGCGTAAATTTTTACTTAAAAGTTATTTAACGTTTCATTTCCAAATCGGAGAGAAGTAATAGGAAATCAGAAACAGTGCGGATAAGTAGTAACGTGGGAAATAGGGAGTGGAGATAATAACTAATATCTAAAACCGTTATTATCCACCTTGTCTTCGGTAACGCAGCAACAAACGAAGGGTTATAAACTGTGCAAAAAGACAACGTTAATTAGTACGAAAACCCGTAATTTAATCGCCTTTACGGCGAAGATGTTTGTGGCTGCTCCGTCTGATATGTAGATATAACGAAAAGTCGGGCATATAAAGCAGAGGCCAACATCAATACCTCAGTGACGTCAGAGAAGCCGACGGCAGCAGGTCGGCGGAGGGCGGCCGCAGTGGGCAGGTAGGACCGCGGCTGCCTGCTGCACGCCCTGGTCCGATAGGAGTTGTCGACACGTCAGGACCTTTTCCAATGGACAAAAGACGTGGTAATCGCACGGGGGGAAATCAGGACTACAGGGGCGGGTCGTTGCCCGTAATGGATAGGGCTGGCTTCACAGATCGCTGGCGTCTTGCGTGGAATCGCCACGAGCCCGAAACTTGGTCCACCGTTCCACAACGGCAGGTTTCGACTTACATGCTCCCCATTCACGTCCTTCCTTCTCTGATGGATGCCTACCCGTGTTTGTCCCTCGGCAGTAAGAAAGAATAACAGCACGTTGGTCTTATCCGGATGTACTTAGTAATAACGTCGCGAATTCGCATTTACCTCTCGCAGCCGAGAAAAACACGAATGCCACACTAATTCCTTGCCGACAAGTCGGTGATTATACACCAGAATCGGAGTTGCGCTACGTTGCATATGCACTTTGTGATCAAAAGTATCCGGACACCTGACTGAAAATGACTTACAAGATCGTGGCGACCCACTCCTCACGTAGTGCTGCACTGAAGAGAGGTATAGAAGACGGTTGGTCACACCCGGCACGAAGGCGCCGTTTCAAAACATCCCAAAGGTGTTCTGTATGATTCAAGACTCTGTGCAGGCCAGTCCATTAGAGGGATGTTATTGTCGTTTAACCACTCCGCCACAGGCCGTCTAATATGAACAGGTGATCGATCGTGTTGCAATCCCCATTCCCGAATTGTTCAAAAGTGGGAAGCAAGAAGGTGCTTAAAACATCAAAATGGTTCAAATGGCTGTGAGCACTATGGGACTTAACATCTGAGGTCATCAGTCCCCTAGAAGTTAGAACTACTTAAACCTAACTAAACTAAGGCCATCACATACATCCATGCCCGAGGCAAGATTCAAACTTGCAACTGTAACAGTCGTGCGGTTCCGGACTGAAGCGCCTAGAACCGCTCGGCCACAGTGGACGGCTTAAAACATCAATGTAGGCCTGTGCTGTGATAGTGCCACGCAAAACAACAAGGTGTGCAAGCCCTCCCATAAAAAACACGACCACACCATACACCACCGTCTCCGAATTTACTGCTGGCACTACACACGCTGGCAGATAACGTTCACTGGGAATTCGCCGTATCTACAGCCATCGGATCGCCACGTTGTGTACCGTGATTCGTTAGTCCACACAAATTTTTTCCACTATTCAATTGTCCAATGTTACGCTCCTTATGGCAAGCGAGGCTTCTTTTGGCATTTACAAGCGTGATGCGTGGCTTATGAGAGGCCGCTCGACCGTGAAATGCAAGTTTTCTCACCTCCCGCTTGACTGAGATAGTACTTGCAGTGGACCCTGATGCTGTTTGGAATTCCTGTGTGATGTTCAGGATCGATGTCTGCCTATCACACATTACGACCCTCTTCAATAGTCGGCGGTCTCTGTGAGTCAAGAGACGAGGTCGGCCTGTACCTTTTGTGCTGTACGTGTCCCTTCACGTTTCCACTTCACTATCACTTCGGAAACAGTGGACCTAGGGTAGCTTAGGAGTGTGGCAACACCGCGTACAGACATATGACACAAGTGACACCCAATCAGCTGACCACCTTCAAACTCCATAAGTTCCACGGAACACCCCATTCTGCTCTCATACGATGTCTAATGACAACTGACGTCATTGATATGTAGTACCTGGCAGAAGCTGGCGGCACAATGCACGTGATATGAAAAAGTATGTTTTTGGGGTGTCTCTGGATACTTTTGATCACATAGTGTACCTCCAGTCTCGTGACAAATAACAACTACTTCCGTATGCAAACAGCAATATTAAGTTTCCATGTGAGATCGTTTTTCATCTGTAAGGAATAGTCTATGTGCACGACAGCTACAGCCGACAGTGGGTGCGTGAGTGCGTTACATCTGCCACCCTCACTTCTTTGGCTCATATCCGTAACTCACCTCTGCAGTGCCTAATACATTACAGTTGCATAATCTTCTTGGTTTACGGTTTCCTTATCTTCTCATCTCATTTCCTTCTTTCTCCTCGTTGTTCTGGCGTTGTTGTTGCCTTTGGGACTGACTTTTCAGGTATGACAACTCTCACAGAACCAACTGCCAACACTGGTTGTCTTGTAGTAACCCAACACCGGCTAACTGTCCCACCATAAAACGAGTTACAGGCATAATAAGTTTCGAGAATGACAAAATAGCAGCAACTCAAACTATAGAAAATTTTTTAAAAAAATCGAAGTTCGCAAAACTAGAAATACACAATGGAAACATAACAGCATCGCACAGCATATAGTCTGGCAGGTATGTCAACTTGAGAAACAGTTATATAGTATATCTTTCCCCAACAAGAGTGTGATGACTGTATTGACGTGTCGAAGCGGCAGGGATGTGGGTGTGGACATGGACTGAGAGATCTGTAGGTTGATTTTTAAACAACTTCCTGGTGTCCAATTCAGTTCTTTTAACCAACGTGTTCTTCAAAAATATCTAAATAGCGATTTAAGATGAAAAACAGAAATACGAATTTTTTTTAGGCGGATTCACAGCAAGTTACCTTAATCGCATCATAACGTCTCACTTATCAAAAATCCAGACTGTGTCCATCCGCGAAACGAAACCACCCACATGTTGCTCCCCTGTCGCCATGTCATGTTGTTTCGCTTCTTTATACTACGACGCCTATTCGAAAGTAAGTTCCGATCGGTCGTGAAATGGAAACCACTGCGAATATCAGAAATGTTTTATTTTCAACAGTTATCTAAACCTTCCAAATACTTGTCTACGTAGTCGCCGCTCAGACTTAGACATTTGTTGTGGCACTTACCAACTTTCCTGTACCCTCGTCATAGGAGGCAGACGCCTCTGCTTTCTGCCAGTTCTCTACGCTATTCTGCAGATCGTTGTGTGCGCCAAAATGTTGTCTTCATAGCCAGCGTTTCAAGTGGGCAGAGATGAAACTTGGTGGGAGACAATTACGGGGTGTATTGTGGGTGATCAAACACTTGCCATCAAAAACGCTGCAGCAGCGTCTTCATTGCCCCTGCAGAGTGCGGCCGAGAATTGTCATGAAGAAGGACACGTGTAAAAAATGTTGTGCGGGCTGCGTGACATCAGGCGAAATCTCTCACCTGGCCCCCATACTTGGCGGGAGACGCTGTTGATGTAGGCATCTATACGTGCCCACTGTGCGCTCAGAACTGAAAAGAGCGACGTGACGCGATCGACGAGATTACTAGAGATGAACAGACATGAACCACACGACAATAGCATTTTGCTGTGTGAATTTTATTGTTGACACTCGCAAATAATACGATAGGCATAACTTGCTGAAGAAAGGCACTCAGTGATGGAAACGACCAAGAAAATTAAATTTCTTTTATGCAGCTGACTGCTTATTATTTCGTTATGTCGTCAATGGAATCCCGCTGCAGAGGATAACCAACAGCAAAAGGATCAAGACCCTGTCTTCAGTTGGCAAAGTTAGACTCACAGCTTTGTGGGATGTTCAGCGAGTGGTGCATTTCGAATTCATACCACCACAGACTCTAGAACTCTAGAAGGTTACTGTGAGACTCCCAGAAAAGTCAGAGCACAAATTCGAACTGTTCGTCCTCGCACGCAGTATGACAATGCCTGACCAAACTCGAGCACTGCGACATCTGCAACAGTCTGGGTTCACTGACATCCATCATCCTCCATACATGCATGACTTGGCATCATTCCAGTTCCAACTGCTTCCGAAACTTAAAGAACACCTTCGTGGACTTCACTTTCGTAGTGATGACGTAGCGCAAACAGAGGTGATATTGTGCCTCCCTGAACATAGTCAGACACTCTACAGTGATGGTATCAGCAAACTGGTCCCTCGTTGGGAGAAATATGTTCGTCGCCAGACTGACCATCTTGAGAAATATATATTGATGTAAAATTGTATAAAGTTCATATCATTCAAACTCGACAGCGTTTCATTCCAGCACACCCTCCTACACCTCTCTCACTTTTTAGCTGAAGTATCGAAACTGTAGACATAGAAACGTAAAAACTGTGTTCATACTCTTCAGAGAAACGACTGCGAGTGTCTTAATAGAAATAAAATTAGTTGTTTGCAGCAGGGGCGATTCTAGAAGTTGGTCAAGGGAAGAGGGGGGCAGGGGGTTTGGGGGAATGGACTATCGCTTAACAAAAGGAGAGTTGGGGTCCACCACTGACAAATTGGTGAAATTTGGTGTTGCTTAAACTAGTTTTTTGTAACTGTTTTGGAGTTCAGGGTAAAAACGTGTCTACAGAATGTGTGTGCCCAGGAAATTAATACGATTTGACCCAGATGTCCGGCGATTTCGAAGTTTTTGTCTGGGGTCAGGAATTTAAGTATTGGTAGCCATACCTGGCGTATTTAACTTTATTGATTATTGTATGTGGTAGTCATACATTGATATACATCCAATGTATATTAATAAATAATAAGACGCCCATTTTAAGTTAAATGATATTGATTGATTTAGATACTGAACTATTTGCCGCTCTTATTTCTTATTTTTAAATGTGTTTGAAATACATTGCAACCTATATTCCTACATAATTATAAAAAAAAATGATTGAATCTGTTGAAGTAATATACTCGCTGATTTCTGAAGTCATTTTATCTAGTGTAATATAATACTCCATTGGGGGGGGGGGCTACAGCTCCCATAGCCCACCCCCTCCCCCCTTGCCACTGTCCCTGGTTTGTAGTAAATAAGGTAATAAAGAGCTCCTAAGACCAGTGGTCAATACGTTTACCTGCGCCACTGCACTGAGAGGGCTGTCGCCCCCCGGCTTGGCTGTCGGCTCAGAGCTGCAGCAGAGTGTCGGCCGGCCGCTTCCCGCCTGCAGCCACAGCGCGGATGTGACGTCAGAAACCGGGGCCGCCCTACGTGCACCCATGTCAACCCATGACCCACTCTTGGTACAGTTTCGCAAAGATCAGGTTTCAAAGTACGACATGTAGGTGACAGTATTAGTTCTTGAAATGTCTTGCTTAAGGTTGGACATAGGAGAAAATGGACGTGTTTACATAATCTAACACGGTTTTTGGTCGGGACTGCTACGGTCGCAGGTTCGAATCCTGCCTCGGGCATGGGTGTGTGTGATGTCCTTAGGTTAGTTAGGTTTAAGTAGTTCTAAGTTCTAGGGGACTTATGACCTCAGATGTTGAGTCCCATAGTGCTCAGAGCCATTTGAACCATTTTTTTGAACGGTTTTTGGTGTTTGAGAGATAATAGAACCAAACTTTGCACGTGAGGTAATTATGTTATGGGCTACATTCTGAAACTTTTTCAATTTTTTTTCTCCAAAAATTAGATTATGGCATTATTGGAAATTTTCACAAGACATGCTGTCACACAAGGAACAGTTTCACAAAAGTTACCTTACTTACAACTTTCATACTGTGATAAGGAACTCTTAGTAATCAGATAAGCAAAAGCTTTCTTTAATATGTTTTAGAGCCCTTGCAGTTTATTTTTAAAAATTATCCATATGAAACAAAGTAATTCCAATTTCACAGAAAAGTAAATTATTTTGACAGAAATACACCTAGAAAAAATTTGTACCACACCAAGTTGTGTTACACTATGAACAAATTTTGCAGAAAACTTTACTTTTCTTTCTCCAATGGTTCAGGGGAAAATGTTTCTTGTACACTGAAAAATGAAAGTTCTGGGAAATACACATAAAAGTTTTATAAAGATTTACTCCATAAACTAGTACCTTAATGCTGACCATAACCATACATTTGGTCTTCTTGCTGTTCGCGTACCTGTTTCCCTTTTATCTGATGTTTCTGGCCTGTCCTTTTGGCTATATCCTTCGCAGTCAATTCAGAAGATGATTGTTTAGTGCAGAGTACGAGGCAGACAGAGATGACACATTCATTACTGTACAAAACAAATTACTAAGTTCCCTTCTAACACCAAAACATCTCATCCCACAGCATAATCTTATATTGGCTCTGTACACCCAATACTTAGCAGTGATGTTTTGTGACTGGTGTAAAATTGACATTCAGTTCAAAACAACTGCATAATACATACAGTACCGTCTCGGTCATTATGTCGTTTAAGCTCTAAGATTTATTGCCATAGTTACCACTTCCACAAGAATTTCTAGTAAGAGAACACACAATTTCTAAATCACTTATCGTAAAACCACTATTCACTTCGTCTTTAGTGGACGGAAACTCTACACTAGATCTAGGTTTCTTCTGTGAACTGCTCGTCGTCTTAGCTTCACAACTGTCTTCTGCTGACTTAGTTCACTCACCTGTAGATGCTGATATTCACACGTAAATGGCGAGCTTTGGCCAATTTCTTAAGCACTTTACCACTATATCTTGGCATTTTATACAGTAAATCACACAAAAAAAGTCTGAACACAGTCGTAATTCTCACACTAACAGAAGAAGTGAAATGTTTGTATTTCTGCACCACAGACAATAACAGCTGCCAAAAATAGCTAGCAGAAAGCAATGATAACACGACGTAAACGGGTCCACAGCGTTCTATACTGTTCCGATGCTTTTATGACAGCAGGAAGTAATAAAACATCGCAAACAAGAAGAATGTCGTCTAGAAAAGTGGGCGTGGCGCTGAGCAGTGATTGAAAAAAGACAGTTTTTTATCATTTGTAGTTCGAATTAATCTGTGAAAATTGGAGACAGTATTTCTAACATTCTACAGAACTATCTGAGGGCAAAAATTCTTTTATAATGTTTGACCAATTTTGCCAACGTCCCCCCTTAACAGTTTTGTCTGGAATTTTGCTTCCCCTGTGTGCGACGTTATCGGAGTTGGTGCAGTGACCGGTTGTCAACCATGGCTGGCTGCGAGCGTGTGGCCAACACACAGGCCAACCAGCCGGTTATGACGAAACGCAAAATCAGAGACGCCATCGAAATACTTAAACACCCCAATAACGTGAAGAGGGAGGCCGGACTCAGGCTTGCCCCACCTTGGCTGCCAGCAATCGGAGCCCGACAGAGCGCGCTGTCAACACGAGGCCCGAGCACTGCCGCCGAGTAACTGCCGCCGCGCCGCCGACGTACAGCATTTGGTAAACAGCAGCCAAGTTACCAGTCGACGGTGACCACCAATCACGGCACATAACACAGGAGCCATCAGACAACAGAGGATACATTCTCCCTCCACCACAGTGGCCTATTAAAATAAAGTTCCCTTTCCTTCTTCCTTTAGTGACCAATGAAACGAACCATCTTTTTAAAATTATGACGTAATGGCATGCGCAGTGAACAGTAACAACAAAATATAAGGGACACTTGTTAGCTAGAACGCACCAGTAGACCCTGAAGAAGGCCGCTGCAACCGTGGCCGAAACGTAGGTTTTTCTCCTACAGCAGAATTTTATACAGTATGATGCGCGATACCATACCCAGAAAACTATTATGTCGACTGACTATGGCCGCGGAAGCCTGCGCAGTTACACTTCTGGTGTTATTATTATGAAGAGGAATACAAGCTGGACTTCGAGGGTTTAGCATCCACATGCAGTAACGAGTGTAAAAACGCAGAGTATAAAAAGTTGTAATGTAAATTGTGAAGGTGTGTGTAAGTAGAACATCGTGTACAGGCAGGGCTGTGACCAGCCATGTTCCACCACAGGCAACACGTGGGTGTGCGTTAGATCATGTTGGCAGTTCGTCACTGCAAGAAGCCGACAAAAGTCTAAGAGAGATGTTGAATAGAAGCGAGATCGTGGCTATGGGAAAGAAGCCGAAAGCTAGACAGATAGATTTTAGTGTATAGGTTACCCCTGACCAACTCCGCAATCTGTTGAGCTTTCGGGACGAAAACGAAACAGGTAGATATCTCGATCCGCTAAGGATCGAGAAAACATTTTGTATTCCGAGATATGTGCTTAAAACACATGTGGTTGGCAATCACACTGAGTTATCTGCATGCACAATAAATTGCAATGAAACCACAGTCGATTTTGCTTATCGATCCATTATGTCCGAATACAGAACTGAAGCCGTTCGGTAACTACAGTATGCTTCAGTGACATCGACAAAGTTCAAAGGACAGGTCGATTTGTATCATCGCGAAATAGCGGGGATAGTGCCACAGACATCATATCTGAACTGGAGTGGCAATCATTAAAACAAAGACATTTTTCGATGCGACGGGATCTTCTCATGAAATTTCAATTATCAGTTGTCTCCTCCGATATGTAAAAACATTCGGATGGCACACATCCTCATAGGGTGAAATGATCATCACAATAAAATAATAGAAATCGGGGCTCGCAAGGAAAAATTTAAGTGCTCGTTTTTCCCGCGCGCCGTTCCAGAGTGGAACAGTAGACAGACAGCTTGAAAGTGGTTCCTTGAAACCTCTGCCAGGCACTTTATTGTGGACAGCAGAGTAATCACGCAGATGTAGATCTTCGTGACTGCCGTAGGAACGACAGGCTGACGGTCGAAAAATCTCGAAATTTTTTTCATTATGAAATTATTCCCCACAATATTATGCTAGAACTCTAAAAAGTAAGGATTCTGTGAGCGTGTGAATCCGAGTGTGCACTGCACGCCTCGGCGTTAGAGAACCGCTTTCCACAAGTCGTTATCGATGCCTTCACCCCCATTTTTACCGATTTGAGTAAACCTGATTTGCTGGAGCGTTCGTTGGGCGGTTTTATTCAAAATGTGAACGAACGTAGTAATAGTTTCATTTGGAGATGTGCTCCAGAAATAACATCCAAACGAAGCGAAATTGTCAACTTTGCTTCAAACCACCACCATCAGTGCCTGAATTTTGACAGCTCTCATCCCTTTCAGACCAAAAAATCCCTCCCATGTAGCCTGGCTACCCGAGGATGGCATGGGGGTAGAGAGATGGAAAACTGTGTGGTGGAGTGTGCAGGGACTAGACTTCTAACAGGTGCAGCATCAGGAGACTGTGGACCAGGGAGGTGGGAAAAAAAGGAACAAAAAAGGAGAGGAGCAGAAAAAAACGGGCAGATGCATTGGGAGAGGGCTGAAAATAACCTGGGTGGGAGACAAAAATGGGGAGGAGATGAGAGGACAGAGGAAACTGGTGGAGGATGTGGAAACAATATGTTACCAAAGGTTGTGGCCAGGATGATTACAGGACTGTAGAATGTTTTGTAAGAATAACTCCCATCTGTGCAGCTCAGGAAAGCTGGTAGTGGAGGGAAAAATCCAGATGGCTCAGGTAGTGAAGCAGCCACTGAACTCAAGTGTGTTACGTTCAGTTGCATGTTGTGCCACAGGATGGTCTACTTGGCTTCTGTTTGACAGTGGCCATTCATCCTGAAGGACAGCTGGTTGGTAGTAATACAAATATAAAAAGCTGTGCAGTGATTGCAGCAGAGTTGGTAAATGACATGGATGTTTTCACAGGCAACCCAGCCCCTGATGGGGTAGGATAAACCTGTGACAAGTCTGGAATAGGAAGTGCTGGTGGGGGATTGGGCAAGTTTTGCACCTAGTTACTTCACAGGGATGTGACCTCTTGTGACAAGGGACTGGCATTTGGAGTGGCACAGGGATCGGCTGGGATTTTGAGGTTGGTTGGGCGACAGAACACATTTTAGGAGGAGTGGGAAGTATTGCATGTAGGATAGCCCTCATTTCTGGGCACAGTGATAGATAATCAAAGCCCTGTCGAAGGATATGGTTCAGTTGTTCCAGTTCAGGATGGTACTGGATGACAAAGGGGACACTCCTTTGTGGCTGGTTTTTGGGGGGTGTTGGGAGGATTGGGGTTATGAGGAGAAATCACATGCATGAGAGATCTGTTTGTGGACTATGTCTGGAGATAGTGCCTGCCTGTGAAGGCCTTAATGAGCATCCACATACTGAGCAAGGGAGTTTTTGTCAATGCAGATATGCTATTCTCAGGTAGCCAGGCTGTATGTGAGGGGTTCTTTGGTGTGAAAGGGATGACAGCCGTCAAAATGCAGATACTGTTGTTAGTTGCTGGGTTTATTGTGGACAGAGGTGCAGATGGAGCATCATAGAAGTGGGGGTCACCATCTTGAAGGTTGGCACACTGGGTTGAGGAAGACCACATGAAGTGGTTGTGAGAGAAGGTATTGAGGTTGTGAAGGAACGAAGATAGGGCGTCTTGGCACTAAATCATGAAGATATCATCAATGAACCAGAATGAGACTAGAGGTTCAGTGTTTTGAGATGCTAGGAAGATCTCCTCTAGATGCCCCATAAAAAGGTGGGCATAGAAGCGTGCCATGCAGATGCCCATAGCTGTACTGCTGATTTGTTCATGTACCTCCCCTTCAAATGAGAAGTAGTTGTGTTTTAGGATATAGTTAGTGTGTGAGGAATGAGGTAGGGGGCTTGGAAAATATAGCATTCAATAGTGGTAAGACCATGGGCATGACGGATGTTGGTTGATAGGGAGGTGGCATCAACAGTGATGAGTAGGGATTCAGGAGGTAAATAGGTGGGGATACAGGAGACTCAGCGAAGGAAGTGGTCTTTGACTTGTGAGGCTAGATTACGGGCAATTGGTGGGAGATGTTGATGAATGAGTGCCAAATAATGCGATGTCAGAGCTGTCACTGGAAGGCACATTGAATCGACAGGAGTCTCAACAATCTAAAACCCCATTGTAACTGAGGGGATGAATCCATAAATAGTATGAATCAGACTGTTGTTGAGATAAGAGTTCATTGCAATGTTACACTTGATAAGGATTGTACTGATGGGAAATATGTCCACAGCCTGATCTGACTTGTAAAATTTACTACGTTCCTTCTTCAAACGTGCCCTTTCGTGAAACCCAGTAGGCGCCCTATTGAACCTATCTGGTTAAAGTCAATCGTTGCATTTACAGTCCTTATTTCAGATTTAAATGTATTGATGTCTGCACATAGCGAAATACCTTTTCGAGACTGTTTTAAGACTTTATTTAAATTGTCTATATCGTATGCACTCGGTTCTATTTACACAATATCTTTTTCACAATTAATATCCAGGTGCAGTTTGTTGTTAGTCTCGGTGATATTTGGGATGCTGTTGTACATCTCCAGTCCATTCAGTGCAATACTACATTCACCAATACTCAAATCAATTGGCGGGAAGCAATTTGCATGCAATACAGATGATCGTTCTTTCAACATCAAAGTTTACGACTTTAACTGATGAAGGAATGGTTAAACCTCCTCCTTATATAGTCTCCTTCTCCTTCTTTGTAAACGACAAGAGAAACACGATACATAGTTGTACACAGTGCTGTGTATTAAAGTCCTGATAGCGCCGGAAATTGTAGGACACACGTCTTTTGTGAGTGACGTGTCGTGGTAACTCTCCTGGCAGTTACCGCCGATGCAATATACCTTCCAGTGACAGCTCAGGTATTGGATTATTTGACGCTGCGTATTGTGCACCAGGTTAAACACCTTGTGGACTTTCGTGGTGAGGAAATCATTGTACGATTACATCCAACGCAAGATGGGCATACAGCATAAAACCAGTGGTCGCAATCTACAGAATGTCACTACGTTACCAAACTGCTAAGTGATAACATGTGCGAACTATGAGTTTCTTAAGTCAGTTGGCTTGAAACCCCGCAATGACGCCCTCACTCAATGTAATCAGTCCAGTAGAGAATGATGAGAGAATTATACCTCAGGAATACTTCTCGCGTAAACCTTACGCTTCAACCACATTTAATAAGAACGACATTCCTGTTCCAAGAGATACTCTATGAACTCAGTGGGTCTGAGATCGACTGTACACGCAGTGTCAGCATAGCATCAACTCTGCATCACGTGCAGATTTGAATAGTTTAGAAATTGCGGGATGATTCATAGACGATACACAGGACAGAGCAGTTGCAGAGTATAAGCGATTTACTGCATGCATACCTCTAAAAATACTTATGGGGTACTTTGAGGACATGAGGCACATTATTATGAACGCTAAACAGGAACTCATTGTGGTGCGGAGTGCGACAGATAATAAATCATACATTCAAGGAGCTCAAGAGGAGAAAATGATCACAATCAGAAAGATAGTATGGAAAATGGCTCACATCAGTGCATCAGAAGAGGAGCATTTGAAGCTTTTAAAAGTCCTGAATTCTGGTACATTTCTGTCACTGACATTTCGCTCGTGGAAGTTTTTCGAGTACCCAGTGTTACCGACTGCGAGCAGTAAAACAAGGGCTATTAAAACCTCTTCGCAGCTAGAGACACCTAAATACACCATACTTGCGTTTCAAATTGATAGACGAGGGAATATAGCAAATGATTCCACCGTGTCCGACAAATGCAAGTTAACTAATGCCAAAGTCTACCTGAATTCATATTTGTACCCATATGACATATACGCAAGGTTTCGCGCTTCTTACTATGGAAGTGCCGAAGAAGAAGGAGGAGGTTGTCTACTCAGCTCATGGAAGTTCAAAGAGCTATCACGGATCATCGTAACAGACTGCTCGAAACACAACAAAATAATAAAGTCTCGACTGATAGACATGCGAAATGAGTTTGAATCTTGTACAAATTCCACAGAACACACTGCCGTGTATGCTCTATTTCCACATGACCGTGTGATCTACTACTGCCCACTCGCCAGTGTTGTGAAACAAGCTGCGCAAATGAACAGGTGCTGCACCACAGCTAGAGCAATTTACAGTGACGTCTCAAGGTGTGAACATCATTGCGGATGCTCAGGGTGTGTATGATGGTGAGCGTAGACAGTTCATATTTAAATAAGTTGCGTTTTTAGCATACACAGAAGATGCAGGAATAATAAAGACATTCTCAGTAAACATTGCATCACTTAGGTCTTTCAAATGTGTGAAGTGTGCTAAGACATGGAAGAGTGCAAAGTGGTTAACACATTTCTACCATAGAATTGACTGGGATGATCATGGCATACCCTGTAAAGACATGGTGACGTCGCTTCAATTATTCGACCACACGGATATCATCATGTACGTGAAGGGGAAGGAGAAGGGCTCATGGATGCATCGAATCTTTAAGTTTGCTGCTACTCAAGACCTTGAATTCTACAGGTGTCCTTCTCTCCATCGACTCAAGAAGATGAACAAGAAGATGTGTGGAAATATTGTTGCTGTGGCTACTTATGAAAATGTAAAATTACTTCCAAGTTGGATTACAAATAAATGATTTTTTACCTCACAACCTCTGTGTTCTTGTTTTCAACCCTTTTCCCACTTTCACAGTGTACATTTTTAACCACATGCTATGTCTGTGGTTTCCTTCAGGCACAGAAGATATAATTTTAGACATGTCTGCTATATATAGGGTGGTCCATTGATCGGGAACAGGCCAAATATCTCACGAAATAAGAGTCAAACGAAAAAACTACAAAGAACGAAACTCGTCTAGCTTGAAGGGGGAAACCAGATGGCGCTATGGTTGGCCCGCTAGATGGCGCTGCCATACGTCAAACGGATATCACCTGCGTTTTTTTTTTTAAAGGAACCCCCATTTTTATTACATATTCGGTTTGTACGTACAGAAATATGAATGTTTCAGTTGGACCACTTTTTTCGCTTTGTGATAGATGGTGCTGTAATAGTCTCAAACATATGGCTCACAGTTTTAGACGAACAGTTGGTAAAAGGTAGGTTTTTTAAATTAAAATACAGAACATAGGTACGTTTCAACATTTTATTTCGGTTGTTCCAATGTGATACCTGTACCTTTGTGAACTTTTCATTTCTGAGAACGCATGCTGTTACAACGTGATTACCTGTAAATACCACATTAATGCAATAAATACTCAAAATGATGTCCGTCAATCTCAGTGCATTTGGTAATACGTGTAACGGCATTCCTCTCAACAGCGAGTAGTTAGTTCGCACATGCATTGACTATGCGCTGACGCATGTTTTCAGGCGTTGTCGGTGGATCACGATAGGAAATATCCTTCAACTTTCCCCACAGAAATAAATCCGGGACATCAGATCCGGTGAACGTGCCGCTCATGGTATTGTGCTTCGACAACGAATCCTCCTGTCATTAAACATTCTATTCAATACCGCTTCAACCGCATGCGAGCTATGTGCTGGACATCCATCATGTCGGAAGTATATCGCCATTATGTCATGCAGTGAAACATCTTGTAGTGAAATCGGTAGAACATTATGCAGGAAATCAGCATACATTACACCGTTTAGATTGCCATCGATAAAATGGGGGCCAATTATCCTTCCTCCCATAATGCCGCACCATAAATTAACCGACCAAGTTCGCTGATGTTCCACTTGCCATCGTGGATTTTCCGTTGCCCAATAGTGCTTATCATGGCGGTTACGTTACCGCTGTTGGTGCATGACGCTTCGTCGCTAAATAGAACACGTGCAGAAAATCTGTCAACGTCTTGTAATTTCTCTTGAGCCCAGTGGCAGAACTGTACACGACGTTCAAAGTCGTCGCCATGCAATGCCTGGTGCATAGAAACAAAGTACGGCTGGAATCGATGTTGATGTAACGTTCTAAACACCGACGTTTTTGAGATTCCCGATTCTCGCGCTGTTTGTCTGCTACTGATGTGCGGATTAGCCGCGACAGCAGGTAAAACACCTACTTGGGAATCATCATTTGTTGCAGGTCGTGGTTGAATAACGTAACTATCCTGCGAACGCTCCGGACACTTGGATGATGTCGTCCAGGATACCGAGCAGCATACATACCACACGCCCATTGGGCATTTTGATCACAATAGCCATACATCAACACGATATCGACCTTTTCCGCAATTGGTAAACGGTCCATTTTAATACGGGTAAAGTATCACGAAGCCAATATCGCCCACACTGGCGGATTGGTAGGTGATACCACGTACTTATACGTTTGTTACTATTACAGTAGCATCTATCACAAAGCGAAAAAAGCGGTCCACCTAAAACATTCGTATTTCTTTACGTACTACACGAATATGTAATAAAAAATGCGGGTTCCTATTTAAAGAAACGCAGCTGATATCCGTTTGACCTATGGCAGCGCCATCTAGCGGGCCAACCATAGCGCCATCTGGTTTTCCCCTTCAAGCTAGACGAGTACCGTTCTTTGTAGTTTATTTCGTTTGATGCTTATTTCGTGAGATATTTGGCCCGGTCACTATCCGTGGACCACCCTGTATAACTTTGGAAGTGGACATGGTTATGTGCCCCCTGCCCGCATAACGCAAGGCATGCTGCATGATTTGGGCAGTTCCCTTTAGGTGCTCCTGGGGTGGGCCCTCATGCATGGCCGGCTGACCTCTCTCTGGCTGACACGCACTTCTGCGGCTGTCGTCCAGGGCGTCGTGTATGGCGGCAATTTCTTGTGAGGGCGCTGCACTGTGGCACGGTGAGTACGTGGGGTGTATTTGACGACTTCTGCTGGGTTTAACTCTCAGTGCCATATGGCGACCTGTACAGAATAGTTTTACCACTGAAAGTCTCATCAACAGAAAACAATGTTGGACTGTGCTCCCACCCAACAAGAGCAGCAGTTTGATGGGTAATTTCAGTGACAGACAGGCTGTCCCGTTAGAATCATGGGGAAGAATGAACTCGGTGTTATTCTGGGCTATTTTCGTGAACAGGTTCTGTTAGGGCCAAAATTTCCATCAGACAAGCTGAGAAATCACGAAAGATCCTACAAAAGCGACCGTTAATTATTTCTCTAGCACCTTAGAATTTCTGAGGGGTAGACTTGGCTGTTATTTACTTAGACATTTGATGGTCATATAACATTGAGTAGTTGCGCCTGCAAGGGTGATACGAAAGCTATGTGTCATTGAGCTAGCAACAGTGCCTAGGTGAACACGTATTTCGACAGGTATGTCTCATGTATGAAAGGGAACGCACTGCGTCATGCTTTTGGAGCACAAACTGACACCTGCACATGGTTTGGCAGCTGACGTCCTCGTCGTTACTTCAGAGGGGCAGCCGGTGCACCCCTACTATTGGTAACTTGTGCGGTGGCGTTTTCTGTGCGGTCCAGTGACAGGGGAGTGGCGGGCGGTGTGTGCTTCACGATTTATTTGTGATAGGTGTTTCATATGGTATTGCGTGATTGGATTAAAAAAAGAAAAGCGATCGATCTAGTTACTTCTTACAAAACCCCTACATGTCTCTAAACAGCAGAGAATGATGAGCAAGAGAAATCTAAGTCCAACAAACTTAATTTTTATAAATAAATATTATTATGCTCTTGGATTTCCTATCATGAGATCCTCCCCGTCTCCACCAAAGAGCAGCCAATTTTTTGGAGGGAGGGTGGGAGGGGAGGCGGTTTACCAGAGAACAGAGGTTAATTAATTGAATGTAATTAAGTAGTATATAAAACTGGTGTCAGAGGAGTATTCCAATAACACAGACCTGAAATTGTACCTGTAGCAGCGAGAGGGAGGTTTCCTGAGGGGTGGGAGGGGGTGGAGGGAGGGGGAGGGGGCTGGGGAACAACAGGTTAAGGACCTGTCAATCAAAAGGAAGGATGGTTTTCAGCAGAACAGTAAGTTAAGTACCTGTCAATCAAAAGAGAACAATAGCTTTTCCCCTGGGTGCGTACCTGCCCCTGATGGGAGACAGGTATCATTCCTGTAACCGCTACCGCTTGGCCAGTAGTGGCCAACAAGAACAACGCTGAGGCAGTAGTGCAACGTTCGAAAGAGCTTGGTGAGCGAGACAGCCTCACAGATTCTAAAATCATTGAAATTTAAAGAATCCTGTCACGATCGCCATGTCTGTGTCTGTTTGGTTCCTGACGTGGCGTGAGATGAAGGCAGTAGCAGAAAGTCTTCTAGCGACGACTAAATTGGCTGTCAGGTTTCTTGTGCCACTAACGGACTGGCGGTGCTAAACCTTACCTGTTGTTCTGCTTTTGTTCCGACCGCGGTCGGCACCTCCATCACATCTAGCCAGGGTTTTAGGATTCAGTTGGTAAAAAAAAAAGAGACACAGTGGAAACCACAGAACAGGGAAAAACAGATAGGCCTGCTAAAACGTTGCACATACTGTCGTGGAAGAAGACATTGAGAGTTAGTCTGTTACAAGTGAGTAAGAGTTGCTGCACACAGATTGAGCTAAGAAACTGGTGAGAACTGGTCTCGCTGCAGGTCAAGGCAACAAGAACAAGTAAACAGGAAACAAATTACGGATTTTTCGATGAATGCTCCAATTCCTGAGCTGAGGGAGGGAGAGAGAGAGACAAAGAGAGTGCCGAAAGATATTTGAAATACTGATCATTACGAGAATTGAAACCGGCCCAGAAAGAGATGGTCTAGATTGCTATTCCCAACATAAGGAACAATCATCCACCTACTGACCGGCACGGCAAGTCGAAAATGAGAGAGTGAAAGGGAGAGAGGGATAAATTTATACGTCCGTATGATAAATCCCTTCCCTCAAAAACATTTTTCATCTTAATACCTCCTCTGTGTTACCACAGATGACGTGTCACTGATCTCATTTGTTCTAAGGTTGTAGTACACACGAGTTGCCTGTTTGTTTACACTACGCTGAGTGGAATGCGTAAGTTCTAACAAATGTTCACCAACGTGCAGTCTTCCATAGTTGTTGTCCCCTGCACAGGAAACAGCACGCAGCTGGTGAACCCGTTATCCTGAGGCAGTAAGAAACTCTTAGCAAGGAATTGTTATCTATGAAATGATTAAATTTCCGATCAGTTTGTTTGTATGGGAAGCCACTCGCATTTTATTAGCAGAACACGAGAAAGTGCACAATTACGTTTCACTTTAGGGTCACAAATAACCTCTAATCTTCAGCAAATTATTGAATTGCGTATCTCCGTAGTTACTGTCACGCTTTTCTCAACTATATTTCCCAAATAACTATAGACTGCTAATAAAGTCTTAACTAACACCGATCGCGTCAGACAACATGTCTGTCCTCCAACACTGCCAAGCCAATTCTGATCTTACAGTTGTAGCCGAATCACTTCGCCCGCCATCCAAGTTAGGCGCAATGCGAAGATCGCCAAAGCGCTTCGTCTGCCTCTTCATTTAGCGGTTGTTTATTATTCTACTAGTTATTGATACTTGTGAAACAATGGAATAATAGCACGCTATTGCGAGGTGCTATAAATATGAAATGCAGGTAAATACGCTGTGTAGTTTGTCTAACATTAATAATAGAAAATTATCATTTTGGCGCGGAACTTCCGAACGCAGCAGCCAGTCGCAGAGGCGGACCACAATTTAGGAGGTCTTCCTCATTATACCCGTACCGAACAAACCATCTGTCATCGGTACGTCGCACCACATTACGTCATCTTGCCACAGCTGCCTTCTCAACTACTCCACAAAGAGCTTCTTCTAGCCGAATATGATTGCTACAAAGCTAGAAATATTACACCGGTATACGCAATGTTGCTTCATGTCGGAATTACCTATTTTTCTTTTTCAATTCATCACTCTTCTGACTGGTTTGATATGGCCCGCCACGAATTCCTCTCTTCCGCGAACCTTTCCGTCTCCGAGTAGCAATTCCAACCTACGTCCTCAATTATTTGCTGGAAATATCCAAATCTCTGTCTTCCTTTACAGTTTTAGGCTCTACACCTTCCTCTGGTGCTGTGGAAGTCATTCCCTGGTGTCATAACACATCTCCTGTCATCATGTCCCTTCCTCTTGTCAGCGTTTTCCACGTTTTCCTTCACTCACCTAATCTGATTCTGCGCAGAACCTCATCATACATTACCTTACCGGTCCACCTAATTTTCAACACTCTTCTGCAGCACGACATCCCAAACGCTTCGATTCTTTTCTAGCGCCGTTTTGCCACAGTCCATGTTTCACTGCCATACAGTGGTGTTCTCCAAACGTACATTCTTAGAAATTTCTTCCTCAAATTAAGACCGTTGTCTGATACTAGCAGGCTTCTCTTGGACAGCAATGCCCTTTTTGGCTATTCTAGTCTGCTTTTTGTGTCCTCATTGCTCCGCCCATCATGGGTGATTTTGCTGCATACCTGGCAGAATTCCTTACGTCGTGATAACCAATTCTGACATTAAGTTTCTCGCTATTCTCTCTTCTGCTCCTTCTCATTACTTTTGTCTTTCTTTGATTTACTATCAATTCATATTCTGTACTCATGGGAGTGCTCATTCCATTCAACATACTGTGTAATTCTTATTCACTTCCACCGAGGATAGCAGTGTCATCAGCGAATCTTACCATTGACATCCTTCAACCCTGAATTTTAATCCCACTCTCGAGCTTTTCTGTTATTTACTTTATTGTTCCTTCGTTGAATAGACTGAACAATAGGGGTAAAAAACTATTCCCTGTCGCATATTCTTTCTAATCCGAATACTTCGTTCTTGGTCTTCCAGTCTTATTCTTCCCCCTGGGTTCTTCTACATATTTTTCTGCACCTTACCCCTATTTTTTCAACACAATTTCGAACATCTTGCACCATCTGACCTTCTCAAACGGTTGTTCCACGTCGACAGAACCTGTGAACGTGTCTTAAATTATCTTCACTCTTTCTCCCATTATCAACCGTGATGTTAGATGACAATTAGTTGGCCTTTACCTTCCCTAAGGCTAAACTGATAGTCATCTAACTAATCAATTTTCTTTTCCGTTCTTCTGTATATTTTTCTTGTCAGCTACTTGGATGTATGAGCTGTTAAGCTGATTAATGCGATAATTCTCGCTCTTGTCGGCTCTAATCTACGGAATTTTGTGTATGATGTTTTACCGGAAGTATAGTAGTATACCGCCAGACTCGTACATCCTATGGACCAACGTCAATGGTCATTTTGTTGCGTCTACCACCAAATAATTTTAGAAATTCCGCTGGAATCTTATCTAGTCGTTCTACCTTATTTGATCTTAAGTCTTCCAGAGCTCTTTTAAATTCTGATTCTAATACTGGATGCCGTATCTCCTCCCTGTTGACTCGTGTTTCTTCTTCTGTCACTTCATCAGACAAGCCTTGGCCCCTCAAAGAGGACTTCAGTAAACTGTTTCCACCTATCTGTTGTCTCCTCTGCATTTAGCAACGGAATTTCCGTTGCACTTTTAATGTTACTACCTTTGATTTTGATCTCTCCGAAGATTGTTCTGACTCTTCTGTATGCTGAATCCGTTCTTCTATTCGATTTCTTCATATTTTGCATGTAGCCATTTCGCTTTAGCCTTCCTGCACATACTGTTTCTTTCGTTGCTAACAGATTTGATTTTTGTATTCTTGAATTGCCCTGAATATTTTTGTACTTCTTTCTTTCGCCTATCACCTGAAGTATTTGATTTGTTATCCATGATTTCTTCGGTTTTCTTTCTAACTTCCGTGCTTACCCTTTTTAGAAATGTCCATTCGTCTTCAACTAAACTGTCTGTTGAGCTATTCACCATGCCAGAATCTATAACATCAGAGTACTTAATGCGCGTCTCTTCATTCCTTAGTACTTCTGTATCCCACTTCTTTGTACATTGATTCTTGTACTTAGTCTTTCAAACTTCAGCCTACTCAACATCATTAATAAATTGTGATCTGGTAGTAGAACTGCCCTTTGGTAAGCCTTACAGTCCTATATGCTGCCTTCCCATGACGTAATCTGATTGGAATCTTCCCGTATCACTCGGCCTTTTCCAAGTTTACCTCCTCCTCTCGTGATTCTTGAACAGAGTATTCGCTATAACTAACTGGCATTTATTGTAGATCTCAATTAGTCTTTCTCCTGCCTCATTCCTATTACGAAGCCCGTATTCTCCTGTAACATTTTCTTCTACTCCCTCCCCTACAACCGGATTCCAGTCCCCTACAACTACTAGATTTTGATTTGCCTTTAGTATTGAATTACGCGTTCAGTATCGTCATACACTTTCTCTATCTCTTCATACTCTGCCTGCAATATTGGCATGTACACCTGAACTACTGTTGCTGCTGTTGGTTTGCTGTCGATCCTGATATGAACAAACATCTCACAGAAATGTTAACAGTAACTCCCTCTCTCCACTACCTTCCTGTTCATAATAAATCCTACTCCCGTTACTATTTTCTGTTGCTGCTGATATTACCCTTGACTTGTCTGACCAGAAATCCCTGCAGCGAGGATCGATTCCAAGGCCAAGGACGTTTTGATTACTAGTCAAAGACGCTGCCCATAGACCATGTGTGCCCGTCCTAGCCTTACAAAGTAGCACGCCGAAACAGATTACTGACGGTACTACAAGCGGGTCACGCAATCAGAGGTCGCTACTGCAGCAACGAACACACACACCCTCGCACAGTGACGGGAAGTCATCGGCTGACGATGCTCACTTCCCTTTACTTGCACCGTGAAGCCTTGTTTTTTTCCAGGTCTCACAGTTCTAGGTCAACTCAAAGTACGTTACTGCTATTGACCGTGCGTGTTCTCGAGTATCGAAACATGTCACACAAGTGGCCGTAACTTTTCATGGCCTTCACTTAGGAGCACGAAACATTTACACCGCCAACAGACCATCGACCGTAGTATGAGACATAAATTTCAACATGATACTCCATAATGCCCCACGGAAAAAAGTTCTACAAAGAAGAAACACAGAAGGCATGACATGTTAAAAAAAGTGGGAGATAATGAAAAGGACATGCCCACTGAAAACGGGACATCCGCTCAACCTAGTCTACGCCCTGATGTGTAAGCGCCGTCACTACGTTTACATGTGACACATCTTCCGAAAGACGAAAATCAAATTTCGGACACCGTTGCGCTGTCGTGTTTACACGTTAAGGTCTGAAGAGGATTTGGTAGCCGAGTTAAATATAGCTCCCGGAAAACAGCTGTTACAATTACTGATTTAGTCAGCTCAATCGCTATTTCTCTTCAATTAGACGAGGTGTAAATAGCTACAGTCTGATATTTCTACTTATCCTTCACTGCACCAAAAAGCCACTCTGTCCATATTAGCCCAATCTTTTTTAGAGAAAGGACGAAACATGACCGGCCAAGCACTTTTCAAAACTGGTTGCGTTTAGATGAGAGCGGAAGTCGATTGCGGAACTGGATAATCGGCAACTAGAAACGGATTTCCCGAATCGATTTTTAAGGCATTACATGACCACCCAGAAGCGGTATCGGAAGATCAGTTTATGAAGTCCGGTTTTGGGAGCCCCATGCCACCGGGGTGTGTGTTGCCAGCTGCATAGCGCGGTACGAGATAGCGGACTGTGGCGTGGAAGTAGGCAGGCGGTCCGGCAGTGCCAACTTCGACGTAGACGCCTCTCTCGCTCTGCCGCAGGAGAACCTGGCAACGCCGCCCCGTGACGTCACCGCTGGGTGGGGGCAGCCGCGCGCCCCGGCTGTCTGTGTGGCCCAGTTGTGAGGGAGCGGCCGAGGCGAGAGGAGCGTGCGGCCTGACAAAGGTAAGGCGGCCAGCTAGCTACTGGAAGCTGCCGTTGTTCTGCACGCTTTTGGGTGGTTTGTCGCGTAACTCAATAAGGGCAACGTCAAGGAACTGCTCCTGTTTAATATATTTTCTTACTTTTATAAATCACGATGGCTACGAACAAAGGGATGGCGAACAGTATGTTAAATTACTGCTTTGAGTGTTCAGTAATTTATTGCTCGTTATTTATCGCCTTGCTCCAGCCTTTTAACCGGTGAAAACTTGAGCAAGAATAAGGCTGAACGGATGGAAAATACCGCCACATTCAGTCGGCCAGTGTTTCGATGTGCCAGTGTCGATTCCTACAGAATTGCGTTGAACGCAAGTACGCAAAAACCATCAAAGTCAGCACTTGGGACTGAGTGGGTTTCAGTGCGGCACGGCGTCTTCCGCCACGGATTCCTGCAGCCGTGGTTATCTGTGATACTGGACCACCAGCCCACAAGCCTAGAGCGATTGGAGGTTGCCTGTCTAGCGGCTTGCAGGGGTGACAGAAATTTAATTTTCAATATTTCGCTTAGTTTGGCCGTCTTTAAACATCTAAACTGCGGTCGAAATCTACTAGTAAAGGTGAAATCTGGTTCACATAGTTAGAAAAGTTGTAAGGTGGCATCGTTTTGAGCCACATTACAACTACCACTCCGGAAAGAAGACACGTTAATAGTATAAACATCGAGACAGGAAACCATTAACGATACTGGCATCGGCTACGGATCTTAATTTATAGCAGAATACCTGCACGTTGGGCGATAGTGAAGCGGACGGAGACGGGAGGCTGGCAGGAGAACGGGAAAGACACAAGCGTGGCAGGCAGGCCTGAGAGCTAAAGACAACAGCGAACATAAGCTCCTGGAAACCCCAGGCCGGTGGACCGCGGCTTAGCGGGAGCCACGTGGCCCACGACAAGGAGAAGACACAGGGGCTCGCCCACAAAACGCGTGGCGGCGTGCACGTGTTCCAAACGGCCGGAGCGGAAGCTTCTGGAACAGTCTGGAAGCTTCTAGAAGCTTCGGTCGGTTGCAAAAATGAGATTGCTCGGCGCTCGGAAACGAACGCCTTCCAGCAACATGATTGGCCACACACATTAAAGCGGGAAGAAGAAAAAGGAACAGGAGCTACGAAAAAGCGTAGCCACTGTGAAACACTTCTTTCTGGAGCATCGAGAAGAGAGGTTGGTCCTGGCGAGGTGTGCAACCTCGTTACTGGGACAGAGGACTTGTAGCGAGAGCCTGAGGATCGTCTGGCGTTCCACGGCAGCCGTGGAGGCGCCCACGGAAGCTTTTGGTGAGGCAGAATTTATGTTATCTCGCTGAGGCGAGAACCATCGCAGCGATAAGCGTCAGATTACTGTAGTGGTCGTGCAATCGCAACGGCGGTTAGGGAAGTAAAGTAAATTGCTGATCACGTGTCTTTTTCGTTCTATGCTGAGGCTTCACGTTGCTAGTCGCGAGTGTAGTTCTAAATATAATTGCAATTGCCATAGCTCATGTCAGTATTCCGCGCTCGAATTAACGACCGCGATTATATGTCACAGGACAGTGCCAGACAGAGCGATTACCAAATGTGAATAGGCAGAACTATAATCTTGCTCGTACTGTGTAATCTTGTATCGAGTAAATTGCAGAAGAGTAAAGAATTTAACACTACTGAGTGAATCATTTAATAGCTAGTACTCCTTTGTCATTTTATTATCTCCTTATTTGTGTATTTCATGTTTGCAACCACCTAGTGGAGGCAGTGTTTGTAGGTCAGCACATCTGAAGATTCTAGCGTATACTGAGGATATGGTTAGAAACTAATCAGATTTGCATACGACTAGTTGACGTCACATATCGAGCAAAGGATAAGCTTACCCTTCTGGAGAGCGTAGTGTCAGGGCGACAAATTAGCGTTATAAAATCCGTTGTGCAAAATTTTTCACTCATACGTTCGGCTCGCAGGCTTACCCATCAGCAGAAAAGAGCCAAACAGAAGCGATTACTTACAATTGGCTTACCCTGCCAGGATAAGTATCTGAGAATCCTGAAACACAGTCAGCAAAAATTCGAAGGGATAGCAGTTTGAAGTCTCAGTACTTACTTATTAATCGTGATCTTAGCTTGACTGAATAAATTATGCACAGATGCATAGAACCACGTGTTATAATTGCTAGTTCAATAAGAATTGCATTTGTTGCCGCGCTATAGCGTGTGCTCGCTGGCTTCAATGTCGTAGAATAATTTGTAGAATTACTGTTGCGCTTGAGCGTCTGCTCGTTGGTTCCAGTGTTTTCAGTTGTTTGAAGGAGTGACTTGCTTGAGCGTCTGCTCGATGGTTGGAGCCGTAAGGAGTCTTTTACACTCCTGGAAATTGAAATAAGAACACCGTGAATTCATTGTCCCAGGAAGGGGAAACTTTATTGACACATTCCTGGGGTCAGATACATCACATGATCACACTGACAGAACCACAGCCACATAGACACAGGCAACAGAGCATGCACAATGTCGGCACTAGTACAGTGTATATCCACCTTTCGCAGCAATGCAGGCTGCTATTCTCCCATGGAGACGATCGTAGAGATGCTGGATGTAGTCCTGTGGAACGGCTTGCCATGCCATTTCCACCTGGCGCCTCAGTTGGACCAGCGTTCGTGCTGGACGTGCAGACCACGTGAGACGACGCTTCATCCAGTCCCAAATATGCTCAAAGGGGGACAGATCCGGAAATCTTGCTGGCCAGGGTAGTTGACTTACACCTTCTAGAGCACGTTGGGTGGCACGGGATACATGCGGACGTGCATTGTCCTGTTGGAACAGCAAGTTCCCTTGCCGGTCTAGGAATGGTAGAACGATGGGTTCGATGACGGTTTGGATATACCGTGCACTATTCAGCGTCCCCTCGACGATCACCAGTGGTGTACGGCCAGTGTAGGAGATCGCTCCCCACACCATGATGCCGGGTGTTGGCCCTGTGTGCCTCGGTCGTATGCAGTCCTGATTGTGGCGCTCACCTGCACGGCGCCAAACACGCATACGACCATCATTGGCACCAAGGCAGAAGCGACTCTCATCGCTGAACACGACACGTCTCCATTCGTCCCTCCATTCACGCCTGTCGCGACACCACTGGAGGCGGGCTGCACGATGTTGGGGCGTGAGCGGAAGACGGCCTAACGGTGTGCGGGACCGTAGCCCAGCTTCATGGAGACGGTTGCGAATGGTCCTCGCCGATACCCCAGGAGCAACAGTGTCCCTAATTTGCTGGGAAGTGGCGGTGCGGTCCCCTACGGCACTGCGTAGGATCCTACGGTCTTGGCGTGCATCCGTGCGTCGCTGCGGTCCGGTCCCAGGTCGACGGGCACGTGCACCTTCCGCCGACCACTGGCGACAACATCGATGTACTGTGGAGACCTCACGCCCCACGTGTTGAGCAATTCGGCGGTACGTCCACCCGGCCTCCCGCATGCCCACTATACGCCCTCGCTCAAAGTCCGTCAACTGCACATACGGTTCACGTCCACGCTGTCGCGGCATGCTACCAGTGTTAAAGACTGCGATGGAGCTCCGTATGCCACGGCAAACTGGCTGACACTGACGGCGGCCGTGCACAAATACTGCGCAGCTAGCGCCATTCGACGGCCAACACCGCGGTTCCTGGTGTGTCCGCTGTGCCGTGCGTGTGATCATTGCTTGTACAGCCCTCTCGCAGTGTCCGGAGCAAGTATGGTGGGTCTGACACACCGGTGTCAATGTGTTCTTTTTTCCATTTCCAGGAGTGTATACGTGTGTTTGTATGTGCGCTGCGCAATCACGACGTTGTGTAGGAAAATTAAGTGATTACTATGTTATTTATTGTAGGCGTGCGTGTGACAATTTAGTTATTATTTGTGTGAGAGATAATAGTGAGTAAGCCTACGCCTCACGCTAACAAGAGCTAAAGCTCGGTTACAGAAAGAAGTAGATACAATAGACAAAATTAATAGTGAAATGGTGGGAGTAAATAGGAGTAACGAGAATCGATGGGACGAGACAGAATTGAGAATGCGAGATGCGCGGGGTACTGGTGAGGTGAACGCGGTTCACAGGAAGTTTCTGGAGGAAGACAGACTCAGCCAAGCCAGGGGACGAGAACCTGATAGCGAGGAAGACCTTAGAGAACACGTAGGTGCAGTTGTTACCGTCGGAAACTACGGTGTAGTCAGCCCACGTGAACGCAAAAGCGACAGTGATTACTACAACCGACCACAATCAAATGCGGCAGCACACGGCCACACATCAGGTTATGGTACGTACAGCAGGCAAGAGGAGGTTGATAGAACACAGTACCGGTATGTCCGCGCTTGTTCAGAACCTATTGTGTCAAATAACGTGCAAGGTATCGACGCGGTAGGAATAGCAAACATACTCGCGTTTCTTAAAAATATGAATAACGAAATGCAAAGTATCAAGATAGAAATTCAAACTAGTATGGAAAAGAAAATGCAAGAAAGAATACAGAAATCCAAAGTAGTATGGAAACCGAAATTAAGGGAATTCAAACTAGTATGAAAAACGAAATAAAGGGAATCCGCAGCCGGATAGATCACGTTGGTATGGATATTAATGTGATTAAGACGGAAACGAAAGACATGAAAGACGATGCAGCTGCGTTACAAGCCACATTGGCACGTGAGGTAGCGGAAATTAAAAGAACGGCAAACGAAGCGAAATTAATAGCAAAGGGCGCGAAGCGCATGTCTCGTGCAACCAAAGAGGAAACATTTCAAACCGCGAAAGTGGGAAGGGGAGCGATACACAAACTCCAGAACCGGATAAAGAAGGTCGAAGAAACACAATTACGTACCAAAGATGCTCCACAGAACGGAGCACCGAATGCAGAGCTCAAACAACTAAAAATACACGTGACTAATGAAATGGAGCGGCTAGCAGGGGAAATAAAGTCACTGAGCAAAAATGCAGAGATTATAGAAGACCGAAGTAACAGCCCCACAAGTACAGAGGGAACGACGAGAACAGGAGCAATTTCACTGCCAACCAGTCACACGCAAACGGCGAATAGCGGATCAGAAATTAAAGTAATCCACCGTGGGAACACGGAGAGGGAATTTAATATGGAGAACGGTGGCATAGAATGGACAAATCCTTTGAATCCACCTGCCCCAATAATCAACAACCGTACGAATAGCAACATTACGGTCGACTCAAGTAATTGCAGTCCGTTAATCCAAACCACCGCACATCAACTGTATAATTCCGAATGTGCCGTTACAATGAGGAACGAAAACTGCCGGTACAGTGAACAGCAAGGAAGAGAAGAAAGACGTGAGATACCGAAGTCAGAAGACAACTTCAATTTTAAGCACTTTATATCGGTCCAGCGGTTCAAGCACTACAAAGACGACGGTATTCTGTTGCACCCAAAAACATTCATCGGACTATTTGACCTAAGTTTACCGCCGCATTGGCCGCTCCGATATCAGCTAGACTTTGTCTGTTCACATATGGAAGACGCCACCGCACAGTGGATGCGAAACATTGCGAGAACTTGCAATACCTATGAAGAATTCCGTACTGCGTTCCTCAACAAGTATTGGTCGAAAGAAACGCAAGACAGAATTAAACAAGAACTCATGATGAGCCGAAATTTGGAAAGTTCAGGTTTCCGCAGCCCCGTCAAATATTTCGAAAACATGACCAAACGAAACCAGTACTTAGACCAACTGTGTAGCCAAGCAGAAATAATCAGATTACGCTACATGAAATTACCGATCGCGTATCAACAAACCCTAGCTGGTAGGTGCGGCGACAACATCGAGAAATTTAAAGGCACGTTAAGGGAACTGGATTTCGCTTTTAATGAGCAGCAAAACAGAGAAAGGAAAGTGCAAAAGGACACACAAAGTGCTAATTGGGAAAACCAGAACGAAAACAGTAGTGGACAGGGCTGGCACAATGATGGTCGTAGATCGCCTCCGCGAAACTTCCCACGTGAAAATCAGACAGGGAACAATCCCAATTGGACAAACAATCGAAACAACAGGCAGCATAATGATCAGAGAGCGAACACGTGGAGGAGTAACAGCGGACAGTGGAGCAACAACAGAAACCACAACCGAACGCATACGTATCAGAACTGGCAAGGAAACGGACTCACCGAAAATAGGCATGAAGCTGAAATTCGGCCACCAAATCCGGGACGCGTACAAGCGATCGAAGTAGACAATGATAATTGACTAGGCCACAGGTCGGGCACGACACAAAGACAGCCCGAAAACAATATCGGATACAGTCAAATGAACATGCTAGAATACGAAGATGTGGGTAAACTACTATTAGAAGAAAAGGATACGAAATGTAGGGCAGAAATATACCCTCTGGTGAAAATAAAGATAGGCGAGATCAACTGCACGGCGATAATAGACAGTGGAAGCGAGCTGTCAGCAATATCTGACTCCCTATACAATGAATGTAGACTCCATAAATCCACCAACGCTTGCAGTAAGGAAATCGAAAGTGAGGGGCGCGCTTATGGGGAAAGGCACTGAGACTCGAAATCGGGACCTTCGCCTTTCGCAGTCATTCGCTCTACCAACTGAGGTACCGAAGCACGACTCACGCCCCGTCCTCACAGCTTTACTTCTGTCAGTACCTCGTCTCCTACCTTCCAAACTCCACAGAAGCTCTCCCGCGAAACTTGCAGAAACTAGCACTCCTGGAAGAAAGGATATTGCGGAGACATGGCTTACTCACAGCCAGGGGGATGTTTCTAAAACGAAATTTTCACTTTACAGCGGAGTGTGCGCTGATATGAAACTTCCTGGCAGATTAAAACTGTGTGCCGGACCGAGACTCGAACTCGGGACCTTCGCCTTTCGCGGAGAAGCGCTCTACCAACTCAGCTACCCAAGCACGACTCACGCCCCGTCCTCACAGCTTTAATATCGATACAGCCATTCTTATAAGGGAAGGCATTCCGGTGACTGAAATCGAACGACTAGAATCAGGAAGAGCCGTAGGCATAAAAATTTTCGATATGACCGTGCTTAACCTTTACGCCCCATCAGGAAATTCCCATAAATTGGATGGTGCGATGTTTTTTCAAGACGAACTAATTTATTTATTGAGGAAAAATCCGTGTTCTCTTATATTAGATGGACATATTAACTGTGTTTTAAACCAGAAAGATCAACAACCCAATTTCAACTACTCGCCAAAGTTAAAAAAAGTTAGTAAGTGATCTACAACTCAAAGATGTATAGGAACTTCAGCACCCGACATCAGTCGACTTCATGTATATAACCAGCCACTCCCGCAGCAGACTAGATAGAATTTACGTGCCACCAAATTTGGAAATTTTTATATTAAACGTTGAAACAGTTCCCGTGTATTTTAGCGATCACAGTACACTTTTAAACTGCTTTAATTTAAGTGTACAGCCAACCCGTCGATTCAGAGGGCAATGGAGTTTGAATATATCTGTCTTAACTGACGAAGAACTGGAACAGGAAATAAGAGTAGGAATTTGAATATATCTGTTTTAACTGACGAAGAACTGGAACAGGAAATAAGAGTAGCGTGGACTATGGGCCTCCGCACAGCAGACAAGCACCCAACAGTCATTGACTGGTGGACTAGGAGGGCTAAACCAAGGCTGCTGAAAGTTGTCTTGCAGTATAGTGTAGCGAGGCGCAGGGAGTTGAGGAATACAATGGAGTTTTATTATAAAGTTTTAAGAGACATATCAAGAGGTACATGATGACGTAATTCGTCTAAATGATATCAAAAAATAAAAGCCAAGTTATGAAGCATTAAACAGCAACAGATGGAGGGACTAAAAATTAAATCGAAAGCCACATCAGTAGTAGCTGACGTAACTGCTTCTCTGTATCACTTGGTGCGGCATGCTAAAAACAGACGTCAAGCTTTTATTGCTGAAGTCCAGACGCATACTGGTACAAGGCTCACATGCCAGAAAGAAATACTGGACCAAGTCCACAGGTACTATGACAACTTATGTGCCCCTACCACAGTGGACGATGCAGCTCTCGAGGACTTTTTCACTATTTTAGGTCCACAGTTGTCGGGAACAGAAAACGCTGACATCCTGTCACCTATTACTAAAGATGAAGTGCATGAGGCAGTACGTAACTCACCTCTCAAAAAATCTCCGGGACTTGATGGCCTCTCTGTGGATTTTTAAGCCCACTACTGGTCAATAATTGGGGACAAGATCACTTCCATGGCGAATGAGGTCCTGACCGGAAAAGCGGTCCCTGCAGAGCTTAAGGAAAGTAAAATAGTACTGATTCCTAAGAGTAAAGGCAAAACCAACTTAAACAATTATCGGCCTCTTTCACTACTAAATTCTGATTACAAAATAATTTCGCGTATTATCAACAAAAGACTCCGTGCCTTTTCCAACAAAATATTGAGTCATCATTAATCTTCTTCTCCAACCAGAACGATATTCGAAAGTCTATTTGCATAGAGAGACGTCATTGCAATTACGTCAGTGGCAAGTATAAAATGTGCTTTAATCTTTATAGATTTCAACAAAGCTTTTGACCGCGTTAGTCATAGATACCTCTTTGCGACGCTGTCAAAAATGACTTTCCACCTTCAGATTTTCAACATGCTAAGAAATATTGCAACAGGTATAAATGCGAAAATAGCAATCAATGGCTAAACATATAAACCCATACAGATAAGGCGTGGGGTTCCACAGGGCAGTCCCTTATCTATGTTTTTATTTTCCGTATCTTTAGAGCCCTTTCTCCGCACTGTCCACGCAAGATTAACAGGCATAACATTGAGTGGTGAGAAAACCGTCATATGAGCTTATGCTGATGACGTGGGTGTTGTAATAAGGAATAAGGAGGAGATAGTTACACTGGAAAGAGAAATCCAAAGGTATTGTCTAGCGTCGGAAGCGACAACCAATGAAAACAAAAGTAAAATATTGAATCTGCGGTGCCTAGATCACCTCCGACTGGCATGGGCAACTTTGTGGAAAATGCAGACTGGTGGATACACTCATCCACAGATTCACCTGTGGCAGCAGTGTGAATAACTGCAATTGTATCAGCCAACAAATCGTCTTTCTCGCCAGATCCTCGGCCGAATGTATAACGCAATCGCTCCTCCTGAGACCAGACATGATATACTTTCCGAAATTAAAAACCAACGCCATTAGCTGGTTACTGGGAAAATATGTTAGTTATGTCATCAACAAACTTGGGTCAGACAACGAGATAGAATTCCGCGTTTACATGAAGTGTGAATACGCAAAAATCAGCACATATCGCAACCACAAGAAGCACTACGGCAACATGCTGAAGATCATTTTTGAAAGAATGGGTGTCGGTTAAATATGTGGCACCACTACAACACCTTGAACGAGAACGAAGAAAATTAAAAGTCACTTGTGTTATTATTATTATTTACTTCTGTGTTACAGGAAGAGTTTTTTCAAAACATTTTGTTCAGAATTACTCGTGTACGACTTCCAAAGTATTTGTGTGATTCAAGAAGAATTGTTAAGTTTTTGTCAGTGATCAGTTTCTACTCAGAGAAGAGGTTTCTTTGTCTTTCTTACATCGGAGAATGGGAATTTTGTGTTAAGATTTCTGCACACTTAGTGCTATGACCCAACTGGGGACATGAAAAAAGGGGTGGGAGGGGTTTGGGCCTCGACGCACCGGCACTGCCGTGAAGAGACCCCACTGCTAGTGCGGCGTGTACCACGACGCCCTGAGCTTCCTTAAAAAAAAAATTAAAAAAAAAAATGTAGTTAGCGCGCGGGAATAGGATACGGAAGGTCATGGGTTCGCGCGTGGGTGGATGCGAGAAATTCTTTTCCTCTTCATAAAAAAAGAAAATAAAAATAGTTGGTAGAGCACTTGCCCGCAAAAGGAAAAAGTCTTGAGTTCGAGTCTCGGTCCGGCACACAGTTTTAATCTGCCAGGAAGTTTCATACCAGCGCACACTCCGCTGTAGAGAGAAAATTTCATTCTAGAAAGAATATATTGTTACAATGGGAAACGTATAATTTTAGAATTGTACATTTGCATTCAAAACGCTCTCAGAAAAATGTATGCGTTAATGGCACATGCTGTTGCTGATGTCTGTGTCTGCTATTTCCAGTTTGGCTGGTATCTCGGTGTTGCAGATGACGTGCAGCGACATGAACAACGGCATGTGCTACTGTGGTTTACATGTCTGTTATAACGTTCTGAGCAAAAATAACACATTCCCAAAAATATGCGTATCCCAATGCGATATTTTACTCTTTACTCTGCAGAAGAACAAAGGAAACCCGCTGGTGATAATGAAATATGGCTGAAATACGTATCGGTAAAAAGAGAAGAAACCGTGTTTGTTCAAGGTTGAATCTTTTCAAATTTTTGTTCTTAAATCAAAGACGAGATAAAAAAACTGAGATTTCATGTTGAGAAATCACCTCAAGATGAATACCTACTCACAACATTACAAGAAGCTGTATGAAGCGAAGAATCTGAGAATACAAGACGGACGCCTGGCTGTCGCTCTCGTAGGGCCGGCAAAGACGAGGTCACACTAATTACAGGGCGCACAGGAGCGAAGTGGCCGGGGAGACGGTCCAGCATGTGCTACTGCAGGAAAAACCCTCTACCACGCACTTCGCAGGGGTTTGTAGAGTATGGAAGTGGAAGGTGATTTAGATATTACCAACATGTTATTTTTACAGCCTTGTGACTGAATATTTACTTTCGCACAGGAAAAAATAAATTTCACGAGCTAGGTAGTGCATGATATAGAAAAATATATTGTCCGAAATAATATATGATCTCAAGCACATGCACCCTTATTTATTGTGTAATTACTGGTTCCATTTCCTTACAGTTTGCATCCTTCAGCTTTACCTTTAGTTGCCCACAATAAAAATGGTGTTACAAGCAATTTGAGTGAGTGAGGCGCAGGAGTTTGAACTTTCTTCGACGTACAAGACTTTATTGTTTAAACGTTTGCAGCCGGCCGAAGTGGCCGTGCGGTTAAAGGCGCTGCAGTCTGGAACCGCAAGACCGCTACGGTCGCAGGTTCGAATCCTGCCTCGGGCATGGATGTTTGTGATGTCCTTAGGTTAGTTAGGTTTAACTAGTTCTGAGTTCTAGGGGACTAATGACCTCAGCAGTTGAGTCCCATAGTGCTCAGAGCCATTTGAACCATTTAAACGTTTGCATATGCCGTTAACGTTAGTAACGTCTTCACACTGCGACATTCAGTAAACAGATAACCGAAGATTTCCGCTGCTCGCCTGGCATTGTCCTCGTTATATACCAGCGTAATTTGATGTTATTGTCAGATTTGTACATATTACTCTCACAGCTGATACTATCAGCTGGTCTAATGACATTTCTCAATATATTGCAGTGTTCTCTGTAATTATCTCTAGTTGATGGCTCTTGATACTGCTGTATTCCTTGGTAATATTATGCTTTTAATATGTGTTATTCTGATGCATTGTGTTTTACACGCTTGCTGTTTGTCACTTGTAAAAATGGACATCTTTTTCCTGGAATATATGAAACGAACATATGTGAGGTATTACATCTTACATCCAACCTGTGGCCACTGGTGACGCCTCAGGAGTTGACTGAATGACTTCGTCGCAGCTGGGTAGCGGCTCATACTCACGGCCGGCCGCGCCGTGCCACAAGTCACGCGTGCGGCGTGTCTGGGCCACGGCCCCGGCCTGCCTGCCGCTCGGCTCCGCTCGGTCCTCCTCGGAGGCGCCCGGAAGAGCGCGGCGCTTCATCCGGCGTCGCGCTGCGGCGTCTTCCGGCCGGCACAAGTCTCTCGAGTTCGGCAGACTCGCGCTGTCAGCGCTGTCTACCCTTCGCTGTGTGATCTCGGTACGATGGAGGTTCACCGGGCCAGTGGCTGTTTGCACGAAGGAGGCAGTCGAGCGATCTACCGTCGCGATTCTTTAAAATGAGTGGCAGTGACAGAAGAGAGCGAAGAGGTTTCCCAATTCATATACGTTACAGGTAGTGCATGTCCACTGTGAAACGACATTAGATGTACATGTACACGGATGCTCTGCAGATCACACTTAAGTGCCTGGCGGAGGGTTCATCGAATGACCTTCACAACAATTCTCGATTATTCCAATATCGAACAGTGCGAGGAAAAAACTAATGTCTATACCTTTCCCTGATAGCTCCCGTTTATTTTATCACGACGATCGTTTCTCCCTAAGTATGTCTGCGTTAGCAAAATATTTTCGCATTCGAAGGAGAAAGTTGGTGATTGAAATTTCGTGAGATGATTCTGCCGCCTTTTTGATGTCCACCCCAAATTCTGTATCATGTCAGTAACACTGTTTCCCCTATTTCGGGGTAATACAGAACGTTCAGCTCTTCTTTGAACTTTCTCAATGTACTCCGTTAACCCTATCTGGTGAGGATCCCACACTGTGCAGCGGTACTCCAAAAGAGCGCATACAAGCATCTCTCTAGTAGATCTGTTACATTTTCTAAATATTCTGCTAATGAATCGCAGTCTTTGGGTTGCCTCCCCCTCAACATTATGTGTTCTCCCCAATTTAAGTCGCGTCTGCCAATTCTGATTTAGGTTTTCCGTGATTTCCCTAAATCGCTCCAGGCAAATGCTGGGATGGTTCCTTTGAAAGGGCACGGCCGACTTCCTGCCCCATCCTTCCCTAATCCATTGATACTGATGACCTCGCTGTTTGGTCTCTTTCCCCCAAACAACCCAACCCCAACCCCCAATCTAAGTGGCTCCTAATTATAATTACTAGGGTTTTAGTTGAATCTGCGCGCTTTAGATTTAGTGATTTATCGTGTAACCGAAGTTTAACAGATTCCTTTTAGCACTCATATGGAGGACTTCATTATCTAGGATCAAATGCCACTTTCCAAAATATACAGATATATTTTCCAAATCGTTTTGCATTTTTTGATCTCAGATTGTTCCTCAGATTGTTACTAAATCATTTATATAGATAAGGAACAGCAGTGGGCCTATAACACTACGTAGGGGAACGCCAGAAATCACTTCTGTTTCACTCGATGACTGTCAGTTATAAGGAACTGAGACCTCTCTGACAGGATACCACGAACCCAGTTAGCTAACTTAGATGATATTCCATAAACACCCAATTTCAGTACAAGCCGCTTGTGTGGTACAATGTCAAAGGTCTTTTCGAAATCCTTGTCGATAGCACTCAACACTTCGCGCTTCACAAGAATGATGTTTTTTGAATTCGTCTTTGCTGTTTGTCAATAGACCGTTTTCTTCGAGGTAATTCATAGTCCTCACACGTAATATATGTTCCACAATCCTACTAGATATCGACGTTAATAATATGGACCTGTAATTTACTGGATTACTCCTTCCACCGTTCTTGAATATTGGTGTAACCTGTGCAGCTTTCCAATTTTTTCATACGGATCTTTTGTCCAGCGGACGGTTGTATAAGGTTGTTATGTATGGAGCTGTTGCATCAGCATACTCTGAAGGAAACGTAATTGGTATACAGTACGGACCGGAAGACTTGCTGTTATTAAGTGATTTAAGTTGCCTCACAAATCGGAGGATATCTGCCTCTAGGTTACTCATGTGGAGAACTGTTCTTGATTCGGATTCTGGAATATGCAGAAAGAGTTTAAAGATTTGATTGACAATGAAACAGGATTAAATCACGAATGTCGACAGACGAGATTCCTTGTTTTGTACATCAAAAAGCAGTTTGTGCTAAATTTGCAGGCCTTTGCCACATGGCGAAATTGGAAGAAAGCATAGTATAATTGCTGAAGTCACACGCATCTTCCGTTTTCAGCTGCAACGGTTTTCAGTGAAACTGTACAATTCCTATGGAGACTTCATATCGTACTGCAAAGTACGTAGGTTATGTCGAGAGACATACCTGGAACGACTTAAAACTTGCTAGCGTTTAATAAACGAATGCAGGAACGAAAGTTAAAACATGTGCAATCTAGCGCAGATTTCACATTTTAACTGGACTTGACTGCACACTGCCCACAGTAATGCACTGCAAGGTAACTTTTTCCTCATTTGATGGGGATGGATTTAAAAAGAAAATCGCGTTTCTGGAACGGACACATTCTGACAAAGACAGTAAAGTTCCCTAAGATCACTGGTGTTAAAGGAAATACGGAGTTTGAAGAATACGTTGTGGCCTAGAAAGCATTACAAGGGTAGTTTTATAAAGTTTTTGAGATTTTTAAAAGTTTGTTTACATTAGCGCTTCATTGCGTATTAATACAGGTTACGTAACATCAGTGCTCTTGTGCCAAGTTATCCTCTTCCTTTGAGTTAATTTTTCTGTCAAAACATGTCTAGCAAATGTGATGCTTGCTGTAGAAATCTGAAGGCGGGGATGTGAAGACTGTTTAAGTTGTGGTTTATTGGGGCGAATGTAGCGGCGAGGAAACTGGCTAGATAAGACGCTCTCCATGGCAACGTACGTTATGTGGAAAGGACAGAAAAGTCGCTGAAAAGGAGGCAAAAACTTGTGCCCTTGAGGCTGGATTAGAAAATGAGGTCTTGGAATTATGTAGGCTAAGGGAAGAAACAGGGACGGGAGAGGTAGAAGCAAAAAGAGACACTGTTGAAAAAACTTCGAAATTCAGTTGGTAAATCAGTTTGGCTTGCTATCTGAAGTAGTGGAGGAAGGGCCTCATCCAGATGTACTTGAATGTATTTTGAAGCAGAATATTAGCTTCAAGAAAAAAAGACACGTAGGGATCAAATCAGAATAGGAAAAGAAGAATATTGCTCATAGTTAACAGTCAAGGCCAGGAGCTTCAGGAGGAATTAGGTGCAGCGTACCAGCTCACAAGTTTTGTGAAAATAAATGCTAGGGAGAAACAGGTAATTACAGTTGGGGCAGCAGGAAGCAGCCTGTGGTATGAATCCAAGGTGTACTATTGCGAGAGACTTGGATGGAATAGGAACGTGAACTGGCCACACAAATGTGGTGTTTGTGGGGGTCTTTCAGCGCCATGTTCGGTCCTGCGTAAACACTGCTGTAAGGCGTGTTAACGCTCTGGTTTGCTATCTGAAGTAGTGGAGGAACGGGATGTTCCATATACCGCCAAAACCTCACACACGCGATGTTCCTGTTGACATTACTGGTAGGTGAGGATACACTACGCATGGCCTGCACCTAAATAGGAAGGGGAAAGATAAGTTAGCTTCTCTATTAGCAGATACTTTAAGAGGGAGCATCAGTGACACGAAGATAGCCCCTGTGGTTAATGGGACCTGGTAGACAGGTTTTTTATGTTAAGGTCAAAGTCCAAACAGGCAACACTAAAAAAAAATAGAATAAAAGAAGCTTCATGTACAGTAAATAGGGATGAAGCTAAGGGTAGTATCAACTTACTTCATCAGAATATCAGGGGAATAAAAAATAAAGTAGATGATCTGTTAGCATATGTAGATGACCTATTACGCTGTCTGTCAGCCAAAAACAGGAAGTTGTTAATCTGTGATGATTTCTAAGTAAACTTTCTAACCAGTTCAGATCGGAAAAGTGTAAGTGTTATTAATTGCATATAACATAGAATCAGCTATCAATTTCCCTACACGTATAGCTCAAGGCAGTAGCGCTCTAATAAATAATGTATTTGTGCAGCAAGAGGGTGTAAAACTAACACATGCTTTTCCATTGATAAATGGATGATCAGCCCATGATGTACAGTTGATTAAATTAGAAAACACAGCAAGGTGTACAGTTCAGAAACCTTGAAATAAAACTGTACGGTTGCTCAACCCAGTGTTTATTGAGCACTTCAAAGAAAATTTAATAAATGAGCCAAATGCACTTGTGCCTGGGCATGGCCCATGAGCCATTGTCTTGGCCACCCGATTTCTACACTCCTCGTTTCTTTTGTAATTCCTGCAAACACTAACACCTGTATTCGTACTGATAACTAATTTAAATTTTGCTTAATGGGTATTCGGCCACTGTCCATGGCATATTTCTGTGCCTAAGAGTTCGTCTCCTAAATGTGGAGGCGCCACCAGAGACACCACCAGAGGCAATAAACAATGACACAACACTAACTTGTGGAAAGAGACCTATCCGAGATTTAAATTTTGATGTATTCTAGAGCTTCCAGCAGATAAGGGCAACGCTACAATGCTCATGAAATAATGAACCTACTGCAGAAAAACTTGCGTTGTATTACAACCAGGAAGGTACAGTGAGATTAAAAGCTATCTCCCAAGATCAGTACTTAGGGTAACACATCAGCTAGTAAAAGGCTCTTTGATTTCTCTCACCAACAGAACTGGTCCCATCAAGATTGTGTGGTATACCAAAAATTCACAAACCTGTCATTCCATTAAGACCAGTTGTTAGCGCTATGGACTGTTCGACAAGCGTGACTGCCAAATACCTGGACAGTCTTCTACTGACCTCTGTAGCATAAAAAGACGTATACAAGCTTCAGTTCATTATACAAAAAATAGAATCCTTCATGTCCATCAGATACTAGCCCATTTAGACGTTCTATTACTGCTTACTATAGTTAGTCTTAATAAAACGATGTCACATATGGAATTTACCCTCTTAGACAAAAAAAGGAACACTCTGTAAAGGAAATATCCGAAAGATACAGAAAGTTTAGTTGTGCTGTACATGAGCAGACAAACAAGTGGATGACTTCTTCAAGAGGGAAGCTTCACAAGTTAAGTAATTCAATAATGCGTCCTTATGTAAACAATTTTTCATCTTGACATTGATTGACAGAGTTGTTGAATGTCTCACTGAGGAACATCATGCCATATTTTGTCCAAATGCTGTGGTAGATCGTCAAAATCCCGACCTGGTAGGACGTCCCTGCCTATATTGCTCCAATTATTCTCAATTGGGAAGAAGTCTGGCGACCTTGCTGGCCAAGGCAGGGTTTGGCAAGACTAAAAACAAATAGTAAAAACTCTCCCAATATGCGAGAGGGCATTATTTTGGAAAAAAAGTTAGCCAAGAATGGCTTACCTTGAAGGCAGCAAAACGGGGTGTAGAACAGCATAGACGAACTGCTGTGCTGTAAGGGTACCACAGATTAAAACCAAAGAAGTCCTGCTGTGAAAAAAAATTACACCCCACACCATCACTCGAGGTTGTCAGACCATATGGCGGACGACAGTAAGGTTGGTATACCACGACCATCTAGACAGATGCGGCTTCGGCCAGGAAGCTCATTGACTGGAACAGTCTTCTATGATGAGCCTCGCTTCTAATTCAGCCCCAATGTCCAGCAAAGATGTGTCTGGAAACGCCTTGGAGACTGGGGGGCGGGGGGGGGGGGGGGGGGTTCCAACCTGACTGTCGCCCGCCATGAAGCCCAACAACCGGGAGTGATGGTCTGGGGTGCCGTTCACTTTCATAGCAGGACCACTTTAGTAGTCACCCACACAGCAGAGCGGTACGTCGACGATATTCGATATTCCACGTCCAGTTTTGTTGTCCTTCATGGCGAGCCATACTGACATTACAAATCAGCAAGGTAATGCCCGACCACACACACAACGAGTGTTTCTATTGCTCGCCAAACATACCTTGACTATGAAGGGCACCAAACCTCTCCCCAAATGGCAACCTTTGGGGCATACTGGGCTGGGCACTCCAACCATCTCGGGGTTTTCATGACTTAACCTTAACCTGCCAGCTGGACATGATTTCGAACGATGTATCTCAGGAGGATATTCAACAGCTCTGCCAACAGATGCGAAGCCGAATAACTGCTTGCAGAAGGACCAGAGGCGGACCAAAGCGTTATTGACTTCGCTCAGTTTGTGAGGCTCTCGAATAAATCATCCAGTTTTCTGAAACTGTATTCATTACAACATTACAGGAAACACACTCAGCACAGTTACAACGGAGTTCTATATGTAAAACTGGAAGGAACAGCTCATCAGCCCAGCAACAAAAATCACTATCGTTGGTTTTGTTATATTGATGATACTCATACTTCGTTATATAGCCTCATGGACAAAAAGAACACAGAATTTCTAAACTTTCCGAATGATATTAGTTATAATAAAAATCCAGTATAGAAAAAGAGAAAGAAGTTGAATTATTTTAGAATGTACGGCTACTTAGAAAATCCACAGATGTTAGGCATAGAAGGTCTGCAAAAACATCACTCATACATGTGGATACATTCACTAAAATTCCAGTCACTGTCCCAAACTGAAAAGAGCAGTGATGAGAACATTGGTGGGCTGGGCTTAAATAATGTGTCACCACAGTAGTTAGAGGAACACTCCGACTATTTAATCACTATTTTCAGAAGAAATGATTAATCTGAGAAAGAGATAAATAGGGCAATAAGCCCATAAAGGTATGGAGCTTCTCATGAAGAAGAACCAAAGATTTACTCCTATTCGTAAAAGCAGTCATGGTTCACATGTTGAGAGTACGTGGAATACATAGTATTGATGCAGTGTTTATACCAATTACGAAGGATCGTGAATGTTCTGAACACTGTAAAGAATGTACGGCCAGCACTTGCCACAGGAGGAATATATAAATTGTCTTGCACCACAGTCAAGCACACATGTGTAGTGCAAACAGAAGTAATGATTTCTTGCTTAAGGAACAGAAGAGCAGTTGTCATCTGCGAAATAGCAATAAATCGGCAGTTGCAGAACATCCACTGGGACCAGGGAAACTAAAAATTCGTCTCTGCGATACGGAACCAATATTACTCTCCTTGAATTTACAGAGAGGGCATTCAAATTCCAAAGCACAAAAGCAACTTTAACGGAAAGAAGAATGAGAGAAATTAGACTAGTTGCTGGCCTCAGTGCTGAATACAGAAACCAGCGGCAAGTGTTCCCCAGCAGAAGCTCGACAACACACGCACTCGTGACTCTGCGCTCTTAAGCAGCCGTCTGACGACATCACAGCCCGACTGTGTCAGGGATCCGAACAAACAGTTCAGTTTGTAGAGTTTATAGAAGTTTCAAACTGCTGCCTGAGCCTTTATAGCCTCTGAAGATGTCTCCAGCATTTGGAGACGAAACGTTAGAGACCTTTCCATTTTTTTTTTTGAGTCATCAGTCTTCTGATTCTTTTGATGTGGTCCACCACGAATTCCTCTCCTATGCCAACCTCTTCATCTCAGTGCAGCACTTGCGACCTACGTCCTCAATTATTTGCTGGATGTATTCTCCAATTTCGTACCATGGAAGTCATTCCCTGATGTCTTAGCAGATGTCCTACCATCGTGTCCCTTCCACATATTCCTTTCCTCTTCCATTCTGCGCAGAACCTCCTCATTCCTTACTTTGTAAGTTGACCTAATTTTCAGCATTCGTCTGTAGTACATCATCTCAAATGCTTTGATTCTCTCCTGTTCCGGTTTTCCCACAGTCCATGTTTTATTACCATTCAAGGCTCTGCTCCAAACGTACATTCTCAGAAAACTCTTCCTCAAATTAAGGCCTATGTTTGATACTAATAGATTTCTCTTGGGCAGAAATGCCTCTTTCGCCGGTGTAAATCTGCTTTCGATGTCCTCCTAGCTCCATCTGTCATTGGTTATTTTGCTGCCTAGATAGTAGAATTCCTTAATTTGATATACTTCGTGACAAGTAATCCTGATGTTATGTTTATCTCTGTTCTCATTTCTGCTACTTCCAATTCCTTTCGTCTTTCTTTGATTTATTCTCAACCCATATTTTGTACTCATTAGACTGTCCATTCCATTCAGCCCATCATGTAATTCTTCTTCACCTTCACTTTCAGAATAGCAATGTCATCAGCGAATCGTATCATTCATGCCCTTTCACCTTGAATTTTAATCCCACTCCTGAACCTTTCTTGTATTTCCATCATTGCTTCATCGATGTACATACTGAAAATACGGGCGAGACACTACATCCCTGCCTACATCCTTTTGAATCCGAGCACTTCATTCTTGGTCATCCACTCTTATTATTCCCTCTTGGCTTTTGTACATATTGTGTATTACCCTTCTCTCCCTACAGCTTACCCCAGTTTGTCTCAGAAATTCTAACACGTTGCGCCATTTTACATTACTCAACGCCTTTTCCAGGTCGACAAATCCTATAAACGTAACTTTATCGTTCTTTAGTCTTGCTTCTATCACCGACAGCAACGTCGGAATTGCCTCTCTGTTGCATTTACCTTTCCTAAGGCCAAATTGATAGTCATCTAACTCATCCTCAATTTTCTTTTCCATTCTCCAATATATTATTCTTGTCAGCAATTTGGATGCATGAGCTGTTAAGCAGGCTGTTCGATAATTGTCGCACTTGTCAGCTCTTGCAGTCTTAGGAATTGTGTGGATGATATTTTTCCGAAAACTATGATGATGATGATGATGTTTGGTTTGTGGGGCGCTCAACTGCGTGGTTATCAGCGCCCGTACAATTACCCAATCTTTGCTCAGTCCAATTTCGCCACTTTCCTGGATGAGGATGAAATGATGAGGACAACACAAACACCCAGTCATCTCGAGGCAGGTGAAAATCCCTGACCCCGCCGGGAATCGAACCCGGGACCCCGTGCTCGGGAAGCGAGAACGCTACCGCGAGACCACGAGCGGCGGACCCGAAAACTAGATGGTATGTTGGCGGACTCATACATTTTAGACACCAACGTGAATAGTCGCTTTGTCGCCAGTTTCCCACAATGATTTTAGACATCCTGATGGAAAGTTATCTATCCCTTCTGTCTTATTTGATCTTAAGTCCTCCAAAGCTCTTTTAAATTCTGATTCTATTACTGGGCTCCTATCTCTTCTAAATGGACTCTTCTTTCTTCTTCTATCACATCAGACAAATGTTCCCTCCTCATGGAGGCCTTCAATGTACTCTTTCCATATATCCACTTCCTCCTCCTTTTTTGACGGTGAAATTCCCACTGCACTCTTCATGTTACCACCCTTTGCTAACAATTTCACTCAAGTTTGCTTTGACATTCTTATGCGCTGACTCAGTCCTTCCAACAATCATTTCTTTTTCGATTTCTTTATATTTTTCAGGCAGCCATTTCGTCTTAGCTTTCCTACCCATCCTGTCTATTTCATCCCTCAGGACTTGCATTTCTGTATTCCTGAATATCCCTGAACATTTTTGAACTCACATCTTTCATCATGGGTAATAAAAGAAATGCTTCAGTTATTTATTTCAATTCCCATGGTTTCTTCGCAGTTACTTTCCTTGTAACTATGTTTTTCATTCCAACTTTTGTTATTGTCGTATTCAAATGGACTGCCTACTGGGCTATTCCTTGTTGCTGTATCCATGGCCTTGCAGATCTTCAAGAGTATCTCGTCATTCCTTAGTACCTCTGTAACTGACACATTTTCGTATAGATTCTTTCTGACTTATCTCTTAAACTGCAACGTATTGTTTATCATTACTACATTGTGATATGAGTCTATATCCGCTCCTGCGTATGCCTTACAATCCACTATATCATTTCGGAATCTCTGTCGGACCATGATGTAATCTAACTGTAGTTCCCCATATCACCCAGCCTTTTCCAATTATACATCCTCCTCTTGCGATTAAGAGTGTTCGCTATTACTAGCCGAAATTTATTACAGGACGAGTTAGTCTTTCTTCTCTCTCATTCCCTATCCCAACCCCATATTCTCCAGTAACCATTTCTTCCACGTTTTCCCCTACAGCTGCATTCCAGTCTCCCACGAGTAATGGAGTTTCATCTCCCTTTACGTGCTGTATTACCCTTTCAGTACCTTCATATACTTTTTCTGTCTCTTCATCTTAAGCTTCCGACGTCGGCATGTACTATCTGAACTATCGTTGTCGGTATTGTTTGCTGTCGATTGTGATAAGCGTAACTGTATCACTGAACTGTTCACTGTAACACACTCTCTGCTCTACCTTCCTAAAGAATCCTACTCCTGTTATACTGTTTGCTGCTACTGTTGATATTACCATAATAGAAGCCCAAAATACGACAGTCCCGCCCCACAGCAGAACCCATGGATAGAGACCTGCACCGGTGCCTGGTCGCCTACACAGCCTTGTACGACGAGCCCCAGTCGACGTTCGAAACCTGTACTCGCCGGTGAACACAAGCCCACTCCACTGATCCAGGTTCCGTTTCACGTGTCCCCTTAGGCAATTTCTTCGCACTCCAAGGTCCCAGGTAGTTTTTTATTGTTGTTCGTAGTGGTCGCCTAGTGACCACGTTCATCTAGTGGAACTGGCTACTTACTGACTGTGTCGACGAGCCTCCAAGTTGACACCAAACAGAGACAAATAGAGACTCCAGCAAAACACAAGTGGAACTGAGCCCACAGAGTTCTACCTCCATGATACAGACGCACACAGGCAGTCATATGTGCCCCTGGATAGGACCAAAATTTCCTGCAGCTACTTCCTTAATTACCTTGGTGTCTCCCTCTTCCTGTCACTGTCATTTATGCAGCACTGCACGGACCTGTGAAAGTCGTTTGGTTCTATTCTAAATCAACTGCACAACTTCCCTGCAAAAAACTGGGGAGCATATGTAGACAAACAAAACAAAAGGCTGCAATTTCTCTTGGTTATTGAGCTGTCGCATATTGTGCTACAGTGTGGGAGAATGGCACTCATACAGTTAAGACATAAGGAGCCATGTTGACTATTAATGACATTGCTACAACAGCTCCCACTTAGGGGTTGCATGTTCTGTCCAATTTTGTCCCTGCTAATCTCACAATTAAGGATGCCAAGGTATTAATTCTTAAGACAGAGTGCAATAAGAATTCAGTCCAACTGAGTAAGGTAGCGCAGTATGGTCTTTCTTGTCACGAAAGACCAAGATTCAACCGCATCCAAATGGCACAAGAGAGACATGGCAACGTCTTGAAAACGTGCTATTATAGTGCAAGTGCTGCTCGTGATTATGGCGCCAAGGAGCAGACGATGAGCCATGTTGTGGGGGAGCGCCCACTCCATGCCTTTGAAGGCGGTCTGCCGTGCTTGTCCAATCATAGTTCTGGCTGCATGTTTGTATGTGAATTCTTGTATTTCATCAGAAACGATCAGTTCGCCAGAATATGTTAGCAGACTCGCATACCAGCCGTAATGTGCACCATTATTCCTGACCCCACGATTCGTCTCTAATGGGCTGGCGACCCCTATCAATGGGAAACGTAAAAGCTGGAAAAGGGCAAGTTGAGTTTAGTTTTCACTATTCTATTCTACAAAATACAGTCAAGTTTCATAATATCATCCGTCACATAAACTGACACCATTTTAGTTTTGAAAGGTTGAACGACGTGGAATGGAACATGACAACGCTGCAAACAGATGATCTGAGGCGTCATATCGTGTCCCAGTCAGCGCATGCTGTTCGACGCATTACAAGAGCCTGGGTCGGCAGGGAGAAATGTGAGAGTCGGCGTCATGCTCAGTTTGAGTGGAGGGATAAACCTGGTGAGTATATTATTTGGAAGTTCGTTATTGTTAAATAAAGCGTAATGTGCTCATTTAGGTATTCTATAAAAACTAAGTGTAATGTGCTCATTTAGGTATTCTATAAAACTCTCGTCGAGGCTTATGAACACATGATGATGGAGTTGCACCACATTTTAAAATTCAGTCCTAATAACAGTGCATAGAAATAAAAACATAAGAACTAAATAATAATCACACTGAAGAAAAGAAACAGTTACCTAATCACAACCGATTGCATCTAACAAGAGAAGATGACCAACCTGGTCTCACATACAAAACGCACACTTGGCAGGTGTGAGCGCCAGCTGTCTATGTCGCGCGGAGATTCGGGCCACGATTATGACTGTACGCAGTTAAGACCTTCTGACCACATAGCTTTTTAACGCCCGTGTACCACTTGTTTCTGGCACGCTCCGCTGCGGTCGCCCATTGCCGGAGCTCGAACTACTGTACGGTACGGTGAGTAAGAGGTTCGCGTTTATAGTGCCGGTCAACCGACAAGCGACTGTGTGGCACCTCCAGGAGCAGTATACAGTGACGGTCAAATTGCCACGTTTAAACGTCAAAGCTCGCGACAGTTGTGACCGGTAAGCGTCGTTATAAGTGGCTATTCGACTAACTCTTACACGAGGCAAAAGAAACTCTATGAGCGTTTCTTTGTGCTACTATTTGTACCTTGCTGTTTAGTTGCGGCAGTCATAGAGAGACCCGTTAAATGGAGAGAACAATAGTTGATTGACGTTAGACTCTTCTTTATCAGAGGATGGTGGTAAAAATGATGACAATACCCTTTCACCACCATCATTTTCGTCAAACAACTTCATTGGCACAATGCGACAGAGACGTAAAATCACGAACTGACTGTTTAGGAAGCTTGCTTTGAAGATGTAATATTGTCAGATTTCACCTTGCCTCTGTCAGTAACAGAGATCTGTGTGTGTGTTTGTGCTTTACATAAAACTGCTGCAGAATATGTCCTAAAATATTGCTAAACAGTGTTGATCATATACGCGCATGGCATTGAAGTACTATCTGCTCATATTGCTTACCCATTTTTCATGTTAAATAACATGTGTTCTACTTGAAGAACAAAGTTTCGAAGCACATGGGGCAGACGTGACCGGCTCCACACACGTCTTCCCACACTTGCGACATGAAGCGGGTCTGAGGGCTCTGGACGTCACCCCGCTGCACAGTACTCTACACTCGTGCATCAGGCAGCTGCAGTGGGGCGGAGCCAGCGGCAGACAACCCGCTCATGCAGAAGTTTAAAAACTCTGCATTCAAGACTCTAACAAGAGTATTATCATAAGTATGGCAATTTATTTTAAGAGAGGGCAGGTGTTTGGTATCTAGGGTTGAGATCTTGCAAGTGTACGTTTTTCTCCTTACAAAACAAGGTCGAGTTAGTTATGTTTACGTGGAAGGTTACAAGTAATAAGAATGAAGGTTGAGGACAGATTTCATTCGATGTCAGATAAGAAGAGATCGTGCTGACACAGCAGTAGAGCACACCGCCTCTAGCCCTGACAAGGGCCTGAGTTGGCCGACAAAGAGAGTCCACGAGTCTCTCCAGTTGTGTCGTGTTCAGCTGACGTCACTCAACAGGTCCCGTAGAGCCGCCAGACCGCAGGGACGTTGAGACCGCCGCTGTCCACACGCTGGAGCCAGACATCTGCTGTGAGGCTGAGACCGGATGGCTTGGCGGGCATGTCGGGATGCGGCAGGAGTTGACTGAGTGGTTGTCCAGCCAGGAGCGTGTCCACGCGGTCTGTGAACACGGCTGCTGTCTTGGGAGCGTCCCCAGGATACTCAGCACGAAGGTAGCGCACAGGTCCGGATTAAAAAATCACTATGCGATGTGATGCGATCTAGACTGCTCGCTCACTAAACTTCAGCACAGATCTCTGACACGTGACGTTTTAAGACTCCTGTTCATTGTCGTTGCGATAAAAGTGACAATGCAGGAAGGTACTGTAACTTTTCCGAAATTTTTAGACCTTTAATGCCATACGCAACAGAGCGTACGGGGATCCACTACACGATGCCAACCCCAGCAGAACAGACACTAAGAGTCGCAAGAAACGACAGAGCCCGTGTCCTTAGAAATAGTGTAAAGTGCGTTATAAAAAGTAGCGGAATTTGGCACATTGTGTACATTTATTTACTTCTTTATGCGTTTATTCCACCTGATAAAATTAAGGCATTCGTGCACTCTCTTACATATAACCTGACATCTCAATGAGTCAACATTATGACATGCGAAGTACACGGGCAGCACATGGTAGTGATAATTATACTACTTCTGCTAATAACAACAACAACAACAGTGGAGACACATAAGAACACACGTTTCTCTTGATGGGACATGCACAACTGTTGATACACATCCCCATTGATAAAATCAACTGCTCATGTAAAATTTTGCAACCGTTGCAGGTATTATCACTGATGACAGAAGTTAATGTATGGGCTTTCATAAATTCCACGTGTTATGCTTTATATCAGATTACACATACTACAAAAATTGTAGCTCTGCATCTTTAAGTTGATTTAGATGTAAAACAGCGTAAAACATCGATTTTTGCAGCAACTGTTTCAAACTGTGGATGCATTACTTTTACATGTTTGTTCGCCTTTCTTTTAACAAACTACATGATGATATAAATTTCAAAACTTTACGTACTGCAATTACATAACATTATTGCTTCAGTACAAACAGTCATGATTGCACACGAGGTTTGGCATTGGAGCGGAGTGGAAGAGAGGGGAGTCCCTTTCTCTCTCCCTCTGTCGCTCATTGTTTTAATTCGCAATCGTCGGTAGCTATAGAAAACTCTCGCTTCCCCACGGGAGGTATGCTTCGAGAAGGATCGAGGCACAGGAAAGTTCCATCTGAGGTTACGTCCTGGCGAGACTCTTGTTAATACTCGTACTTCTGCATTTATGGGAAGAATTTTCCGATTATCTACGGCTTGAAGTCGAAATCTATCGTTTTCTAAATCCTGTTCGTAGATTGTGTGGCACGCGTAGGGCCAGATATAAGCTCAGATCTCAATTGAATTGCGATGAAGAGTGGATTGAGGTTTAAGAGAATTGTCTGGCAGAATAAATGCGGGAAGGAGTGGGACACTGAAGTGGAGGGCATTCATGAAATGCCTCTGAATTTCTCTTGGGCTATAGATACTACATTGATGAATACCACACAGGCAGTTCATTTGAACAGGAATGGACATCTATGAAAAGGGCATCATAGAAGTTGGACAAACAAAGTTAATAACTGGCAACCAATGCTCTACAGTCGCTTTAAAGTTAAGAGATGTTCAATTGACTCTTTTATTAGAACATGTTACGCGTTTCGGGTTTAACACCCATCTTCAGACATATGTTACAAACAAGTACAAAACATAAGCGAACAGCACACTCAACGCATCTCAACGTTACAGAAAGTGAGATGTAGTCATATGAGTTACATACCACAAACTTCAACTCCTTCCTACCCAACCAGGCGTACAGCCTTGACAACTCAAAGAAAGTGTCGAATAACATATGACTGCGGCACGAGCAGTCTTGAAGCAGAGCGTATACTGACGCTGAACAAGTCAACCAGCAGCGAAGCGCCCTCGGTATGGGGTGCTGTATGGTTTACATTAATTTAATAAACTCATCATATAAATCTAACAGGGTGTAATTACGACTAGCAGTCGGAATAGTACTTCTGTACACGTTAACACTAAAAGTTTTTTAATTTTTTTTTAAACTCCAATTTTTTTTACATTGCCATACTATGCCTATAGCCAGTAGTTGCACTAAACACTACTCAAAACATATGTCAATATAAAATAAATAATAGGGAGAGGGGGGAGTTTCTTGGTGAATAAACGTTTCACCTCTCAAATCTCTAAAAGAATACCACCAAATTATATATAACCAACATTATCCATCATAAACTAAAACCCTGTGATCAGCTCGCGTACACAAACGTCTTAGGCGCCATCTGTTATAGCCAACGGCAACCACATCGGCCCATCCGCCTATCGAGTTACAGCCAAGTGATACGCATGGGCCATGACTGTCCAGACAGAAGCCTTCAAACACCAACTTACACTCCTCTACCACATGGAAAAAGTTGAATGGTGAGAGGAAGAGCATTTTCATAAAATCGCAAAAGATACGTGGGCTATACCTCATACATTCCTTATATAAACTAGTGGCACGACAATTCCCCGAGTCCTACCTATGCTATCCGGATACTGGAGAGCTATAGATTTTTAAAAAACAAATACAAAACATTAAAAGTGTTAAAACTTTAGTCTAAAATCAATAAAATAAACCATGGTGTCACCAAAGAGCACCCGAAGGGCACCGTGGTGGACAAATCTGTAAATGACAACCTATATGCTCATCTAACTTTCCCTGTATGACGATAAGCTAGCCAACCACTGGGCAAAAAACATAGCTTATCATAACGGTACGTGGACAGAACACCACCAGCTCCTATAAAATACACAATTATACTTCTAAAGAGGGGATGATACATACCAAGTTCAAAACAGTATCCGTTCAAACAAGCCAGAAAACCAGTTGTCCCCACCGGAAGCCTGTTTATTAAATACTGGGTGTGCAGCGTGCTGTATACGTGCGTAGATCTCCAGATCTTCAAAGTTATCTAAAATCTTCCCTTTAGGTTATAAATGCTGAATTCTTAGGCTATCTTCTATCGGGGCCCGCTTTTGGCCAGTCTCCCTTATATGTCACCCCAGCCCACTATTATTACTATAGTAATGTTCTCTAAACCTTGTGGCAAAATCACTACCCGTCTGGCCAATGTATGTCCCAGCGCATCCCCCACACTTAATTTCGTATACACCGGATTGCTTAAACTTATCTGTTTTCCCTTCGTCCGTATGTACTAAATTTTCCCCCCAACTTCTTCCTTGTATGGAAGCTTAAGCAAACGCCAGCCTTCCTGAAGGCTCTAGTTATTTTTTGGCAATATGGTCCAACATATTCCATTGACACCATATTACTATTTAATTTTTGGCGGCCTGACTGCCGCGTCTTGTTAAGAATTTTAGCTCCAAGCTCTCGTATAAATTTTTCCGAGTACCCGTTAGCCTGTCGTAATTACACCCTGTTAGATTCATGTTCTGAGTATATTATTATTGAATTACATGTGAATGCATGGAGCACATGACCATGCAGCGCCCTGACACTTTCTTTGAGTTGTCAAGACTGTACGCCTGGTAGGGTAGGAAGGAGTTCAAGTTTGTGGTATGTAACTCATATGACCACATCTCATTTTCTGTAACGTTGAGACGTGTTGAGTGTGCTGTTCACTTATGTTTTGTACTTTCTTGTAACATATGTCTGAAGATGGGTGTAATCCCAAACGCATAACATGTTCTAATAAAAGATTCAATTGAACATCTCATGCGATTGAACAGCATCGGTGGCCAATTATTAACATAAATATGATCGCAGGCCTCAGACGGGATTTTATGTTCCATATATCAAACAAAGGTAGATATAAGGAGCTAACGGAAAAGAAACCTTGGCAAACAGAGAAAACACTGCAACTGATCGGTAAATGTAGAAGGTGCAAAAACGTTCAGAGGAACACAGGAATACAGCAGTATAAGTCACTTGGGAACGAAGTAACTAGGGGTAGATGTGAAACCAAAGCGAAATGGCTGTTGGAAAAATGTGAAGAGAAAGAATAACACATGGGCGTCTGAAAGATTCATTCATTGTACAGATTACTCAAAAGAACATTTGACGTAATTAAAAGTGAGGACGTCATCTTTAAGAGAGCATTGGGAATTCCACTGTCAAATGCAGAGGAGAGTGCAGGTAGGTGGAGAGAGTAAACTGAAGGCATCTACGAGGGGAAAGACCCGTCTGATGACTTGACAGAAGAAGAAATGAGAATCACAACGGAAGACACTGGAGATCCCACATAAGAGTTGAGTTGTTTGGGGAAGGAGACCAGACAGCGAGGTCATCGGTCTCATCGGATTAGGGAAGGACGGGGAAGGAAGTCGGCCGTGCCCTTTGAAAGGAACCATCCCGGCGTTTGCCTGGAACGATTTAGGGAAATCACGAAAAACCTAAATCAGGATGGCCGGACGCGGGATTGAACCGTCGTCCTCCCGAATGCGAGTCCAGTGTCTAACCACTGCGCCACCTCGCTCGGTGACCCCACATAAGAGTCAGAGCTTAACACAGCTTTGGAAGGCAGAAGCGATAGGTAACATTGTGTTTACATTCGTTAACAGAATTTGCCATTCTGTTTACGATACAATCATTTGACACTTCTTTATTGTGATAGTGCGGATTAGTACATATGGTATCCATCGTCAAAGGCTTACAGTAGCTTGGCTGCTCATAAAAACATGGCAATAATAATCATATATATATATATCATTTTACATATGTATTCTTTGTACCATATTAACATCACAAAGGCATAAATCGCCTTCACAACAACTTTCGTACATGAATTGATCCACTGGACAAATAAAAAAAGAAAGGAGTACAAGAATGAGATAAAAACATGTGATGGGATACTTGACACAAATTACAGTACATTATGTGTATCACCATGTAATTGCAAAATGTACTGTTAATATGTAAGGTACTCTACCATTACAAATGTAGTCATACATTTCCATGGTCCTTAGAACGTTTAGGCCGAGAATGCCTTTTTTTTTAGCTACACTTGCAAAACACCTTATTCAATTTTTTACTGAATTATTAAAATATATTACTTACGTTAAAATTAATACACCCTAAATATAAAAACGTGTATGAGTGGACATAATTCATCCTGATTTCCATACAAAACATACAACTCATGGGAAACATCATAAAGACTACTCATATTATAAAACCAGCATAGACACGATCCTGTGCAAATCGTTACGTCCTATGCTTCTCAGTAAGTCAAAGTCAAATAGCCAAACTATACATCCTCATTAATGTTACTTTCTATTATTAACAGCCGGCCGAAGTGGCTGGAACCGCAAGACCGCTACGGTCGCAGGTTCGAATCCTGCCTTGGGCATGGATGTTTGTGATGTCCTTAGGTTAGTTAGGTTTAACTGGTTCTAAGTTCTAGGGGACTAAAGACCTCAGCAGTTGAGTCCCATAGTGCTCAGAGCCATGTGAACCAATCTACACTCCTGGAAATGGAAAAAAGAACACATTGACACCGGTGTGTCAGACCCACCATACTTGCTCCGGACACTGCGAGAGGGCTGTACAAGCAATGATCACACGCACGGCACAGCGGACACACCAGGAACCGCGGTGTTGGCCGTCGAATGGCGCTAGCTGCGCAGCATTTGTGCACCGCCGCCGTCAGTGTCAGCCAGTTTGCCGTGGCATACGGAGCTCCATTGCAGTCTTTAACACTGGTAGCATGCCGCGACAGCGTGGACGTGAACCGAATGTGCAGTTGACGGACTTTGAGCGAGGGCGTATAGTGGGCATGCGGGAGGCCGGGTGGACGTACCGCCGAATTGCTCAACACGTGGGGCGTGAGGTCTCCACAGTACATAGATGTTATCGCCAGTGGTCGGCGGAAGGTGCACGTGCCCGTCGACCTGGCACCGGACCGCAGCGACGCACGGATGCACGCCAAGACCGTAGGATCCTACGCAGTGCCGTAGGGGACCGCACCGCCACTTCCCAGCAAATTAGGGACACTGTTGCTCCTGGGGTATCGGCGAGGACCATTCGCAACCGTCTCCATGAAGCTGGGCTACGGTCCTGCACACCGTTAGGCCGTCTTCCGCTCACGCCCCAACATCGTGCAGCCCGCCTCCAGTGGTGTCGCGATAGGCGTGAATGGAGGGACGAATGGAGACGTGTCGTCTTCAGCGATGAGAGTCGCTTCTGCCTTGTTGCCAATGATGGTCGTATGCGTGTTTGGCGCAGGTGCAGGTGAGCGCCACAATCAGGACTGCATACGACCGAGGCACACAGGGCCAACACCCGGCATCATGGTGTGGGGAGCGATCTCCTACACTGCCGTACACCACTGGTGATCGTCGAGGGGACACTGAATAGTGCACGGTACATCCAAACCGTCATCGAACCCATCGTTCTACCATTCCTAGACCGGCAAGGGAACTTGCTGTTCCAACAGGACAATGCACGTCCGCATGTATCCCGTGCCACCCAACGTGCTCTAGAAGGTGTAAGTCAACTACCCTGGCCAGCAAGATCTCCGGATCTGTCCCCCCTTGAGCATGTTTGGGACTGGATGAAGCGTCGTCTCATGCGGTCTGCACGTCCAGCACGAACGCTGGTCCAACTGAGGCGCCAGGTGGAAATGGCATGGCAAGCCGTTCCACAGGACTACATCCATCATCTCTACGATCGTCTCCATGGGAGAATAGCAGCCTGCATTGCTGCGAAAGGTGGATATACACTGTACTAGTACCGACATTGTGCATGCTCTGTTGCCTGTATCTATGTGCCTGTGGTTCTGTCAGTGTGATCATGTGATGTATCTGACCCCAGGAATGTGTCAATAAAGTTTCCTCTTCCTGGGATAATGAATTCACGGTGTTCTTATTTCAATTTCCAGGAGTGTATTATTAACACATAAAACTGACTGGAATCTATCTCAAGATCTCTTATTTCTTAAATCTGCCTTATTGTTGGGCAAGCTGTGTGGGTGATTTTTGAAATAGTTGTATATCTCCACTTCTTCAGATATTTTGATACTTCTACCCTTAGGTTAATTTTTATTACTGGATCTACGTTAGGTGGTGATACTCCTCTCTCTTTGCTCGATGTGCTCTTTAAATCTGTCGCTGGAATATGAGATTTGTAACGTCCGGTCAAGGTGTAACTCATACGATTACTGACGTTGTGTACTGATCTAGTTTAAAAAGGTAAATGCTACCTGCATACACTTTGTGGGGGCAGAAAGTGAAAGCTGTGCTTCCTACAGAAGTCTGATCCACTGGCTTGTTCACCAGTCCGTCGTCTCCCGTCTTGTGCAGAACTGCAGGCCCAGGCGGCTGTTTTCCGGGAACGCCACTCCAGCTACTGGCGGAACTTGGCGCAGCTGCTCTCACTCGGTGCGACGCACGCCTCACAGCTGTTGGTTCCCCTCGCATTCGAACGTATGGTAAGTGGAGTTTTTTCCTCCTCTTATAAACTGTATTATACGTACAGGGGGTGAGAAAATGACACACACCACCTGGTCAGTTCTTGGAGACTGTTTTCCAGTTTACCTCCTTCACACTGTAGCTATCTTTGGCTCTCCAGTTCTAATACTAACCACCTGGAAGAATTCTGAACCAACCTCTACTTCTGTGAGCCTTTTGGGGCTATGATACAGGGAGGCTAAGCTCGGAATGGTTAGAGATCGAAGAAAATCGTCTGTATCTTTCTTTTCTCGTATTTGCTAGCTACTTCTTTAACAGATTCAGATAACTTTGCATCCAATCCTGCTTTACAAGCTGAAGCATGTTAGCTTCAAATTTAGTGGAGAGTGGTCTAGAGTCTCAGTGTGGCATTTCAAGTCACCATCAGCATCTTCTCTTCCTAAGAATCTCTAGTCCATATGGAAGGCCTATAAAATTACTTCTCTCAACATGGAGGTTCGTCAACTTTAAATCTCGTAATGAACCTGTATACATACCACATAATTCATACATTTCGACACAACTGCTCAAACTCTTCCCACCTTAACATTCACGTGAGAAGACGATAGCGCAGCTGACACTTGTGGCTCGACGCCATTGGTGGCCCCCTGTGCTCACCACTGCCAGCCAGCACTGTCCGTGTGACACGGCAATGCCCCAGCCGCCGCAGCCACAGAGGACGCGCGTCAATAACGAAAACCTGCAGTTGGGGTCCACCAGTTAGCGCGTGTTGCGCCAGCGAGTGGCTTTGTTAAAGGCACTGTGCTACTACAGTCACAAGCGGAATATCTGGTGAATGCGTCAAGGCCAATGAAAATCTGTGCCAGACTAACGTGAAACCGGATGCTGCTTTCTGAGAGCATTCATCTCAGTCGTTAGCCTTTCTGCACGTGTCTCGTGGCCTAACTCGAACCATTATCGAGTCTGAATTCTCTGTCTATGACTTATGAACACTACCACCAGTGATTTTCCCACGACCGAGAATAAAAGCTATGTGGTCTTAACACATACACTGGACTCGCATTCGGGAGGACGACGGTTCAATCCCGTGTCCGGCCATTCTGATTTAGGGCACGGCCGACTTCCTTCCCCGACCATCCCTAATCCGATGAGACCGATGACCTCGCTGTCTGGTCTCCTTCCCCAAACAACCCAACCTTAACACATAGAATGGCCACTGTACATTATGACTCTTTGGATTCTGACAGTAGTATAAATGGAAAGCAAAAGGACGCAGTATGATCTGTGTCTTTGTGTAACATTTTGTGGCGTATGTAGCAACGTGCCAATCCCTAAAGTATCGTGTGAGCCTCATTTTGGATCCTTTGAGAGGAGAATTAGGCGATACCTGTTTTAGTGAACTGGAAAGGTTCTGGGTAGATTAAATCTTTTTCCTATAAATATTACGGATGTTTGCTGGATGGTAATTTCAAAGATTGATAGTTGCGGGTTCCGTGTTTAAGAATGGTTTCTGCCGACATCGTATCATGTCCTGTCATTGCATCTTGTTTTCGTTACCATCATCCATGCATTTCACTGCAGCAAAGGCAATTTACCTGATATGTATCCAACATTTTGTAGAGTTAGTACCTCATAGCTTGCGAGAATGTTTAAAGAACGACTTCTTTATTACATTTGCGGTGCAGCTACGCTTCGTTGATCATACACTGCACCTGCTTAGGAAAAGTGTAATTACTTTACTTGTACCGGAAAACTTAGTTGTTGCCAAATCTCATGATTCCAAGTCAATGGAGACCACCCTATAGGTTTCGATGAGTGAGTTTTCGATTATCAAAACACGAGACATAAACGGCCGTATCTGTTGACTGGAGTGAGTTATAAGCTTACAGTTTTTACGCCGCCAAGGGTCGATATACCTTTGTATGTGACATAATTTGAACATGATACCCAGAACTGATCCAGAGAAAAATATTCCCAACAGATAGACAGACAAATAGACAGACTGATAAAAAATAATACGAAAAGTATTTTCTAGATTTATATAGTTACCAATTATGGATTTTAAAATTTTTTCCTTTGTTTGCACTGTGAAATCTGGCTTCTTCCAAAAGTCATGATTGTAAATCAACAGGGAGCGCCTTATAGATTTTTGTGAGTGATTTTTCAAGTATGAACATGTGTAATTAAATGGCCATATCTTTATTGCATTGACTTAGAAGCCTACAATTTGTACAACGCCAAAGGAGCATAGACCTTAATATGTGACATAAATGTGAACTTCGTACCCGAAAATGGTCCAGAAAAAATGATCTTAACACTCGGACAGTCAATACATTCCTTCACATCTGCAATATTCGAGGCGTGTTCAGATACAGACGACATTGTGTTAGATGACGAGCAACAAACGCAAATTTTCGGCAAAAGCGATCAGCCAGGCAACAGACAAACGCTACAAAATTTTGAGTCAAACTGACATTTCGTGTGTGCACAACTACCTCAGACAATGTTTCAGATATGGAGCGGCTGATGTCTATCGTTGCGTTTGTAGAAGGTCATAACGTGTGTTCAGGTTTCTCACAGCGTTGGTAACGAGTAGAATTTTGACGGATTTGTCAACAGTCTGGCCATTCTATTTTCGAAAATCGTTCAAAAGTTTGAATAGAATCTCCTCAGAGTTACAGCCACGCCATGTGGCTTTACAGTAGGAACTCGACGCTGCTGCCAGCTCCAGAACATTTCAGTTGGATACATCGTCACGGGAGTATACATTCGTACATTCAGACGTCTGTAATGTCAACTAGCAAGAAATATCAGCACCTCTCTTATCTGATGTCACAGTTTGAGAAATGTATTTATTTAATAAAACCCCACTAGGCATCTGCTGTGCATTAATGCTTTTGTGCCTGTACAAAACTGAATGTACTACACTCATGCGCTGGTAGTAATTTCAGTGTCATGTAATAGTGCTACATGTAACTGTATACTAAGACAGGCTGCTGCTTGTGGATGTTATGAAAGTAATTTGAACTATTTTCTGTGTGTCTCAGGGTAACCACGCAAGCGATCAGCAACTCCACGGTTGGATTAAGGACATGAAACGTGTGAAAGACATGCTGCGCACGAAATCAACCGGATGGGTACATGACATGCAATTAGCCAGCAAACAGGTGGAGCACTACGAGGTGGAAGAAGACAAGGACGGGCTAGGGCACTTGATACTCAGGTATAAACCAGTGTACACTCAAATGTCTGTCATACTCACTATGGTTTATTGGAGTTTATCTCACTTTTCTCCATGGAAGTATTCCATAGAGTTATAGAAAACACAGGGATCATTTAATTCAGAATGGAGTAAAGAACTAGCACTAATAGACAGTAGTGAAGGACATGGTTGCAGAAACTCGTGATTTACAAAGTTTTTTGACTCCGTTTTGCCTTCGATATTTTGTTCGTATTGTGTCTTAAAATGTGCCACGTATTACGTAACAGACAAGCAGAGAAAACTGACACAATAACTGATGTTACTGCATTTACTAGAGAAAGTATTAGTGGTTACAGATACTGACACGAAAAGCGAGCGTGTCCTCGTCCTATTCGGGACAAAAAAAGAGTAAAAAATTCCTCGTTCAAGAAATCGTTCACGCAGGAGAATGGTACAAACGTGCCGTCGCTTGACCGTCGCACAGAGTCCCGTATGGAAATCATAGTAATGAGTAACCCTGGCGTAGAGAAACAGCTGAAACAGCTGAAAATAAATAAGTGACAATGCCTAGGTGGAATGCCAGTTTGGTTTTACAAGGAGTAGTGTGCGGCAGTGGCCCCTTACTTAGCTTGCATATACCGCGAATCTTGCGATCAGCGCTAAGAACCAAGCGAATGGAAAAAAGTACAAGTGACACCAGTGTATAAGAAAGGTAAAAGAACGGACCCACAAAATTACAGACCAATATCCCTAACACCTGTTTGCTGCAGAATCCTTGAACATATTCTCAGTTCGAACATAATCGACTTTCTTCAGACTAAGGAGCTTATGTGCACAAATCAACACGGTTTTGGTAAGAATCGCTTCTGTGAAACTCACCTTTTCCTTTTCTCGCATGATGTACTGAGAGATACGGATGAAGGGCAACAGGCAGATTCCATATTTCTAGATTTCTCGAAAGCATTTGACACGGTTTCCCATTGCGGGGTGCTAACGGAAGAACGAGCATATGGAATAAGTTGAGTGACTGCAGGTTGACACAAGATGACGTCGACAAAATTTCTGGTTGGTGTGATGAATGGCAGGTGGCTCTTGCTGTAGAATAAAGTGGATGAGTAGCAAAAACGAACCCGTAATATCCGGATACGGCACTCCAAGTGTCCTGCTTACCACAGTCACTTCGTTTAAATATCTGGGCGTAATGTTGCGAAGCGAGATGAAATGAAATAAACGTGTGAGGATTCTGGTAGGGAAGGCCAACGGTCCACTTCGGTTTATTGTGACAGTTTTGTGAAAGTGTGGTTCGTGTGTGATGGAGACCCCGTATAGGACGCCAGAGCGACTTGTTGTTCAGCATTGCTCGAGTGTTTGGGATCTGCACCAGGTCGGATAGAAAGTAGACATCGAAACCATTCAGGGTGAGCAGGTAGATTTCTTACCGGAGTTTCGATCAGCATGCAAGTGTTACGTATATGCTTCGGGAGCTCAGCAGGGAATTGTTGGAGGGAAGAAGACACTCATTTCGAGGAAGTGCAGAGAACCGGCACTTGAAACTGGCTGCAGAACGATCCTAATGACGCCAGCATACATTTCTGGTAGGGACCACGAAGACAAGATACGAGGAATTACGGCTCCTAAGGAGGCATATATCAGGCGTCTGTCCCTCGCTCTGTCAGCGAGCGGAACAGGAAAGGAAACGACTAGTTGTGGAACAGGGTACCCTCCGCCACGCACCACACGGTGGCTTGCGGATTATGTATGTAGATGTAGATACAAAGGACGATACTTGAGAGGAATTATTGGTTTCATGTCCGTAAATTTAGTGAAATCATTTTTGGCTTGGTTTCATTTGGAATCGTGAGGTTTTATCTATTCTATTTCATTTGTTTGGTCTTATGACTGCATGCATGAGGGTTGTGGTGTAATAGGTGGCACCAGTTGGGTGTAGAGAAGGACATTGACAGGAGTTTATGACGACGGTGACGAAGTGGCAATGGTGGTGGATGTGGTTGGAACTTCTGGCTCCGGCAGTGGTGGGGGCGATGGGGCGGGCCGCGGTTTGGGGCTGGCGACGGTGTCGGCGACAGAGGCTGCGTCGCTGCTGGAGAGGGAGTCGACGGTGGCGCAGGTGGCGGCGACGGTGGTGGAGCATTTGACGGAGGCAGTGGCGAAGGGGCTGCCAGACTACGGCTCTCTGTGAGTGGTGAAGCAATGAAGACGACGGCGAAGGGTGGGAGATGATCGGCGAAGAACCACTGGGAGAGTCCAGGTGAGAGCTGAGGCGCTGGCGAAGTACAGTGGGACGTTTTAGTAAAACGGAGGATATACTTCGTACTGGAAATTTTGGGAGGACATTTTGAGGTTAACATGAGTAAAATGAGTCAGAGAATATACCCCACCCGAGAACGTGCTCAACGTGAGTAAAAAGGTGAGGGATGTTGCTTAAGACAAAGAACGTTCTCCGATTTCTCACAACCGTAAAACATTGAAACGAGCCCTTTAGCATTCTTTGAGCTGAGTAAGTTCTGTTCCGGTTAAGTTTTACATACTTTTTTATAGTAATGGCAGAATTCATGCTGCTTCGAAGGCAATAAAAGATATATGTAGCCCAACAAAATGCTGAACAGAGACACTGCAGAAGTTTATATGGGTTTCACAATAAGAACATTACTTGCCTGGTGAACTTCCCTCCAGAAAATCACCAAAGAAGAGGGGACGACCTTTCAAAAGAAGTTAAAATTAAAACATTCTTGCTGCTTTTTAGTAGACCTAAGTTTTCAGACTAACGTACGAGAAAACTTCGGTGTAGGCCTACACCAAACAACGGTGTCACTGACACTTCCAGATGTTCACCATGATGTCTTTTGACAGCATAAGTCTTATAGTTTGGTACGATATAAATAAGTAGGCGGATCACAAAAATTATTAACTGGTTTCTTACAAACCTAGCGACCTGTTTCCCGTAACGAACAGAGCGGGCGACCGCTTCCGTACTTGATAAGCGAGCAGAACACTGTGCGCCGTATTTAACCAAAATTGTCTCGTGTTGGAGAACTCTGACAGAGTTCCGGCTTGGAGTAGATAAAAAGTCACGTAATCTTAAGATTTCGTTCGCATAATGTTCGCCTAACTTCTATAACTGAAAAGTTTTCCGCATGTTGTAAATTCGGTAACCTCAAGAAAATGCATTTTCATAAGCTGTACGTAATTGTCTTGATAATTTGTTGCTGCACATAAAATAAACAAAATGAAACGTAGTGCATTTCTGCCTGAACACACTGGTGCCGGTTCCAGACATGTCGCCCGTTTGAACGAGGTGAATGAAACGTGACACTGCGCGTGCTTTCTGTGCCGGACACGGCAGACCACACACACCGAGAACTCAGCAGGGAGCAGAGGTAGTGAGGAAAAGGAACCCTCTCGTCACAGATTATGGCTTCGAATGTTTTGCTCGTAAGAGCTTTCTCAGAGGATGTTCTTTTGCTCGGAGAATCTTCTCCAGAGAACGTCGTCTTGTTTATTCATACGACCCAGCGTGTTTACCTTCTGTTGGATGTCAGTTGAGAGGCACCCACATGCCCTGCTCATATTGTGGCATCAAGCAGTCAGGCCTGCAAGATGAGTGGTCTGCCAAGCGAGTGGATTCATTCTTATTTATCGAGTAACATCAACTCTCGTACTCACAATTAAGTTACAAATTATCCTCCTGTATGAATAATACGCAACGGAAACGCACATCTGACTATCAGTGATTTACAGAACTCAGACTGTTCACTACGCACTGGCAATACCACATTTTCTTTATGTCTTTTATTCAACGGCTTTTATCAACACGTGGCCACCGCACTGAATATGAATGGCGCACACATCATAAATTCGGGACATCATGACAACATACAATTGAAGGAAAAGTCCACCAATCTTTTTCTTTTCACTATCTTATTTATTCCGATAAATTCTATAACCTAAACACACAAATTCTACAACCTACAACAATAACACATGAGAAATTCCGCCCAGTGGGCATGGCTCTACATTGGTGAATCTCTATATTATGGTCTCGTAATTATTTAAGCTACAGTGCACTTTCTGGATAGGATGGTGGATCTTTTATTATATCTCACACTTCGACTCTCACAATCATCATCACGAAACTTTCCTCCAGACCGAGCGGCACAGAAGGAACAAGCATAACCCACTAATCTTTTGAAACTACCTTGCTACTCTCCCATGCAAACCACACATACCCAAATTACATGACATACACCACACTACGACATGGAATACAAAACACTAAATAGTCACAACACTATCACTTTCAGCTTTCCCACTTCAATTAATATTTATCCCAGTTTCACACGACACTGTCCCACTTTGTAATTCTACTTTCCTACTATGAACTCTGGAGATATATGCACGTCTTCCTGTGCAATGCAAGCCAAGTGGCGTTGCTGGATAGACGGCCGACTCTCCTTGTTTCTCTCTCAGAGTTTGAATCTAGCGTCACACGGAATCATATCACGCAAAGTAATGTTAAGAACATATTCATCACACACGCGAGTCCTCAACTGATACCATGGACGAGTACTTCTCTTTATCTTTTGTCTCATACACAGTTTGAGACTCACACAGTACTCACCACGTGGAAGTACTCGTCTCTAATTTCAAGTCCTGCACACGCCATTTCTTAAATATTTCAACTTATGGTACACACGCTATTTCTTAAATATTTCAACTTAATGTACACACGCTAGTAAATCAGCTTAACTAACGCACACGGAAGTATTTCAACTTATTGCTACACGTGGTTTCATTGTGACCGTTGGTCACTTCCGAAGATTACTACAATCCCATTAATATTACCTGCCTGACATTTAATTCTCCCCACAAAAGTTCCTGAATTAGAGAAATTATTATTTCAAACTACTCTTAAATATTCCACATGCATACCATGTCTCCACTCTTTCGTCATTACGGAGCACAACTAAAACAGGTCTTAACAGCACAAGATCCAGCGGCAGAGTGCTGAAACATGGCCGTTCTCCAGGTCATCTCGCACCTCTCTCGAGGTGGGGGAAGAGCATGCTACCGTATTGGTCAGCCACATTTCACGCGCTCAAAGCTCAGGTAAATTTCATCTCTTTGGTCCCACCAAAGGTGGCCAAAGGATCGTCTCAAAGATGATCATATATTCACATTCACTATCTGCGGTTAGCAGACGACCATACATTCATTCATTTCACAGATCTCACCAAACTGGATGTAGGGATTTACTTTGTGGGAATGCACATGTGATCAATTAAATAAATTGTCGTTCTTTCCCACACTGGTATCCGGCTTCGCTGTATTAATTGAAATTGAGTTATTTTACAAAAAAAATGTGTTGTTCTGACAAAAATAATGAAGTATGTTGTACCTATTTTCAATGTCGGGCGGTACTGTACCCTTTCACAGTACAAAGTCGAAAACCGGAGATGCAAGAGGGGAGGGGTTCACAGAGCTCCAGCGGCAGTGGTGCAGCTTAGGTACAGCCCTCGTAGTCCAGGCAGCGCACCATTTCGTGTCTCTTCTGTAGTTCACGTATCGCCATTTACAGTCGGCCTTTTCTAAATTCCGTCAATCCACTTCGTTACTGGACTCGCATGGTACTTTCAGTAATGGCTCCAGCACTACAGGCCAAAGATGCCTATAGCACACTGACCGTGCCTCTGCACGCAAATTGTCGACGATTGCCTTCCGTGGCAGCGGTCTGCCCCGCTTGTCGACACTCCAGCTCCATGTGGCGATTATTTATTGCGTCCTCTGTTGATTTACCACTTTGTGTGGCAACGCACTTGCTTCTAAACTGAATATGGCAGTCAGTGTTGTATCATTATAGCTGTGTAGTACATTCGCAACTGTCCACAAGTTTCGAGATTTTCTTTAGAGCTTGTTTCAGTGGATATTGTATGTTCACCTCCTTGCTGCATTTAAATCCGTTCTTTCGTTGCCTTATGGAATGAACGGCTCTATTACGTTAAAAACAGCCCTTTCCCGAATTTCTTCCCCAACCAAATCTCCGTATAATGTTTATTCAGATCATTGTCAGTGTGCACGTACATCCTCCATCTGGGGCGTAGAAATGATGATTTTCTTTACGGCACAGATTATGAGTCCCAGCTTGTCAGTGGAGTAGGTGTGGTACTGTAGCTCCAAGCAGAACAGCGAGCTGGTGTACGTAGAGTGGAAATGATTTGCGAGCCTTAGCACCATGGCACCACATGTCTTATGGGAGGGACAGTTTTTCGGTCAAACTGGGGACCCAGACATCAAACGGAACTCATTATGATGCAGCTTCATGCTTTAATTGACATCGTCGTTGTCAAGTAACAGTGATAACCAAGGACCATACTACAAGGAGTACAGGGAGTACTGATTGTTCTGCATTGTATCTGGCAGAATGGAAACTTTCCATCGTTGACGGGCTATAGGGAATGCGGTCGTAGATTAATCAGGAAAAAAATTGTCTCATACCCGATTCTGAGGGCTCCATTCTCATCACAACATGTACCTGACACAGATGCATCGAATCGATATACGGAACACTGACCTTCGGACAAAGTTTTACGGCCAACAATTTCTGTATGATAATTTCCACTGCCAAACGAGAGACCCGCACCAACCACTCACGAAACGAGACCGAGCGAATGCTTCAGAGCCAAATAAACAAACATTTGTATGCAATAGTGAAGCGTCATTTTGTCAAGTTTTACGTCAGCAGACATGTACTTCTGCACGTCAAGCATACAAGTGTGAGATGGTGGGATGCACACTGCCGGATGTAAGCAGAAACATTATAAAAATGCCACAACTGATAATGAGTAAAACAAAACACTTATTGTGAAATAAAAACACATGTTTGGTACTTGCAAAGACGGATTTGAAATAGCTTAAGTCATCGTATGGCATTGTCCTTAGCCGTTGGATTAGCTGAAAGGGACTCAATAAGTGGACCTGCTTGACGGTACATTCACGTTTGTCCATTGAACTCATCTTCCTGTGGGAGTTCTGCTTTCAGCTGTCATACAGTCTTTACGGAAAATTATCGCAGATGTCACATCACCTAAAGCAGATAGGAAACTCCCTGGCAGGTCAGAGCCGTGTGTCGGATCCCCGACGTTTCAAGTGACTGCACTCTCCACTGCCAGGAAGCAACTCCCGAGGCCTCTGGTCACTGCAGTGCCCGTCCTTCCGGGAGCGCTGGTCCCGCCAGCCGTGCAGGGGAGCTTCTGTGACGGCCGGAAGGCAGCGGCTGAGCTACTGGCGGACGTAAGGCTGTGACGGCGGCTCTCGGTTCCTGCCTGCCTAGGTCGATGTCTATCTTTTTAAGGACGTCATATTCACCATTGACTTTAAAAATTGTTTTACTATTGCAGTTTCGGCCTTTTGAGCCATTTTCAACTGGTAATGTGGAAGATTTTGCTTCAGCTCATGACAGACATGTCTACATGTCAGCGTCTAAAATCATCTATAACAAAATTTGAACAAGTCATTCATATCCTTAACATAAATACCACATGTTCACTCTCTTGCAATGCATACGAAATTCTTCTTTAAAGAAAAGAGGTATTCTGCGGCAAGCGCTGCAGTTCTGCTGTTTTATGTCTCTGAAACCAGTTCAAACGATATAGCAGCACAGAACGGAGTGGATGATCTGCAAGAAATAGTTACAATAGGTATCTCACTCAAGTGCTCTGAAATCTAAAGATGAAATCTCGATGCGCTAAAATGCTAAAAAGACCAATGGATTTGCGATTGTTTTGCTGTGTTACGATGCATCCTTTAAAGAATGAAAAAGTTCCAGGTTTGTGTCCCAGTCTGGCACACAGTACTCATCTGTCAGGAAGTTTCTCATCCACTGCTGAGTGGAAATCCGTTCTCGATACTTTTAGCCACGCGGGATTAGCTGATCGGTCGGTCTAGGGCGCTGCAGTCATGGGGTGCGCGGCTGGTCCCGGCGTGTGTGTGTGTGTGTGTGTATGTGTGTGTGTGTGTGTGTGTGTGTCCTTAGGATAATGTAGGTTAAGTAGTGTGTAATAGAGATGGGGGATCCGCTCTTGAACTAATTCATAGAGTTGAATCTTTCAAAGGAGTGAACAATCAGTGATTCAGAAAAAAAGAACGGTAGCTCCAAATGTTTCCCAGGGCAGAGAGAGAGAGAGAGAGAGAGAGAGAGAGACGGAGCATATCAGTAGCGCCTCTGCTGGTCAGAGCACAGTGCACGCCACACAACACAGCCGGCGCCGGCCTCTGCCCTGCTTCAACCTTGGCTGCCTGCATTGTGCAGTGCCCCATTGGATTTTGTGTTTCACATATGCCGTGCCGTCTCTGTGCGTCGTCTGCCGCGTGCAGTGTCTGGCGCAGCTTAACTTCGCATCGCACTCTGTCGGCGATCGTTTCAGTCGCACGTCCTGCCCTCTGGGCAGTTGATGCGAGCAACAGGACAGAGAGCCACCTAGCGGATAACATAGGAACTACTTGCAACAACCTGCTCGCAAAGGAACGGACGATTTGTCTCGGAGCGGGTGAGTTCACCGCTCCCCCCGCCCTCGGAACTCGCCCACTCAACGCTCACCCCACCGTCTCGACTCTAGCCAGAGCGTTGAGCAAAGCAACTCAGGTGTCACTCTGGTCTCTGCGGTCTCAGCTCACGCAGTAATACAGCTCGCGGCTCGACCTGCTCGACTCAGCGCCTCTGCATCGGAGTTCGTCCCTACTGGATATTGTTCTTCGTAGTAATACCGCTATGTATATTACATTATTATGTTATGTATACATCAATTGTTTTTATTTTATTTTTATTTGTTTAAACTGATTAGATTAGGTTCCTGATGACTCCTCTTACTATAGGATTTTTATTATGGACACTCGAATTTACGCTTTAATTACGAGCGAACCGATAAACGTATCGCAAAATGTGATACACCAATATTTTCCTTGTTTTATTCTGCGTAAGGCTATATGCAGCACTTTCGTTTTACAGTCAAATTTTTTTTTTCTTATTGTGGTACGGGTTTTGCGATTTTAGGCGTCTTCGGAAGGAAACGTTCACTTTAAAAATATATGGCTTGCGATGCATTTGTATGAGGTTAATGAAATTTTAATACATTATAGCCAAATATATTGTTAATGTAAATCTCAAGTTACAACATTTTCCGATCACCCAAAAAACCACGATAGTGCAAAATAAATCAATAATCAAAAACTTTGTCATATCGTGGAAATTTCAATAAACAATACAAAATTCTTACTCATTATCTGTGTTACTTCAAAACAGGATCAAATAAGATCAAAATACAGGTATAGTACTGGAATCAACCAAGTTTAAAGGGCAATGTACCTTCCATTTATTTTCTATTGTAAATGAGTGGTGAGTCATGAAAAAGAGCTAATTCATTTCAGGGAGTGAACAGTTCAGATCCAATCTCTGAAAAGAACAGTTTTGCCCATCTCTAGTGTGTAAGCTTAGGGACTGATGACCTTAGCAGTTAAGTCCCATAAAATTTCACACACATTTATGGATACTTGTACGTTCTTGCATAAACTATACATGCTAGGTTTTTAACTTTTAACCTCGCACCTTGTGTGCTACAGGCGGCCGCTGTTGAGTGTACGCCTGCTGCGCTATCAGCCGTGGAACCTCTCCTTTGACGACGACTTCAGTGCGCTGTGCAAGGAGCGGCAGCCAGAGGCGTCGCAAATGTTCAGCCTCGCTGACGATCTGTACGCCTTCCATCGTGTCTACTGGTACCATGCAGCTGAGTACATCGATTCATTCTATGAAGATGATTTCAAGATTGTAGGTAAGTTTAATACTGGGACTTGGCCACTTCAAGGTTATGCGCTGACAACTGATCAGTTGTTCGAGGAATGACATTCAAATATCCTTCTGAATATGTAGTTTTAGCTCTTGCGTGATTTGGCATGCCACGCAAGATAATCTCTGGTGCTCTTTCCAAAGTCAGTGTTTAGATTCCTCGGCAACTCTCCGACTGGATCTATGACAAGCTAACTACTTCATTTCGATGTATTATTGACTTCTTCATTATGGAAGGACTAAAAAAAGACTACGTACACAAAATTTTGGATTGTTTACAGATGATTAAAAAGAACAAAGTTTATGTAACACAAAGGTCAAAGGTGTACCCCCACCTGCTCGTGGCCCGTGAAGGTTTCGACGCCAGCGATGTACAGAGGCTGTGTGATGTTTTGGAGACGTTACTCAAGTGCCAGCTGGGTGCTAACGATTGTGCAACACACTCGAAACAAGTGGGTGTCTCACAAATAATGTTTGCAGCCTCAGCCTAACAGGCAACCACCTCGCCTGTGGTGTCTGCCAGTGTCTGGTACACTGAACAACTCGTCTCCCTCCCGTAGGAGGCACGCAGCACCTCTAAACCACGGCCCATCCCACAGCACTTTGAACAACGTCTCTGAACGCCAGTGCAGATAAGACCTTCATACATGTTCGACACGTGCCTCATATAAAAAAGCGTTCCTTCTTATCTTCTATAAACGCTCTAAAATTCTGTACACGTAGTTTTTTTTTCAGACCTAGTCTAAGGCTTGTTTTAAAAATGGCGAATAGTTTCTGCAACTTAACGGCTACATACAAGCTAAAGTTTTGTCTATACTGTAACTGGTGTAGTGTTCTACATTTCTCATCTGTGATCCTGGCATGATACTGTTCGTATTTACTAATTTTCTTTGACGAATAATATTTCCATTTGTAACTGTAGACTTAATTGTACGAAATACACTGTTAATATTATCCTTAGAAGTGTTAATCCTATGAACTGTAGTAGGACTGAGGAAACACTGCATTTTCAGCTATCGCACCTGTCTGCTAAACAACTCTATTTGTTCGAATCACTATATTCTTTAAATTTATTATTTTAGTCTCGTTGCTGGACTTTATCTCTTACTCGATCATCTATCTATCGTGCACCAGACATGAAACGAGCTGTAATCGTCCATTTCTTTCTTTGTAACTGTCTGATAGCTTCTTGTTCGGTAGGGGGTAACTCCATTTAAATGAGAGGAAGGGGAGACAGTGAGCTTGTGCTCCCTCAGCGGAAAAATTATTTATGCTTGCTGTTGTCACTCTTGACCGCTTCAGGCAATCGAACTTGCAGGGCTTTAATTGGTAGTAAACCGACTAATTAAGAAACTAAGGTGGTCGAAAAGGGTTACAACAGATAAAGAAGTAAGTTATCATAAGAATATGCGTATATTAGAACCAGGGACTGTAATACTGCGAAGAACGGCCTTTACAAAATTTCTGCTGCAGCCGATAATTTACTGCAGACACTCATAAGAATAATAGTGGCACATAAACGGAAATACGCATTGTTAGCAAGTTACTAAACAAGCAGACTCTTACCCCATCTGTTTCTAGACTCAGCTGCACTCGGCAGCAAGTCTATAAGTATGACTGAAACTGTAATGGACATCGGGAACAAACGTGTGAGCTGAAGTTGATGTTTCTATTCCTCGCGAGTAGCGACAAGATATTAAAGAATGAGCAGCGACAAGACCTTACAGAGTTGTCGACAACTAGCCGTTTGTCTGGAAGCTAACTTCAAGCCCGACATTGAAGATATCTTCAGGGGAAAGTTGTCATGATAATCCCGAGAGAACGGAGAGATCGTGGCAGTTCGGTCGAGATAGGGAGGGGGGGGGGGGGGGGAGGGAAAGAAGAAACGGGTGCGAATCTCTTCGGAGCACGTGGCGATGTTGGAGATGGTTTGCGACATCCAGCAGGCTGCTACAACGGCCCTGTCTGAAAGAGTTGCCACTATTAAAACCGTGGTGCTTTACTGTCGGCTGGTTTACGCATCTCTGTCCAGCAGAACTAGATGCTTACTCACAACAGTCCAACGTATCAGGAACTGAGCCCTGATTTGCTGTCGCTGCCAATGTGTAAAATCAACTAAATCGCAAATCCAAGGCTACAGATGTCAAAAATACTTCCTGTGTGACGACTATCTGACCCAGTATCGCAGAACCACCTGGCCTATCCCAATTACAAACAAGACCAGTCCAAGATGCAAATTTTTATTTTTTATTCATTCGATGATTTGTTTCGGACCGAGACCCATTTTCAAATCACTATAACATAGTCGAAAATGGCATTTCCGAAGATGTCAAAAACGTGGAATGAACATTTACAGTGCATAGAGATAACTCATCGAATGAACAAAACCTTGGAACGGTTTTTCGTTCACTGATTACCAGAAGTTGCTGACCCAAACTACTGCAGCATACTGGAAGTTCGTAAAACCTCCCATGTTAACTATGTCAAATGTACAATCCTTGCACAATTGCATCATCTACACAGCCTCAATTCGAATGATCTAATAAATATAAAGTAAACGCATTATTCACGACACTAAACTTACATTCCGCATCCCAACAACTACATGCATTGCATCCTCAGCATCAAAGATATTGAGTTCAGATCCACAGTCTTCTACACCGTCAGTCTTGCTCACCGTCATCATCTCAACAGTTTCTTGTGTCGCATCCCTACATGAAAGACATCCAGTTTTGAACCACTGCTTTCCATAACATTCACTCTCCTTCAACGTCCACATATCGTCCAACAGCTGACGATAACAGCCACAGCCACTTTCCATTTCAACATCCAAGTCACCTATTCCAAAAAGCAATCCAACTTTATCTTCAGCCACACCAAAACATCAGCTTAAAACCTATACCTAACCTTGTTTCGCCGCATAAAACATCAAGACAAACCAGCAGCATAGCATTCCATCCATATGTCTGTTCCATCAGCTCCAACGAGATCTTCATCAGTCACATGTTATCTCAATGCTACAACTATACTTTAATGAAAATTGTTACAGTCACGTAACACAGTCCCAGTCACTCTACACTCTACAAAGCACAGATAATTGATACAACATAGAATCAGATGGTACTGCCAATGGGTGCTTGTGAGATATCCTGATACCAGCACCTCATTCTGCACATCAGAAACCCTGGCATTGGTGGTACACATGAACAAAAACACTGCCACATTTTCCATAAACTGAACAATCTATTGAAAAAGGATTCATTCTCCTCTCATCCATAACAACCTCACGTTACCAAACAACCTCAACAAGCCAGACTCAGTGCTTCATATCTTAAAGATATACTCACGGTATCTAATGACTGCTCGACAATTCGGTACATACAATGTTACATAAATACGACCATCATATCTCTTGGTCCCAGTTTAAAATACCTGTCTATAACACCACAAAACGAATTTAATATAGTATTTACGACACAAGATTATAAAGCCACACATTTTGTGAGCGTGTGGGTTGGTGCTATTCTGTCATTCTGCGCAACAGATTAATCTGAGATGTACCCTTCACCCTTTGGCCCCTGCAAGATGCAATTTCCACCCCCACACTACTACAGAAGTCAGACGGACACTCCTAACGTTCTAAAGAGAAATGCCTGAAAAACTTTCAGCAATAAATACCTTCTGGAGTCGTCCACTGTAAGGATATGACACAAAAATTCACAAAATTTATTACGTAACTAGTGGGATTCTTGGGTACTGGAGTAGTGCTAGTTAGTGTAAGAAAAACATGAAAGTAACGAAAATTATTATTTATTTTGCAAAAATTCTGAGAAATCACAATAGCACTTTTAGTTATGAATTGAACACGTTATTTGCGGGTTCTTTTCAGAATGTGAAGTTACCTCTCAAGGATAGGATTCGCAAATGAAATTTCTATACAAAGTTTAAGATTGTTATTGACTTGGCAGAATGGCTGAGAGCTGCACCTACTAGACTTGAATAATTATGGGTTAGAATGTTGCTAGGTACAGTTGAGGCTGTCACGTGTGATGTGCACAGAAGGGTACTGTTGTGGAGGAAATGTGGGGGTCGCAAGAACTGTAGCTGTGATGACTGCTGTCTTCGCCGCTCGCTGCCGACAAATAAGATAACTCTCGTTCTATCTGGATTGATCTTCGCCAATCAAAGTCTCCCTACGCCTTGATGAAGTCAAGGACTCCTATTCGCCCCTAGTCTATTGGCGTGCGACAGAGGTGCTCTCCCAGTGAAGTACTGAGGAGAGACTTGTTCCTCGCTCTTTGAGTACATGTACGAGCGCGCACGCTCTCATTACGTGTTCTCGCTCCAAGAGCGACAACAGAACAGCCCCTCTGCACACCAGTCGTGAAGGGGTATATCTTTCGATCTGTTCCAGTACTCCTTCAGCTCAAGGCGTCACAAATATCGTCTGCCAATCAGCATTGCTCTTCTAAAACGGGAGAATCACGTTTTGTTTAAGGTGACCAATCCGGAAATCTGTAGTATCAGTGTCTGGCGTTTGCTGTCTCCCTGTGAAAATCTCTGAAACTGCGTGCTATGTGTAAAGAATGCGTAGGCTAACCGCTACCACACAATGTAGCGGAATTTGCTTTAAAGCCGAACACGGTGTCGTCCTTTCACTCGGGCTAATGCTGTCTGCTCTACAGGCGGTCACTGGCCGACGTAGATAGCTTGGGACCGGCCTCCTGGGGTGCAGTTGCCTCTCTCGAGCTAAAAGCTCCTGTGACCGTCGTGTCTGGAATGTATGTGTGTACGCTAGCCTCGAGTATTTCAACCACGGTGCGCACTTGCGATTTATTAGTTATTTGCATATCGTTTACATGAATTCATACAATACTGACTTTATCTTTTCGAGTTTGGGCTCGAATGAAGCGTCTTGGTGTGCAGAATATGATTGTGAGGGCGGAATATGTAAGCAATGAAGGAGACCACGACGTCTTACAATTTCAGGAAATTCTTATGAGAGGCTGCTCATGACTCCATAACTTTCGACCTTCTTAAAAAAAAAAAAAGAAAAGAAACTCTTATTTCCTACTATCTCTAGTCAAGTTGTGTGATATCATACTGTATGCAAGTTTAGATCCCATGGCTCACCTATGATTTAAGGGTAGTGTCTTTGTATACTAATCAAAACGTCATGGGACCCAGGTTCGAATCTCGCTACTGCATAAATTTAGCATACAAATCATCAGTAATGATGGATGGGCGGATAGAGCTTCAAGGAACTCTTTTCCCCTGCTCCTAAAACCCTGAAGAGTCAGCAGTGCTCAAAGGCATGAGAATGCAGAAGGTAATGGGAACCACTGGTGTCTGTCCACAGGACATGTGGCCTATAATTGAAAAGTGGTACGATGACTCCTCCATTAGCTAAATACTCCGCACTAGTCGCACATTCGGATCTCCAGGAGGAAACTGGCAAGTGCCAGGTGTACCTGTGAATTATGTTTACTGTATAGCTCCTTGTGTGGCACACCATGCTTCTTTTGTCACTGTAAATCTTACTCAACAGCGTATCTCCATTGCCTCAGTAACTTCTCCTCTTGTAGCCTCTGCTACATCAAAATCACTTATGTTAAAAACCCAAGGAATTATTACAATAAATACCACCAATCATTTCTCTCTCCCTAACTTCCACCATGGCACACATAAACATGACTGTGTGGTGGTACTCTCTTCAAAGGTAAGCTGATTCGAATCCAGGTGATGGAAGACATTTGCATTGCTGGTATTTCCCCAGTAATGGGAGGGGGAATTGAAGCATAAAGTTTCTCATCACCAGACCTCGTGTCAGTGTTCTACATTACATTGCCTCTCCTCAGTGTATCATGATACACTGATGAGGCCTGTGACACTGTTGAAGGTGACACATGTGGTGTCGACGATAATCGCCTGCAGCAAATCGTCAATCGACCACCGCAGAGATGCTGTACACCTAAGCAGCATCGCCACCGCCTATGAGAAAGAAGTAGTAAGCCACTCCTCCTGTAGCTTCGAGGCGCCACACACGACAAGTATTTCCAGCTCTGCCAGTGCCTGGTACGAGTTCTGCCAGAGTCCAGCCTGAGTTCTGTTCTGTCTACGAGGGTATCAACAGTTCCATGACGACTGCAGAGAAGCGACGAATTTCTGCCTTCAGAGTGCAGCGTCGGCGTAACGTCACTCAGTCAAGCCTAGGCCAAGCATGCACGTACAGAGAGTCGAGGGCCAACAACAGACACATATTTGGCACAGTTGTAGTAAACGTTCAGTGCTCATCATGTGCAGACTTGCACTGTAATGCCGCTCAGTGTTTTCAGCAGCTCCTGTGTATTTGGACCCCAATTAATACCACACGTGCTCACACAGCCACAGCCACGAGGAGCTAAAGATAAGTGTATTGCTTTCCAAACAATAAGGCGTTCAGATCATTGACTGTTTCATTTATCTGCTTGTAAATTTATTAAAAGCATGACACAACAACGTGTGTGTCGGATGTGGATGTTAACCTCTTAACGCATCCATTACAGTCACGTAGACTCAACAGATAACTCCGAGTCACAGTTCTCTCACAATGCAAGGACAGTGCCCAATTACGTGGAGGAAGATAAGCGCTTGCAGTAAGGCGGTGGACCTGCTGCTCCATTCCTCTCTGCTGACATGGGCAGAGGACTCTCACTTTCTCATATCTTGGAATAATCACGCATCCTCAGCTTACAACAAACTCAAATTAAGAAGACAGGAAACTCGACAATGTGGGGATTCCATCATTCAGCCATCCTCTGTACTTGGTTAAAACCCACTGAATGAGGCGATGCTGTGGTAAGCTGTTGGCTCCAAACTTGATTTTCGACCATATTTAGTTTCTCTTCGATGTCCCTACACAGCTTAAGGTGAATGACACGACGGTTCCTATGGATGGACCCAGTTGTCCTGCTTCCCCGTTCTTCCCAATTCTGGGTTATGCTGTAATAGCTGTTTCACCAACAGGACGTTAACCCCTGATCTTCTTTCTTCCTTCGTCTTTCCAAAAGCCTTAGTGGCCCCAGTGTTACTTTCGCCAATATAGCTTGGATCTCAGCACTCTCAAAAATTTACCATTCCTTACAGTCTTAGAACACCTTGCACTCTGTATCATATTTGCCGTCTCAGACGCAACCTCTGCCAGCCGATTACATTGTCCTCTCTTCTGAAGTTCCTCAGACTTTGTCACAAATTGTAAACGTTCCACAAACGTGGGGAACAAAAGCAATATTTCTCGCCTATCCTCTGGATACCTAGGCTTCTGGTGCGCCTATACCAACATGTCATATCCACCCTCCACTTGCCACCCTTCTGTATCCTATTCGAGCGGAACTTCAGCTGGCTGGTTCTTCCTGTTCCATAATAGTATGTAGACACTTACTCCTCCAACCAGCTATAATCCTAGCGTATATGCCTCTTCAATATGTAGATGATCCCGCTTCCAGCCTCCTGACCACTGTAATCCCTCCCTGACACCTACCTCTACCCACATCAACTTGTCAATCATACTTCCCAGCCCACTCCAACACCTTGAATACATACACCCTTTCTGGCGAACACCTGCATCATACTGTATTACCCTCGTAGTAGTTATTGGGAACTAACTGCCAGTGACTTTCCAGAAGCTCGAGCCTTATCTTCACCATAGCACCATCATCAACTTCAATGTACATGCGTTTATGTAGAGACGCTATGGCTTTTATTTTTTTGAAACCTGTCATTTTATTCTTTCTCCCATAAAAGCTATACTGGCCTAACCTCGATAGGCTGAAGAGCAGCAAAGTGTCAGAAGCTTGCGCACCACACGATAATGTGGTGGGAGTGGAATGAATAAGAAGGAAAATGGAGTGTCTACGACAAAGTCGTGCATTCGGCCTTTCACAGAATGTGCCTGTGTATAAGAATCTTTCACAACTTATTCGTCTTACTGGGTATACATTTGCGCTCAACACGCCAATGAACCTTACAGGGTGAGTCACCTAACATTACCGCTGGATATATTTCGTAAACCACATCAAATACTGACGAATCGATTCCACAGACCGAACTTGAGGAGAGGGTCTATTGTAATTGGTTAATACAAACCATAAAAAAATGCACGTAAGTATGTTTTTTAACACAAACCTACGTTTTTTAAAATGGAACCCCGTTAGTGTTGTTAGCACATCTGAGCATATAAACAAATACGTAATCAGTGCCGTTTGTTGCATTGTAAAATGTTAATTACATCCGGAGATATTGTAACCTAAAGTTGACGCTTGACTACCACTCCTCCGCTGTTCGATCGTGTGTATCGGAGAGCACCGAATTATGTAGGGATCCAAAGGGAACGGTGATGGACCTTAGGTACAGAAGAGACTGGAACAGCACATTACGTCCACATGCTAACACCTTTTTATTGGTCTCTTTCACTGACGCACATGTACATTACAATGAGGGGTGAGGTACACGTACACATGTGGTTTCCGTTTTCAATTACGGAGTGGAATAGAGTGCGTCCCGACATGTCAGGCCAATAGATGTTCAATGTGGTGGCCATCATTTGCTGCACACAATTGCAATCTCTGGCGTAATGAATGTCGTTCACGCTGCAGTACATCTGGTGTAATGTCGCCGCTGGCTGCCACAATACGTTGTTTCATATCCTCTGGGGTTGCAGGCACATCACGGTACACATTCTCCTTTATCGTACCCCACAGAAAGAAGTCCAGAGGTGTAAGATCAGGAGAACGGGCTGGCCAATTTATGCGTCCTCCACGTCCTATGAAACGCCCATCGAACATCCTGTCAAGGGTCAGCTTAGTGTTAATTGCGGAATGTGCAGGTGCACCATCATGCTGATACCACATACGTCGACGCGTTTCCAGTGGGACATTTTCGAGCAACGTTGGCAGATCATTCTGTAGAAACGCGATGTATGTTGCAGCTGTTTGGGCCCCTGCAATGAAGTGAGGAGCAATAAGGTGGTCGCCAATGATTCCGGACCATACATTTACAGTCCACGGTCGCTGTCGCTCTACCTGTCTGAGCCAGCGAGGATTGTCCACGGACCAGTAATGCATGTTCCGTAGATTCACTGCCCCGTGGTTTTGTAAAACCCGCTTCATCGGTAAACAGGTAGAACTGCAACGCATTCTCTGTTAATGCCCATTGACAGAATTGCACTCGATGATTAAAGTCATCACCATGTAATTGCTGATGTAGCGACACATGAAACGGGTGAAAGCGGTGACGATGCAGTATGCTCATGACACTACTTTGACTCAGTCCACCGGCTCTCGCAATGTCCCGTGTACTCATTTGTGGGTTCATGGCAACAGCAGCTAACACACCAACTGCACCCGCTTCTCCTGTGACGGGCCTCTTACGGACCCGTTTGCGTGCTACGACCATACCTGTTGCATACAGTTGGCGGTAGATGTTTTGCAATGTGCGGCACGTTGGATGCTCTCTGTCCGGGTACCGTTCTGCATACACCCTGCAGGCTTCAGCTGCATTTCGTCGACACTCTCCATAGATGAGTATCATCTCCGCCTTTTCAGAGTTCGTATACACCATGGTCACAGTTCCTACAACACTACACTATCACAGACGTCTGGTAACACGGTGTACTACAGTTGGTCTGCGTGCGGAGACGAATGCAGAATAACAATAGCAGCAAGCGCTACATGCGCACCCTGCGACAGCTAGACCAAACCACAACAGTGCACTACAGCCACACTCGTAAACACGGTCGTCATCGTAAACACGTCCCTGCAGATGCTGCTCGCCAACCGTGGCCCGTGTTTGTTACAAGACGCAACTGAACGTCGGAGGTTTCAAATATCAATTTTAGGTTACAATATCTCCGGATGTAATTAACATTTTACAATACAACAAACGGCACTGATTACGTATTTGTTTATATGTTCAGATGTGCTAACAAAATTAACGTGGTCCCATTAAAAAAAACGTAGGTTTGTGTTAAAAAACATACTACCGTGCATTTTTGTATGATTTGTATTAAACAATTACACTAGCCCCTCTCCTCACGTTCGGTCTGTGGAATCGGTTCGCCAGTATTTGATGTGGTTTACGAAATATATCCAGCGGTAACGTTAGGTGACTCACTCTGTATACATTGGATGATGTGTAGCATATCAGTATCATTCTCCTTTGATTTGTACTCTGAACAGGAATAGTGCTCGAGGAAAACGACCATCAGGACTTCTCAGAATGCAGTAGGTGAAGCCGTCATCAAGCTGAGACCTGGTTTGGTCACCACAGTGCTTCGCGAGCCACTGTCCCACTGCACGTTGTGGTCCCTCGCCGCCTTCCTACTTTGGAACTAACTTACCCAGTTAATAATTGTTTGACACAGTTAATTATTGGGTCTCCGAACAATTCTACAGTTCCAACATTTTCGATTTCCATAAATCAATGTCAGAGGTGAAAGAAGAGATAAGTGACAGAAGGAATCTCGGGAGCAATGCCTGAATCACAAATCTCTGGAGTTCTAATCCCACATTCATCCACTCAGCAGCTGAGGCATGTATGTCCCAATTGCATTTATTGCTGCATCATTATCATTACACAAGGTACGAATGAGACGAAGTAATTACATTTGTTGCGTGTTTTGGAATGTATGCAAACAGAGTATTAACAGTAAATCGTTCATTGTGGTAAAGGAACTCCCAAAATCGTCAGTTACTGTATTTTGTTGTGCTATTTCTCGACTATCTCGTGCTAACGAAACAAACTGGTGACAAATATGCTCCATCACCTTTTTTTACGCTGCGTGATGGGGTCACTAAGTTCACGGAGGAAAGTGAAATATCACACAGACGAGAATTCAGCCTGCATCCTATTTCTTTGTACAGGACGCCTATGGAGTTATGTCAAAACAGTATATTTTATATGGACGTAGTTAGACATTAAAAAAAATACGTATCCAACGTATCAGTGTATGGACGATCACACCTTCCTCAGATATCTATGTGTCTCGCTGTCCCCCTTGCTTTATTGCGGATCGTTCTAGTAAATCTGCTTAGAAAGACTTCCTCAACACTTCTGTCAATTTTCCATTAATCTTTCAACGTTGTGCCACATGAGACTTTATTATTCTTCATATTCAGTTATTTGCATGGTAGGATCAAAAGTTTGTCATGACGATTTCAAAAGGTTGTTGAGGTGGTAATGTTGGGATTTCGTGGTAACCATTTTAATGTGGCTTTAAATGCTGCAGAACCAAATACAATCCGAGAATAAGTTGTTCATTAAGAAACTCACACATCTGAACAACAAAATGAGACTCGAGCTCCTTGCCTCTACAACCACACAAGATCCGCGATTGCCTTGTCATGGAGGTGAGTTACTGAAAACTTTTGTTGTACAGAGAAGTGGAAGTTCCCATTCATGTAAGCTTCAAAAGAATGTGGTCCTAACAGGTATTCTAATCACACAATGGCCCACATAAGGTGAGGTAGGTTCCTTTCCAACTCTTGCTGATAATGGGTACTTACCTTAGACAAGAAAACAATATTTTCCTGATCAAACAGTGGTATATGGCACATTTATACGTAAACAACACTCTTGAGCGAGACATGGCAGAAGTCGCCACAACAAAGTACGGTAGGTTACAAATCGTTGCTCCACACTAATGTCAGATAATTCAGTAACAAACATGTGCCTAAATCCTTTCGTATTCATAATTTTTTTAATATGGTCGTGCATTGTTGAACAAGATGCTTGAAGTCGAACAGCTCTTTTGCAAGTGGTTTTCATTGGAGACTGCTCATATGATTGAGACTGGGTGACACACTTTACTGTCACTTTTTGTTGCTTCCAATATGTGGTCTGAGACAGCCTGAAAATACAGGACATTTATCTCAATCAGGCATGGCTTCTTTACGAGGGGGACTGAGGCAAATGGTCTCATCATGCCTTACATAGTTTTTCCTATCTGCAGATGTTCATGCACCCACGAACCCTCCACTAATCTCTCCTTTACAAGATAACTGTTGGTCCATGGATTCGGAACTCAAAGACTGCAGTGGTGAAACAAAAATATAATTCTGATAACATTGTTTTTTCCATCTCCAATGCAGGAATATCAATAAAACCTATTTACTTCCTCTTTTTTACTATGTCAAGAGCGATGCAGGGACTTCTTGGACACCCTGTAGATGAAATAGACGTGAATTTTAACAATGATACCTGTCTTTGTTAATACTCTTACTTTTTGTTGACATGCCGCCTCACATAGCTCTGGGTAACTGAACCTGGATAATGTGGGTAAACAACGGCCAGGCTCGTCATCCAGAGAAGACTTTGGATTCAGCTGCCTGCAGTGTACGGCCACCACCTACTGGCTGTCGTTTTCTTGCAGACGAGGAGTGGCAGCTGGAGGACAGAAGCCACGCTACGCTCTCCGTGGGCACTGACTGCGTGCAGCTGTTGGTGAACGCCCTGGACCACCCCACGTGTCCGCTGGAAGACCTGCCACTGGAAGCCGTGAAGCAGCGCGAGCAGTGCCGCGAGCAGCTGTGGGACGACGTGGTGCAGAGGTCGCCCCACGTACCCGTCACCAGCTACCTGGCCTACACGCAGAGGGTGAACGTCAACCTCTGTCTGCTGGCCTGGATGGCGGTCAACTCGTACGGCATTTGTCAGGACATCCCGTTTAGTATGATACAGTCCGTGCACGATGCTCGCTGCTATTTCGATAGTCCTGACGATCAATCATGTCTGCAATCGAACGCTACAGACGCCATCTGCTCTGTTTCCAGAGCTATTCTGTTGCTAAAGTGTCGCGACTTTTCCTCCATTAGGACAGCCCATAATTGTACGTTCACTAATTCCGTATTTGGATTATACCATAGTAGTCGCAGTCTACTGTATCAAAAGGTAACAGAAGAAACACTGAACTACAAAAACAGTTTAACCAACGCCACCTTGAAATACAAGGATTTCAAAATCGACAGCTTGAAGCCTTTAGAAATCTCATTTGTATTGGTAAATATAATTTTCCGTTTTTCGACTGCCGGAGTATACATGTACCTTCCCCAGTTACGCAACTTGCCTGGAAAGATACTCTTGTCCTTTCAGATCACGTGCATAACCCAGATCCTGTGTTCTGAGGTCGTGTATCGCATGGCAGGCGTCCCTGACTTACCTACAGCAGTGCTGATAGACAGCGCCCTCACACTTCTCAGCTGTATCTGGCTGAACTCATTCTGCTACCAGATGTATTCTTGTGTTCGCCATCTCAGGCTTCCTGACCAGCTACTACCTGCTGAAGTAAGCCAGTTATTCCGTCGTGAGGTGCTGTGTGTGCTTATACCGTGGAGTATAGTATGTGTGGCAACTGTTGCTTTGGAAAAGACGAGTAAATATTACCTGATCTACAGTCGCATAGTAGTCCTTGCAGGGATTTCAGTCTCTGTGGCATTCAACTTGGTTTGTCTCGGACTGATTGGATACATGTACCTACGTAATCGGTGCTCCATGCGGCAACTCGAAATTGTTGATAACAAGAAATTTGCCTCAAAGAAGGAATGTCTTTTTATGTCAGTTAAAGCTATTATATTAAGTGGAACAGGAATTATTATTAGAATTGGGTTCCACCAAGCTCAGGGAATAGCGCAGTTTGTCTACTATATGCATCTAGCTACGATGGTGCAAGGACCACTGCTCTTCGTCTGTTTCGTTTGCAATGGAACGACGCTCCCCGTACTGAAGAACAGGATACTTCTTTGGTGGAACCCAACCGACATCCCTGCAGGTCTAGAGCTGTGTTCGGCAGCCGAGAGGAATCTGGCCAGGAGAAACAATGAACAGTCTCCCTTTTCAGAATCCTCGCTGTAGCCTCCTTCAGTATTTTTCGCAAATAACTGTCTCCACACTACACTGCTTTAAACCCAAAAATAAAAATGGACTCTACCTGGTATGACAATATTAAATGTCATTAAATCTGATATCGTACAGCCAGTACTTCTCTTTCCTAACGTCTCCTTCATTTATAACTGTGTGCTTATTTGTGAGTGGTAGCCTCTGTCTACCTATTCTAATGCACTGAGACTACTTACTAAAATTGTTGGGAAATGCTTTGTGTATACAATAGGCTGCGTCAATCACACGGCCTGTTATATACAAGGAAAACGCAGCACGTTGTCGGAGGAATTCCCGTTCGTCAGGGTCATCTACCGTGGCGATGGTGCATTTCTGGACACATGTTCGTAGCACGTTTTTTCTCCGTTTTCCTTCGAGGATCTGTCTTTGCAGTTTGTCGGTTTTATTAATGTATAATGTATGATATTAGTATATAACATTATGTCTGAAGCAAGGAAATTTTCCATATGTGTGTGAAAGATGTACTTTTACATGATTTGTATATAAGTATGTCAAGTACCATGAAAAGAGACATTCAGATACTTATAAAATCAAAAGAGAGGGGCCAATGACTGAAGTGGTGTGTGCATGAAAGTGTAAATGGGTTTGTTGAGCTTATTAGTGGTTCGATCACATAGAGTGGCTCAAACAGGTATAGTAATTAAGTAACACATGACTTGTTGTGTGAAATGTGGCTTGAAGTGAACGCAAAGTGTCGAATGGCAGAGTTATATGAGATTAGCATTATTGGGTTTGTGAGACAAGGTGGTGATTTGTTAAGCTAGAGGTTTGTAAGGGTACTATGGCAGATGTTAAAAGTTAATGTTCCATGTGCCACTCTTGAGCAAGGAAGAACATTACTTACAGGCGTATTTACAGAAACAGTACTGTGGAAGGATAAACTTGTGCCAGTACTGTGAGTCCTGGTAAACATGTGCCATAGTAGCTTCACTAGAAGCACACAGTACGGCGAATTGTGATTCGTAATCAGTAGACGATCTCCAATTTGTTCAAATAAAACCTGAGTGTGCAAAGTAAAGGAGTGTTTGTGTGAATTCAGTATCCAGCCCAACTGAAAATCCTGTGACAAATAGTATTACGTGGAGTGATTTTCGTGAATTGTGCATTTACCAGGCACCCGCAGTGTTAACCGCGATTTCCGTACTGGACGCAGTGAAACCAGAGGCCGCAGCGCCACGAGGGAGGCAGGTGCCGGGTGCAGCCCGCCTGGCCGCAGGGGGGCGCCGGCAGCTCAACACATTCCGTAAAACCGTTTGACGAAGATTTGCAGGCCGTGCGCCTCGATTCTGTCAGCGCAGCGCCAAGCCAACCCTGGCCCGCTCTGCGTGACGCCACGAGAGCGCGCCCTGGCCTTCTCTTTAGGTGGTGGCGGCCAGAGCCGACACGGGGCCCACCCAGACAAGCGTCCTGCACCACCGGGACACGCGTAAAGTCAGCCCGACACAGTGGTCGCCAGCCGAGCCTCGACCCGCTGGAAAGTATTCAACCTCATCGCTCGAAAGCCAGAAGGTAACGTCCCTCGTGCTACCTACTTACCCCCAGGCAAGATCCCGAGTTCCGACCGCAGTACTGGGAACATTCACAGCCAAGTCCAGGAAATTACTTTCGACTGGCTGTACGAAATACACAGTTCAAACTCAACAGGAAGACGGTCACTCACAAACATTACTCCCAGATTTGGATAACAAACTGAGATTATCGCTATCCGATTACCCCAGCCAAGTCAGTCACTTTGAGTCGGAGCACCACTGCCACTTAGCTAACATCACCGAGTTTTCCCTGAGCTACAATTCGCCGTAAACGCCCACACTAATTACTATGCAACATTCGCAGATAACGGCAGCAAAGTTCTTAGGCGGTAATCAATGCGCGCAAACGAGAAGGCCTTTGGAAACTCGAGAACACTGTGCGTCGCGACACGGAACTCCGCTCCAGAGCGCCCGCGACCCGCCACGTCGGCCACACGGGCGCCGACGGCCAGCTCTCGATTCCCCGAGCTCCGGGCCTCTCCACGAAATCCTTCTACACGTGGGCCTTTCAGCCAATCAGGAGCAGCAGAGGACTGCAAGCCCCACCACTGGCCACTCCCTGCTGCTGCTTACAGCCGCTGCTGTCACGTTCTGGTCTTCAAAAAGGCGAACCAGCGAGCAGATATGGGTGGTCAGGGAATTACCTGTTACAACCCTTTGACTCGTGGGGTATCAAGCATTAACTTCTGCACCCGATATACCTACTAAGGGGTTTCCTCTGATATATCTGGGGACAAGCATTCTCGCAGCCGAAACTGCTCGAACTGTTGTTACATGTACGTAGTTGTTCGACAGCACACGTGTCACTCAGACGATGTCCCCTGCAAAGTGCATGACGCGTAACTCGCGCCTCTGTCGGCAAATGCAGCATTGTCAGAGCGACTCAGACTTGGGATCGGCAGTCTGCACAACCGCCACACTTTGAGACAGGGACGACCAACTCGCATCTGCCGAGGCTAAAGGCACAGAACTCAACACTGACTGCGAGCGTTCTCAAGCAGGGCGTCCTGTTTCCGATATGCAACAACATTTTTGAGCGCACCAGACTGAAGTAGAGAACTCTGTCTCCAGCAGATCTCCAGAAACGCAACGCTACGCGAACTAGCCGAAAACCCGGACAAGAAACTCGCCAATTACAAAAAGTTTACACTCATCCAAATACATCTCACGAAGAACAAAGTTTACAACTGGTTGGGTGCAGATGGAATTAAAGCACATCTAACACAACTTATGGCACTTTAGCAAACGCTACAATAAACTATAAACTAAGAAGGTGGCAAAGAAATCGCCAAATCGTTGTAACCTGCGCTAAAACAGTTGCCTGGGCCACCAAGTCGTTCACAAAAAAATCCGAAAAAATCTGCCAACATCACAACACACCCATCAGATATCGAAACCCGAGAGAACAGTTTGAGTTACTTACCAATCTGAAGCAACAGTAACACTAATCACACCGCACGCCAAACACTAAGCCAAAGAGAAACCACACAGACTCACGCTCGCCTTTGTGATAACCAATTTTGACCGTGATACAACAAACGAAAAAACTGAAGGGGACCTAAAGGTACCGGGAAACTAAATCAAAGTTCCCCGCTATTCCTTCCAGTCATCTATAGTTACAAAGAACCAACTAAGAAGCTACTTGTTCACCATTTCAGAATGCACTGTGTACCTCACAAGCTTGGACTATTTAAACACTACCTCCTCAATAACAGCAACGTCCATATTGCAACACTTTCCAATAAGACACGAAAAGCTGCGATATAATTTGAAATGTGAAGAACGGAGTCGAGCACATCCAATTTTTAATTGCAAAATAGACCCGAAACAAGAAGCACCAAAATGCAGGAGCTGCAACACTGATAGCGTTAATAGTGATGAGAGTTGCAAAGAAAGACCAAAACAGCCTATCTCAGCAAACAAAACTGAAAACATTAAGCACATTGATGAAACTATCACGGTCTTCGTCCAAAAATGTCACGAAAACAATCAAACGGAAAACATACTCTGAATCTTCACTACATGATATTTGAAAGAAGGGAAATAATAGCAGTTTCTAAAAACCTCCTACTACGTTCTTTTGCGAACACGGATCCAAGTCTATATCGCCATATTGATAGACAAGAAGGCCTATGCCCAACCTAGCCTGAGACATCAGGAAACAAGAATTAACCTTCACATTCAAGCCTAAGAAAGATATTGCCTCTATCTGCATTGTCAACGCACTGGGTTTCTGCTCTAAAAACAAACTCCCTAAAGGCATAGTAAGAGAAAAAGAAGTTGGTATTATAGTCGCAGCATATACCTCATGAACAGGTAGAGAAATCAATCTACATAACTGTCACGCAAACCACACCGTAGTAGAAGCTGAGATAGATGCTTCAGAGTCTTTCATATAAAACACCACAACGATGTATCCTGCCGAGGAACTGCCAGCTGATCTCGTGAATTATATACTCTCATTTTGCCCAGCTAAAGGAACAGGAGACTCAGTACCATATCTGCGATATTTGCTGAAAAATTGAACAAGAAAGATATTAAACTTTTTGTAGCCATTTTGAATCACGCAAGACCCAGAAATGACTCGCCGCCTTTTACCAATCACTATTGCACTTCTATCTTAGAACATATACTACGTACAACATAGCTACCCAGATTCTGAAGCTACACTGAATTTGTCGACTGCATAGCTAACGAATACCTCACATTTATTATGCTATGAACCACAAAAACAAGAAAAAAACCTAAAACGATCATAAACTCACGAAATCGGATAGTCGAAAAATTCAGATTGATACGTTTTAACACAAAACCTAACGAATCAACTATTCAAGCCCCTCCTTATAACATATTGTAATCACTAAATACAAGTGGAAGCATTACAGCCTGCTATACCTAAAACTACCCTAAGAAGAAAATAACATAACAAAGAGAAAGACTCCTGACGCACATAAGAAACAAAATTAAACAGTAGGGAAATTCTATAGACCATACGGTGAAACGTCCCCTTTGTACAATTATACATGACTGTGCTTAAACTGACACACAATATTTTTTTTTTTTTAGCGCAACGCAATCTGACTTTCAGTAATCCCTACAAGAGAATGGCCCTGACGAACATTAACCTATAGGTTTCACAAATCACTTACCTCACAAAAATCTTCGTTACTCGAACTACTGCAATACAGCGAGCGCCACTACTGACAGCTAAATAAAAGATTCAAACTACTGAAGGCACTAACTACTGATAGGCATAGTTAGCAAATGAAAGATTTTGATAGAGAACAAACAATGTATTTACCTTACTAGTGTTCAAAAGTCATAATATATATAGCAGTTCATGACATCCAGTCTTACAAATTTCAAAACTCCGCCATTTCTCTCCCCACATCCACCACTGCTGGCGGGTCACCTCCAACTGCGCAACGCTACGCGCTGGTAACATCCAGCTGCCCAACACTACAATGGCGAGTATTACAGCAATGCCAACGAGCCACAGACTGCATACAGCACAGCCAGTGATTTTCATACAGAGCGCTATGTGGCGTTACCAATATAAAAACCTAAACAGCCTACTTAAAACGGCACTAACCAAATGGATATGCTACGATTGGCTTGAACGTTTTCAATGGCCTAATAAGAAGAGAAACCCACCAAATGATGCGCGAGGTAATCACAAGAATTAGGTCCCACAATAGCAGTAGTTTTTGGAAAAAAGTTCCAACAGGTCATACCACACCATTTGCGAACAGCCATCCTTAATAGCAGATGAGAATGTCATTCATTACTGACGACCTCAAGAAATTTCCTCAAAGTACTAGAAAAACATTCACGGTCATCCACGGTATCCAAAATTCGATGAAACCGACGAAGAAATAATACTCGAAAATCCGAATGCAACCGCTTAACATCCACTACTTTATAAGATTGACGAATATGAAATGGAAAGAAAGCAGCTCAGAGACTGGAGGCACTGGAAGATAACAAAATAAATCACTCCTTTCACAAGACACCTGCCTCAAAAACATCAAACGTTTCTTCATCGCGGCCATGAAACTGAAAATAGTCTCTCTAAAATAGAAGCAATCTAAAATCAGGATGATTTCCCAACCGAAAAGACCAAAAAACAACACCAAATCATAGGTTAGCGTGCTCTCAGTGACAGGGAAAGCTTTCGAGACAGACTAAAAATATTCAAGGAGTAGAGCAACATAATCGCACAAGAACAAGCCGGGTTCAGCGGCAACCACAGCACAGGCGACCCGGTCCCAGGACTGAGCAGCAGAGCGACGCAGGCTGAACGCAACACGGCAGGCGCAACGCCAGCACGCTTTCTCGTGGACGGCGAACGCGCCTTCCATTGGTTGTGGCATGCTGGGCTGCTCTTTGAAACGTTACTTTTGAACTTCGCATGCCAAAGTGTGCAGCTTACTAAAAACGTTGCTGGAAACAAGTAAGTACGAGCGCTGCTTGGTGATCACCATTGGACAAATATTATGCCAGCCGCAGAGACGCGACGTGGGACAGTCACGTCTCCACTGCTACACACCGACAACATGGCTGACATCTCTAAAGGTCGAGGATCGAAACAACAGCCCTGTACACAGACGACACTGCGTACTGTTGTCGCGGCCCGACATGCGGCAGAATTAACGAGCAGCTCAGCCCCTTCACAAACAAGCAGGAATCATCGCTAAGCAAGTCGAGTAGATTAAAATACAGTGGATCCACGAAATCTATCCTTCAGCACCAACCTGTGATCTTCAACTACTCATACTTTAAATAAATATGTATTCCTCACGTCATTTCAGAGGTACTCTGACAGTCAGTTATAAACAATGAAGAAATACGCCAACTGGAAAATAAGATGTTATAACACAGAGAGATGTTGTTGCGCCCCTCAGTGTGAAGACTGGTTTTAAAAATAGCTCTCCATTCTACTGTATAACTTGCAGGCCTCTTCATCTCCAAGTACATACTGCAGCCCACATCCATCCCAATCTCCTTACTGTATTCACCACCTGGTCTACCTCTACGATTTTCACCCACACTTCACTTCAAAACTAAATTGGTTACCTGTCGACGTCTCGGAACGTGTCCTACCAACCGCCCCTCCATTTGGTCAAGTTGTGCCTCGCATGTTCCCACGTGTGGAAGAGCTCCGCCATGGCCGACTCTCCCGAGGCTGCCTGTAATCCTGGCGGAAGACTGTTTACTCCCTGGGCCTCGTTTCGACTTAGATATTTCAGAACACTATCAAATTTGATCTCGCATTGTTACATCTCCCACTTCATTTACATCCATGACCACTTCCCTATCTTTAATATTACCTTCAGTGAGATATAACTGACATAACTACATTAATAAAAAACAAAACCTATGTGATGTCATGACAGCAGATATTCTAAATATGTTGTGGCTATGCTATTGACTATACAAAGACATAGACCACTACACCATTCAGACAGCAGTTTCTCCTACATAACATGGCACTTACCTCTGCCTTACACGGTCATGTTACAAATCTCTTCGTATCATACTAGAGATTAGTTCCTAAGCATTAGTCTTAAAGACTACTAGTACAATGTAACAGGACACAAAATGCCATAACGATCGACAAACAATCGCAGGTGATGCTTTTTTAAAGTAAGGTTTTAACCCATTCATAAGGTGAATGCCAGGAGTCAGCAGTAAGAATAGCATCGTCCTCCAATCCGCCAGGATTACACGCTGTGTCCAACGAAAATAAGAGCATCAGACTAAATATGGACAGCGTCACTACATCATTAAGCGCATTTCCGTTCAAAGAGTAACACTAAACTTAAATATTTTCATTTTCACCTCTCCCCTGTCAACAGTGACTGTAATTGGGATCAGCAACTCAGAAACAGACATTCTTTAACAAAGTCAGTCTGAAGTAGTCGACGAATGATCTTGACATTAATCACGCGTTATTAAGACCTGACTTATCAGGTGCTGCAGACAAGTGATCTTATGTATTTCTAAAACATTAAAACTTAATTACGAAACCTTTTAATTTTCTTGATCGCAAAAACACATTGCTTTACCATTCATTACACGTTTTGGTTGCCAATCAACTATTGTTAGTTTGTAAAAGAAACAATAAACAGGAAATTGCCTTAGATTTAACCAAATTTAACAAAGTTACGTAGTATTGCGTGATGATATGCCAATCATGGTAAATACAATATGGCTATGAATTCTGTAGGCTTGAACGCCATCATCTAATAGCATATCTTGGAACTGTGTAAGTAACTGGAAAGTACCTATCGGGTGAATGTGAATAGTAAACTGTTTTCAGATATTAAAGAAATAAGCAAATAGAAATAATGAAAACATACCATGCTGACTAATGAACCACATGTTCCATAGACTATTGGTCACACCAACGAAGTTACAGAGTGCAACTCTCAACATATAGTAACAATCGAAACACACTCTTTCGTTAAGAATAAAGGCGCTAGCCCAGCTTAAGAAGCGAAAGTAATTTAAGGAAAAGACACTCTCTCTAGTTACTTATATCGAAAATGAGTATGAGCAGAAATTAGTAAGTGTAGCTGCCTTTTTGGTCCTATCAGCTGTTCTCGACACTGCCTGGTGAGAAGCACTTCTTTAGAAATTCACGATTGTGTCGTAAATTTAAGGACTTACTTAACAACATGCTTTTCATATCCATTCTCACAACGACAGATGCAGGGTACTTAAACCAAATGATAGTTTACTTCAAATGTCTGTTCTGAGTCCACTACCACTTTGGTCTGTACATGCACAACTTACCAAAAGTCTTCAAAAAAATTGATTTATGCTGATGACATTTGCTTGATGGCTCAGAGCCAAAATTTGGTGGTATCTTATGGGGAGCTAATGCACGTGTTTTGAGATCCATAGCTCTAACCCTATCATAGGTGCTCTGTTGCTGAAGATTACTGCTCGACCAGGATCAATAGTGCTCATACTAAGAGGATAGATGTCCAACTGAATCAGGTATTATGGGATGTATTCAGAGTACAATCGCTCTAAGACTTCCTGTTCTCAGCATCATCCCACCGCCAGCTCTAAGAAACCAGCTATCCTAAAGGTCTGGAAGAACATTCTGAAGAATCCTCAGCTGGCCAGTCATCGAGATGCTCCACAGGCAGAACATCAACACTTGAGATCAAGGAAACCCTCATCATGCACAGCAGAAAACCTCGTTGTGTCCTCTTTGATTGTCAACCATTTACGGAAAATTCAGTGGAATCCGTCATCAATAGTCAATAATCATCTAGTCAAGGACCCATTCACGCAGACAGGATTCGATCTCCCCAGACATCAGTAGAGGATCTTGAAATGGATTAGCAGTGGAGAAGGCCGATGTGCTTATCTTAAGCATGGGGTGAGTGTTCAATTTACAGACAATTCAATGCCACTTTCTAAATATTCCAGTTTCAATGGCCTCAAAATTATCATAACAGAAACAGGGTCACATGTTGCAACACGCTTGAGACAGCTGCATGTCTTGCCCGCTGCTGTGACGTCACATGATGATCAAATCTAATGCTAATTCCAGAGATCTCTTTATCCTCACACGTGCTGATTCGATTATGTACATGCTTAATCATCAGGATATGCAATTTCCCAGGGGCTGTCTTCTGGATCCTGAGGTGTATGTCATAATGTCATTAAATAATTACATATTATTTATCAGTTATGCTTCTCCCATGGTCTTGGTCTCTGTATCCTGAGGTGAACTGGACTGTGGATACTGAAATAGTACTTACCGACGAGAGTCGCGGCACAGTGTCATTTTCACTATGTCTTCACTGCTTAGAAAGTGTGTTAATTGCCCTGTCGTGGTGCTATATAATTTTTGAATGTTATTGCATTAAGTCCTTAAATTTACGACACAATCATGAATTTCTAAAGAAGTGCTTCTCACCAAGCAATGTCGAGAACAGCTGATAGGGCCAAAAAGGCAGCTACACTTACTAATTTCTGCTCATACTCATTTTCGATATAAGTAACTAGAGAGAGTCTCTCTTCCTTAAATGACTTTCGCTTCATAAGCTGGGCTAGCGCCTTTATTCTTAACGAAAGAGTGTGTTTCGATTGTTACTATATGTTGAGAGTTGCACAGTGTCATTTTCACTATGTATTCACTGCTTAGAAAGTGTGTTAATTGCCCTGTGGTCGTGCTATATAATTTTTGCATGTTATTGCATTGAGTCTTGGGATTTCGAGGTCATCTATACTGCAGAGAGGTATATAAACCATACAGCTATATGACATTATCAGTTCATTTCAGAATGCTACTATTTACCAGTACATACATGTTAGCTTATGGTTCAGAACATGTAAATGTAGGATTACCATGAGATCGTGAGTGTGAAGTTATAGTAGAAACTGAGGATGTCCGTCGTAATGTAAAACACAATTTACAGATATGAGTTAGAGCGAGCAGAGTTAGCTGATGAAGCACACTGAGAGGTTGATGACAACAGACTACAATCCTTTTCAACTTCCTCTTCAGATGAACATCTGTAGCAATAAGGCAACCATCATCGACCTGTATAAAAGTGTCATGAAGTTGTATTGGTTATGCAGTGCACTACGGTTTGCAACAGACAAATACGGTGGCAAGTATATGTGAAAGCATTACTAAACGATGTTGTATGTTATGTAAATGAATGTTGCATACAAGATGATTTAGAACAATACGTAAACATATGTATGCTTGCAGCACCAAGGGCTACTACTATAATCCTATAAATATTGAAACTGTAGAGCCTGGTTTACAGACAGAGAATGGAGATACGTCGTTGCTCCTTTTGGATTGAACACAATGGAAGCAGAATTTATAGCATAAATAAAACCAATTATTTAAAGAATAATGTAGAGATATAAGACAGAATGAATATTAAGAAATGTGTAAACAATTTTTTTTATTTTGTGCATGTAAAAAAACATTAATAAACAAAGTTATTTAAAATGTGTTGTAAGATTGACACTTTAATTTGCTATGATGAAAGCGGTACTGATGGACAATAAAAGCGGGTTAAAAGCTGTGAGCTGCCTGGGGAAGTTAACCTTGCATTACTGTGCAACTGTTTCACCAGGTATCCAGTCTAGCTTCCCAAATTCCCAACCAGACTAACATTAATTATAATATTTTAATAGTCATACGACAACCAGTGATATGTATATAAAAAAGTGAATTTAAATAAAAAGAAATAAATCAGTTCATATTTGGAAATTTATTTTAACATTGATCATTGAAATTTCAGCATATTAAACGTGAGTTATAACTGAGCTGGTGCCTTATTTAGGACTGTGAAAATGTGAGTTTGCAATCTTACGGAACACATCAAATATGGAGGCAAGATCGGGAGACTGCATACAACACTGCATTCATAAAACAACACACAAAGAACGTTGAAACGTATGCAAGAGAAAGTTAACCACTACCAACAGATTCAAATTTTCACCCAAAGAAGATACGTTCGTAGCACAATCCTGTCCGTCATGTAATTACCACACACTGGTATACTAAATTCATTTTAACTCTGTGAAATCTTCGCGAAAAGAATAGCTGAGGGCTACTTTGATGATTACACCACTTGCTTCACGTGGTCAACTTGGTTTACACAAAGAGTGTAACTCCACAATAATTTTGATAATTAAAATAAATTAGATCGAGAAGCAATTTACAAAAGAAAAACCTCGAACTGGTTACTAACGTCTTACTGTTAACCTGACGGGTCAAACAGTTATATAAGCATGTGGTACTGGTCTCGCAAAGTACACCCCACGTGGGTTGAACATAAAGAAAAGTTGCTATATTGAAAAATATTGTCAAGACGAGACGTTATAATCACACAAGCATTCGCATTTAAGATTGATCTTAGTTAGAGTTACTGATCAACACGTGGTTCCACTTTACTCACAAAGTAATGACAAAGCAACTACCGGAAAATAATCTGAACTTCACACGAGAATCACACTGCGCTGCAATTTAAGATAACATTAGATCTTTTAGAGCTAAACCTGAAATAAAGGTGATTACATTTTCAGTTAGGCTGAACTTAAGAAATCCATTGTCCTACGGACTTAGCAGACACGTGCTTAGCCGGAGATCTTACCACTTCAGACGCTCGCCACGGACCGACTGACTTGCGCTCCTACCGAGCGTGCTTCCCAAATACAAACGGAAGTGACCAGAGGGGCAGCTTCCTATACCAACATGACAACGGACGGACAGGACCATACTAAGGATAGAAACCTCTTTGCTTTTAGAAAGCGTAGCTACCTGTTCCGACGTTGGTCCTACTGTTCTCTAGCAGACAGACTTGTCTGCTACCCTCAAGCATGCAACTACAAATACATTTGCTCATTCATCCTCTCACACAGAAGGGAAGGGGGATGACAGTATCTTATAATATACAGTATATAAAAGAAAGCGGATGTAGGTTCCGTATGAGACTGTGTGAAATGAATTACATATAAACTGTGTTTTAAAGTGTAGTAGTGTGACAGATTGTTTTTGTTTATGTGCAAAAGTAACACGTTCCACTACTCAGTCTCCTCCCAGATAGTCAGAAACGCCACAGTAAATTTAGAAGAGGAATTTATGCCGTAAATGACAACAGATTTAAGTAATTAAACATGAAAGGAATGCAACAGAGACCTTTCATAACCCCAACGCTCCGGGAAAAGACTGTGCAGGGAATTTTCTTGCCATACTAGGACATTCCCAAGCAGGCTTCTCACACCCTACTTAAACCAAAAGTGTAAAGAAAAGGTAAAAGGTCACCAGCTACTTGCTAAAACACAATAATTTCAACAAATCTTTAAAATCTACTAATTTCAAACAGAAAAAAAAGAACACAATCTGTGACACCTATTTAAAAGATAGTGTAGACCTAATTCGGTCAGCAAGTAAAAACAATGGTTCCTGTGTCATTAATATGAAAACAATTTCTGGTTGTTACCCTTATGGAGTTCACCAGTATTTGCTCATTGCAAGAGCCAACTGATCACAGGAAAATTTATGACTGTTTATTAACAAGCAAAATTTATGAAAATAGCAAAGGTGCCACAGCAATTAAAAAAGAACATGAAATAACATCAGTATTATGAAGCAGAACATTACAATGCACAATCCGCAAAAGCAAAAAATTGATAAGAAAAAAACATGTTTTACAAAGTGGTTATCACAAAAAAATTCTATATCTTATAAAACTAATAATTTGTAGAATTAAAATAACATTGTGGCACTAATTTAATCACTCTACTATATTTCAGTTAATTAGCAAACAATGATCACTGTGTCGTTATACTGAGACCACAATTAATTATGTGACTGTTACCCTTAAGGGGTGCCTCATAATAAATATGCCCCATGCAAAGGCTAATCGATCACAGTCCAATGAGAATGAATAGCAATCTGACTGATAAATGAAGCAATGCCACTTGAATGAATTTACGAAACAAAATAACACAAATCTAATACATCACACAAGAACAAACATTGATCAATAAAACAGTACAATAGTCAACATCTAAAGAAAACACCAATAAATAAAACACCTGCAAAATACAAGAGTCAAAGTCTAAAAAACACAATAAATAGAACACCGGCAAAATACAAGAGTCAGTCTAATAAACACCAATAAATCGAAACCCTGCAAAACACACGAGACAAAGTTTCTGTGACAGCAACACACGTATATGCATTGAACTAAGAACCGTATAATCACTGTTCACTGACACACTCAGTAGTTCCACTGTTCCGAGGCACAATATAAGGGGAAGGGGGGGGGTTCGTCGCCGCAGCTGTCAGTAGGGATTTTTGTCCATCTGTTGCGTGCGATCCCGCCGTCTCTGCCCGCTCATGAAGTTTCTCTTGGTGGCCCGTGTCACGTGCATCTCGATTCGGTTCCATGTTTGTGTTGTCAAATTCGTGCGGTATCCTCGTTTGACACGCCAGATTGATATTCCTGGGCAAGGATGACACTTAATGGCTCTTCTTTTGTGCCACCCTTAGCGACCAGATAACATCGAACCATGATTTACTGTCGATTGACAGTGGGCATCCGTCAGGAGATGTTGATAGGCGTCGTTGAAGTCTGCCAGTTTCTCTGGACAGTATGTGTCAAAAGGCTCCACGCCCTTTGTGTTGTTACATTCTTGAGTTATCCTCAATTGGCTCGCCGGTTTGATATTCCTGGGCAAGGATGACACTTAATGGCTCTTCTTTTGTGCCACCCTTAGCGACCAGAGAACATCAAACCATGATTTACTGTCGCTTGATAGTAGGCATCCGTCAGGAAATGTCAATAGGCGTCGTCGACGTCTGCAAGTTTCTCTGGACAGTACCTGTCAAAAGGCTCCACGCCCCTTGTGTTGTTTCACCGCGGCCGTCTCGTCACGGTCGCGTGCGTGTGGTGCGTTGCCAGCAGATGGATTTCCGCGCGGTGGACCGCTCGCCCATCTCAGGTCATCGCCTCCAGGAAGGGTCGCACGGGGCGGCCGCCCATTAGCTCCAGATGCAAGGGAAAGTGTTTGCCGCGTACCCTTCTTTTGTTGTCGGCCGCGCTCCCGAAGTGGCCCGGTTGACAGCGTGTCCTGCTGGGAAACCCGCCAGTTTACAACTAGTCCGGCTGCTCCCGCTGTCTCGTAAGAGTTTAGCCGGTTCGCTTTCACGTTCTCAACTGCATTCACAGAAATTTTTTTATCATAGTTATGTTATTACACAATGTCATACATAATACCACTTAGTATTGTCTTTCACAATTTTTAAGAACAAAAGTGAGACTTATTCTCTCTCTCTCTTTTTTTTTTTTTAATAAAAGAATTAGATGAATCGACAATATAAAATAAAAGTTAAATGGCTTGACAATGAAAAAAATAAGAATTAAATGAACTGACAATATAATATCTAAATCCACATCACTAATGTGGTTCACTTGTGTTTTAATAAATCAAATGCCACTTATTAATTCACTAAAATGAATAGGGTTATGCCTTGCGCAAGTATAGGTCAGGAGAGCATAGGGTTCACATGTTATTTACACACACACATGCACACCTGTTGTCTATTCTACAAACTAACTACCCATAAACATGCGTTACTCAAAATTTTACTTCAATCCACTACTAGTTAATCCAACAAGCTACTTCAATGCTACTTCAACAAAGTGTTTACACCACTACAACATTGTTCTAATTCGTCCTCTTCTTGACGCTCGCGGCATATGTCTTGTCACATGATAAATATGGAGAACTTTCCTTAAACATACACAGTAAGAAGAACAATGGTTATTTACACGCAAAAACATTTATACCAGTTGACACACCTGATAAGAGACTCGCAATTATACATCTATCATACTCATATGTTTATACATAAAACAGTAAGACAATTTCATCTAAAATTACGTTATCACAAGAGTTAATCACGCAGATGACTCTGAGAAGGTTAAAAATATCTGCATCATACAGGTTATACTACCTTTTCTTACCTATTTTGCTGAGATTTCGTTCCTTCTTGAAGTTACCTTTCGCTTCCAAATCAGGTATTCCCCTTTGGTGGTTATTCTGGATTCATTTCTCATGAATGGCAAAATTGTGGTCACCGCTATTCTGTAAAACAGTTTCATCTTAACATATTGAACTTACAACAAAAGATCCGAATCCTCCTGTAGTCCAAATGACAAATGTTTTGCTTCATCCTTATTACCGCCGGCCGCGGTGGTCTTGCGGTTCTAGGCGCTGCAGTCCGGAACCGCGGGACTGCTACGGTCGCAGGTTCGAATCCTGCCTCGGTCATGGATGTGTGTGATGTCCTTAGGTTAGTTAGGTTCAAGTAGTTCTAAGTTCTAGGGGACTGATGACCTGAGATGTTAAGTCCCATAGTGCTCAGAGCCATTTGAACCATCCTTATTACCTTAAACCAAGCTTTCCTTCGGTCCCATAATCAAAATTATTTAATCTTCCTCTACCTTCAAGAGGGAAATTTCCTCAGTACAAATCACATAAGCTGCAGTGCATCCCGCACCAGCGAAAACAGTAAGCTGTAATGCTCACAGCATCAGCAAAACACATAAACCACTCTTTTCTAGGACAAGTATCAACGCAGAATAATTTTTCAGGCTTTGGCTCAATATCAATCAAGACTACAAAAAGGATCCACATTTCCGTTCCATTCTCCATTTGCTGGAAAACTGCTCGTATTTAACTGCCACAATAATATTTCAGGGCGACGTAAATTACACAAACCACAATTCTTCTTTCACCTTGAAGGGAATCAATATACTTACGAAATCCACAGACAGCACTTTACGTACTCAGCTATAAAGAACAAAAAAACATATATCATCAATATTAACATATCATCGCATATTGGGAAGCCATTGGTTGAACAATCGTATTATCGCATCCTGTTTTCAAGATTCCAAACTTACTCATTCCTTTCTCAGAGTTCACTTATCTTAAAATATTTATACAACACGCATACTATAGTAAGAGATCCTCATTTATACTGACAGATATAGAATAGTAATAGATAGATAGTAGCACTGAAAGCAGAAAATCGGAAACAAGGCTACTAACAGCTGGGGACCTGGGTTTGCCAGACCCATAATACCCACAGATCGGATATTCCCCTAAGTTTTGAATTAATTCAACACAGATCTTGCTTCTCTCTGGGGCAACTGTTTACAATTTACACAAAAAAAACATAAACAAAATTTCACTCGTTCACAAAGAAACCTTTTATCTTCACCTTTGAACCAACCTAAATCCTAATTGCAGAAGGAAAGAAAAAAATTTAAAAACATCATTTCAATCAATCACATAGAAACATCTTTATCATTATTTTTACCAGCATATTATTCGAAATGCATACGTCACAAATTTAAACTAATCAATTCTTTCTCCTCACCGTCCTCTCTACTTCTCACTGTCCTTTCTACTCATTAGCCATGTCGCTCATTTGTTCCGATTGGGCGCCTTTTGCGCTGATCGTTTGTCATTGCCGGTTTTGTTCATTTCCATTTGCTGGATTATGTCTAGAGTTAGCCGGCCGAATTTCAACATCATGAGGTGCTCCGCCTACAGTCCTATTCCCACCGTATTCATTGTAGTATCGATTCTGGTTGCCGTACCTGTAGCGTTCACGATCTTGTCCACGTCCTCGATCATTTCCGTTGTTCCACCTGTGTTCGCGACTGTTACCCCAGTTTCTATACGGCCGGTTCCGATTATTGTTCCGTTCGCGTCGCGACGACCAGTCACGCCGTTGATTAGTACTACGGCCATGACTGCGATCGCACTGCTGTGCCCCGTAATAACTTTGTGCCTGATTAGGCGGGCATTCTGCTGTATTATATTCCAACTCTTGGCGAAGTGTTTTAAACGTTTCCATGTCCTCTTTGCATCGTCCCGCAAGAGTGACGTGCTGCAAGTGCATCGGCAATTTGGTGATGCATATCCTAATTAGTTCCGCAGGCCCGTATGGGTCGTATAAAAATTGATTTGCCTGCAGCATGTGGTCGAATAGGCGTGCAGGGCTGCCGAAACCAGACTGGTTCAAATTTGGCAGCATAATTATGCCATGTTTGATCCTGTCTTGTGCCGCTTCCGACCAATAGGCGGACAGAAAGGCTTGTCGAAACTCCCGAGTGGAGTTGCAGTGACGCGCTGCCGACCTTATGCGAATCGCCGGTTCGCCTTCCAAATAGCCACACATATATTCTATCTTATGTGAACTTGCCCAGTCGGGGGGAAGACAAAACTCAAATTGCTCGAGCCATGCACGTGGATGTATTCCTTTTTGCGAATTTCGGAATATCTCAAACTTTCTCACCGTAAGGAAATGTTTGAAATCAAATCCCTGCATTTCCTCCTGGCGAGGCCCTTGTATGTTTCTATTCGTCTCATGTCTGCCCCTCAAAATACATTCTTCCCTGTCGTCAAAATCTCCCTCGTGGCCAGAGTCCCTCTCTGCACTGTTCGTACGGCTATTTTTAGTGCTATTGGCGAGTTCGGAATCACACGCCATGCGGTTTTCCAGATGCGCCACGCGTTCTTGTAATTCGCCTGTTACAGCTTTGTGCTGCCTGTTCACTTCGAACTGTCCCTTCTGAAATCTAAGAAGCAAACGCACTTCTTCGGTCTCTGCGGCCGCTACCGGTGTAGTATTGTTCCCGCTTTCCGTCAGCTTCATCGTGCCTACAATGTCCGCTAATGCCGCAATCTTATCATGTATTTGTCTCTTGTCCTCCACCCCAGTCTGCTTCAATTGTTCTACTTGCTGTTCCAGCGCGTGAATCGCTAGACTGTTGTCCGCTATTGTGTTGCTAACGGACGTGGGACAATGCGTTTCCGCCTCTTGGACCCTCGAGAGTACCTGCTGGTGTTCCCTTTGGCATTCTTCTCTCAGTGCTTGGAAGTAGCTGTTCTTCGCTCTCTTTAGATTCGGCATCGCCACTCCGCTTGCCCTGTTCTAAGGCTTGCAGATGGTCATCGATTTGTTCAAATGTACGGCCTAATTCTTTCATAATATCACTTTTTATTTCACTTGCCAGATTGTTTATTCTTTGTGAGATATCATCGGACACTCTCTGCATCGACTTGTCGACTTTATTTGTCTGCTGGATTAGTTTTTTGTCTATTTGTTCGCCTAGCTCTCGGATCGATTTTCCTGATTTATGCGTCATTTGTTGGCCTAGCTCGCGGATCGATTTTTTGGATGATTCTTTTTGTTCTCGGAACGATTTTTCTGATTTCTGCGTCGTTTGTTCGCCTAGCTCGCGGATCGATTTTTCAGATTTCTGCGTCATTTGTTCGCCTAGCTCGCGGATCGATTTTTCAGATTTCTGTGCGTTTTCTTTATTTTGTTGCAATAAGGCTTTCATGAGTTCTGCCAAATCAATTTGGTTAGTAGGAGGCAAATTTGTTTCTGGCTCTGCTGTGAGCCCGTTCGTCCTGTTTTGCATTTCGTCTGAAGTATTTCCCATTGTATTTTCGGAACTGTCCGAAGCATTAACATTCGAAATCAAATTATCCCCTTGGTCAATGTTGCTTAAGTTTTTCGGACCGCTTACTTTTAGCTTGGTTACGTGTCTGCATTAGTGCAATTTATACCCGGTACGCGACACACTAATCAACATAAATGTGTCCCCCAAAAATTACGACAGTCACATGAAAGATACCCAACCTAGTACGCACTTTTTCACACGCAAAACAAATTTTTATCTTTGATCGAAGCAGTGGAATTTACAAGCGAGAAAAATAAAACACACAAATATAGAAAACAAAACAAGACAAACAACACAACGCCGATCAACAATGCCGTGAATCTTTTGAAAGTCTGTTCGGAAACAGCGCAAAAGTTGTTTCAGCGCTGTAGGGAAAAAACTTAAGATTATAACACGCTCGCAATCTAACGTTTCAGAGATTCCAGAGTCTAGCGGAATCACAGAACAGGGTCGCCATGTGTAAGATTGATACTTTAATTTGCTGTGATGAAAGCGGTACTGATGGACAATAAAAGCGGGTTAAAAGCTGTGAGCTGCCTGGGGAAGTTAACCTTGCATTACTGCGCAACTGTTTCACCAGGTATCCAGTCTAGCTTCCCAAATTCCCAACCAGACTAACATTAATTATAATCTTTTAATAGTCATACGACAACCGGTGATATGTATATAAAAAAGTGAATTGAAATAAAAAGAAATAAATCAGTTTATATTTGGAAATTTATTTTAACATTGATCATTGAAATTTCAGCATATTAAACGTGAGTTATAACTGAGCTGGTGCCTTATTTAGGACTGTGAAAATGTGAGTTTGCAATCTTACAGAAGACATCAAATATGGAGGCAAGATCGGGAGACTGCATACAACACTGCATTCATAAAACAACACACAAAGAACGTTGAAACGTATGCAAGAGAAAGTTAACCACTACCAACAGATTCAAATTTTCACCCAAAGAAGATACGTACTTAGCACAATCCTGTCCGTCATGTAATTACCACACACTGGTATACTAAATTCATTTTAACTCTGTGAAATCTTCACGAAAAGAATAGCTGAGGGCTACTTTGATGATTACACCACTTGCTTCACGTGGTCAACTTGGTTTACACAAAGAGTGTAACTCCACAATAATTTTGATAATTAAAATAAATTAGATCGAGAAGCAATTTACAAAAGAAAAACCTCGAACTGGTTACTAACGTCTTACTGTTAACCTGACGGGTCAAACAGTTATATAAGCATGTGGTACTGGTCTCGCAAAGCACACCCCACGTGGGTTGAACATAAAGAAAAGTTGCTATATTGAAAAATATTGTCAAGACGAGACGTTATAATCACACAAGCATTCACATTTAAGATTGATCTTAGTTAGAGTTACTGATCAACACATGGTTCCACTTTACTCACAAAGTAGTGACAAAGCAACTACCGGAAAATAATCTGAACTTCACACGAGAATCACACTGCGCTGCAATTTAAGATAACATTAGATCTTTTAGAGCTAAACCTGAAATAAAGGTGATTACATTTTCAGTTAGGCTGAACTTAAGAAATCCATTGTCCTACGGACTTAGCAGACACGTGCTTAGCCGGAGATCTTACCACTTCAGAAGCTCGCCACGGACCGACTGACTTGCGCTCCTACCGAGCGTGCTTCCCAAATACAAACGGAAGTGACCAGAGGGGCAGCTTCCTATACCAACATGACAACGGACGGACAGGACCATACTAAGGATAGAAACCTCTTTGCTTTTAGAAAGCGTAGCTACCTGTTCCGACGTTGGTCCTACTGTTCTCTAGCAGACAGACTTGTCTGCTACCCTCAAGCATGCAACTACAAATACATTTGCTCATTCATCCTCTCACACAGAAGCGAAGGGGGATGACAGTATCTTATAATATACAGTATATAAAAGAAAGCGGATGTAGGTTCCGTATGAGACTGTGTGACATGAATTACATATAAACTGTGTTTTAAAGTGTAGTAGTGTGACTGATCGTTCTTGTTTATGTGTAAAAGTAACACGTTCCACTACTCAGTCTCCTCCCAGATAGTCAGAAACGCCACAGTAAATTTAGAAGAGGAATTTATGCCGTAAATGACAACAGATTTAAGAAATTAAACGTGAAAGGAATCCAACAGAGACCTTTCAGTGTATTTGTCTTTCATTGAAAGAGCACCAGTGCAAAACAAATGTTATGCAAGATATTTACAGATATGATAAACACTTCATACTATTCTGCAAACCCTCAATCATACATAAAGCAAATATATTCACTCATTGAGTGAGTAGAGCCAGTATGGTACAGTGTCAAAAAATTTCGACGATATAAACACACATTTAAAACAGTTTAAGAAGGGTTCAAGTTACTTGCAAATACCCACATACTTAAAACAGAGATATGAGCAACTGAAGACGGTATTGACTTTGTAAGTGGAGGTCCAATAATACTACCTTCAGGCTTTCTGTTAGGACAATGCTTAGCATTTGATGCTGAAAAGGTTTGCAAATGCTATCAGCCTGTAGATACACACATCAAAATGTATTACATCACATCGGTTCCGAGAGATCCAGAACCTGTACAGAAACCTGGAATAGAATCAAGATAAACATCATTTCCGCCCTTTTTATTGGTCATGAAAACCACACATTTCATATTGTTCCACCATACAGTGAGACCTTCAGAGGTGGTGGTCTAGATTGGTATGCACATCGGTATCTCTAATACGCAGTAGCACGTCCTCTTGCAATGATGCATGCCTGTATTCAACGTGGCATACTATCCACAAGTTCATCAAGGCACTGTTGGTCCAGATTGTCCCACTCGTCAACAGCGATTCGACGTAGATCCTTCAGAGTGGTTGGTGGGTCACGTCGCACATTAACAGCCCTTTTCAACCTGTCCCAGCCATGTTCGATAGGGCTTATGTCTGGAGAACATGCTGGCCGTGAGATACAGGAGGATTGCAGTTACATTACATGACAGTCAGGCAGCGGTTCCGAAATCTGGTATTGGATTGTAAGGCATACCCAGGAGCAGTTATATAGACTCAGCTCACAAGTTAATAGTGGTGAAGAGTAGACTGAAGTTTGAAACATTAGTCAGGAAGAAACAATACGCAAAAAAGTGGAATACGTAAGTACTAAGTAATGGAGAGGCGAGCTTAAATGTCTCTGAAGCTACTGATACTGCAATATGGCGCATTAGCCAGTTCAGTAGAATAAGAATGGACACTTCTATAAAGGGCGATCAGAGAGAAACGGTCCAGTAAACGAATTTCTAAAATGCATACCTTATGACCTATGAGCACTTTTTCACGTTCGATACTGTGGAACGAGCACTAAATAGTTTACCTCTCACTCTTTTAGACGTGTCAGTCCTTTTGACTTTCGTTCTTTGTACCTTACGAATATGTCTATAGTAGTGGAAAAGGCCAGTCACTCGTGTGCTGACAGCAAAGTTTAATCATCCTCCGCTCGACCGTCATTTCAGCATCGTCAGAGTTCTGAGGTGGAGCGATCATGGTTCATTAAGTTACCTCCTCAGTTTGCACACATACCTGCGAATCCATCGCTATCTTCCGGTGGAAATGATGAAAGTAACTGTGGCTGTTGACATGCATGAGCTACGCGTGGGCATTATCGAGGCATTTCGAGCCATGGAACAGAGAATAATTTTAGGAACTGGAAAATATTTTTTAGAAAATGCTGCTTGTTCCAGATATAGGCAGAGAAGCTCAGGACGACTCACGAGAAATATGCACAGACAGTCCCTGAAAAATTACAGCAATCTTAGATAAATAAGGGCATAAATGAGAACTGCGCAAGGGGATGTGGCACCTCATCTTGGAATGATCAGAAGTCTGCAGTCCTGTGAATGAATTAGGACACAAGCTGGCCAAAGAGCGAGAAAGTGCAACACGAAACTAGAGTGGAAATTTTGTGTCAGTGAGGAAATGACAAATGCAGCGCGAAAGAGAAGTGAGAAAGAGTGGTCTGAAACCATGAAAGAGACTATGACAAAAAAAAAAAATTTTCAGTTGTTCAACATCGCCATCTACCATTTACCACTGTCGCCTAGTCTTACAGCTGTGTCGGCTGTGCAGGGGAGATTAAAGGCTCTCTCCAGCTTGCTGAGACAGTTGAGTGTGGTGGGCCTGGCGGTGGGGCGCGAGCCCGGAAACCGGAGGGGTCACCCGACGAATTCTTCTCGGGTTATCAGCCGAGTGGTGGCGTCGTCTCGTCCCAACACTCTCTTATACAATGGCTAGCAACGTTGGCTAATATTCTCACTGTTTCTATACGGATTTCTTCAGCTGTTACAGAATCCACACTGCGAATTCCTGCTTCTACACATCTACATCTACATCTATACTCCGCGAGCCACCTTACGGTGTGTGGCGGAGGGTACTTATTGTACCACTATCTGATCCCCCCTTCCCTGTTCCATTCACGAGTTGTGCGTGGGAAGAACGACTGCTTGTAAGTCTCCGTATTTGCTCTAATTTCTCGGATCTTTTCGTTGTGATCATTACGCGAGATATATGTGGGCGGTAGTAATATGTTGCCCATCTCTTCCCGGAATGTGCTCTCTCGTAATTTCGATAATAAACCTCTCCGTATTGCGTAACGCCTTTCTTGAAGTGTCCGCCACTGGAGCTTGTTCAGCATCTCCGTAACGCTCTCGCGCTGACTAAATGTCCCCATGACGAATCGCGCTGCTTTTCGCTGGATCATGTCTATCTCTTCTATTAATCCAACCTGGTAAGGGTCCCATACTGATGAGCAATACTCAAGAATCGGACGAACAAGCGTTTTGTAAGCTACTTCTTTCGTCGATGAGTCACATTTTCTTAGAATTCTTCCTATGAATCTCAACCTGGCGCCTGCTTTTCCCACTATTTGTTTTATGTGATCATTCCACTTCAGATCGCTCCGGATAGTAACTCCTAAGTATTTTACGGTCGTTACCGCTTCCAATGATTTACCACCTATGGCATAATCGTACTGGAATGGATTTCTGCCCCTATGTATGCGCATTATATTACATTTATCTACGTTTAGGGAAAGCTGCCAGCTGTCGCACCATGCATTAATCCTCTGCAGGTCTTCCTGGAGTACGTACGAGTCTTCTGATGTTGCTACTTTCTTGTAGACAACCGTGTCATCTGCAAATAGCCTCACGGAGCTACCGATGTTGTCAACTAAGTCATTTATGTATATTGTAAACAATAAAGGTCCTATCACGCTTCCTTGCGGTACTCCCGAAATTACCTCTACATCTGCAGATTTTGAACCGTTAAGAATGACATGTTGTGTTCTTTCTTCTAGGAAATCCTGAATCCAATCACAAACCTGGTCCGATATTCCGTAAGCTCGTATTTTTTTCACTAAACGTAAGTGCGGAACCGTATCAAATGCATTCCTGAAGTCCAGGAATACGGCATCAATCTGCTCGCCAGTGTCTACGGCACTGTGAATTTCTTGGGCAAATAGGGCGAGCTGAGTTTCACATGATCTCTGTTTGCGGAATCCATGTTGGTTATGATGAAGGAGATTTGTATTATCTAAGAACGTCATAATACGAGAACACAAAACATGTTCCATTATTCTACAACAGATTGACGTAAGCGAAATAGGCCTATAATTATTCGCATCTGATTTATGACCCTTCTTGAAAATGGGAACGACCTGCGCTTTCTTCCAGTCGCTAGGTACTTTACGTTCTTTCAGCGATCTACGATAAATTGCTGATAGAAAGGGGGCAAGTTCTTTAGCATAATCACTGTAGAATCTTAAGGGTATCTCGTCTGGTCCGGATGCTTTTCCGCTACTAAGTGATAGCAGTTGTTTTTCAATTCCGATATCGTTTATTTCAATATTTTCCATTTTGGCGTCCGTGCGACGGCTGAAGTCAGGGACCGTGTTACGATTTTCCACAGTGAAACAGTTTCGGAACACTGAATTCAGTATTTCTGCCTTTCTTCGGTCGTCCTCTGTTTCGGTGCCATCGTGGTCAACGAGTGACTGAATAGGGGATTTAGATCCGCTTACCGATTTTACATATGACCAAAACTTTTTAGGGCTCTTGTTTAGATTGTTTGCCAATGTTTTATGTTCGAATTCGTTGAATGCTTCTCTCATTGCTCTCTTTACGCTCTTTTTCGCTTCGTTCAGCTTTTCCTTATCAGCTATGATTCGACTACTCTTAAACCTATGATGAAGCTTTCTTTGTTTCCGTAGTACCTTTCGTACATGATTGTTATACCACGGTGGATCTTTCCCCTCGCTTTGGACCTTAGTCGGTACGAACTTATCTAAGGCGTACTGGACGATGTTTCTGAATTTTTTCTATTTTTGTTCCACATCCTCTTCCTCAGAAATGAACGTTTGATGGTGGTCACTCAGATATTCTGCGATTTGTGCCCTATCACTCTTGTTAAGCAAATATATTTTCCTTCCTTTCTTGGCATTTCTTATTACACTTGTAGTCATTGATGCAACCACTGACTTATGATCACTGATACCCTCTTCTACATTCACGGAGTCGAAAAGTTCCGGTCTATTTGTTGCTATGAGGTCTAAAACGTTAGCTTCACGAGTTGGTTCTCTAACTATCTGCTCGAAGTAATTCTCGGACAAGGCAGTCAGGATAATGTCACAAGAGTCTCTGTCCCTGGCTCCAGTTCTGATTGTGTGACTATCCCATTCTATACCTGGTAGATTGAAGTCTCCCCCTATTACAATAGTATGATCACGAAACTTCTTCACGACGTTCTGCAGGTTCTCTCTGAGGCGCTCAACTACTACGGTTGCTGATGCAGGTGGTCTATAGAAGCATCCGACTATCATATCTGACCCACCTTTGATACTCAGCTTAACCCAGATTATTTCACATTCGCATTCGCTAATAACTTCACTGGATATTATTGAATTCTTTACTGCTATAAATACTCCTCCACCATTGGCGTTTATCCTATCCTTGCGGTATATATTCCATTCTGTGTCTAGGATTTCGTTACTGTTCACTTCCGGTTTTAACCAACTTTCCGTTCCTAATACTATATGCGCACTATTTCCTTCAATAAGAGATACTAATTCAGGAACCTTGCCCTGGATATTCCTGCAGTTTACCAATATTACGTTAACTTTTCCTGTTTTTGGTCTCTGAGGACGGACGTTCTTTATCAACGATGATAATGTCCTCTCTGGTAAGCCGTCAGGTATTTTATCGTTTCGCCCAAGGGGGGGTCCCTCTAACCACTGGCTATAATTTCTTCCGTGGGCACAAAACGTGGACTAACAGCAAAATTTCCTCCCTTGGCAAGCACATATGTCTTATCGTCAGATAACGAACGTTTGGACAAATTGATAACGGTCCGGGAAACGTCTAAATGCCGAACAGTCTGATTAGGTAGCAAATTATCAAACTTCTTCTTCTGTCTACTAGACGTCGTCAACATGCGCTTCCCCATAGTATCATGCAGTAGTCTATCAATTTTATCCCAGTCACCGCTGCACAGTTTATTACTGATCGTAATATGGAGAGACATTAACTTACACCACCCACAACAGAAGCGGGGTGTTATCAAGACGTTAGCGGACAGAGCTAGAAACATTTGTGAACCTGAGTTGCTCGACGCTGAGATGGAACATCTCCACAATGCACTAATGAAGAACGGATATTCGTCCACCGAAATAAAACGTGCGTTGAGGCAGCCATGCAGAAATCATACTGACGTACAGGCTACTGCAAAATCTAAGGTTTTCCTGCCGTTTGTTAAAAATGTAACGGAAAGAATAGGGAGGATCTTGACGAAGCGGAATATTACCGTAATTTACAAGCCCACCAGGAAGATACAGGAATACCTTAAGCCTGCCAAGGACGCTCGCAAACCATTGGAAAAATCTGGAGTGTATAGGATCCCATGCAGCTGTGGTGATGTTTATGTGGGTACCACTAAAAGAACTGTTTCTAAACGTTTGGAAGAGCACAAGGGAAATTGTAGAAGAGGAGAAACGGAACGATCAGCTGTTGCGGAGCATGCTTTCCAGCCAGGGAACCACAATATTATTTCGAGGAGACGCAAGTACTAGCGGCCACATGCGGATATTACGAAAGGCTTTACGGTGAGTCAATCGAAATCGTTAAACACCCAAATAATTTCAACCGAAAGGAGGAGGGCGTGAAATTAAACGGTATATGGATGCCGGTGTTAAAGAAGATGTGTACCACCCGTTCACTACTGGGTGATGGCAACGGCGATCGACGGCGACGGACAGCGGCCAATTGCACTGACGTTTTCAAAACACGTGACGTCACGCCGCGGCGTGGGAGCGCGTGGACATGGAATTTAGCGGCAGTCAGTAGCGAGCCAGTGGATGGGTTGGACCTTCCATCGAGCTACGGACCCCCTTGAAGATGTCTCCCGCAGTCGGAGACGAAAGGTTGGGAATCGACACAGAATTCATCAACCAACCACGGCATAACAGCCCGGATAATTATAATGGACATGAAACTGAATGGTGCTTAGAGAATGCCAGCTCGGAAGACCATTTCCAATACACTACTACAACAACAGTACGCCATGATAAAAGACATTGTGAGAGTCAAAATTAATTCTGCGGAAGCGGTTGTGCTGACAATGGATGGGTGCACCTCAGCCACAGATGAGAGTTATTTGTCGGTGACAGCACACTACGTTACAGACCTGGAGCTGGCGCCTTCCCTCCTAGAGTGCTTTAAATACGACGAAAGGCACACGTCAGAAAAACTCTCCGTAGAACTGTGTCGTGTCACAAGGGAATGGGGCATTCAAGAAAAAGTCGTGTGTGTTGTTAGCTACAATGCTGCTAATATTGTGGCAGCTATAAGACTCACAGCCTGGAAACACAACCCCTGCTTTCCACACACAATCAATTTAATTTCTCAGAATGGGCTTCCACACATTCACCCATTCTGAATAAAGTAAAAACAAATTGTTCAATTTTTAAAAGAAGTTCACAGGCCTGCACGGAACTGAAAATGATGCAGGAACAGTTGAATGAGCCAGTTCTGACACTAAGACAGGACACTGTTACAAGATGGAATTCAACCTATGATATGCTGCGAAGAATAATCGAGGTTAAGAATTCCCTAATGACAGTTATCACTCTGAATTATCCGGATCTTCCATGTCTGACTGCAGAGAACATTGCAAGTATAACACAGGCCTGTGACCTGTTGAAAGTTTTCAAAGACTGCAGGAAGGAAAAGTCAAGTGAAAATGTTGTCACTGCTTCTAAAGTTATACTCCTTAGTCGCTCATTGGAAAAATGGTGTTGCAGGTTTGTTAATAACACTGAAATTCATGTAGACGTGCAGCAAATGGCCGAAAAGCTAGCTAAGGACCTAAAATCACGGTTTCGAAATATAGAGGAAAATTCCATTTTCGCAGAAGCAACTCCATTAAATCCCCAGTTCAAAGTACTGGTTTTCCTGATAAAAATTCTGCTGAGAAGGTGAAATTAAACCTGATTAGGCACTGTGAGAAATTTGTGACGAACACATCCACTGCCACTGCAACAATCTCAGTTCCAACCACTGAATCTACTTCCAGTCTCTGGCTCCAATTTGACGAAGTGTTTTCCAGGCTGCAGGGTAGTCCACACCCGAGAGCTGCTGCAATGGTGGAAGTGGACAAATACTTACAAGAGCCCCTGCTACAGAGACAAGGCAATCCACTTCAGTGGTGGTCTGAACGGCTGTCAGTATACCCCTCGCTCTTTGAACTTGCAAATATACGACTGTGTATTGTTGCAACCTCCACGCCGTGTGAAAGAGTGTTCTCGAAGGCAGGACACCGTATAACTGACAGAAGGAATCGCCTGACAGGAAAAAGTGGAACAAATCATGTTATCAAACGGAAATCTCTGAACATTCGCCAAATCCGTTGATGTTTATTCGTAAATATATATGTATTTTTTTAAATATAATTAGGACAATCCTTAAATTGACATTTAGTGTAACTATTTCAATAATGTGTACGAGATGAACAATCCAACATGAACGATTATCTTTCAAGCGTGGATTCGACTCATGCTTCAGTTCCAGACTCAGAAGGTAAGCATTTTACTTTCATATTGGCTGTGCGTGCTCACACAGCCAGCCTCTTCGTTTGTATCTTTAATATTCATTTATCTGCAAGCGCTGCCAACGGTAGGCTACCCGTAGACGCGAAGTGTAACTGCACAAATAGTCACGGGTAATGTTGTCAGCCCTGCAGGAAGCAGCTGACGCTGCCTTCCCCTCGCCCCTCACCTCCCCAACCCTTCCTAAACCTGTCGTTCCCCACAAACACCGCGCGATTCGTCGACAGGCAGTGGAGGGAGGACTGAAGTGAAGGGAGAATGAGTGACGTAGCGCCGATGTAGTGGGAGAGGGTGAGGGGAAGAGAGTGAGTGAACTAGAGAAAAGTGTGGAGTGTGCTATCTGTGAAGAGTTTGAAGTACCATTTCATTGAAATTGAGTGGTTAGTTGACACTTCACTGGAGTGTAGCGTTCATTTGAACGACTCATTCACGAGCTGCCCATCACTAGCCGGCAGTCAACTGTTTCGCGATGGAGATCTACCTGCCCAGTCGTCAACCGGTCAGACTTTCGTGTCCTACATGAGACTTCAGCCTTGAACCTTGACCCTACCTTCTTACCGGATGAGCAACCCGGCTACATCTAACGACACTGGTCAAAACACACCTAGACGTGGAATGTTTACCTACGCCATACTCTCATCTCTATGTGAAACGGTTCTGTACTGTGCCACGTCGATTGTAGTTCACTGACGCTGTTAACGGGTTGCCAGAGTACAGACACACTTCTACAACTATGACTGGTGCCGTTTTTACTTTGACCAACGCTTGCCCTTAACAGGTAATTTTATATACTCAAACTCTGCTGTCTACTATTTGTAGAACTTTTGCCCTACTTCGTTTTCTGAGGCTAAAGCGTCAGTTTTTATGTAATAGGACTATTCTGAGCAAATCCTCACTTTGCTTTTGTTTCCATTCCATCACCTGGTAGCAAGGTGAACTGATGCGACGAAAATGACGTCAATAAAGTAACATCCTATGTTCTCCTACATTTTGAAATCACTAAAGGATTCCTTTACACATCAAAATGAGTAAATATATAGAATTGTGAAATTCGCCTGTACTCCGCCTCTCCATAAACTGATGTCAACAGCGTTAGCAGATTTTTGTGAATCGAGCTTACACACTCCATGGTTAGCGGCGCCATCTGGCAGTCGGCGCTTTCGTGTAGCAAAAACATACACACATATATACATTACATTCGCGGCCAGTTCCCTGACGGCCGTAGTACAGCCACTCCCTGGTTCCTGCAGCGTTGCGAGTGACGGGCCATACCTACATCCGCACATGGGCTGAGTGATATTTACCTCTGTCACAGTCTGTGCATTCCAACACAATAGTGGCATTATGAGCAGTGGACCTGTATGGCTGACGTTGCACACTGCGTATCCAGTACGACCTACTGTCGGCAAGTTCAGTGCTTGGTTTGTGACGGTACGCATAGGCACTCCCCACTGGTGTCTCGGTCTTGGGTAAAAAAAACGATCGATACTGCAAATTTTGAGATGTGGTATGATATAACATTATCTTTTTAGTAGTAAAGATGTTGTACCGTCACTTTTGAAATGCGCAGAAAAGCGTTAAAATACCGTCTTAAGAGGTCAATTGCAGAAACACACACCAGACCCCCCCCCCCCCCGCTGCCACCCTGGAAGGTCATCACAGTGTCGGAACCCGTTTTTTACAAATGAAACACTAGCTGAGGTTAAAGCTGTACACCACTTAAGAAGTGCACTTCATGTCATTATTTTTCTCACTGTATATAAAATTTTTCAGTGTGTGCATGGCAACAAGAGCGATTCAGCTCAACAGATCACGGCGCTGTGTAGTGCCTCATGGCTGATACGTACCAATAAATATTACTACTTGTGTGTGTGAATGGAATTTTAAGCATAAAACGTATTATGCTATAGTTGACCTCTTTTATGCTACCTTTTTGTATTTTTGATCTGAAGAAGTCTCGTCAATGATCTGAAACTAGTAATCAGTAGAGGAGTTTTAGCGATCTTGAAATACGATTTTTATCCACACATTTTAACATAACAGATCGCCCATCATCCCTTTTGAAAATGGGAAATAATAACGAGAATAAGTGTAACTTTTATGCCCAAGGGCATTTTTTGCACTGGGTTGACGCCACCTGCGACTGCAATTCTAATTCGGTCTAAATTTCTTTTGGCAACAGAGAATGCAAGATTGATGGCGCATTGTTGAATGTCTAGTTGCTTAGTTTCATATTCATGGTTGATTTATAGACTAACCACTATTATTAGCAGTTTGTCACAGTAGAGCAAACGTGTTTCTTTTGAGGAAGATTTTCTACATTGAGTCATAGAGACCTGAACGAGGCGGAAATTTTCGCTCAACATCTAATAGACGAACAAGTATCCGAGTTACAGGATTTCGAGTCGAATTATATAGACATTGAAGAGAATACAAATAAAGAAGATACGGGGGGGGGGGGGGGCAATGAAGAAACAATGCACACAGACAACACTCCCAATATGCTACAAGTTCTGGTAGAGTGCATTCAGAAGCAGCTCCAAGAATATGTAAAAGTGGTTCTGCGAACTTGGCCCATAAACCTCAGCGAAGAAGTACACCTGGGAAAGAAGTATCTGAATCAATCAAAAAAATTTTCACTCCTGAAATGGTTATAAAAACAACTGACGATACAATTGTATCATGTGAATGCAAAAAATTAATCTCTTGTTAGCGATCCTGAACTATACGCTGTACAATAACACATACTACAATATACTGCCCTACTTAACGTAACCTGTTACATTAGTTTGCTTTTAGCATCTAAGATGTACGTGCTCACTTTGCATTTGACGATGTATTCGTTGTGACGCCTGATTTGAAACCAACAATCTGCAGAAATCGAATGTTTGAAAATAAGAGTTCCCTCCCCAAATAAGCAACAAAAAAAACTAACATTGGATCTTACAGTCGATACATTTGTCAGAAAATGGAACAAATATACGTAGTTTTATTCGGTAAGTCGCAAAAAGAGACGTACTAAGGGACTTTATAAATATAGTGTTCATATAGGGTTTAGATGAGACCATTAGATTCCTGTGTTATAGCCTAAATACAGCATTCATGTACGGTTTAGATAGAACCATTAGATTTCGATGTTATAGCCAATAAGTCGTTAAAAGTGATGTCGCTATGAACGGTATCGACTGAATATATCCACAGAACGCGTGGCATGTAATTGAAAAAGTGGCGTGCCAACGCGTCTCCTCGAGGCTTTCAGGCTTGCAGCGAAATGACCACGACGAGAAAAATTGAGGAATTGCAGCCAATATAAGAGGCCCTGCCGACGATCGGCCCAGCCACGCGACATTCGCGAGCGGAACAGGAGTAGGCGGGTGACAGTATGAGGAGAAATGTTGTTGAGAATAGGTTCTGGGTTCGAACCCCAGTCCAACACAAAGCTTCACGTCACGGCATTTCTAATAAGTTACATGTGAAGAAGCAATATTTAACATCTCTCGTAGTTCCTTAACAAGGACAATAGATGCTGGGTAGGAATCCGCGTCCGTTAAAAATGTTTACGTTATGTAATTTATAGTTAATATTTGCTAACTGATACTGTCTAAAATCGAGGTATATCACTCTCTGTATGCCTAGTGAGGCATGACTGTTAGTTTCCGTCAGTCACGAAATCTTTGCTTAGTCTACATGACCTGGGTTCGCATCCATATGCAGAACGAGACGGTTCGTCGTGTCATTTGAAGTTCATAGATATTCTCAACTAGCTGCTCGTGTAATTTAAGTTTTTAATGTCATTTTGCGTTAAATAATAAGTACGGTATGTTACTTTGAAGAAAAAATCATGAATATGACGAACTTACTACGTGCTTTACCTATCCGACGTAACAATGGGAGTGGTAACATTTGAGGTATGTCATTTGTTGTAATAAATGTGAGCTTACAAGCGTTAAGGACAGTTTATATGTGATAAGGGGTTGCCTAATATTTGTAGTATCGTGGTATTACTTTACATCTTGAGTTACTGCGGTACGGGGCAGTGTTTCCTAGTGGTGACTTGTTGGAACCATTTTCAACAGGCAAACGGCTGTACTGACGGGCGATTAGAGGACCTGCTAAACAGTTGCGTTATGCGGGTTGCATGCGAATTAGGCGAAATGTAATTCGATTCGTTCAGATACTTTTGAGCATGACTATAGGTACCTAAGTTGTGTACCAGAAAGGAGAATTGTGGGTCCGATACAAGTAGGCTATTCTCACCATTTACGTACGTAATCGTTCATTGCTTACGGAAAGATTCCGGACAGTAACGTACACAGTGTAAGTACTGGCATCAGAGGCGGTACCTTCAGTGTCGGCGCTGTGTGGTCAGGAAGGGGCAAAGTGCAAGCACGTTCTGTGAAAGAAATATTAGGCGCTGCAGTCATTAATAGTAAGGGCACAGAAGTATTTTGTTTGTAAACACTGTCGTGGGTGTTCTTGGAAGCAGATTATCTGTAAAAATATTCCTACGTCATTCAAAGAATTCGTAAATACAATATTGTCAACCGATCTGACTAAAAATTGAACTAATTTTTGGCATCACATAAAACCAGCAAGCGGATCGAAAGCATGAGCTGTGTCGCTCAGTGACCATACTGTTACAGAAGCGGAAGATGACCGACAGAAGGCGAAATACAGAGCTGCCATGAATCATTCACTCGTATCCAGAATTCTAAATTTTCGGAAATATTGCTTGTACAAATATGATTGGAGCACGAATATAACAGCAAACTCAGCGAGTTTAAACTGTGCTGACCACCTCACATTAACAATGCGGCGCCTTGCCAAAATGCCGACAAAGCGAGAAAAGAGTTTTCTCGTGTTGTAATATGCGGGATATTTGACCGAATGTGGCAGCTGCAACCGTGTAGGGGGGTGAACGAGATTTCTGTACGCGGTCCAAAGAAGTCAACAGCAGGCGCAAGCCGCGAACTCTAAACACCGCAGCAAAGTGTGTGGAACACCGTGCGTCGGCGGTCACACATCGGACCGCGCCGTCTGCATTTCTCACAACTATTAAAAGCAGAAGGCTGCGGCCGGCGCCTTCAGATTTGCGCCACAGTGCACGGACCGGTTGAGGATGGACATTTCGTCCCCATGCTCATATTCAGCAACGAAGCAACCTCGCATGTATCCGAAAATGTTTATCTCCGCCATGTGAGAGCGTGGCGTACTGAGGATCGTCGTAGTTCCTTCACAGAATAAAAACGGCCCATTCAAGCTTTGTCTGTGACACTGGACAGAAAACATTAACCATCTGCGAATCTGGTTGATGCGCTGCAATTTCATGAGGATTTTCAGTAGCCCACACTCATATTGCGGAGATTAAGTTTTCAGATAAATTCTAGGTTGCTTCGTCGCTGAAGATCAGGATGGAGGTTCAGCATGGAGGTTCATCCCCCAGTGGTCCCTCCGTTGTGGCGGGAATCTGAAGGCGCCGGCCGCAACCTTCTGCTTTTAATTGTTGTACGGGCTGCAGACGGTACGGTTCGAAGTGTAACAGCCGACGCACGGTCTTCCACACACCTTGCTGCGGTATTCAGAGTTCGCGGCTTGTCGCTGCTGTTGACTTCTTTGTACAAAAATCTCGCTCACACTCCTCCACGGCCGCAGCTGCCGTATGTGGTCAAACATCCCGTACTTTCCAACACACGAAAACTCTTCTCTCGCTCTGTCGGGATTTTCGCAAGGCGCTGCATTGTTAATATGAGGTGGTCGGCACAGTCTTAACTCGCCGAGGCGAAAAATATTTCGGACAATGTAGGATTCTGGAAACCAGTGAATGATTTATTGGTAGCCCTGTATTTCGCCTCCTGTGTCGTCTGAGCGACTCAACTCATGATTTCGATCCCATTGCTATTTCCATATGAGGCCAAAAGTTGTCTTAATTATTAGTCGGAAAGTTTGACAATGTTGTATATACAAATTCTTTTATTTGCACACAAAACCTGCCTCCAAGGATTCTCCTGATAATGTTAAGAATCAAAGCACTTCTGTGCATCTCCCATTAATCACCGCAGCGCCTAATATTTCATTGACAAAATGTACTAGCACTTCTGTACTAACTAATTACACAGTGCCAAAACTGGACCGCACAGACTGCCGGGGCGCGCGGCTGCCCCACTTCTCCCCCCCCCCTCCCAGCCGAACAACACGATGACGTCATGAGGCTGAGTTGCTAGCTCGGCCCGCGGCATGCGAGGGAACGGCTGCAGCAGAGAGAGCGAGGCGTCTACGTCCGTGTCGGCACTGCCGGACTGCCTGCGTCCACCCACGCCACAGTCCGCTCATCTCGTTGCGTGCTATACAGCTGGTAACAACCCCCCTCCCCCCCCTTTACATGGGGCTCCCAAAACCGCATTTCGTAAACCGCTTTCCCAATACCACTTCTGGTGAACGCAACGATGGAACTGAGACGCAGTATTTTGGTCACGGGACCAGTAGAGGTGTGAACAGAAGATTGTATTCGTACTTACGCATCAGCTATTCACAGTCATATGACACATTTGTAGTAGATGCAACCGAGGTGGTGGTGTTAAGTCCCAAACTGCTGAGGTCATCGGTCCCCAGGCTTACACACTACTTAATCTAACTGAAACTAAATTACGCCAAGGACAACAGACACACCCATGCCCGAGGGTGGACTCGAAACTCTGACGGGGGGGGGGGGGGGGCAGATGCCACAGAGGCGATGTCTCCGGACTGTTACTGACAACAGTGAGAAGCAGGCGGCAGTTGCAACACAGGTTTCGGCCAGTTCCCTTTAGTGCGCCCCATTGTCTGTTGGCTGTTATGTGTAAAACTAACTCGTGCCCCTTAATACGAGGAGAAGAAAGTGTTATTCCTCTAAAACGATGAAACAAGAGTTCCCTTTCTTGAAGTACACCACGACTATACAAACATACACTGTGTCGTTCGGTGTTTTTTATTGAACATGGCGGACGTGTCGATAAAACACAACACACAAAGGAAAACAAGCACCTGTTGCCAGTTTTTGGAAGAATTTCTAGCAGCGTAACTGTCTTTTCAAGTACGAATAAACTACAAACAGAGGAAGACTTTGGCGTATCAGGTTGAAAAGTATGTCACATTCTAGCGTCGATGGCGTGATGGCAGTGGAAAAGTTTTGTGCTTGTGGCTGAAGCCAGGGAAAAGTTACGGCCACTTACGTGACGTGCTTGGACAGTCGAAACGACAAGCGGTGAAGAATGTCATTTAGATCTGACGACCAACATGCATCCATACCTTAAACGCATGCAAAGATTTTTAAACAGGTTTGTACAGTCATTTGGGTTAAAACTGTTTCTTTTGAAAGAGAGTGTTGAAGCATTCCTCATTGCTCCGTCACTGGGCAAACTATAACGACTTTTGTTCCACGTGTCAGTCTGCAACCACTTGCATATTAAGCACTGCCGATAATTCACTGCCGTTCATCCAGCCCGGGTAACGCATAATGTGGAGATGTAGACACCTACTGTAGAAAATGTACACATATCCTGTACTGATCGCGGCCGGCCACGTTCCGTGATACACAGCCGTGACGTCACAACATGGACACACTCGTCCTGTTTATTACGACCGACTCTGCAGCGCCGCATATACAGCCCCTACCATCGACAAAGCTTGCCCTTACGGTCTTCTTACTCACGACGATACGCTTAGTATTGCAAAAGATTTGTCCTATTATTAAGTTTTACCATTTAAATCGTGTAATTTTTCTGCTGCTACTGTTTTAATATACTCTCAAAACTTATAAATGGCGTACATCTAATCGGTCGTTACGAAAACGGTGATCACAAGTGCCAAATGCACAAATTTCCATTACTTTATTTTCTGGATCGACAATCGAATCGTACAACCTTTCTTGTCAAAGGGTGTTTGTTGCAGTTTGCTTCCTCCTCAGCGAAGTAGTGCTGCGATTTCTTACACACTCCAGTCACGTATCAAATCGGTATGAAAGTTGCCTTGATGGCAATAGAGAAGAAATTTATCATTACTAGGTGCTCGTACGAAGTTTGGTCTCTGTTCTCCGACTTGTCCGGAAAGTCCATATTAGAAAACTGTACTGCAAACTGGCACGCATCGTTCATGTACCTAATCACTGAAAACCATGTCCCAACTAGGGCAAACACAATTGCTAAGGTAAAACTAGTGTGTGCTATTAGAATCTTGTCTTTAATATAGTGACTTTACATACGAAAGCCTCTGAGGGGCTCAGAACATTTCTGTGAATGACGCATACTACTTTTGTTTCGATCAGACCGATGCTTCGAAGTAAGTATCAAAAATTGCAGAAACTGTTCCGGAGTTTATCGACATACAGTTCCGGAGGCAATATGCAGCAGCTTTCAGACTAATCCAGATTTCTAACAAATGAAGCTACGTTGTCTTCTTGTCTGCAGAAACTGACAGCACCTCTTAGTTCCGACAGGTTATGCTTATCCGTTCCTCTACGTGGACCACAACGTCACACACGCTATGTTAGTCTTGTGGCGCTGGTATAGATTGAGACCAGAAAGAAAAAAAACGATAAAGTCATTATAAATAAGTTCGTCCCATTGATTTCTGTGTATATTATCCAGCTCTCTGTGTATGCAATGCTTTACTTGAGAAGTAAGGATGCGTGTCTAGTTAGTAACGGTAGCAAAATTTTGGCCACAGCTGAATCTCCGGTTCCAAACCAGAGACGCCATGAAATGTTGTCGCCCTTACTAACGAGGCGATGAAGCGAGTTGATCAACTCGGGTAAATTTTCTGTTTTTTTTTTTTATTTTCATCGCTTACGGGGATGGACTGAAAGAGCATACAGATATCTCTCTTAATCATCAGAAAACACGATAAGAAATGGTACTCTCTCCCGATGAAACTATAAGAAAAGCCTTCACCTCATCTTCGTAATCGCGTTTCTTTCCAGTTCGCCGCTCTGTCGTTCCTCAGTTCATATAAACGGACGATTAAAACTACACGGCGTTTATCATAAACTACCGCGAAACATGGTGTGGGCATAAAATTCCGTTACAACTGCAAACAGAGTTGCTGGCGACGGCATTTTTTGCGTCAGACGCCGTCCGTGTTGTTACGGAGTTAAAACCTTAGTGGCAGTTCGACAATATTTTAAAATATTTTGCCCCACGTAGCGACGTAAATGATTCGACGAATTGGTCTGGAGGAACGCCGCTGTCTCGATTGAAATTACTGTTGCGAAATCTGATCAGTGTGGCCTCTCTGATAACAGGAAACGTTAAGCAATATTATGATTTAAATAAGTCTGTACCCCCGGTTTTGCGTTGATAACAGTACTGCAAATATTTTTGTCTGAAACGAAACTGCGAAACATTATACACAGATAAGTCGAATTTATTTTTTCGCAACCGACAGAGCTTTGTCACTGCCTCAGCGACTGATTGTTGCTGTTAGCATCGCGGATTGTTGCCACTTGTAACTCTCCCCCGAGTAATGGGTGTTATTTGAAGTAAACGAGAACGACAAAGAAATTTGTATGCATGAGTTTATCGCCGAAATAAGAGCGAATCTATATTTGACGCGGAGACTACATTTTTAAAATGTACCCACAGCACAACCTCGCGTATCCCTCCAGTTCCGAGATGTGTGTCCACTCCCACATATGAGTCACACTGACAGTCGCTGGCCAGTTTCACCATCTTAACGCATCCGCACAGTTCCTGTTTCGCACTCGACACATCCATGGATGGCCTTCCGTCTCAGCTGCCTCCAGCTGATGTTACTCTACAGTCCCGAGAAGGAGGCGATTGTGTGAGAAGATCTTCCGGAAAACGTCTAGAAATCGTCAAAAAATACCGTCTAAACGTTTTTATCCAAACCAATTAACACATGTGATACGTTTATTATACTCAACTGGATGACATGCGTAGGGAGGAATAGGAATAGGTGTAAGGGGTGGAATTTATTTACAGTGCATGGTTTTGAAGACGTGTAACTGCCTAGCAAAATTCCTCTACAGTCAAGGCGAACTCCTAATCACGTACATAGTATTAGCCGATATGTCACCAGCCTCTGTTTGAGAACAAGTAATAATGAAGTTGACAGCATCATCTGTTTTTTAACGATGCGAAATCTAAACTCAGTGTGTGGCCTTGGTTTACGTCGTGGCAATGTATCCAGCTGTTCACCTTGTGTTTGTAGGAATTGCATTCGTTAAACGGTAACAGATAAAAAACGATTCGTCGAGGGTCTTTACACACTCCACAAGAGAGGAGGAGGGCCACATTCGAGCCAACAATTAATTTCTCTGAAAAGGCGATGAACAGGAAAAAGCTTTTTTTTTTCAGTGGTATTATTTTGTCGTGTCGCAGGGTGGCGTCGATCGAGAGAACGAAGATCACCAAAGCTTTATTTTACGGCACCTGATTGCGTTATAGGGCGCTCGTTGGCGCATGTGAAACTGTGGACTCACACCAAGTTTCATGCGTTCGACCACAGAGGTACACATATACACGGCGGGTGCATCTATCCTTGCTGTGAGGTTCGGAACCAAATGGATTAGACAGTTACATTATCTACACCTGGAATCAATTACTGATTTCAAAACTGATCTTGTAATGTTAGTGTCACACATGTAGTAAGTGAATTAACCTACTTTCTCCAATAGTCGCAATGTTAACGCGATAACTGTCCTTGTTACGTTTGGCAAGGTAGAGCGACAGCAAACGTTTCAAACACTGTCCTGACAATTCTTTATTTACACAAACGACAAAATTGCAATAATTTGAAAATTCCTTTTCTTGTTGGACTGTGGCTCATTTAGGTGGCCGCTTCCACAGAAGACTAAATGTCAGTTCCACGGGAAGCACATATTTTTCTGGCCCTTTCCTCAGGACTGCGTGTCATTATGCTTTAATAAGAAACATCCGTAGTGTCCTGTTTTTATACGGAATGAAACGCTATGGCTTCTGATTAATCCAGTACAGATACCGACACAGTATCGAGATGACGTCACTTGAACAGTAAATTCATAATAGTGGGTTAGAGAGAAACGTTCTGTCGTGTCAAAAATTTTCGCCATTCGTAGAGTTTTCGATCTGACGACCGACATAGCCTAGATCCCTACATTCATCCAACCCATGGATTTTGAAAAGTGTTTGCTGCGTAGCTTGTGCTATTCCGTTTTAACATATAAATGGCGTATAACTAACAGCTCGTTTCGAACAGTGTGTGCTACGAGTGCCAAACGCACAAATTTCCAGCGGTTTCATTTGTCTCGACAATCGAAACGCGCAACTTCTGTTGCCAAAGTCTTAACGTTGTAGTTGCATCTTTCTCTGCAAAGTAATTCTGCGACATCTTACACACTCCGGCCACATCAAAGATGCCTTGATGAGGACAGAGAATAAATTTATGATTAATATCTGCTTCTACCAAATGTGCTGTGCACTCTCCGTCGTGTTTGAATAGTCCTTACTAGAAACCTGTAGTAGAAATTGGCGCGAGTCGTACATGTGCATAACCTTTGAAAACCGTGACCAAATTACGGGAAACACAGTTGCTGTACTTGAATACGGTGTACTACTAGAACTTTTAATTTGTCATTGATATACTGACTTTAACATAACAAGGCGTGTGTTGTACTCTGAAGATTTCCATGAATAACGCACACTAAAGCCCTCGTCACCTAGGGCGGCGCTTCCGCATACAGACGGGGAGCGGAAAAGATGAGTGGGGGTAGGGTGGGGGGGGTGGGGGTGAGAACTGCGCACGTGCCAGCAGCAGAGAGCGGGCAAACAAAGTCCACGGGGCCGAACTGCATTGCTAGGGACAACATTCAGGCTCGTCTGCCTATGGTACATCGTATTATAGGTTCAAATCTACGAGGGAAATAGTAAATATTCGAGAACAGCTGACACAGTTTTGTGAAGAAGTGAAGTACCATTTTTCTGAAAACGTCATTGAAACTGCTTGCAATAATTACCATTTATTGCGATTTGAACTGCATTATAAGTAGAAATTTAATACACTACAAAATTAACTTCGAGTACAAGCCGAAATCACTATATCTGCTTGACAACTGCTTCTGCTCTGTGTCTAAGGTGTGTCTGTGTGTGTGTGTGTGTGTGTGTGTGTGTGTGTGTGTGTGTGTTTGACGGTAGTTGAGTGTAATCACTGCGTGTAAAAAAGAATTAGTGGTAGAAAAGACTAATGTAAAAGACTACCGTAAGAATGGTCAGTAGGTTGTCATATTTTTCTTTGTTAACGGGCATTGTGGGTGTAAACTAACACGTTAGATGTTACAGTGAGAGACCGCATCGATAATTGAAGAAGCAAAAAATTAAGCACCACCTGCGAATAACTCCAGGGAATCTGACCGATAACATGGAAAACTACCGATATGTCGACAGATAACCATTATTGTCATTTTAGAGCCCTGTGCAGTAAGTGCCTTGAAAATGACAGAGGTTTACAATACGGCGGAAGAAGCTTAACTTCTCCTTGGGCAATATATTTGTAGTCTGCATAATTAAAGGGATACAAGTCCTAATCAGAAAGGTTAGGAAGTTCTCATTATTATGTATGAAACTGATCTGTTGACAAACACATTTTTAAGCCGTGAGTCTTTAAAACTAAGAAATATTACTTTGTTCCAAAGTCTACATTGTAATACCATCTTCACTTGTGTTTCAGTCTGTTTCCGAACAATCGGGTATTAAATTTATGATGATAGGTTCAAGTCTTATATCAATCATCGTTTCCCTGTCAATTTCTTCTTCCTAAATCTTCTCAGCATGCCACACAGACTATGCCCACGCTACAGGTGGGATGTTGTCTGTTGCCTCGTTGCTTATTGCCTCATGTACAAGGGATTCACTGTATGTTACCCTGAATGTTTTGTTTCTTTTTCTTCCACATAGTCTTAACGCCCTTTACCCAAATTAATTCCATGTGGCTACGATGACAGTGACACGTGAGTAAACGCAAAATGGTGTGACCGCATTCATTTGCAAGGAAGTCGTGTGTGAACGTTCAGTCACGTGACTGGTACAGTATAAATTAACGAGCTGCAGAAGTCTAGATTATACGATGCTTACTATTTTTATTTTTAAGCTGGGGAAAAATATCCACATTTTAGACGTTTGTACTTGATGTTTTTTCTATAACAGTTTAATTATAACTGGCAATGACCGACTTCGAGGCGAGGTATGACAAGAATTGTGAATCACATCACGAGACTGGCAGCGTTCATCCAGAATGGTAGTCACTGCTGTTTTACTTGCACGTAAATACAAGTTTACTCTCAGAAATAAAACGAGAAGAGTCAGCCTGCATAATAATTGTCCGAGAACCTATCCCTATGAGAAATTTAAAACTGCCAGTACCATCAATAATTTTCCCGCATATCTTCTTGGAATCATTATAACTGACCCATGTTTCATCAAGGTAATACAATGTTGGCCTACCTGCTTCTCTTGTATCGTGAATCTTTATATGGGATGTAGTTCGTGCTGCACCTATATCATTTGTTTGAACTAAAAACTCTCTTCTTAACGTATCTTGAACCAATTTCTTTGAAAATTCTTTACCTTGACGAAGCGCTTACCATTGAAGCCTGCGTAATTGTAACACGTTTTTGTTATGTCAGGTATTCATCATTCACATGGATCTCTTTAAAACATCATTGTTAAGACTATCCATTTGTGTTAGAGGTTCTTTGCGATTTCGATGCTTTCCGGCGACACGAAACCAACTGTTTCTATAGTTCCGACAGTCTTGACACTTCCCTTTACAATCCTCTTTAACAGTTCTTTGCCGACTCCACATGGTTCTGGGGGCCATTGTTGTGCTTTCAAGTATCAACCGTAGGAGACGCGCTTTTAAATTCACGTTTGAAAAAGTTATAAATGAGTTAAATAATCCGCCTCGCCTGCTTGTGATGCACTTCACGTTTATTGCCGTCTTTTGACTTTTTTTTTAAATCGCTCTTAAACATTTACAAGATACACATTCACAGCTGTACTGCTGCACGAAAGTAAAGGAAAGAAAGAAATTGATAGTTGGATGGGCAGTTCGGTTGTGGCGAAGTGCTGCACGTAGGAGCGAGATTCTCGCTCGCTGCTGTAACTCGCTGCTAGCCGCTCGGAAAGAGCACGAATATTAGTGGCCGCCAGTGGCTAGTGGAGGGGGATGAGGAGAACAGCTGAAAATCGGGCCGCCTTCTTACATGAAACAGACAACAGGACTCTTCTGATTCGTCCAGACCGGTGCTTCAACGTAAATATCGGAATTTCCAGCTACTATTAAAGTTTTGGAGCCAGTGCAGATACGGTTATGGAGGAAGTATTTAGGTGCTTTCAGTTTACTCAGAATCGGTAACATATTGGTAGTATATGAAGCTACGCTGTCTTCTGGTCAGAAGAAACTGATAGCACCTCTTTGTTTCGACAGGTTATACTTCACCGTAGCTGCACGTACCACCACCGTGCCACACAGAGTATGCTACTCTTGTGCCGTAGGTTTATAGCGAGACCAGAAAAAAAAGAAACCTGATACCAGTATATTTAACGAAATGATTCATTACCGTGTATGTTACTCACCTCTCGGTGTGTGCACTGCTCTATTTTGGAGCTGAGGAAGCGTCGACAGCAGACTCTTGTCAACGGCTGAATCTGGAGGTCGTCCGTACTAGCGATACAATGAAGCGATTTCTCCACTCGGGGCAAATCTGTCTTTTAGTTTCATTGCTTAGGGGACAGACTAAAACGGCATAGGGTTGTCTCCCTTAATCCACAGAAAACACGATAAGAAATGTTACGTTCTTTCGATTAAATTACTGCCAAGAAAAGCCTTGGGATTATCATCGTAATCGCAGTTCTTTCTACTTCACCGCCCTGTAATTCGTCACAGTCACGTAAACGGACAATTAAAATGGCCCGGTGTTTACAATAAATTGCTATGAAAACAGCTGTAGACCGGAACGTTCCGTTACAGCTGGGAACGGTGTTTCTCGCGACGGCTTTCTTGTGCCACGTCCGTGCTCTTGTCGAGATGAACTTTACTAGCAGTTCAGGATTAATTCAGAAAGGTCCATCGCCTTTTTTTTCCGTCTCCGCATCACTATCGCCGTGCTGCCAGACAAGGTGTCGACGTCTGCGACGCTGTTCCCCCAAGTCGGGAAGCAGATGATTCGACGAACTGCTCTGCAGAACAGCCACAGTACAGGTTGAAATCATGATCTGTGTGGCCTCTATGATGACAGAAAAAGTAAAGCCCTTTTCTTATAGAAAGGAATCTGTGTATTCCTCGATATTTCGTTTTAACAGTACTTCAAATAGTTTTGCGTACAACGCTTAGCGAAATATTACGCTCAGATTAGGCAAGTATCAAACGAGGGAAAATGTTAGAAATGTGGCGGGCTTCCCAGAATCAAGTTCCCTTCGCTTCAGTGGTGTTACATATATTCAGATCTCGGGAGGGCGTCTATCGCTGACAGTATGGTGACGTCATAACATCGACACTCGCGACTCACTCATTACGAACGATCCTGTTCTGACAAACGCGCTAACCCTGTAATCGAGTAACCCTACTAAAGAAGCATTTTTTTCCATTTTTGCTCTAGTTTACGCCTAATACACCTTGAAAACGCAAACGGCGGACATCTTTCCGCCTGGTTTTAGCTCTCCTGTCTGTGACATCTTCTTTCCCGATATGGTGCTGTGGTCTCCTCCACATTCCGGTCGTATACAAAAACAGGCCCGTACTTGGCTTTGTTGACAATGTGGAAACACGTAGTTATCATTTTTGTAACCTCTTGTCAAGTATGCCGTCCATTCTCCATCGTGTTTGAATAGTCTATACCACAAAGCCGCAAAACAAATAGCTGCGCAACTTATATCTACAGTTAATTCACAACCGTTCACCAGTAAGCTTAACTTTGGACGCTCAACATAGTACCTTCCAACACTTTAACAGACGTGGATAGTACTTTTGAGCGTCCCATTACGTGCAATCTCCTCCTTCCCCTCTTCCTTATATTTTCACTGGCGTACGTAAGAAATCCATACCCTCCAATAATTGTTAATGTCTCCTCTCCATATTAGGAAAACACCGATAAGTTCGCTGTACCAAGGACAGTTGCATTGCAGAGACGATACTCGTAAAAATTATGAATCTCGTCATAAGGACTAGCAAAACCTGTCAAGGTTTAATATGTAAACATAAGTAGAGAAAAACGGAGAAAAACGGTTTCCGAAATTTTCGCCTTATGAATGTTGTGTCCGGTGTAAACGTCGTATCTGTCGTACCGTTCACCTTGCCTGCTCAGTAAATAGGCTACGTGGAAAATCGCTGCAAATATTGAATTCTGGTCGACGTCTGCGTGGTACCTTAGGTCATTGCCCATATGTTTTAGGTACATACAGACATACAAAAATAAATTAATATCACCGTATTTAACAGTCTCTCGTTCATCACTACTGAATCACAGACGATATTAAAAAATACCCTCTTTACGCATGGTGATAGGATCGATGTGAGCGAATCAGTTAATAGTTTTGTTTCGTTTTCAGTGCTTTGGCAATCGACCAGCGGTGCACAGTCTTTGCTATCAATAATACCGATTCCGTAGGGTCTCATGTGTTGCCCCATAACAGCGTGACTGACACCCATGTCACGACGTTTACACATTTACTACTTTACTAGAGGACTTTTTGTATTATACATCTATTTTCTTAGCGCTTTTGTCAAACGTATCATACTTATTGTCTGCTGGATTTTAAAGTTACTGATCGCTAGCAACGCAACCGTCATTTTGCCTTTGTTAGCACTTTCCACCAAAGGTTAGCTGTACTTGACTCCTGAGCATTTGACCAACATTCTGTCACGCATTGTCTGGCATATACAGAGTGCGGAACCACAATTTGACCAAAAGCCAAACCATCAAATGAAGGAATGTAGAGGTCGCAGTGGAGTATTTGAAGCGCTATGCCAGCATGAACCGTGGTCAGTTGGAACATTTGCTCCACATAATTTTGTTAATTAACTGGTGCCTTATTTTTCGTTCCTTATGGCCCTTTTAAGGCGTATTGAAAAATGAAACATGGACATGTTATTTCTTCATTTCTGAAACAATGCTGTCTAGCGTGCGTCAGCTAAATCTGAGACAGGTGAATGTGATAATTTAAATTTACCTTTTTCTCATTGTGACGATTGGTTAGTCCAAATATTGTGTTTACGTATACATTTTCTGTAAATTACCAGTCATTTGAGTGAAGACATTCGTATGTCAGATTTCAATTACGTTCCTGTAGCCCATAAAATATGCAGCTACGACCCTTAGTTGCCATACACAAAATACTATGTCTCATGCCATCTTTCCGCCCTGCACTTTTGGTCAAATTGTTTTTCCGCGCCCAGTATAACGGCGCTGGATAGCAAACCTATCTGAAGCAGACCTGTTCAAATAATTCACTTCTTACGCACGCTACACACAGCTCACTGAATGACTCCCAGCCCAGTCGTCCGCCTATATTCGGCCACGACACTGGAGAGCCAGCGCGCGAGCCTCAAAATCATGAACGCAGCATCAGATTCTCATAGTGACACTGTACTGACTGTGAGCAACCTCAAACATTAATCGCAAATGCAGATCATAGTAATGTAGAAGCTGAGTTTATCTCTCCGTTTGTTCTCCGTCTCCTGCAGACCAGAGAGCTCTGTCGCTGCATCAGCGGTCGATTACTGGTGTTGGCGCCACGGAACGATGGCAGTTAAGTTGTGATTCTATTAAAGGAATAAAATCAGAAAGAAGTAAAGAACGCGGCATGTAGCAGTCAAGCAGCACGTTTCTGGTAGTTTAATGCGATGACAAATTTAAACGATAAATTACGTAGTGGGACTGAGTTAACAGCTATTACATAAACCCAGGTTTAAAGCTACGCACTACAGAGACAAACTCACTAAAGATATCGTCGTTGCCACATTTTATTTTACACACAATTGAATCAGACCACTTCTTATTAACTACACTTAACTATACCTGTAATTCATGGCGAAGCTGACCATTACTGTTACTATTCTGGTATTTTTATTAGGTAAAGACTGAGCAAAACGCTCACACGATATAGCAGTCTTACATCTATCATGCAATTGTCCAGGAAGCAATTCCTCCAGTCCGAGCCATTCCTGTTGCGACTAACCTTATAAACTGAATACTTAGTAAACGGTGAACCGAATTACTTACTGCATTATGTGCATGACTGCTGCAATTTTCTCGGCAACAACGATAAACAAGCACGAAAGAGAAAGATTTAGCTATAGATGTCTGCCGTCATAGGGTTGTCGTGACAGCTAAGTCATTAATGAAGTCTTGCGAGGTGCCGGGGTGCAGAAGAGTTTGTACCTCTTTAATTATGACGAATTTTGTATGAGAACGAGACATGCACTCGACCCCCTCCTTATCTGCCAGCTAATTAATTATGCGCACAATGGTAATGGAAGAATATGATGGCGGCCCCTGCTAGTCAGTTAAATAAGGAGTGCACACTCACAATAATTTAACGTGAATAGTAATCTACTCAGAAAAAAAGAGAACTTTATCATATTAAACAACAGGAAATGGGATTCTGCATATCTCTACGACATGATATACGGGTTAAATGTTAGAATGAGATTTATTATACATCAGAATATAAATTCACATGATTATCGACACAGACACTTCGTTAAAGAATAGGGTAACTGAAATATTATGAGAATAAGAGTTGGCTCGAGAACAAGGGGCTCCTACTCTCTGTGATGCAATAGATTGACGATAATGACTGGAGGTCCTAATGAATCAAATATTAGTCTCCCGACTATATAGCAGTATCGCAAATAGCAGTGAGAGGGGATCACATGGAGAAACAAACAAGGTGGACTTGTAACAATGTGAGCATGCTTGCTGCTGAGTGATTCAGTGTTGATAAGGACCTACAATGCTGGAGCCGCACAATGCTGTGCCGGTACTGAAATCTGCAGCACGCCGTCGGTATGCATCGTCCTGGTGATGCAGGGGCCGACTTGTGCCGTGCAGCGACTCTGTGTCAACCCCTGGCAGCGAAGGCTGTCTGAGAATTCTAAGCAAGAGCGGAGCCAGCATTGCTGAACTCTCTACTCTCCTCGGAAACCGCTGATTCCGAAATTCCCGCACACTGTCTCGGGACATCATTCGCGCCTATAACGGCCGTTCCCTCCAATTCCGAGCAGGGATTTATGACGCCAACTAGCCTCGGTTTAAGTTGGCCAGTCATGCCTCTGCTGTTCAGCTGAGGGCACTGAACTTGCCGTTTGACTGGCTACGAAAACAACCTGCCTAGACCACGGGCCATCTGGCGCAACAGTCGCACCGAGACTTGTGGACACAAGTATTGTCAGAATCAAGAGGAGAATGCAGTCAGTCGGTGCCAGGAATCTCCGTTCCGCACGCGCCGGAATGGTAAACACGTAAACTGCGGCGACACTCAGACGCCTCGCAGGTCGCTCCACCAGGGGCTTAAGCCTATTGTACGAACCCCCTCAGATTCAGGGAAGTGCAGCCCCCAACCGGAAATGCCATGTGCCACGTCCTCCGACGGTTGCCTCGCACAAGCCACCCAGGGAAGTAACCCAACATGTATAGGAATCAAGTGAAAATTATTTTTTGAGCACTCAGTACAAATACTCTCATTACAATAACCTTATTCGGTCTGTTACTACCGTGCAATGACATAGAACACTAATAAAATTGATTAAAATGAGAGGAGACACGCAAAAGAGGGCATAGAACCTCTCATCCCCCCCCCCAGTCAATTTAGATTATTTTTGGTAATGGATGATTCACTTGACAAATGTAGTGTGTCAATCACCCAGAAAGAATCGGTCCAAACAGTTTACAAAATGTCACAACGAACTGGCAGATTAAATTGGAAATTGATGATAAAATGAAAGGTGGAATTTTTCTTATGGCTTCGCCAACATCTTACTCACATAGACGAATAAGTCACACGCAACACAGATTCACCCTCAGGGAGCCCACTGTCATACATGGACATACACAGTCATACAAATGTTGAACACATGCCAGAAGGCTAAGTTCGAAGCTGCAGTAAAATATTGACCTAATGGGCCTGGAAGCTTCTCATTAAAGTAACATTTGAGAATTAGCTACTGGTGCCCAACTCAAACGCACACATACTTCTGCAGCAAGCCAAAAAGACAAACAATATCTCTATGCTTCATGGTTGAGACGTTTAACCACTCTCACGCCGTTTCCCTGAACAGAAAGAATGATAAATATTTTACAGTGATTGATTGGCTGATGGTCCATTCACCATTAACCAGAATTGTAACCACAGATATTCCGCTCACATAGACAAACAAAAATACTCTCGTGTAACAGTAGCATATTATTGTGTATAACATTTTGTAACTATTGAAATTTGTACACATAGTGACAATTGACAGGCATCAACATAAGTGAGATAGAGAGATATAGAGTACATAAAAAGACAGAAATTTTGTAAGTGTACCTGTGTGATCGAATATCATGTAACGTAGTGTGCATCACCAAAAAAATTGTTCCAAACTGACATGATGATAGGGAACCAGGATATCTTTAACATGAACATGTATATATAAAAAAAAGGACTGAAAGCTATAAAGCAAAAAAATATACATGCATTTGACATTGAATTTACAATCTCTAGTGTCTGAAATAAAGTTTGGGGGGCAAAAAAAAAAAAAAAGTCTTCACTAAAAGCACAAATGTTACTGTGTTCAAGCAGTTGTCTGAGCAAGAAAAAAAAAAAAAAAAAAAAAAACAGTTGACCGTAACGTCCTTCGCATGCTAACGTCACACAACGAATCACTCAACACACGAGTATTGCCACACTGGTCTGTGGAGCAGGATGGTGGTTCCTGGCGGCGCCAGCTGGAAGGAGTGCGACTGGTGGTGTGGGCCACCAATCTAATGTTTGTGGCAACCAGGCGCGGCATCCGGAAGTTGCTCCAGGCATCCTTCACTTCACTCTCTGTAGCGGCGTTGTCCATCGACAAGAAGCTCGTGGGGTGGTACGACAGCCTATTGCTGATGTGCAGTACAGTGCGGTACGGTGGCAAGCACACGTACGGGCTCTGATTGTATTGAGGACCGCAAGAATCGGGACGGAGCCGTAGGACAGGTAGTTGGCCGTCCTAAGACACTGACACTCGGTCTTAGGACCGACTTAGACCGCAGTCTCAATTCTTCGATAAAATGAAAGTGCTTAAAACCGTAAAATAATGGAATGCTTTGGTAGTGTTTTTTTCCTTCAAAATACGATACGAAATCTGGTGTCGCTGACCATGTTTCGGGAGTCGATATGATAGTGTTTACCTGACGAACCAGAAGCGGTAGCGGCAGATTGGTTTATAAAAAGCACATTCGTTAGCTGTTTGTAGAACTGTTAAGTAACGTTTATATTTTGTTTGACAGAATGAAAGCGATTGTTAACATACTCCTACTCCTTCGAAGCGGAAACACAGAGAATCAATTATCTTATTTTTACGCTTAACATTTCTCCTCCGTTCGACATTTATAATTTTCTGCGAAAAGATACCGGAATTTCCGTGTCCATTACTACACACCTGGAAATTGAAATAAGAACACCGTGAATTCATTGTCCCAGGAAGGGGAAACTTTATTGACACATTCCTGGGGTCAGATACATCACATGATCACACTGACAGAACCACGGGCACATAGACACAGGCAACAGAGCATGCACAATGTCGGCACTACTACAGTGTATATCCACCTTTCGCAGCAATGCAGGCTGCTATTCTCCCATGGAGACGATCGTAGAGATGCTGGATGTAGTCCTGTGGAACGGCTTGCCATGCCATTTCCACCTGGCGCCTCAGTTGGACCAGCGTTCGTGCTGGACGTGCAGACCGCGTGAGACGACGCTTCATCCAGTCCCAAACATGCTCAATGCGGGACAGATCCGGAGATCTTGCTGGCCAGGGTAGTTGACTTACACCTTCTAGAGCACGTTGGGTGGCACGGGATACATGCGGACGTGCTTTGCCCTGTTGGAACAGCAAGTTCCCTTGCCGGTCTAGGAATGGTAGAACGATAGGTTCGATGACGGTTTGGATGTACCGTGCACTATTCAGTGTCCCCTCGACGATCACCAGTGGTGTACGGCCAGTGTAGGAGATCGCTCCCCACACCATGATGTCGGGTGTTGGCCCTGTGTGCCTCGGTCGTATGCAGTCCTGATTGTGGCGCTCACCTGCACGGCGCCAAACACGCATACGACCATCATTGGCACCAAGGCAGAAGCGACTCTCATAGCTGAAGACGACACGTCTCCATTCGTCCCTCCATTCACGCCTGTCGCGACACCACTGGAGGCGGGCTGCACGATGTTGGGGCGTGAGCGGAAGACGGCCTAACGGTGTGCGGGACCGTAGCCCAGCTTCATGGAGACGGTTGCGAATGGTCCTCGCCGATACCCCAGGAGCAACAGTGTCCCTAATTTGCTGGGAAGTGGCGGTGCGGTCCCCTACGGCACTGCGTAGGATCCTACGGTCTTGGCGTGCATCCGTCCGGTCCCAGGTCGACGGGCACGTGCGCCTTCCGCCGACCACTGGCGACAACATCGATGTACTGTGGAGACCTCACGCCCCACGTGTTGAGCAATTTGGCGGTACGTCAAACCGGCCTCCCGCATGCCCACTATACGCCCTCGCTCAAAGTCCGTCAACTGCACATACGGTTCACGTCCACGCTGTCGCGGCATGCTACCAGTGTTAAAGACTGCGATGGAGCTCCGTATGCCACGGCAAACTGGCTGACACTGACGGCGGCGGTGCACAAATGCTGCGCAGCTAGCGCCATTCGACGGCCAACACCGCGGTTTCTGGTGTGTCCGCTGTGCCGTGCGTGTAATCATTGCTTGTACAGCCCTCTCGCAGTGTCCGGAGCAAGTATGGTGGGTCTGACACACCGGTGTCAATGTGTTCTTTTTTCCATTTCCAGGAGTGTATATGCAAGGTCCTTGAACGTTGTGTGACAGAATGGCGCCCGTACACATCTTTTTCCCGCTGTTTATTCCGTTTTAATGTCTTATTCCTTAAATCAAAGGTTAACACGGCAAGTCGCATGCTGCCATCTGTCGGCCAGCGACTACACTGCGTCCTCTGTAACTCCTTCCGCAGTTACGTTCTTCTGCAACACGGGGCGCCATCAGAACGTCTTTCCGTACCGCTGGTTGGGGTGCGAATCACGCACTTCCAAGAAATAAAAACAGAACATTCGTACATAAAAATCTCTTGTAGTGGGCAACGAGGGAGGGCTGTAGCCTACTTGTGTGAAAGAAGGTAAAATGAGACAACTGTGAGCCGACAAGACTGCCACACCAGAGAAACGGGCGGCTGCGATTTCAAATCCTCCTCCACACAGCACCAGAGAATGTCGCATAACGCAGTCAGGAGCCGTAGAATAAATTTCAGACTGTTTTCGTTCTTGAGCCAGGCGTTGCTCAGCGCTTACGAATAAATAGTACCATATTGAAACATGAAATAAGTTTATGTTTTTTATTTATTTTGAAAATAATGGAAATAAGTACATTCTTTTTTTGTCACATTCCAACATTACCTGGAACATCATTTTCTTTTTTCTTTTTTTGAGAGGAAAAAATTGATTTCAATGTCAGATAAGACTGTTTCCTGCGATGTGCACTTTTCAACTACTTAAAATATAACGCGGCATTGTTTTTTATTTAGTTCTTCAGTAAAAAGGCACCAATCGTGACATGGAGTAACAAGAGTCATAAGCAGTTAGGTGCGACGATGGAAGATACATTATCTGAATGGAGAAAGAGCCAAATTAACAACCGGCGGCAGTCTTCAGAGAAAGCGGTCGCGGATCGCGTGTTGCGAGCGATCGACTGTCTGGCGGATCTTGAAACGGAAAATCTGAACTACATCGACAGCAGCGGGAGGCAAAGGCCGGGCAAGTTCTGTTACGTAGGAGGACTATCCAGAAATCTGTGGGCGGCGGTATGGCACCGTGTGACAGAATAAAATCGACGTAACTGATCAGTGAGTGGGACACGGTAATGGAATGCATCTTACAACTGGCAGCAGACGCCAAATGAAGTCTGCCTTTTGCGTAGATCAAGTTTTGCATGCAAATCAAACAGACATGTTAAGCACCTAATACTACTAGAGATGTAGGTTGTAAAAGCGTGCCAAGTTTCAAAGATGCAGGTAATTTGCTTGACGCTAACTGAGTGTAGAATGAGGATATACGGTAATCACCGAATACTTTGCAGAGGAGGAAGCAAACCACAACCAAAACTCTTTGGCAACAAAGAATATAAAGCGATGGAAATTTGTGCGTTTGAAACTTGTAATCCCCGTTTTCCTAACGATCGATTAGATGTACGCCATCTATATGTTTTGATGGCATATTAAAGCAGTAGCAGAACAAACAGTACACCATTTAAATGCTAAAACTTAATAATAGGACAAATCTTTCGCAATACTAAACGCATCGTCTTAGGGAGAAGACTGTAAGGCCGAGCTCTGTGGAAGGCAGGAGCTGCACGTGTGGCGCTGCAGAGTCGGCCGTAATAAACAGGGCGAGTGTGTCCGTGTTGTGACGTCACGGTTGTGAACCACGTAACGAGGCCTGCCGCGATGGGTACAGCATATGCGTACATTTTCCAAATCAGGTGCCTACATCAGAATATTATGCGTTTCCCGGGCTGCGTGGGCGGCAGTGAATTATCAGCAGTGCTTACTACGCAAGTGCTTGCAGACCGTCACAAGCCCACGTGGAACAAAAGTCGTTAGTTTGCCCAGTGACGGAGCACTGGGGAATGGTTGGACACTTCTTTCAAAAGGGAGAATTTTAACTCACCGACTCCACAAGCTACACACCAAACCTGCTTCAAAGTCCTTGCACGGGTTGAAAGCAGGGATGCGTGTCGGTCGTCATGTCTAAAACGCTACGAATGGCGAAGATTTTGAGACGGCAGGATGTTGATCTCTAACTCGGTATACGGGCGTCCTCCGTTAATAACGTATTCGGTTCTTCACGCTTCATATCTCGATACTGTGTCGGTATTTGTACTGGAGTATGCAGGTACCATAGCCTCTTATTCTGTGTAAATTCGGACGTCACAGATGTTAGTTCTTAAAGTATAACAACACACATCACAAGTACTCCTGAGGAAACGGCCAGAAAACTATATGCTTCCCGCCAGGCCGATATTTGCTGTTCTGTAGAAGCGGCCAGCTAAATGAGCCACAGTCTAACATGAACAGGAATTCTGTCGTTTGTGAAAACAAAGAATTGTTAGGACAGTGTGTGAAACGTTTGCTGTCGTCCCACCTGACCAAACGCAACAAGGATAGATACCGGATTAGCACTGCGAGTCTTGGGGAAATTAGCTTAGCTGAATTGCTACACGTGTGACGCTAATACGACACGGAGATGCGTCGTTGAAATGAGTGCTTAATACTGCAACTGTCTTATCCACCTGGTTTCGAACCTCGACACGGCAAGGATAGATGCACTTGCCGTCTACATGTGTGTGTCTATGGTCTAAGGTATGAAACGCTGTGTGTGTCCAAAGTTTCACGTGCGCAAACGAGCGCCGTACAACGCAAACAGGCGCCGTGAATTAAAGCTTTGGTGGCGTTCGTTCTCGCGTTCGGCGCTGCCCAGAGGCATGACATAACAATATCGCTGACGCAAGATTTTTTTATATTGTTATCGCCTTTCCAGTAAATTAGTAGTAAGTTTCCATACGGTGCTCTTCTTCACAGGTGCAGTGTGTTAAGGCCGTGGAGAGATCTTTTTCCTGATCCGTTACCAGATTGCAATCTGTTGAAAAACAAGGACAACAGCTGGACACATTGCCACGAAGTAAAACATGTTCTCATACTGCGATTATATTCCGCGTCGATGCGAAACAGACGACGCTGTCAACTTGTTTATTAAACCTTCACAATCGATGGGAGGTGACAACATATCTGCTAATCCTATGTGCTTGTTTAAGGTTTCGCCTTGCGTCGAGAGGAATTTCTCTAGGCATCATACGTCTTCATAACCATGGAGTGTAAATAAGTTCCAGCCCTTACCGCTACGCATATTCGGTACCACGTGTGTCATTGAAGTGAGCATAATGTAAGTAGCACAAGCGTTAATTGGCTTGGATAGAAAGATTCTGAAGGTTTTTTTGGCGATTTCTATACGTTTTTTTCCAGAAGATTTTCTCACAGAATGGTCTCCTTCTTAGGAGTGTAGGATACCATCAGCTGGAGGCAGCTGAGACACAAGTCCATCCATGTAGGCGCGGAGTGCGAAAGAGCACACTTCGAATGCATTACAACGTTACAAATGCCAGCGACTAGGGGTGCGACTCACGTGTCGGAATGGACACGCATCTCGCAACTGGACGGCTACGCCAGCCTCTGCTGTTCGTAAATATTAAAAATCAAGTCGCTGTGCCAATTAGGGATTCACTCTCGATCAGATGACGGATATAAATTTTTCTCCCGTTTTCGTTTGTTTCAGAAAACCGCCATTACTCGCGGCAGACTTTAAAATTGACATCGTTCCGCGTGGTAGCGGCAACAATCAGTCGGTGAGGCAGCGACAAAGTTCTGTCGGTTGCAGGACGCGGAAGACTAACGGAAAAAGAAATTCATCTTACACTTTACTACTGTCTACATTTGTGATTAACGTTTAAATATGCACATAATCGGTACAGTGTAATTACGCGGATCTGATACTGGTTTCGTGATTTTGTGTGTCGCGTGCTGGCGTTCCAGTGACGTGGCAGAATATGGGTGGCAGTCACCAAGTGACATATGTTCAGCGTTCGTAAAAAATGAAAAATTTAAGCTGTCCTGGTTCTCCGGAGTTTGCCATCCGGCGTCGTCATACAGGGTGCATAGAAACAATCTGACCAAAAGTGTATCGTGGAAACGCAGCATGAAACACAAAAATTTGAGTATAGCAACTAGGCTTCGCGATTGAATATTTTCGGCGGCACCGGAACGTAATTAAAATCCCACACACGAGCGCTTTGGCCCTAAATGATTGGCAGTTTACAGAAAATGTATACGTAAACACAGGCTGTGTGAACTAACCAACCGTCACCATGAGAACAAGTGAAATTTAAAGCGCCACTTACACGTGTGTCGCACTTGGCTGACTTAGGACACAGCACGTTTTTAGAGATGAACAGAATCAGATGTCCATGTCTCATGTTTCAATATGTCTTAAAAAGGTGAAAATGAGTAAAACCGAGCCGACACTTATTGCCATAAGTATGTCATAGCAAATGTTCAAAGTGACCACAGCTGCCATGTTGGCATAGCGCCGTAAATATTCAACTGCGACTTGCGATACTGAAATTTCTTCATTTGATGCTGCCTTACTGCTCTGCACTTTCAATCAAAAAATTGTTTTTCCCCACCCTGTTTGTTCCAGACGTGACGCGACAGTAATGGTCGAATTCTCAGCCATCCAACACTCTTCGTCTATGGTAGAAAGTGCTAAATACGCCAAAATGACGGAATGCGTTACGAGCGATTTATAACTCTGAAGTTCAGTAGACAGTAACTACGTAAGAGCACATGTGATACATTTAACCAAATCGTTACGAAGTGAAGTATAAAATAAGTTTCTTGAGTAGAAATCATTGCCCACAGTGGGCAATGATTTCTGAAGAGTATGTAGACACACAAATCGTGCCAATCTGTGGTACAACTGTGCTATGTCGGTTAGTTAAACGCGACGGATAGCACACTTCAGAAGAGGAAATAAAAATGATAATTTTGTTTTTCGTGGTTAAAAAAAACATTGCGGGATTTTTTAAACATATAGCAGAAATGTGAAAGAGACTACTGTAGAAATTCGAGATGGAAGACGCGATGGGAACATTGTCAGCATGCTGCCAACAAAGGACAGGAGATCCGTTTGTCGAGGCGAAGACAATGCCTTAAAAAAGGTATTTTTGCGCTTATCGCCCAGAGAGTAAAACACAGTCGAACAGATATCCGCCATTTCCACGTTTTCAAACTGTATTACACTTACAGTACAACAAAAATGAGACGCTTTGAAATAGCGAAGAATTTACTTACACGGCTAGCATATGTGGCAGTGCAGAGCCATTCGTAATGAATGAGACGCGAGTGTGGCCGTCATGACGTCACCATAGTGTATCAGCAAGAGACGCCTGCCCTGATCTTTAGATAATGAAGTAATGTCGCAAAGAAACCGCATAGATACTCACTAAGCTCTTGATAGTACGAGACACAGTAATAACAACTTTTTCTTTTCCATCATCATTGTCATCATGACAATCATAACACTCTCTTAATATGTGGCCGGAATATGTAAAGGGCCACAGCCCCACTTGTCAATGTAATAAGGAAATCATGTCACCACTCAGCTTGAAGAAACACGCGTAAGGTGAGAAAAATAATATGTAAGGTGCAGAGTTGCAAACGGTTGCATATACACAACTAGATGTTTTTATGGCGTTTTAAAGGTAGAGCCAAACAAAAAGTGCGCCCTTGACATTCCCTAACTTCCTAAACAGACGGGACTTTTCGAGTGCTAATTGCCTTTTATTAGTTTGGCCAATAATAGAGTAAGCTGTGTAGGTTCCAGAATACATGTAAACTCTCGTAAGTAGCTACTTTTCTAGGTACGCAAATTCGTCTCCGATGCCGGTTTGACGACGATGAGTTTTCTGCGCTGGTAATGATGCATTTGCTTGCCGACGACCACAAGCACATACGAAAACAGTTAAGGTATTACGAAACCGGAATGCAGTTACTAGTAACTGTAAATATTGGCTGTGGTGTTGTACGCAAAATTAGTTACCTTACTGATATTCAAGTAAAACCGAGGCCCTTCACTTGTGTGAAATGCGGAGGAGAATGTACAGCAGTAACCTGCAGCCGCACGGCGGCTATTGCCATAGCGTTGAGAGATTACAGAGGACTCTCAAGACTTGTTTACGTTTTAAACACAAGGGAAGCAGCGTCGCAGACGTCGACACCTTGTTCGGCAGCACGGCTGGTGTCAGCTGGTCCAGAAAGAGGCGGTGGAGAGATTCGTCCGAATGTTGATCTGTTACTCACGTTTCACCCGGCCAAGAACGGCGAAAGTGTTAGTCAGAAGAATGTCGCTGCGACACACTCCGTCCCCAGTTTGAACGGAATTTTCGGCACAGTGCTGTTTCAGCGGCATTTTATAAATTTCACGTCTTTGAAACTGTGGGTTTATGTAATGCTGAAGAACTGAACGTCCTCGAACTGAGGAGAAATGCATTAAATAATTGACGGAACATTTAGCCTTGGAAAGAGAACAATTATGGAACTTAGTGTCAGGTTATAGTGACGAACACGATAGCTACTTTCTGTTGCGATGAACGACGACTTTTGCGATTCGCTTTCCCCTCCGTGCGTGCGACATTCAGACGCTGTTTCACGACAATAAATCGTTATCACCGCGTGTGAAGGAACCGGTGGTCGACCGTCACATGACACGTGTGAACGCGGAGACAATAATAATGAATCCAGATGGTGATATTTTTTTACATCTCCTCCGTCACAATCATTGAAGTGTTTTAATGTGCGGGCAGACGGTATAACGGAGCACGCATCATCTGATGTTGCAAAGTGCAAGTGTTATAAGAACGCCAGTAGTGGTTACTCGAAGCCAGTATCGGTTTTGCCCCAGGGCCACGTTATCTCAGGTCCCATCTCTGTCAGCGGTTCGCACCAGCAGCACAGAACAACTTTGGTCTGTGGCACCGCGCTGCGCTCGGCCAGTAGTGACTTTCCAGCAGCAGTGTGTGCGTCTGCGACAGTACCTCACTTTCGTTCTTGTACGATGTCTTTCAGCTATGGAACACCTCATTCAGATAGGTCAGGACAACCCAGTGCTGTACGACACCAGTCATCCGGATTACATGCGGAGTAAATTGAAGGACGAAATATGGAAGAAGGTTGCAGAGGAATTACATTACAGCAATTGTAAGTATTATTTATTAATTGATTTATTTATTTTATATGCATTTTCGCAAATTGGCCTCTTTTTATAGCTGCATACTGCCATTGAACAGAACCTTCCGGTGAATTAAAACACTCATTAAATTTTTCTCTCGTAAGAAACGCTTCACTCGTGTTTCTGCACCTACTTGGAGCAGGCCACAGAAGCTGGTTGGTACCCAGTGGTCCCATGTCGTCCTCCTCGGCGAGATCATTTGACGTAATGTTATCAGTCCTCAAGTAATTATGAAGTACACATGTAGCTGTCACAATTCTATCTACAGTCTCTAGTTTACACTCAAAAGGCCGTTTAAACACACGAAATCGGGAACTCAAGATACCAAATGCACACTCTACAGTTTGACGAGCACGAGACAGTCTGTAATTATGTTGTTGTTGTTGTGGTCTTCAGTCCTGAGACTGGTTTGATGCAGCTCTCCATGCTACTCTATCCTGTGCAAGCCTCTTCATCTCCCAGTACCTACTGCAACCTACATCCTTCTGAATATGCTTAGTGTATTGATCTCTTGGTCTTCCTCTACGATTTTTACCCTCCACGCTGCCCTCCAATGCTAAATTTGTGATCCCTCGATGCCTCAGAACATGTCCTACCAACCGATCCCTTCTTCTAGTCAAGTTGTGCCACAAACTTCTCTTCTCCCCAATCCTATTCAATACCTCCTCATTACTTACATGATCTACCCACCTTATCTTCAGCATTCTTCTGTAGCACCACATTTCGAAAGCTTCTATTCTCTTCTTGTCCAAACTAGTTATCGTCCATGTCTCACTTCCATACATGGCTACACTCCATACAAATACTTTCAGAAACGACTTCCTGACACCTAAATCTATATTCGATGTTAACAAATTTCTCTTCTTGAGAAACGCTTTCCTTGCCATTGCCAGTCTACATTTTATATCCTCTCTACTTCGACCATCATCGGTTATTTTACTCCCTAAATAGCAAAACTCCTTTACTACTTTAAGTGTCTCATTTCCTAATCTAATTCCCTCAGCATCACCCGACTTAATTTGACTACATTCCATTATCCTCGTTTAGCTTTTGTTGATGTTCATCTTATATCCTCCTTTCAAGACACTGTCCATTCCGTTCAACTGCTCTTCCAAGTCCTTTGCTGTCTCTGACAGAATTACAATGTCATCGGCGAACCTCAAAGTTTTTACTTCTTCTCCATGAATTTTAATACCTACTCCGAATTTTTCTTTTGTTTCCTTTACTGCTAGCTCAATATACAGATTGAATAACATCGGGGAGAGGCTACAACCCTTTCCCAACCACTGCTTCCCTTTCATGCCCCTCGACTCTTATAACTGCCATCTGGTTTCTGTACAAATTGTAAATAGCCTTTCGCTCCCTGTATTTTACCCCTGCCACCTTCAGAATTTGAAAGAGAGTATTCCAGTCAACACTGTCAAAAGCTTTCTCTAAGTCTACAAATGCTAGAAACGTAGGTTTGCCTTTTCTTAATCTTTCTTCCAAGATAAGTCGTAAGGTCAGTATTGCCTCACGTGTTCCAACATTTCTACGGAATCCAAACTGATCTTCCCCGAGGTCGGCTTGTACCAGTTTTTCCATTCGTCTGTAAAGAATTCGCGTTAGTATTTTGCAGCTGTGACTTATTAAACTGATAGTTCGGTAATTTTCACATCTGTCAACACATGCTTTCTTTGGGATTGGAATTATTATATTCTTCTTAAAGTCTGAGGGTATTTCGCCTGTCTCATACATCGTGCTCACCAGATGGTAGAGTTTTGTCATGACTGGCTCTCCTGAGGCCATCAGTAGTTCTAATGGAATGTTGTCTACTCCCGGGGCCTTGTTTTGACTCAGGTCTTTCAGTGCTCTGTCAAACTCTTCACGCAGTATCTTATCTCCCATTTCATCTTCATCTACATCCTCTTCCATTTCCATAATATTGTCCTCAAGTACATCGCCCTTGTATAAACCCTCTATATACTCCTTCCACCTTTCTGCTTTCCCTTCTTTTCTTAGAACTGGGTTGCCATCTGAGCTCTTGATATTCATACAAGTGGTTCTCTTCTCTCCAAAGGTCTCTTTAATTTTCCTGTAGGCAGTATCTATCTTACCCCTAGTGAGACAAGCCTCTACATCCTTACATTTGTCCTCTAGCCATCCCTGCTTAGCCATTTTGCACTTCCTGTCGATTTCATTTTTGAGACGTTTGTATTCCTTTTTGCCTGCTTCATTTACTGCATTTTTGTATTTTCTCCTTTCATCAATTAAATTCAGTATCTCTTCTGTTACCCAAGGATTTCTACTAGCCCTCGTCTTTTTACCTACTTGATCCTCTGCTGCCTTCACTATTTCATTCCTCAAAGCTACCCATTCTTCTTCTATTGTATTTCTTTCCCCCATTCCTGTCAATTGTTCCCTTATGCGCTCCCTGAATCTCTGTACAACCTCTGGTTCTTTCAGTTTATCCAGGTCCCATCTCCTTAAATTCCCACCTTTTTGCAGTTTCTTCAGTTTCAATCTGCAGTTCATAACCAATAGATTGTGGTCAGAATCTACATCTGCCCCAGGAAATGTCTTACAATTTAAAACCTGGTTCCTAAATCTCTGTCTTACCATTATATAATCTATCTGAAACCTGTCAGTATCTCCAGGCTTCTTCCATGTATACAGCCTCCTTTCATGATTCTTGAACCAAGTGTTAGCTATGATTAAGTTATGCTCTGTGCAAAATTCTACAAGGCGACTTCCTCTTTCATTCCTTCCCCCCAATCCATATTCACCTACTATGTTTCCTTCTCTCCCTTTTCCTACTGACGAATTCCAGTCACCCATCACTATTAAATTTTCGTCTCCCTTCACTACCTGAATAATTTCTTTTATCTCGTCATACATTTCATCTATTTCTTCATCATCTGCAGAGCTAGTTGGCATATAAACTTGTACTACTGTAGTAGGCATGGGCTTTGTGTCTATCTTGGCCACAATAATGCGTTCACTATGCTGTTTGTAGTAGCTAACCCGCACTCCTATTTTTTTATTCATTATTAAACCTACTCCTGCATTACCCCTATTTGATTTTGTATTTATAACCCTGTAATCACCTGACCAAAAGTCTTGTTCCTCCTGCCACCGAACTTCACTAATTCCCACTATATCTAACTTTAACCTATCCATCTCCCTTTTTAAATTTTCTAACCTACCTGCCCGATTAAGTGATCTGACATTCCACGCTCCGATCCGTAGAACGCCAGTTTTCTTTCTCCTGATAACGATGTCCTCTTGAGTAGTCCCCGCCCGGAGATCCGAATGGGGGACTATTTTACCTCCGGAATATTTTACCCAAGAGGACGCCATCATCATTTAATCATACAGTAGAGCTGCATGTCCTCGGGAAAAATTACGGCTGTAGTTTCCCCTTGCTTTCAGCCGTTCGCAGTACCAGCACAGCAAGGCCATTTTGGTTAATGTTACAAGGCCAGATCAGTCAATCATCCAGACTGTTGCCCCTGCAACTACTGAAAAGGCTGCTGCGCCTCTTCAGGAACCACACGTTTGTCTGGCCTCTCAACAGATACCCCTCCGTTGTGGTTGCACCTACGGTACGGCCATCTGTATCGCTGAGGGACGCAAGCCTCCCCACCAACGGCAAGGTCCATGGTTCATGGGTTCTGTAATTATAAACTTTATATTTGTCATTCCCAGTAACTCTGCATTTAGGGTACGGTCGCATTAAGTTTTTTAATAATGGAAATGCCTCATCACCTACGAAAACGTAAGGGGCTCTATTTTGTTGTCCAGGAAGCGATTTATCTCCTGGGATTTTTAAAGTTCCGTCAGTCAGTTTTCTTCCTAATACTGAATTAGAAAAAATATTTCCATCACTAAATCTGCCCATTGAACCGACGTCTATAGAGGCAAATCTGTAATGAGCATCGACAGTAGCCATTAATACTACAGAGCAATGCTGTTTGTAATTGAAAAATGAGGAACCAGATAACTGAGGTTTTCGCAAAATGATATGTTTCCCATCAACAGCTCCAAGACAATTGTAAAACTGCCATTTCCTCTCAAAGTCAGAAGCAATATTTTCCCACATAACTGTTGTTGGCTCAGGTAGATAAATGGGTTGTAGATGCTTCCATATCGCTCCACACACATCATAAACTATCTTCTACACTGTCCTTTGACCCATGCGGTAGCTTAGAGCGATGGTTTTAAACATGTCCCCCGTCGTTAAATACCTAAAATGAAAAAAGACAACAATCCGTTTATGTTGCATAAGCAGAGTGGACAGAAAGTTACTAAGTGTTTCGACATTTATGGTACGTGTACACGAAATCACAGATTGTTTCTGTCACTACTAGGGGAATGGGGCAAAACTATTCTAAAATGTAACTGTTCACCTTTCTTATGTTACTTTATACGGAAATATATGAAAAACTAAATTCAGGAATTCCTTGTTGCAGGGGAAACAGCGAAAGAAAGTTGGAGAAAACTTAGGGATTGTCATCGAGATGCCCTCCGTAGACACAAAAAGAAGAGTGGGCAAGCAGCGACCTCAGTCCGCCCACGGCTGTACCAAAATCAGATGGAATTTTTAGTTCCATATATGGCCAACAGAGGTACTGTAACAAATATAATGGAAGAGGTAAATGCTACAACGAGCGTTGCAAATGATGGTGGAGGAGATGACATAACAGACACACAGAGGAACGAAACGCAAGGCGACTTGGGGACGCCACTGTCAAAGAAGAAGAAGAAAGCAGATGTCAGTAAAATCATTCTTGAAAGTATTAACAGCTACGAGGAGAGAGCTAAGAAAAGAGACATTTTATGCGAAAGATCACTGCATCAAGAAAATGACGCCTTACACCAATTTTTCATGTCGATGTACCTATCGACAAAAGAGATGCCAAAGGCGTACCAAGTGTTGGTAAAGAAAAAAGTGTTTCAGATAGTATCTGAAACGGAGGAGGAAATTTTGACTAAATCAGTGGCTCCACATCATTCATCAATACCATCATGCAGCACAGAAAATAGTTCGTCTACCACGTCAATATCTGACTCTCCTGGTATAGAGTTTGAACCTTCAGCACCACATTTACTATAAACAGTGTTATCATGTTCATTATTTTAACAAATTTACAGATGGAAATTGTTTCTCTGAACTTTAATAAATATTGAGAGAAAAAATACTTTATTTCAATTGCATACCTTAAACATACAGCTAATTTTTCTTCTGTAGGTATGGGCTCCCGCATGTGACTTGGTTTTCCTCTTATGTCTTGCTCTATCAGTGTATGAACCTCTTCAAACTGCCGTCTGTTCAGTCGGAAGCTTTCCCTGAATACGTGATCAGGAACTTCCGTAGACAACGCGTATTCGCCATGTGTTCTTCGCTTTTGCATGTACTTGCTTTTCCATAGAGATCTTTCTCTGTTCTTGTATGCACTGTACAATAAAATAACACTCCTGAGTTCCGAATCAGAATCGGAATCTAAGTCTAACTGCATAGACAGACCCGCGGTGGACGTTGCTGGGCGTTCTGTGTTTCGCGAGCGCTGGGCCACCACTGAGCTCTGCCGTGCCTCTGCTGCGTGCAGTGTGCGCTGACCGGCAAAACCCATGTTGCTCTGCTGCGCCTCTGCTCTGCCTCTGCTGCGTGCAGTGTGCGGCGGGCCTTAGGCCGGGGCCACACGAGCGGAATAGCTGCGGAACGTCAGACGCGCGGTAAATGAGCGCACCGCTATGGCGCATGGGGCAGACGCAGCAGTCCACACGGGGCGGAACGTCTGCGGCCGCGGAATTCTGCCGCTTGCCAGCCGCATCGCCCATAGCGAGGCGGAAAACCCGCTGCGGCACACGCAGCGCTATGGGTCATGAGAATCAATTGGGCGTTTCACACGGGCGGTGCGACAGGTGTGCGGAGAAGGGCCAGCTGACAGCAGTCAGTGCTGGGAGCGGAGTAGAGTGGCCATTTGCAGCAGGCAGTTGCGTGCTCCGTTCCGTGTGACTACAAAGTGGCTTCCACGATGTGCCCACTAGACATTGAGAAAATAGATATGGAGATTCTGATAATGGAAGTGGAAAAAAGGCCTTGTATTTGGGATGTAAGGACCGAGGAATACAAGGACAGAAATAAGAAGGATGCAGCATGGCATGAAATCTGCTGTGCATTATTCGATTATTTCGCAGATCATTCAAGCACAGAGAAAAAACCCGTTGGTAAGATTTTCGTCCACTATTAGAATAATACAATTGGTTAAAAGATCACTCTGAATTGCAACATAGTTAGCGAATTAGTTTTCTGGAACTCGTTAAGTATTTTTGTTTAGGGATTGCTGAACAATGATAAGTGTTGAGAAAACCCTGCAGTTCTATTATTGTTGACATGTTGCACATTGATAATGTAACAACAATGCACAAATATAACAATAGAAAAGAACAGCATATTTGGGCAGTAATATATATGAATTGGCAATAATGGTATCGACTCTTTTGCATCGCATGAATAAAGCCACATGATCGCCTTGGACAATTACAATATTGGATAGAGTGACAAATCACTAAAAACAGAACATTAAACAAACCAGATTCAGTAAGCACTGCTCTCAAACGAGTTGCTGGATAGTGTATGAAAGAGTCAACAATAGCTGATTAGTTAGTTTTATTAAGTCTCAGGTGAATTTACAGGTGTAATTACCGATAATAACAAGCTAGAACAATAAAATTAATAAAACTGTAAATATTAAGAAAAATGCATAAAAAAGTTCATTTTCTGCTCTATGTAACACCTCAGATTTTGCTGTCCTGCCAAGGCACTTTACCAGCCTCACTTACAAAATAATTTGCCATTACATCTCTGTTTCTTATTGCTGACACACTTCTTCTTCTTTCATCCAAGTTTGTTGCAGTCTCAAATCCATTCACAATAAATGTGTCTTCAATTTGGTGCCCATCTCGCTCGCGCACATAATTATGCAGAACACAACATGCTTTTGTTATGTCAACAGCAAAATCCAATTTCACATTCATGGCTCGCTGGAACACGCGCCATTTGTTCGACAATATGCCGAAGGAATATTCAACGTACCTACGAGCCCGTGACAAACGGTAGTTGTAAATTCTCTTCTCGCGTGTCATCATTTTACCACCATATGGTCGTAGTACGTGTTCTGAGAGTCCAAATGCTTCGTCACCAACAAACACATACGGTGTAACTATCCCAGTGGCATTTGGTAAGCCAGAGGGCTCTGGTATACACAATGTATTTCCGTTCAGACGTTTCCACAGGGTAGATTTTTTAAAAATTGTTCTGTCTGAATCTTTTCCAAACGAGCCAATGTCAACAAAAACGAATCTATAATCTGAGTCTGCCACTGCTAAAAGAACAATGGAAAAGAAGTCCTTATAATTATAAAACAGTGAACCACTCGTCTTAGGTTTGACCAACCGAATGTGTTTACCATCTATTGCCCCTATGCAATTTGGGAAATTTGCACGGATTTGGAATCCATTGGCAATATTCTTCCACTCCTCCTCTGTCGGCTGAGGCAGACACTTGTCACGCAGGCAGCCCCAAATCCCACAGCACACTTTCCTCACTATGTCACTGGCTGTTGACTTGCCTATTCTGTATGTATAGTGCAGATCAACTAAGTGACAACCAGTAGCCAAATACCTAAAACCAAAGATATAAATGTATAAAAATTACGTTCAATATTTAGTCATTATTTAATGATGTTAAACATTTTAAAGTTACATCAAATTTCCGTTTCTTTTTTTCTCCTTTGTAGGCCAGAAGGCACAACAAAAGTGGCGTAACATTAGGGACTATTATCGGAAATATGTAAGGAAAGTAAAGAAATCTGGTTCAGAAGCAGTAAGAATATTAAAATACGTGTACGCTGACCAGCTGGGGTTCTTGGCACCTGTTTTAGAAACAAGAGATTCAGTTTCAAGTCCACAGGAAGACGAAATTCAGCACTTGGAACATCCTTTGGAATTTTCCCTGGCAGAAGACGACACCGGCAATACAGTAACATCAGTTGACGCCTCAACACCTGAGCAGATTTCAGTAGGCTCACCAGTTCCAAAAAAGAAAACGAAAGTGAGAAGCGCGAAAACAGATCTTGAAGCTAAATTATGCAAATTTCTGGATAGTCCTCCAATTCGTTCTCCGTCCGCTGAGGATGAAGACAAATCGTTTTTTGATTCCTTGTTGCCCACGCTGCGTAAGTTTGATTTAGATCAAAAACTAGAATTCCGTATGGAAGTTTTACGCCTACTTCAGCGCATCCGAAACGCGAAATCGCAACCATTTCATGGCTGTTATGCAGCGTGTCAGCAACCTATGCAACATGCACCAACGCATGCAGTAAGCCCAGGACATTTCCAAACATTACATACACAAGGGAATATGTGCAACCAGCGTGCAGCTCCTCAATTAGTGCAGATGCACTCTCAACAGTATCGAGCTGAAAGAACTGTGACGTCTAGAGAACAATCGCCTTCTATTTCACCAGAGTTTATTGATTCTGACTCTTGAGTAGAGGGTTTTTGCAGAAAAGTGAATTAAAAGGAGTTACTTTCCCTTTTTGCATGTCCATTCTGTTAATTTCATTTACAGTTAATTGATGTTTCTTATCCTCAAAAGACAGATTTACATGTAACATTTCATTCAATATCAATAAGGAAAAGAGAATTAAACTTGTTCGTGTATTGACCTAATCATTATCTTTTTTAAAAAAATTGAAATGAAAGTGTTGTTAAAACTAATGATAGACATTACTGGGTTTCTTTAATTTTAGCTGAGATAATTTTTGGCTGAGACAGGATACTTACACATTAGAATTCACTTACCTTAACGTTATAGCCAGCATTTCCATTGAAGGTATAGCGAGTCTCATGTTCGTGTCTTGCTTCTGTAAAGCGTTTCTAAGCGTGTGATGTAATTCATCGAAGCTTGAAAAAGACATTCGGAAATGGTTGAAAAATTTCATTTCATCCTCTCGTAGCTCGTTAAATATAACGTAAAACGCTCCTTGCAACAACCGACTACTCACTACTGGATGCACCCAGTACTTTCGGTGTATTTTTCTCTTTTTCAGTATTTTTAACCCTACGTATGCCACTACTGCACAGTGTCGAGTATCCATCGCGACTACCAGCTTTAAAAAAAGGAGAGAACAATTCCGTCTGCTTGGCCTCCTCGCGGCTACGAAGCGAACTATGTTCATTCTAAGAACATTTCGCGCTGTACTAGAATGAAAAGTTTTTTTTTTTCTCGTCTCTATTGTCATTTAATCGCAAGGTAAACAGTTACCAGGTCGACTTCACTTACTTTCTTAAAAATTGTGTTGATAACAGTTATTTAATGTTTCGTGAATGAAACAGTGTAGACAAGAAAAAATGACACATACAGCCAGCGCCGGCTTTAGGGTGGGGCGACACGGGCGGTCGCCCAGGGCGCCGGGGCCCAAGGGGCGCCACGTACTAAACGCATGTAAAAAAAAAAAATTACAATTTACAATCACCCATTTCGCGAAACTAAAATATTATTCAGTCTCATTCAACATACGTCACTAATCTCACGAATGTGCGATGAATTCGGGGTAGCAGAAGAGAAACGGGGTAGCAGAAGAGAAATCATGCTGAATGCAATCTTCGTATTGTCTGCAACCATCCATGTTTGACGCGGGCTAGCACGGGCTCTACCAAAGCGCCTCTCTTATTCGTTTCAAGAACTGCAACAAGGAAGAGCCCATGCAGCCGCACCATCTCTCGTTCACAACAGAAACTACCGGTCGCTCCAAATAAAAGAAAATACAGACTGTGAAATGTACATTACATTATGATTTAATTAATACGAATGTATTTACGTCGAATATTTGTGACTTAATGACTCATGTACATTAATTAATAGATCATGCAATGCGTGCACTTCATTCATAGAGAATTCTCCCCTAACGTACTGAAATAATACAGTGCCACACAATGTTTGTTAGACTGCATATGTTGGCAGCGCTACGATTTGCACCCGCATGTCAGTAATTGTCAGTAAGAGTCGGAGGCAGCGGTTATGTTTCCGTGGCTGAATAATTGTGAGTGAAACGAGTGTCGTGACTGTGTCAACATTTTAATTTTCTGGTAAGTGCGAAAAACATTTTTATCTTTCAGTTCAGGTTTTTTTCTAGTTACGTCTACTGATAGGTGAATTTCTTTATTTGTTATAGATCGAATATTGTGGTCGCGAAATAGAGCAGTGTCCAAGCAATAATTTGTCAAATTATTAAATCATGCCAGAAGAGAAGGAAATGATTAAAAAAAAAGAAATGGCTTGACCAATTTGAATAATTTTTGTTTTGTTTTGTTCGCTTTAGTACAGGGGTGCTTCAGAAAAGAAAATAAATATTTGGGATATACGAGCCTGTTTCAATCACATTTTACGCATCTTTTCTTTGTTTGGAACACGCAAAAACAATTTTCTGGAGTTTATGTAGATGTACAGTGCAGTACTATGCAATATTTTTAGACAATTTCCCAAAACGTGAATGCCCAAACAGTATATCGCTGCTATACTGACTGTTACGGCAGCGACAGCAGCATGCTGGACTGACGTCACAGGCTACACAAGACTCACATGGAGCGTCTTAGCGGGCTTTCAGATTATTTGGATTTCATTTCCATTTGAAAAAATAAAATACTCAAATTTACGATGGAAAAAACCATGTTATGGTCATAAGATGACGCCATTAACCACTTAAGACGATTTCTAGAAAACAATCAAATACCGTGTTGCAAAGCACTGCCAGGTTCGCTATTTATACAATAAAGGGCGCCAACTGGACGACTCGCCCGGGGCACCTGGATGGCTAAGGCCGGCCCTGCATACAGCAAATAGCTAACTCTGCACCTGAATCTGCAAATGTCTTTTTCTACTTTTAAAGTGATGAACCTCTTAAAGATGCAACGTTAACATAAAGTGTGACTGTAAATGCCTTCATAGACGACATGCGGAAAATAAACACGGCACAACTCTGCATTGTGAGCGAGAATAGCCTCGAGCGTGGCGCGCCGTAGGCAGCTGCGACCAAGCGCCAATATATATCACTCGATTACTCGAGACTGGAAAGAGATATGGCTCTCCTTCCAGTGTTAAAAGCAATTTCGATATCTTAGCTACAATTCGTACGCAGCATTATACGACCTCATATGCACCAAACGCAAAGTAGCCAGCGACGACATTTTTTACTGCAAAGTTTTCAAAATATGCGCTGTATTTTACTTAATTACGAAGTATCACGATAACCATGGCCAGCAGCGAAAAGAAAACCAGTTCATTATCAAGCTGTGACATCAGGCTATAACACGCGTAAAAATAAATTTTTTTCGTCGAATAGTTTCCTCACAATCGAATGAGAGAGATTGCGTAGCACAGAACAGAGACGAATTCCAAAACAGTGGTTTTTAATTTTTTACACGAAAAGTATAAGTTGTAATGAGAAACTAACTACATGGAAGGATGTAGCTTTCCTTCGTTTACATGAAACAATTTTTTTCGAGACAAAATAGATGACTAGATATTTGGCTCTCCGCACGAACATTCCGCAGCTAGCCGCATGGGTACAGGACTCTGCGTCTAGCCGCAGCCCGTCGGCCGCTGCGGAAACAATCCGCTCGTGTGGCCCCGGCCTTTGAGCTGTCGACGTTTCGTCGCGCCTGCGGCAACAGTCAGTCGCTGGGGCAGTGAGAAAGCCCTGTCGGCCGCAGCAGGCGGAGAATTCACGGAGAAATAAATCCGGCTTATCTATGTATAATACTTCACACTTGTGCTTTAGGCAGAAATATTTACAGCACTGTTGTCAACGCAAAACCGAATGATAAAGATTTCTTTGTATCATAAAACGGCTCTGTCATCAGAGAGGCCGCACAGATCAGATTTGGCAACAATACTTTCAAACTGGACAGTGGCTGCTCTACACAGCAGTTCGCCGAATCATTTACGCCCCGAAGCAGTGTTGCCAATTTAGCGACTTTGTCGCTAGAAATGGCGACTTTTGCCTTCGTCTTAGCGACAAAAATTATTTAGCGACTTATCTGGCGACTTTTCGAGTACTGACGACTTTTGAAGTACAAATCAAAACTATTCTGGGCCGGTATTTTCATTAACAAAACTAACATTTTAACTATAGAATGGGTGTTACACTGACTTTGTTCTAGATTTACTAAGTTAAATAAAGTTCTTAGCAGATCATGTAGCATTGTTCAGCATTTAGTAAACCTGAATGTGGGAATTGCCTACAGAGTAAGAAAACCTTGACTATAGAACTATTCATTATTCATTACCCACTAGCCTGTTATCGTCGATAGCGTTACCTTCAACTTTTGAACTCCCTTTATTTTTCGAATTGACAAAAAACATACGTAATATTAAGTATAATAAAATACATATCTGTCCAGCAACATCTAATTTTTCGAAATGTTTACTTGCAGTCAAATTATTACCACATGCACAGTGGTAACGCAAGAACAATTCGGTGGGGGTATCTCAGACATTATTACGTTTTAAACAATGAACAATAGGACTGGTATCGAGTTACCGAGTTAGTAGATTGTTTCATGACCTCTAGTTCTCCTGAGTTTTAATGTATTTTCAGTGATTATAAACTGGTTAAACTTACGTTGTGGTGCCTGACATAATGGATTTACCGCAGAAGAAGAAGCAGTACGCTCAAAAATATGGGGATGCGTGGGAAGCAGAACCTGAATTCAATGGGTGGCTGGAACCAGTCGCTGGAGACTTACCCAAGGCAAGATGTCAACTACGTGCAACAGACTTTTATGCTCAATTGTGTGATATTAGAAAGCATTCGAAAACTATTACCTGTGAAAATTGTTCCGAAAACTACAGTTAGAATAGCAGGCAGAGCTGAAGGCGCCCTTTCTTTATTTGTTGCTGAACATTGTTCAATTTTAGCTGTAGATCATTTAGGAATACTGTGCAAGAAGGTGTTTTCCGGTGATGAGGGCGCTAAAAACATTCAATTACATGGTACAAAGTGCACTAACATTATAACTGAAGTTTTGGCTCCATATTTTACACAATCATTGGTTGAAGATATAGGTAACCAAAAATACAGCGTACTAATAGATGAATCCACAGATGTATCAACATCTAAAATGCTAGGTATCGTTATACGGTACAATAGTGTAAACAACCAAACCATTAGATCAGTATTTCTCGAACTCGCTGTAGTAGAAACTGCAGATGCAAGAAATCTGGCTGCAGTTCTTGTGACTTCTTTGAAAGATCTCAAACTTCCAGTCGGTAATATGGTAGGAATTGGCACACATAATGCTTCTTCCATGGTTGGAATAAACAATGGGCTTTTCAAACAACTCAAGAGAGAATATGGTTTGAAGCATTTGGTATTGATCCGTTGCATTTGTCACCCTCTTCAGCTTGCAGTTTCGCACGCCTCAGTGAATACCATACCTAGAAACATAGAGTTTCTTGTACGGAAAACCTACAATTAGTTATCCATTTGATGCAAAAGTCAAGAGGAATATAAGAAGGTTTATGAGACAATAAATTGTGGAAAATAGCCACTAAAAGTTTTGAAGGTCTGTGCAACACGTTGGCTTTCAATTGAACCAGCAGTACGAAGAATTCTGGAGCAGTGGGAAGAACTAAAGCTACATTTTCCACTTGCCATGGTTCAAAACAATTGTTACACTGCCAACATTTTGTACAAGATGTATTGTGACGACTCAAAACATCTTTACACGTTTTACCTTAAAAATGCTTTAAAAGACGTACAAATAGCAATAAAAGCTTTTGAAGGAGAAGACAATAAACCCCACTAAATTACTAGATACACTTGTACTTCTCATGCAGTCACTCGGACAAAACATAGTTTTTCCCACTGTTGATTTGTTGACAACACCAGTTCCAAGCGAATGTATGTACGCAAGTCCGAAGCTTGGCTTTATGTTTAAACAGAAATTGTCTGAGTCAAGTTTTTCTGAAGAAAATAAAATTTATTTGAAGAAGAGTTGCATTCAGTTTAGTCTGAAACTCATAAAAGAAATTCAACAAAGACTGCCAAGTAACTTTACGATCCTGAAAAAAAATGTCAATGCTGAATAATGAAGAAACACTAAAAGTGAATAAAAACAATGCTGTAGCGGATGTAGCCAAAGAATTGCGTTTTAATGGCGATTTCATAGACGGAATGCTGCAAAAATGGCATAATATCATCTTCATTAGGTGGAATAACACTACTAACACTGTTCGACTTTGGAGTGAGGTTTTGCAGTGTAAAAATGCCGCAGGGGAGAATCCTTTTTCTTTGATTTCACAGCTAGCAATGACTGTTCTATGCCTACCGCATTCAAATGCAGAAGTGGAAAGAATATTCAGTTCTATGAACATTATAAAAACTAAACAACGTAACAGATTATCGTTAAAGACAATTAATGCATTGATCATATTAAGAGACCAGCTGAAGAAACAAAATAAAGATTGTGCATCTTTTGACATACCGTCAGAGGTATTGGAGCTTATTGGAACGAACAAAAGTTACTCTTTTGCGACAAAACCAGTCGAACTGAATCATCGTTTGAGCAACGTTCAACGCTGTACATCGACTACAGTTCTGTCAGAGCATGAAACAGAAGAGTTATTCGATCTTCCGAGTGACAACGATGAATAGCTCACATACCTGTATGTATATATTTTGTAACCTAATTCGAGTTCTTGCTTTCTTTTGTTACAAATATAGTTGTATATTTCTAGTATATTTGACTGCAGTGACTGAAACAACAATTTATATATTGCGTCAATTATGATAACATGTTTAATTAAACGTTAGCGTATTTTATATGTATGTTGTTGCAAGCGATGGGTCATTTAATTATGACAATATAGCAATTACGTATGAGACAATATATATATTACTATTTTATTACCCCCCCACACTAGCTTATTGCACTATTCACAGCACGAAATTTTCAGTACACCCCTAGTAAAATAAGTTTTAGCGACTTTCTAGCGACCTTTGATATTGAATCTAGCGACTCAGGTTTTTTTAGAGTTGGCAACACTGGCCCGAAGTGTGGACACGGCGTCGCAGAGATGGACATATTTCCTGGCAGCACGACGACAGTGATACGGTCCCGGGAAAAAAAGGCGATGTCCATTTTCAAAATAATCTCGAACTGTTACTAAACTCGGCGAGAACACGGACAGCATCTGCTGCAAGAATGCCGTCGCGAGCAACTCCGTTCCCAGTTATAACGGAATTTTCTGCCCACGGCTGTTTTCGCGGCAATTTATAAACACCGCGTCATCGTAATTGTGCGTTTGTATAATACTGACTAATTGCGTTTACGATGGTGTGATGAAGGCCTTTTTGTAGCTGTAGCTTAATGAAAGAACGAACATTTCTTATCGTGTTTTCTGTGGATTAAGGGAGACAACAAAATGCAGTTTCAGTCTATTCTCCTAAGCAATCAAAGAAAAAAAGCGGAAGATTTACCCCGCGTTGGTCAAATCACTTCATCGCCTCGCTAGCAATGCTGACGTCATTTCACAGCGTCTCTGGTTTAGAAACGGAGATTCAGCTGTGGGCAAAAGTTTGCTACCGTCACTAACTACGTACTGACGTCGCAAATAAAGCAGTTTTGTAGTATGGACTTTTCAGACAAGTCGGAGAGTGCGCATCAAACTTCGCACGAGCACCTACTAATGATAAATTTCTTCTCTGTTGCCATCAAGGCAACTTTCACACTGATTTGATACGTGGCTTGAACGTGTAAGAAATCACAGCAATACTTCGAAGAGGAGGACGGAAACTACAACGAAAACTCTTTGACAACAAAGGTACCACGATTCGATTGTCGATGCAGTAAATAAAGCGATGGAAATTTGTGTTTCCCAAATGTAACCCGCCGTCTTCCTAACGGTCCATTAAATGTAGGCTATTTATATGTTTTCAGAGTATATAAAAGTGTAGCAGAACAAAAAGTACGCCACTTGACTGCTAAAGTTTAATAACAGAAGAAATCTCTTGGAACACTAAACGTATTGCCTTAGTAAGAAGACAGTGAGTCCAAGCTGTGTCGATGGTAGGGGCTGCACTGCATGTGTGGCGCTGCAGAGTCGGTCGCAATAAACAGGGCGAGGGCCTCCACGTTGCGATGACACGGCCGTGTGTGGCGGCACGAGTCCTGCCGCGACGGGTACGGAATGTGCGTAGATTTACAAAAGTACGCGTCTACATCTCGATACCTGTTTCCAGGGCTGGGTTGACGGAGGAGAATTGTCGGCACTGCTTAAGATGCAAGTGCTTGCCGACCACCACAAGCACACGAGAAACAAGAGTCTTTACAGTTAGCCAGTAACAGAGCAGTGAGGAATGTTTCTACACTTTCTTCTAGAAATGAGAATTTTCAGCGAAATGACTGCACAAGCTACGCAGCGGACCTGTTTCAAAATACTTGCATGGGTTGTGGAAGCGGCCAGCTAAATGAGCCCCAGTCCAAGAAGAACAGGAATTCATACAATGAGTGTAATTCTGTCGTTCGTGGAAATACGGAAGTGTCGGGACAGTGTTTAAACGTTTGCTGTCGTTCCACGTGGCCAAACGTAACAAGGATACTTATCGCAACAGCACTGCGAGCTTTGGGGAGATTAGGTTATCTGAATTACTGCACGTGTGTGACACTAATACAACAGGGAGACCAGTTGTTGAAACCAGAGCTTGGTTCCAGCTACACATACTGTAACTGTCTAATCGACTCGGTTTCGGACCTTAACACGGCAAGGGTAGGGGTCTGTGCCGTCTATGTGTGTATCGTCATGGTGTAAGGTAAGTTTGACATACGCCAAAGAGCAGTGGATGCAGCGGTCCAACACCGTAAAATAAAGCTTTGGTGGGCTTTGTTCTGCGATCGGAATAATATTGCCGACTTTTTTTTTTTGTTCTTATCGCCTTTTCAGTAAATTAGTTGTTAGGTGAATGCAGTTCTCCTCCTGACGTGTGAAGTGTCTGAAGGCCGCCGACAGATGTTTTTCCCTATCCGCTACCAGGTAGGAATGCCATCCGTAGCAGCCGAAGGACAACAGCTGCACACACTGCCACGAAGTGAAACAGTTTCTCACCCTGCGATGATACTCCGTGTCGATGCGAAACACACGATGCAGTCAGCTTTTTTGTTACATTTTAACAAACGGTGGGTGGTGTCAGCACATGTGGTCATTCAATGTACTTGATTAAGTTATCGCCTTGAGTCGAGAGGAATTTTTCTAGCCATTATACGTCTTCAAAGCCACGGAGTGTAAATGCATTCCACCCCTTACCACTACGCATATTACGCATAACGCGTGTCATCCAGGTGAACATAATTACACAGAATCTCGTGCGTTAACTGGCTTGGACTGAACGTTTTGACCGTATGCTCTGACGTGTCTTCCGGAAGATTTCCTCCCACGGCCTCCCCCTTCTCAGGAGTGCAGGGTGACGCCTGCTGGAGGCTTGTGTGGCAGAAGGCCGTGCAGGGACGTGCGGGGTGCAGAGCAGCTCTGTCCGGATGCGTTAAAACGGCGGAGCTGGGCAGCGGCCAGGAGTGTGATCCACACGTGGGGGGGACACGCGGCCTTCTGCTGTGGGCGGAGTTTAAGAATTAAGCCGTCGCGTCAAGTGGGAATTCACTCTCATTGCGACGACGAACACTGGGGTGTAAATTTCATTCACCTCAGAAAACCGCCACGACTCGCGGGAGACTTCAAACTGCCAACGTTCAGCGGCGCTACACTCTGTTCGTCACAAGAATAAACCTGACGTAAAGATTACGCCATCTATTCTTCCGCGTTTGCTCGAATCTCATTGGATTTCGTTTCACGTGGAGCGGAAGCCAAGCTGTGTCCAGTGCAGTCGAGTCCGATCACAAGGACACGTTTTACGCTGTGCTGCACACACATACAGGCTGAGCTGTGACGCGGTACAACAGCTTCACCGGCGCCTTAAACTCGGACAGCAGTGGCCAGCTAGCGGTCCAACTAACCTGCACTGCTGAGACCAGCTGCAGTTCAGACGCAGAAAGAGACGAGCAAAGAAACAATATAGCTTCAAATGTCACTTAATTTTTAAAACGAATGAAATAATATTCGGCAAAAGTCCGGCACTGCCGCGCGCTTCTTAGGCGGCGAGACGCAAAGCATAAAATGCTCTCGTTCTTACCTTGCATAGGATTCTGATTACAAACTAGTGTGATGAAAATTCCCAACTTATACACAGGATAATTTTTCTGAGCCAGCTGTGTGTGACGCAAAAGTGTACTACAGAGATTTCACCGTAATGTTGACTACTGAAGCTAATGAAGGTATTGATTGCAGTCAGTCGTCAGGTAATCTCTTAGCTCCTTCCTCACCCGTATCCGAGAAATTCACTACTCTGACGACGAGTCGATCAACAACAGAATCCACGAAACCAACCAGGCGCCGCATTTCTCCTCTTCTTTTCTGCCGTTCTGGATCCCTCCAGCGTTCGGCACTGACATGTGAAAAAGCTGCGTTTGTTAGTTCCACTACGTCTGGCAGATTAACAGTGTTTTGTTATTTCTCGGGCCAGATCCCTTAACTTGGCTCCAGATCAGTTCTGTTGGGTTCATACTGTAATGGCACAGTGGAAAATGTAAAAATGCAGCATTTGTATGTTGTGCTCGATGCTGTGAAAGTGATTGTTTTCCGTGTTCCTACGATACTTATCTACAACTGTGGTATAAAAAAATGCAGATCAAATAAAGAGTATTTGGCGTTTCATTTTTGCCTTAAAAATTAAATTGTTATGTTTTCTTATTTTAAGCGACTTTTACAAACAGTCTTTCATACAATATTGATAATTATTAATTTGTATTTGAAATGAAAACACGAATTAGAAAGAAGAAGACGTGCAATATTTATAAAAAATGATGATGAATTTTACAATTACGAGATGTAGGTATTTCAACTTGAACGAGAAAAAGAAAGTGACTTGGACGAGGCTTCAACACGTGGACCATGATATACAGAGAATTATGAATCTGCTAGGTTACCGATATTTTTTATCTCATTTTGTTTGTTGTATTTGCTCGTGGCGGACGTTCCACGGCGCTTGTTCAAGTTCATCGTTGATCTATTGACTCAGTTAATTTTATTGCAGACGGCAGATAACACTCTGACCGAACACACTTTTTCTTTTTTTAATCTGATTTTGTTCGTTTTGTTAGTTGTATCTGCTCCGGGCGTGCGTCGCAAGATCCCCCTTTTCAGTTCGTCGTTGATCCACTGACTCAGTTTTTTTTATTACAGGGGGCAGCTAACCCTTTGACCGAACACGCAGAGTTACCGTCCCGGCAACACACTGAGCTGCCATGCCGACATAGACGTCGACAAGGAGTGTGGCTTTGAAACTGGACGGTATGTGTCTAATAGAGTCCCTTGGAAAACTTAGAAGCCGATTGTTTCTGTAAATTTATGAAGATCATTGAGAACAGCCTATTCCTCGGCACTTTGTAACTGCGTCCCACACGCGTGTTTCACCACGGAACAGGAAGCAGCCTCGGCCATTAACAGCGCGGCAGTCAGGGCTCACCAGTGCAGAGGCAGTGACTGTACACGGCTTGTGGAGTAAAAACTACGCAGCTAAAGCGTGACTCACAAACACGTTGATGGCCGGTTAATACATTTGAATATCTTACAGTTTCATTTAACGTAACTTGGTAATAAGATACCTAATCCATAAGTAGGACCTACTTCCAAGAGCGTAACAACACCAGTGTATGCGTGCTACGGCTTCTGACCAGTCATCGCGTTTGTGTTTGTTTACATCAGGTTTATTCTTATGATGCAGTACAGCAGCAACAAAGCTCTGTGGGCTGCTGGAGAAGGAGAATTAACTGAAAGGAATTCAGCTTCTACAACTATGTGCAAATGTGGTCAACGTCTAAATGTCCTCAAAATTAGTACAGTGTAATTATGCGAGTATGACGCTGGTTTCGTGATTCTGAGTGTCGCGTGCTGGCGTTCCTGTGACGTGGCAGAACAGAATGTAGCCGGCCGACCGGGTTGGGAGCCATTCAGTGACACACAGGGTGAGTCAGGAGCAAAGGCACCTGCTTTGAGGGGTGACAGTATTAGTGGTACTGAATACTACTCCGAATGGCTTGCGAGGTAGAACACACTGTTATTTGTTTTCTGTAGTACCATACATTGCCACTGTTCACAATGTGCCACAGTACTGTAGAGCAAGTTGAGACGAACAGTTTGGTACGGGACACTTGTGGTCTATCAAGTCGGGAATCTGCCTCATATTCGTCTACAAAAACTACGTAAAGTACAGCGCATGCGCGTCGAGCGAGTTTTGCAACGTTCTGGCGCTCTCTTTGCACAAACCATTAGTTCTAGACAAAAAAATGAATAGGACCTGTTTTGTGGGAAATTTAATGTAATTTAATTTTGTACTGCTATACGTTTTCGCTGGAGGGTGCGGTTTTCGCGTTATTCAGGAAAAACGTACAAAAGTGATGATAAACGTATTCTATCTCGGAAACCATTCGGAATAGGGCATACGTCCGTATGAAGTTTTTTCTTGAGAATCAGTAATACTGTCACACCTCAAAGCATGAACCTTTCCTCCTGACTCACCCTGTCTGTGTAGCGTACGTAAAAAATGAGTAATTTAAGCACCGCTGGTTGAGCGAGGTTTGCAATCCAGTTTCGTTATACAGGTTGCGGAAAAGCAATTTGACCAAAAGTGTGCGGCGAAAAGGCAGCGTGAAACATAGGAATTTGAGTACAGCGACTAGGGGTCGCAACTGCGTATTTTCGGCGCTACGGGGACGTAATTCAAATCTCACACACGGACGTCTTTGCTCTAAATGATTGGTAATTTACAGACAATGTGTGATTAAACACGCTGTTTGGACTAACCAACCGTCACGATGACAACAATATAAACTTACTGCATTATTTACACGTGTATCGTACTAAGCTGACGTAACATGCAGCACTTCTTTAGAGGCGAAGAGAATCAAATGTCCATGTTTCATGTTTGAACATGTCTTTATGAGGTCAAAATGAGTGAAAAACGAGCCAGCACTTGATGTGACGTGATACGTATGCGTAGCAGATGTTCAGTATGACCACCGTTTTCATGTTGGCATAGCGCCGTAAATATTCAGCTGCCACGTGAACTCGCAACGTCATCATAGTGTAGCAGCAAGACACGCATGCCGTGACCTTTAGTTAATCAGGCACTGTCACAGGGCGACTGCAGAGATACTAAGGTCTTGATAATACGAGATAAAATAACGACTTTTTCATTTCCATTATCAGCACTACAGTTACAACAGCCTGTTAATATGTGGACGGAATATGTAATGGGCGACAGAACCACTTGGCAATGGAAGAAGCCGTAATAAAGAAAACATGCCAAGCAGTCAGCTTGTAATACACAAATAAGGCGACAAAAATTATACGTAAGCCGCAGAGTTGCTAACGGTTATATATACACCACTGAGATGTTTTTACACTGTGTTGATGCTAGAGCCAAAGAAAAGTGCACCCTTCAAGTTCCTTAACTTCCTAAAATGACGAAACTTTTCGAGTGCTAAATGTATTTTCTTTGTGAGGTCAATAACAGACCAAGCTCTGTCGGTTCTAAAATATATGTAAACTTTCATAAGTAGCTTTCTACGTAAGCAAATTCGTCTCCGATGCTGGTTTGACGGCTATTGTCTTAGCGTTAACAGTCTACAGTCATTTACAAGACTTGTTTACATTTCAAGCATGGTGGAAGCAGTGTCGCAGACGTCGACACCCTCTTTGGCAGCACGGCTGCAGCCAGCTGGTCCAGAAAGAGGCGGCTGAGAGTTTCCTCCGGATCTTGATTCGTTGTTCACGTTTAACGCGGCAAGAACGCCGAAAGCGTGCGTCACAAGAATGTCGCTGCGAAATATTCCTTTTGCAGTTGTAACGGAATTTTGCAGCACAGTGCTGTTTTCACGTCGTTTTATAAATTGCACGTTTATGCATTGCTAAAGAACTGAAAACCCTTGAATTGAGGAAAAATGTAATTACAATGAAGAGCTGACGAAACATTTGACTTTGGAGAGAGAAAAATTATTGCCGCTTACATCAGTAAGTATCATTTTCTGGTGACGAATAAGGCAGGTAGTTTCTGCTGGAATGACCGACGACTTTTGCGATACGCTTTCCACGTCTGCATACGAGCTCTAGCCGCTGTTTCACAATAATAAATCATTATCACGGCATGTGAACAAACCGCTGGTCGACGCTCAAGTAACACGTGTGAATGCTGACGTGAAATTACGGAGACAGGAGATGACAAGTTTTTATATTCCGTCCATGACTACTGCGAAAATAATGAACTGTTTTTATAGGCCGACAGATTGCGTAATTGAGCACACAACTGTTTGCTGTAGGGAGGTGGAAGTGTTATGCAAACATGACGCCACAAGTGGTTAGTGGAAGTCAGTGTCGTTTTTCAGTAAAGTCATTCAGTGGAGCAGTTAAAGTGAATGTTAACATATCGTTCGTAATCTCATTTGGGAAGAAAGATAACTTTTGCGAATTTGTCTGTGGAGCCATACCTCTAAATGTGACCTTACGCAGCCTAATCATAATTTTGTGTGCCCCACCGACGTAATTTATCGTTTACAACTATACTTGCTTATTACCATGGTATATGTAAAGTCTCAATGCTGTTTGTACATATATTAACATTTTTTCCCGTGTTCATTTACTTCGTAAAACGGCCGTTGTTCCCGAGGAAGTTAAACTGCCGACATTCCGGAGTGCTAGCAGCAACAGTCAGTCGCTTGAGGCAGCGACAAAGCTCTGTGGGCTGCAGGGCAAGGAGAATTGACGGAAAAATAAATTCGTCTTCTTCATTACTAAGATCTGCTAGTTCAGTTAAATGCGATGGACTTCAAAACAATGTCAGTACGTTTGTAAGTCATTCAGTGACGTGCCTGCAGCTTATATAACATGAACAGTGCTGGTTGAGCGAGGTTTTGTCATCCAGCACCGTTACACATGCCAGACGTGACGGGACAAAGGTGCTGACCGCATTATCAGGAGTTACATACTTAATCTCTGATAAAATGAACGTGCTTAAAACGGTAAAATGGTGGAATGCCGTCGTATTGATTTTTACTTTAAAAACACAGTAGGGAATTCGGCATCGATAACCGCATTTCCAGAACCGATTTGATACTGTTTACAGGACGAACCAGAAGGAGTGCTGGCACATGGGTTTATGAAGAGTGTGTTTATTAGCTGTGTGTAGGACTGTTAAAAGTAGGTTTTATATTTTCTTTGGAGCGGTTAAAGTGAATATTAACATATCGTTCGTTTCCCAGAACGGGATGACAGACAAAAAATATTTTTACACTTCACATTTCTTCTCTGTTCTATATTTATCATTTTATACAAAAAGCTATCAGAAGTCCTATCGCCATTCAAATGTACTTCATAGTTGTGTGACACAATGGAGACGTATTACTCTGTTTATTCTTTTTAACGTCTCATTGTTACAGAAATTCCAGAGCCAGCACTGCGTGAGCAGCCCACAGACCTGTGAGAGGCTGACTGCAGTTGGTACCTGCCGCCATCTCAGCAGTTGGCAGCACTGGCAGCGTGGCAGTCCCTCCGCCTTCTGTTGTCTGTCGCATTTGTAGCGAGCTGTTTCCAGTGTGAAGGCGCGACTCCGCATTTTGTGCTGCAGCTTCCGAGTTGATAACTTCTACCGCACGGATATCGTTAATAAGGTAAAGGTGACCATTTCCATTCGTTCCAGCTATGTTGGATTATTTTCTTTTTTGTTTTTGCAAAGCTGTGGTAGTTGTGCGCTCTCAGTGTTCTCCGTCGAGGCCATTGCGTATAAAGCAAACTATGAAGGTTACTATGCTCTCAAAATACTAGCGAATTTCGTATTAAAAATCTTGTTATTTTAAAGCGCTATCGAAATTCCAGTTAAATCTGCTGTTTTACTGACTGTAGGAATGAATGAAAAGCAGTGACGGACTAGATTTTTTTTTTCGTTATCGCGCCATTTTGTTGAATTGTTTTCTCGAAATATTGGTTTGTACTCGTTACGTCTGATGCATAAAACAACTGCCACGCTTGTAGGTGGGGAATAATATAACGGAATGGTGGGACACAGATTTTGTCGTGAAATAAAAGGTTTTCCTTCTATCTTCAGCAGGTGCGATGCTAGGACAGAACTTAATCCACTCTTGAATTAAAGAACTACGTTCTGTTTGCTCGCTGCGTAGAACATGGGACAGTATGATACTATATTATAGAACATGGGACAGTATGATACTATATTAGTCGCGAGACATCAAACCATGTGAGACGCCTTTTGACAATGCCGTCGTGCGGCACTGAATCGGATATTTCGGAAGCCCTCAGCTTTACGAAAGCAGCCGAATACAGCACTTGAGCCTGACAATTATTTAGTCCAACGATTCTAATAGCTTGTTTCTCCCTGTCCTGTATTCGCAAACAGCAAGTTGATATTTTTACTTTTGTGGAGTAATGTTTTCGGCGACAATTCCGCCTGTTGGGTAGTCAGATCAGGTTGTGCTACATTTCGTCTTTAGCGTATTTGTGTACATGCAGAAATCAATGAATTCTTACGTTCACCTCCAAATGTTCGCCGTTATGGGTTTAGTACTGCATTCACGTAGGCTAATAATCGTGTATCTTCAGACTGACTGTGGCTTATACTTATCAAACAGCACTCCTTTTTCTAACAAAGTATTTGAATGAGTGGAAAAAATACCGCACATTTAGCACCAATATTAAAACTTTTTTTCTAAAACCGATCGCCCTCAATGTATTTTCTGAAATGCGTCTGTTGAAGCAGAGGCCGCTAAAATTGTGGAGCTGTAAACGTCTTAAGAAAAATTAATTGGATGCAAGGAACATGAGGGCTCACTGTACATCGAAATAACGCACATTTAAACTTCAACGTACAATATTAACTACATCTAACTTACGTGGTACAGTATGTCTTCTACCTATTTCAACAATAATCAAGGATCGTTATTCTACCGTATTAATTGCATAGAAGTTTACATTTAAGGAGTTTACTCCTTGATACGAAGATTAAATGTAATATTTACTATAAAATTTTACGCCGTCTTTGCGCTCGATGATACACGAGGTTCCTGTACATTTACTTCGTCGCGAGATACATTTCTCGTTCCAAATTTTTTAAATGTCTTTACGACACAATTGTCGCTTGGTAGAAACTGAGGATTCACATATATATTCTTGTTAAACAAAGCCACAGGAGTTGTTGAGTAACACTTCATTAGATTAAATAAAGGATTAATCAACTGCTGCTGCGGTTTTAACGAAAATACATTCTTATAGCTGTAGTTGCCTACAATATCAAGTGTATTGCTATTACGTAGAGCAAGCAGTACGGTTTATATCACTGATACGCAAAGAGTAATTTTAACGTTTTTTGTTGAAGTAAACGAAAAAGTAGGAATGGGAACAGTAGACAAACGTTCAGGATCAAGGAGTGATATAACCTCCTCTCTACGTCCCTGGTTACGCTGATAGACAGGTCTGTAGCACAGGAGGTGGTCTAGGTTAGGTTGGAATAAGACGGTATTGTTGGAGACGGGTAATCCATTGGATGTGAATGGGCAACGCATTGCTATGCAGCAGCGCCTGATGTCCACATTTGCACTGTAATTAAGGCACTTTGCCACATACAGGGCGAGTGAGGAGGAAAGGTACATGCTTTCAGATGCGGTAGTATAAGTGATACTGAACAAATAACTTCATGTGGACATGTGCCACATTGCGAATGGTTTCGGAGATACGTTTAATATTACTTCTCTACGTTTTTCTCGAAAACCGCACACTCCAATGAAAATGTGTCTTAGTACACAATTAAACTAAATTAAATTTGCTACAAAAAACGTCCTATTTATTTTTGGTCTAGGACTTTACAGTTTGCGCGGAGACATCACGAGAATATTGAAAATCTCGCGCGTGCGCTGTAGCTTTTTGTAGGCCAGTTTGAGGCAGTTTTCCTACTTGATAGACCGAAAGCGTCCTGTACCAAACTGCTCGTCCAACTTCATCTCTGTTCCTGTGGTACGTTGTAAAAAGAATATAATACACAACGTAAATAGAAATGTACATTAAAAGTGTTCTATCTCGGAAACCATTAGGAATAGGCCATATATCCACATAAAGTTTTTTGTTCAGAATCACTAATGCCATCACCCGTCAAAACACGTACCTTTCCTCCTGACTCACCCTGTGTATCATACCTTCCAAATTAAAACCTAAAATGCAAGGTAACTTCAGCATATGTTAGAACGATAAAGGAATTGTCCCATGAGTGCCCTGCCGATGTCAGATATTTACTTTGACCTGTGTCGTAATTTCACGGGACGTCCTCCACAGACAGAACACATTTATTTTCCTCCTAGACTGTTGCTTGGCACGTTGTGCTCATATGTTTCTGTAGCTTAGACTGAAAGGGGAGTTCATTACTATGCGAAGCATATGAATGTCTTATTAGGGGGAATAAATTACTTTTTGTTGCTACAGATATTTCACGCATACTGCATTTTAGGAGTGGTTTATCTGGCGTTTTGGTCATCAGTCAAACGAGATGGCTAGTAGTATTAACAGGTACCATATTTTTGAATATTTCACGAAATTCGTGCATCGATAATAATGTGCAGTTTAATGTGTTTTCGGTCTAAGCCGGAGAACAATATCTTTACGAGTCGTTCCTTAGATGTTTCTGACCGTAGGATCTTCGGCTGCAAATGTGTAGTGTTATATGGAGGCCAGAATTTAGATGAGAACGTTCACTGATCAGCATGTAAATGAATAGACGGTAATAAATTTGTCGTCGGGATGGAAATTTCATTGTTACCCACATAACGCACAGGAAGCTGTACGGAGAATTTTCCCGTCATTAACAAATAGTGCGACGTCAGTGCCTCTTCTCATGGCAACAGTCGTCCTGTGCTGTGATTGGCCGAAAACAGCAGTCGGAACAGAAGCCAGATTATATTCAGTTTTCGCGAAGTTTAGGTAGCTTGTTTCGGAGTCATTGCTTATTGAATTCTACTCTACGAAATTAAGTTCGTGGTACATTTTAATGGACATAGATACTGGAAAACGAAAACCACCTTCGCTTCCATGCACTCCAGGCACGCGGTACGAGCCTAACTACGTGGAGCTGGAACAACGGTTCTGCTCGCGTGGTCCGCTGTATTGTGAAGACAAAAATAAATAAATAAATAAAGGAAACCGCGGAAGAGAAGACTTGATGTGGCGTCAAGGCTGTTTAATAGAACCACTCACTTAGTGGCGTACCAACAAATTCTTTGGCAGGGTGGGGGGGGGGGGGGGAGATCAAGTAAACCCCATTTGCTGATTTCGTCTTTCAGCCAAACCGTAAAGAATACATAGATACCGACCATGTGGGAAGGTGTTAGCTACGCAGCGCTCGTCTACAGAAACAACTCGTTAATAATAATAATAATAATAATAATATGGACGAGATTTTAAGGTTAGTCCTCTGTAAAATTGTCTCGTTGCATTAATTTTTATAAGGCGTTTATCTGGAAAGACATTGGTCCAAATTCGTTTTAAGACCTTTTACGAAAAGGAATACCTATTTATTATATTATAGACGTGGATAACAATCGTGTAGAGAAATCTTTGATTAGTGTTACTATTTTAGAGATACTGTGCATCACATCATAATAGAAAAAGAAAAACGTAATTTGAAATGAGGGCATTTGTTTTGTTTTTATTTAGACTACAAATATTTAGGTACAATTTCCAAATGTACGAGGGTTGCCCAGTAAATAATGCCCCATATTTTTTTTCTCCGAAATAAAAAATATTAGAAATGTGACACTTTAGGTGCGAGTTATTTGAAGTTTCCCGCGTGTGTACGCAAAGTTTCAATTTCCTCCGACAGAGAGCGGTGGTGTAGGAATGTTCTAAAATGGCGTCTGCAGGTGACATCCGTCATAAACAACGTGCAGTGATTGAATTTCTCGTAGCAGAGGAAGAAACCGTGGGCAATATTCATAAACGCTTGTGCAAAGTCTACGGAACATCTGCAGTCGATAGGAATACTGTTGGTCGCTGGGCACAGAGGGTGAAAGCACCAGAGGGCGGTGCTGCGGAGCTCCGAGATTTGCCGCGGTCGGGAAGGCCTCCCACGGCTGTCACGCCTGACATGTTGCAGCGGGCTGATGTTCTCATTCGACGGGATCGACGCATTACGACTCGACAATTGGCACTGGAGTTGTCAGTAAGCAAAGGAAGTGTGGATGTGATTATCAATCAGCTTGGATACTCAAAAGTGTGTGCATGATAACGCTCGTCCTCACACAAGTTTGAGGACTTGTGAACACATCGCGAAACTGGGTTGGATAGTGTTACCCCATCCACCCTACAGCCCCGATTTGGCTCCTTCAGACTTTCACTTGTTTGGGCCAATGAAGAATTTCATTCGTGGAAGACGTTTTGCCGATGACGAAGAAGTGATTCACGAAGTGACAACCTGGCTCCGTAGGCAGAGTACAGATTTTTACCGGCAGGGAATACACGCTCTTGTGTCTCGCTGGAAAAAGGCCGTCGAACTTGAAGGAGATTATGTGGAAAAATAAAGCAAGTAGACAAAACATCAGTCTTTCACATATGTAAATTTGATTGTTGTGGAATAAATACTTCTGGAGAAAAAAAATATGGGGCATTATTTACTGGGCAACCCTCGTAGCTTTCCTTTCTACGGTTCGGGAAACAAATTTTTTCATGACATCGACAAGATTAATTTTTCCAGTCGTGTCTTGATGAATATGGAAGACGAGTAAAGGGGTGAGTCATCGCTGATCTGAAGCAAGTTTTAAATCGTATCAAAGCGCTGTATGACCTCTGATGATGGTGACGGTTCTGGAACTGTCAGAACCAGAATGATGAGGCAAATAACTTCCTGGAGGAGTTGTTTAACCCTAACAGGTTCAGCGATAAGTTTTCTTCCAATAGAGGGTACATTACATGGTTGTATACCAGTCGCAATGGTTCGCCTCATTTCGAGCTGTGCAGAAAGCCCGTCCAGTTTGAAGTCTGTTGAATTTACTCAAAGCAATATTCCCAAACGTCGTGTATATAGTGGACTGCACATCTTTGGGAGAACTTAATAACCATCGCTTCAAGATGGGATAGTCTCTCTAAATCCTCTTGGTTGCCCCTCGATAATTTTTTCAGAATGAGATCAAGAATTTCGAACGAATCCTTTCTAAAATTTCGTTCTGAAGACAATTTTTTGGGAATAGATGGTGTTTCTGTGTGTTGCAATTTCGCCGGAATTTTTCTTGCCTGCGAGATATTTGTGTGATGGCTCTGAGCACTATGGGACTTAACTTCTAAGGTCATCAGTCCCTTAGAACTTAGAACTACTTAAACCTAACTAACCTAAGGACGTCACACAAATCCATGCCCGAGGCAGGATTCGAACCTGCGACCGTAGCGGCCGCGCGGTTCCAGACTGTAGCGCCTTTAACCGCTTGGCCACCACGGCCGGACGAGAGAGATATTTGTGTGTTTCATATTTTGGTCTTTAGAATAATTTTTGGATTTCTCTAACAGCATGTCATATGGTTCTGTAGTTGGACTTGCAGGAGCCAGTTTCAGAACCTCGACAAAATGTTTCACTCTGGCTGCATTAAAATTTGTATTCCGTGGGGATCTGGCCAGTTCTCACACAATCCAGACGCTTCAGTTGCTACTGTTACACAGCGTGATTAAAAATACCTTGACACCTGCCTGAAAAGGACTTTAAAGTTCGTGGGGTCCTCCATCGGTAATGCTGGAATTCAGTGTAGTGTTGGCTCACCCTTAGCCTTGATGACAGCTTCCACTCCCGTAGCCATAAGTTCAGTCAGGTGCTAGAAGGTTTTTTGGGGAATGGTTGCCCATTCTTCACGGAGTGCTGCACTGAAGAGGTGTATCGATGTGGGTCGGTGAGGCCTGGCACGAAGTCGGTGTTCCAAAACGTCCCAGAGGTGTTCTGTAGGATTCAGGTCAGGACTCTGTGCAGGCCAGTCCATAACAGGGATGTTATTGTCGTGTAACCACTCCGCCACCGGTCGTGTTCGATCGTGTTGAAAGATGCAATCGCCATCCCCGAATTGCCCTTCAATAGTGGGAGGCAAGAAGGTGCTCAAAAGACAATGTAAGGGTGTTCTGTGATAGTGCCACGCAAAACAAGGGGTGCGAACCCCCTCCATGAGATACACGACCACACAACAACACCACCGCCTCCGAATTTCACTGTCGGCACTACACACGCTGGCAGATGACGTTCACCGGGCATTCACCATACCCACACCCTGCTATCGGAACGCCTCATTGTGTACCGTGATACGTCACTCCGCACAACGTTTTACCCCTGTTAAATCGTCCAATGTTTACACTCCGTAACACCAAGCGAGGCGTCGTTTAGCATTTACCGGTGTCATGCGTGGCCTATGAGCAGCAGCTCGACCGTGAAATCCTAGTTTTCTCACCTCCCGCCTGTCATAGTACTTGCAGTGGATCCTGGTGCAGTTCGGAATTCCTTTGTGATGGTCTGATAGATGTCTGCCTGTTACACATTATGACCCTCTACAACTGTCGGCGGTCTGTCAGTCGACAGAAGAGGTCGGCCTGTACGCTTTTGTGCTGTCTGTCCCTTCACGTTTCCACTTCACTATCGCACCGGAAACAGTGGACCTAGGGAGTGTAGAAATCTCGCGTGCAGACGTATGAGACAAGTGGTAACCAATCCCCTGACCACGTTCGAAGTCGGTGAGTTCCTCGGAGCGCGCATTCTGCTCTCACGATGTCTGGTGACGACTGAGGTCGCTGATACGGCGTACCTGGCGGTAGGTGGCAGCACAGTGCGCCTAACATGAACAACGTACGTTTTGGGTGTGTCCGGATGCTTTTGATCATTGCGTATATAAAAAATAGTTTCAAACTCTTCGGGCCGCTTCGCATAGCCCCGCAGGACTGATCTTTTGTCTCTTAAGTGAGCTCGGTACATTCAATATTTCGGTCACTGTCGTCTGGACTCGCTGATAGTTTTCCCTCAAATATGTGAAAAATTTGACTCTTACAGCCCATTGGGTGGGACACATGGGAATCAGACGTTGACAACATGTGCATACACGTCTTTCGGCTTTGCTGATTTTAGAATTGTATTTGAGGCGTCTTTCACAGTTACCGGTACATGACACAATGGACGACAACTTCTTCAAACAATGAATGCTGCAGTGGATGTAACAACGCTTTGGCCGGTCTTGAAGGGTTTTCTTCACCCCTTGTTCCGCCCAGATATATTAGCTGCACAATCGAAGCAGTGGGCGCGCAAAAACTCAATTTTAGTGACAGCCCTAGAAGGATGTCTGCAATCGTAGTTATCAGCGTTTTTGCCTTGGAGTCCGACGGACTGCATAACCCCAGAAAAAGTTTTTATTTCAAGCGTCTCAGGGTCAACACTATGTACACGAAGAGTGCCAGCCAAGTTCGTCGTTGAATCTGTTCTAATTCTGCAAAAAGGCGAATTTTTTATTTGCTGCACATTTCCTCGCTGGATCGTGTGAGCCATAATTTCCACTACTTCGTTTTGTACCGCCGGCGGCAACCAAGGGTTATGACGTTTTCAGAAATATCTTCAGTTCTGGCACATCGTTCTTCTTATCAAGAAATGTCGTGAAGTTTCCCAGAGACTGTTTCAACACCTCTGTGTGTTTCCCATTCGACCCAGGAACCTGAGTGAGCTGATAATTACTAGCAGAGCGGTTCTAGCTTCATCCTGATCGGTCAGCAGACATCTGACACGACCAGTAACAGGTGTCCTGTTTTCATGTTGCCGAGTAATTGCTCGAGACCCTCGGTGGAAAAGACTCTTTTCGTGTATCTCGAATTTTTCTCCGGTTTTTTCCAGTTACAGAAGACTAAGAAGTTTTTAAGAAAAGCTCTCCCTTTCTTTGGTCTTCTATTGTTGACTAAGTGGATGGACCGAATGCAGTCATAGCAGATACCACTGCCACTATTTTCTTTGTAATGTAGCCACGGATAAGCCACAGACCATTCCGATTTACAGTATCTTTTATTGCTTCGTGCAAACTTACGCTTGTTTGCTGGGTGAAATTTTGTTTAAAGAACAGGTATACTTGAAGCAGAACCCACTGTTTCCATGTGAGAGTGCATGTTTGGCAGTCCTGCGCCACAACTGTAATGTCCATCGCCTCTACCTCGTTGTATGTGTCACAAGTAAGAGGGATCATTGTAAACGTTATTCAACATCTTCACTAGTGTCCAAAATCAAAGCAAGGAACGGAAATTTTTCAAGGTTGCGTTTATTTTGCCACAAAGCTGTGAAAAAAGACAGTAAAATGGAAACAGTGCAAAGAACGCAGGACGTAGTCAACTGCAACATGCGTAGTAGAGAGAAATGATTTTCGTTTTTTCCAACTTGACGGATTTGCTCACATTCTGACAACTGGTTAGCGTGCTCGGTAGGGCGTGTGACCTCCTGTGGCACAAATACGGGCCTCACAACGACGGACCTCTGTGAATGACGTCACCAATCTCGTGTTGAGGCGACAACGCCCTTTCTGCCTGCAGAGCTGCTCCCGAGTCTCCCAGAGCGGCCAGTGGACGCAGCCTGTCTCCTTACTGCGTCCCAGACTCGAGTCGGGAGAGCGAACTGGCCGCGGCACGCGTGCAGCATCTTCAGTTTCCGTGAGGAACACCAACCGCGTGTGCTCAGAGAGGTCGGCCATCACCGCTCATCGAGACAGTCTGGGCACACCGCAGCTCGCAGCAGCCGCGCCTGAGATTCCGAGCTCTCCTCACAGCAGTTGAGCCGCGCTGGTTCACGCGTACGAGTTCCTGAAGAGGTGCTGGAATGGTCGACACAGTCCCTGCCCACACCACCAGGGATCTCTCTCCGCAAGGTTTGGGCCCCAGCACCGTGTCCCACGCGCCCCCCACATGCGAATCCGCCGAGAATCTCTCTCCACCAAATCGGGACTCGTGTGTGAAAAGAACATTGGCCCACTGTTCTACGTCTAGGTGGCGTGTTGACGGCTCCACTCTAGACGTTCCCTTCTGTGAAGACACGCAGGAGGAAACTCACGCGGTAAATAACATGTTTTCTGTGTGTTCAATGAGGAACTGCCGAGTAAAGCACTGTATTTGTGTGTTTCACATTCAGCTTTCAGTTGTTAAATCAATTCAAGATAAACTGGACAATGTTCGTACCGTTAAATGTAACGTTTGTCATGAAACGGGTATGAAATTACAGAGAACTCAAATCTCGGCTTCTATGTACGAATGCTTCTCAATGGCTGTTGAACGTGCAAGAATGAAGCCGCTTCGCAGTGTGTTAGGACTTCTTGCAGGAAGCGACTGTATATTAATTGCTTCTGTTTTTGCGACAAGTTTTATTGTCAACTTTGACTTGCATTACAGCAAAAAACTTTCTCATCAACATCGTTTGGTTGCAGATGACAAGCTACCAGTAGTAATTAACACAAATGTGATCCAGACAGTTCGTGCACACCAAACGTAAAGGTATCTACAAAAAGAAATGATCTGTTGTTTGGACTAAAAACGCACACAATTTTATAATCATTAAACAAAAATGTTCACGTAGCAGAATAAATAAAAACGAAAACCCACTGATGATGGCCCAGTGATGCCGAAACATGTTTGGGTACTGAGAAAAACGGTGTTTTGCTTAACTGGCGGACCTCACAGCCAAAAAATTTTACGACACTTTCACTGCTCATGCCTTCAACCTTGGCATCAGTCATGGCGTTTTACTGCTTCATTAGTACCGACGCTATTGGCAACACAGTTTGCAGTTAGTACCCACAGACACCATTGAAAGTATCGGCCAAATTATATCATTGTACGCCAAACGCGTCGGGAGATATGACGTCATAAACATTTACACGCGCGGAAAACCAGTTTTTGCTTAAAACGGAGCGCAAATTAACCAGACCGTACTCACACAGCGTTTCATGGCCATAGCACTTGGAGGCTTCGAAGGCACGTCAGGAATAGTTCCAAACCGTTCTGAATCTTTCTCTCGCTTGCGCGTTTGACGTCAGATATTACACACGTCAGCTCACTTGTAAAGTAATGAGACGTCGAAAGTTGTTCCTGTGACCGACTCGTGGCGCCATGCCGACGTGCTTGCGTGTGTTTCAGTATTTTTACAATTTCCTGGAATCGGGGCTGTGGTGGACGAGAAATCTGTTGCGTTCCCCAATATCTTGGTTAGACTGAGGCGACGATTTGGTTAGAAGTTGGCGAACGTCCGTGCCTCGTAAAATAAAACCTTTCGCATTCTTTAGTATCGTTGTGTGACGTCACGTCTCCTCTTTTGAGATTTGCTGATGAAACGGAAGCAGTCACACGCCACACTTTTCTTGTTCTGTTCCACGCTGCAGCGCTTCGTTTGGCTGTTCTCGTGTTAAAAATTTGCGTGATGAGAGAGCATATGATGTGCTGAGAGAGCAAAGCATCAGAGATCTCTTGCAGACGCGTCGAGTCGTGTGCGGCTTGTTGTGCAGAAAAGTTGTTGCAGTCGTGTCTCAAGAAAGAGTGAATCTTACCGGGTCTGACGCAGCCACTGGCCAACTTCTTTACTCGAGGTTCAGTAGACGAGATTAAAGGGCGGCGTAAATTTTTACATGCAGCCTATAACGACGGTAGAATATAGATTTAAATTCTGTCATTTCCACTGCAATAACTGCGAGAGTCGAGGTGATTTGTTACTAGTTTGCGCCAGAGGACTGAATCATGTCAGAATGATAACATTTGTGGAGACATACTAATTATGTTTGACAGACAGGTATGGCACATTTTATTTCGTTTGGCCACATACTGCTACAGAAGACTTACCCGTTGTTGACGGTAAGCCACTGCTTTGCAGACATGGCAGTCTCTGACATCACATTTACCGACACTTAAGCGAGACAAAAATTACTGACAATGGCCCCGTTTTGAAGAGGTCAGAAGTGTCGTGATCAGACAAACTGCACGTCGTCATAACTGGCAAGTGTGAGAACCGAAACTATAGAATTACTGATGAGTATATTAGTGAGTACGAGCGGCAATCACAAATAGAAGTGCAACAAATGGTACATGTAATGAGAAACTACGCGAAATCGGAGGGAACTGCTGTACAGATTGCAGAATACAACCAGATTCCCATTTCTGAAATTAATAAGTGCACAATAGTAATTAGAAAATAATTATAAGGAAGCCCAGTGTGTCATACATAGTCTAAACTGAATTACATAGGAAAGTGTAAGGTGTGAAGAGAGCATTAAGCTGTCAGTGCGCCCGAGAGCCGCCATCAGCACTGAGGATGGAAAAGAAAAGAAAACTGCATCTGACGCAATGCAGCTGGACTGGTGGAGGGGGGGCCTCGCTGGCCCGAGTACCCTCCACCACACACCGCCAAGTGGCCGGGAGCAGACCCTTTTATTTGTAGAGCGCAGTCTGGCTCAGTACTAATTGTGTGCTACTAGGTTTAGCACACCTTATCGGAATCAAAGTTAATCGTTAAATCGTGTTCGTCCTCAGTGATAGTGAAACAATAACAATATTACGAGGAGGAAAGTAACTACTCACCATACAGTGGAGATGCTGAGTCACAGATAGGAACAATAAAAGGATTATTTTCACAGTTAAAGCTTTCGGCCAATGGCCATTCTCTAAACACACACACACACACACACACACACACACACACACAGGCCGGCCCGAGTGGCCGAGCGGTTAAAGGCGCCACAGTCTGGAACCGCACGACCACTACGGTCGCAGGTTCGAATCCTGCCTCGGGCATGGATGTGTGTGATGTCCTTAGGTTAGTTAGGTTTAAGTAGTTCTAAGTTCTAGGGGTCTTATGACCACAGCAGTTGAGTCCAATACTGCTCGGAGCCAGAGCCACACACACACACACACACACACACACACACACACACAAGACTGCAGTCTCAGGCAACTGAAACCACACTGCAATTCGCCGAAAGCTTTAAGTGTGGAAATCTTTTTGTTGTGCCTGTCTGCGTCTCAGCTATATGCTGAGTAGCTACTTTGCCTCTCTTAATATTGTTACATTCGATCTTGCACTTTCCATTGTTTGATTGAATAAAATTGTGACTGTTTAAGGGGGGGGGGGGGGGCAGAACGACAAACGGGCCGATTTGGAGTACGAGAGACACCGCAGGACATTTTAATTTCCACTGCCTTTACTTTTACAAATTTATCAAACTTTCTCAGCATCGCCAGGAAGGATTCAGGATTCACACTTGTAGCAGTGGAAGTTCAAAAACATAACAAAATAATTTTTTATATGTGAAATTTTATCGTTTTTTCACTTACTGTTGGTTGCGTTTGTTGCTATAGGTACACTCTGCTTCATAAGACACTCTCTTTGATGAATTTTGCACAGCATACAAACCATACTCGATGGTGTATGAAACTCTAGAATATTCCAGATCTATTAAACTGTGGTAAAAATTGAGGTAATGAACTATACTGCAGCAATGTGTGAATGCTCACAATCTTGATAACCCACTGAATGTGCTATTCCAACTTTAGCCAAAGATTCAAATCCCACTGGAAAAGTATACTTCAACTCAGATGGTCTTTTTCCTCCTCTACTGTCATTGAAAACGATGACAACGAAATTAAGTACAGGAATCCAACGAAACCCTCGAGTTCATGCTGCAGTGCTGTGCAAATGAAAAAAATTAGTTTTCCACAATTATCAGATGCCAGATGGAGTTTGCAGATCGCACTAATTATGACTGGTTCACAGACGCTTTTCTGATGCTTACTGTAACTATTTTTTGAATGTAAGCGCTGCAAGAATAGAAAAATCAGATTTTCGCCGTTCGGAATATTCGAATTCACCTCGAGTCTTCACGTTTCGAGCAACGGCAGAATATCCGTGCAAGGAGAGCTGGCGACACAGAAGCCACGTCACGCCTGCCTTACGGCGGCTTCGTCAGAGACAGTCACCTCGGTAACAGTGTAGTACAGCGAAGATACGTTGCCAACCGAACCGCTGGAGAAGCTCCAAAGTTGTGAATAGCGTGTGGTGAACACGGGTTCAAGGTTTTGGTCCGATTAAGGCAGTAAAACACAAATAATTGTCGCAGTTATTAATGTACGACGTTTCGTTCGCACTCGGTGCATCGATGTATTGCAAGTAATTACACTTCAGATCCTAAACCTAGCTTCAGAAATGCGATTAAGACATCTAATGAGGATATTCCGGCCCTTGCCACCCACAACTTGGAGACGAAGCTGTAGTCACTTCACTCACAGAACACGTCAGCTGGTATCCTTCCTGGAACTTGGCAACAACGCAGAATGGTTGGCAACTCTGCGACCGACGAGTTACTTCCTTGACGCCACAGAACTATGCTGCTACATTCACTCCATGTTTTCGTGTCGTGTTTCAGTTGAATAATGCGAGTGATTTTCTGTTGAGGTGTGATATAAGGATATCAGTTAATGCTTTCCACACGGGAAATACGCCCACCCACGCCTCTTAACGTAGCGATTTCCTGTCACAGCGGCCACTGGGCCAGTCAGTAAGTAAGGCACACACGCCGCACCTCTGAGGTAGCGAGCGCGCCTGCCAGGTGCAAAGCTGCATTCGTTAGCCGTTCGACAATCGCTGAAAGCCACATTTTTAATTCTTTTGTGGCGGAGCTGCAAGCAGGCAGTCGGAAACTCAATAAGGCAATCGTAAGACAACGCTCGACCAAAATGCGTCTTGGTACTTTCCATACCCCACAGTGTCAGAGCGAAAACCTTAACGGTACTGAGAAATTCATAACGCCACTTTTGTTTTCTGCCGACGTATTTTTTGTTGTGCATACATAATTTCGTCTATGAACTGCCACATTCTCACAATACTTGAGTATGATACAGGACATGAAGTAAATACAGACTAATTCGCGTTAAAATAGGCATAATCGTCTTACAGACACTTGATGCTTCATAAAGATAAGACTACAGTCGTGATGTTTCTGGTAGCAAGTTCAACTTAATTTGTATTAGTACAGTCAGTATTTTAATTGCGTTTTCCATTCGTTTATTGAACACAAGACTAATCGGTAAGAGAAATTAATCAGCAACAGTATATTCTTTCACAATATCTAAAACAATCTGACAATGTTAAAGTAGTTTACAAATTGTACGCCTGCAGAAATCTACTGGTCCTAACGATGTCATTAAACCAGTGTACTTTAAAGAGCATTTTCGTCCAGAAATGAATTACCTTGACGGTCGATCGATCGAGAGCGGGAACGGTAAAAGTTTACGCGTATACTATGAGGGACAGGCGCCTGAGAGATGACTTCCCTATCAGTCTCCTGGATAGTTTTGTTCCTCAGATCAACAGAATGCGTTATCATGTAGCAGCAAGTGTGATGTAGTTTTGTTGGTCGACTTTCTTACACGGCGACCGAAAGGTGTCCCAATTCTCGGCAACAAATTCCAGCTGTGATGGACACACCCTTGGGGAAGAATTCGTAGAGCAAAACACACTGTTGGAGCTATCAGATGGAAAATATTATGTTCACACTACTCTTTGCTCGAGTTTACGCCGTTTGGTAGGGCTCAGCCCTTCATTCCTTCATAGCAAGTTAACGTTACCAGGAGTATTGCTTAGGAATGCTCGTTGAACGACCTGATGATGTTGAAGCAAAACTGCAATAATAGTCACTGTATTGATTTCTGTTGTTTTTCGAATTAGAGCATGCAGCACCCCTCCCTACACGAGAATGCTGAACTCTGCCTGTTGAATGGAAGCGTCGAATGACGGTTAAATAGTAATCCGTCACATCAGTATTCGAGACTTGCTTGAAGTGGAAAATCATTCATGTCAGAACGATCTTTATTGTAACAAGAAAATATTATTCTGCCGTATTTGGCCGGCCGGGGTGACCGTGCGGTTCTAGGCGCTACAGTCTGGAGCCGAGCGAACGCTACGGTCGCAGGTTCGAATCCTGCCTCGGGCATGGATGTGTGTGATGTCCTCAGGTTAGTTAGGTTTCATTAGTTCTAAGTTCTAGGCGACTGATGACCTCAGAAGTTAAGTCCCATTGTGATCAGGGCCATTTGAACCATTTTTTTCTGGCGTATTTTCCCCCAAAAACACTCTCTCCACGTACAGTTCAAATCTTTCGAGTTGCCTCCTCTGCATTCACCCATCTATTATACTAAAAGTAAATATTGTTGCAGACGTTATATCTTTTTCCACTTCCGACCCAATTGTACAATGGACGCAAACACTGGCCTATAAGTTCAGAATGCACGACGATTACACCTAGCCCACGGTCTCGCACAACACATCACGGAAGCAGACAAAACTTCCTCCTGAGACTTCGGCATCTTACAGTGTTAACAGATTGTGCAGATCGCTGAACTTCGCGTTCTTAGGGACGGTCGGTTTTATTGGTCACCTTAAGTGAGAGAGACTGACTTCGTCTTAGTTTTTATGTCCAAGACTGTGTACGTACATGTAACCGAACGCAATTTCGCATCTGATTGTCGTATACATAGACAAAGACACACGCGCCCTTAATTGGTTGCAGGTGTTTGAATTGTGAAATTAGGCTAAGTCTAGAAGTTAATTCTGTCGAGACTCCAGTACTACTAAAAGCCAATACACTAATGACTTTATTCTTCCTGCAAAATAATGCTGAAAAATTGATCAATGTTATTGTCCAGTATCGTCGTCGTTGTTGTTATTGTTTTCTTCAGTCCAGAGACTTGTTTTATGCAGCTCTCCGAGTTACTCTATCCTGTGCAAGCTTCATCCGCAGTGCCTACTGCAACCTACATCCTTCTGAATCTGCTTAATGTATTCAACTCTTGGTCTCCCACTACGATTTTTATCCTCCACCCCGCCCTCCAATACTAAATTACAGATACATTGATGTCTCTGAACGTATCCTACCAACCGATCCCTTCTTCTAGTCACGTTGTGCCACAAATTCCTCATCTTCCCAATTCTGTTCAATACCTCCTTATTAGTTATGTGATCTACCCATCTGTTCTTAACCATTCTACTGTAGCACTACATATCGAAAGCTTTTGTTCTATTCTTGTCAAAACTATTTATCGTCAGTTTCACTTCCATACATGGCTAAACTCGGTACACATACTTCCAGAACAGACTTCCTGACCCATATATACTCGATGTTAACGAATTTCTCTTTTTCAGAAACGCTTTCCTTCCCATTGCCAGTCTGCATTTTATATCCTCTCTACTTCGACCATCATCAGTTATTTTGCTCCCCAGATAGCAAAACTCTTTTACTACTTTGTCTCATTTCCTAATCTAATTCCCTCAGCATCACCTGATTTAATTCGACTACATTTCATTATCTTCATTTTGCTTTTGTTGATGTTCATCTTATATCCTCCTCTCAAGACACTGTCCATTCCATTCAACTGCTCTTCCAGGCCCTTTGCTGTCTGTGACAGAATTACAATGTCATCGGCGAACCTCAAAGTTTTCATTTTTGCTCCATGGATTTTAATCCCTACGCCAAATTTTTCTTTTGTTTCCTTTTCTGCAAACTCAGTATACAGATTAACATTACCCTGTCTCACTCCTTTCCCAACCACTGCTTCCCTTTAATGATGCTCAACTCTTACAACTGCCATCTGGTTTCTGTACAAATTGTGAATTTCCTTTCGCTCCCTGAATTTGACTCCCGCCACATTGAGAATTTGTGAGAGAGTATGCCAGTGAACATTGTCAAAAGCTTTCTCTAAGTCTACAGATGCTAGAAACGTAGGTTAGCCTTTCCTTGATCTATCTTCTAAGATAATTCGTAGGGTCAGTATTGCCTCACGTGTTCCAGCATTTCTACGGAATCCGGACGGGTCTTTCCCAAGGTCGGCATGTACCAGTTTTTCCTTTCGTCTGTAAAGAATTCGTGTCAGGATATTGCAGCCCGGACTTCAGCTAATAATTCCGTAATTTTCACACCTGTCAACACCTGCTTTCTTTGGGATTGGAATTATTATATTCTTCTTGAAGTCTTGGGGGTATTTAGCCCGTCTCTTAAATCTTGCTCTTAAATCTGGCTCTCCCAAGGTTATCAGTAGTTCTAATGGAATGTTGTCTGCTACCGCGGCCTTGTTTCGAAGTAGGTGTTTCACTGCTCTGTCAAACTCTTCATGCAGTATCGTATCTCCCATTTCATCTTCACCTGCGTCCTCTTCCATTTCTATAATATTGCTCTCGAGTACGTCGTCCTTGTATAGACGCTCTACATACTCCTGCCACCTTTCTGCATTCCCTTCTTTGTTTAGAACTGGTTTTCGATCTGAGCTCTTGATATTCCTACAAGTGGTTCTCTTTCCTCCAAAGATCTCTTTAATTTTCCTGTAGGCAGTATCTTAACCCTTAGTGAAATATGCCTCTACATACTTACTTCTTTCTCCTCTAGCCGTCCCTGGTTAGCCATTTTGCACTTCCTGTCGATCTCATTTTTGAGACGTTGTTATTCCTTTTTGCCTGTTTCATTTATTGCATTTTTATATTTTCTCTCATCAGTTAAATTCAATATCTGTTCTGTTACCCAAGGATTTCTCAGCATATTTCATAATAATTTTAATGCTCTGAAAACTCAAATACCCTGCAGTCTAATTTTTTCTGTTGGCTATATACTACTGGCCATTAAAATTGCTACACCACGAAGATGACATGCTACAGACGCGAAATTTAACCGACAGGAAGATGCTGTGATATGCAAATGATAGCTTTTCAGAGCATTCACACAAGGCTGGCGCCGGTAGCGACACCTACAACGTGCTGACCCAAGGAAAGGTCCCAACCGATTTCTCATACACAAACAGCAGTTGACCGGCGTTACCTGGTGAAACGTTGTTGTGATGCCTCGTGTAAGGAGGAGAAATGCGTATCCTCGCGCTTCCGACTTTGATAAAGGGCGGATTGTAGCCTATCGCGATTGCGGTTTATCGTATCGCGACATGGCTGCTCGCGTTGGTCGTCATCCAATGACTGTTAGCAGAATATTAAATCGGTGGGTTCAGGAGGGTAATACGAAACGCCGTGCTGGATCCCAACGGCCTCGTATCACTAGCAGTCGAGATGACAGGCATCTTATCCGCGTCGCTGTAACGGATCGTGCAGCCACGTCTCGATCCCTGAGTCAACAGATGGGGACGTTTGCAAGACAACCGTCTGCAAGAACAGTTCGACGACGTTTGCAGCAGCACAGACTATCATCTCAGAGACCATGGCTGCGGTAACCCTTGTCGCTGCATCAAATACAGGAGCGCCTGCGGTGGTGTACTCAACGACGAACCTGGGTGCACGAATAGCAAAACGTCTTTTTTTTTTTTCGGATGAATCCAGGTTCTGTTTACAGCATCGTGATGGTCGCATCCGTGTTTGGCGACATCGCGGTGAACGGACATTGGAAGCGTGCATTCGTCATCGCCATACTGGCGTATCACCCGGCGTGATGGTAAGGGGTGCCATTGGTTACACGTCTCGGTCACCTCTTGTTCGCATTGACGGCACTTTGAACAGTGGACGTTACATTTCAGATGTGTTACGACCCGTGGCTCTACCCTTCATTCGATTCCCGCGAAACCCTACATTTCAGCAGGATAATGCACGACCGCATGTTGCAGGTCCTGTACGGGCCTTTCTGGATAAGGAAAGTCCTGGCCAGCTCATTCTTCAGATCTCTCACCAATTGAAAACGTCTGGTGGCCGAGCAACTGGCTCGTCACAATACGTGACTCACTATTCTTGATGAACTGTGGTATCGTGTTGAAGCTGCATGGGCAGCTGTACCTGTACACGCCATCCAAGCTCTGTTTGAGTCAATGCCTAGGCGTATCAAGGCCGTTATTACGGCCATAGGTGGTTGTTGTGGGTACTGACTTCTCAGGATCTATGCACCCAAATTGCGTGAGAGCGTAATCACATGTGAGTTCTAGTATAATATATTTGTCCAATGAGTACCCGTTTATCATCTGCATTTCTTCTTGGTGTAGCAATTTTAATGGCCAGTACCGTTTTTTATCATCATGTAACAAGACATTAAAAACCTTATTAACATTAAAAAACTACACTACTAATTAACAGGTTTTAATTTTCTTCTCAGAGGTTTCCTGTGGACTAGCTGGAATTTTTTCGGAGAAATCTAGCTAGAGTGGCTTCTTGCAGCAATGGCAAACATAAGAAGTCTTTCTCTTCTTTTTTGGGTGGCAGATGGAGCGTGTTTTGCGTTTCTCCAACCGTTGTACCACTACTGCTACCTCCGGTTCTGGTAGGCGCAAAACAAGATGAATCGACCCACAAAGTTCGCGGGCTATGCGGTAATGGTTGACTCGCTCTTTATTGTGCCGTGAGCAACGAGTTTGCAGGATTCATCAAAAAATCAAAGCGGCTCATCTGAGTATAGTTTCTGTAGGAATTGTGAAGGACAAACGCGTTCACACCACTTACGCCCAACACGCGGAAAAGTATTATCGTCTGCCATCGCTGGAAGATGCTTCGGTCACCTCCGACATTTGTTTCAATGCAGGACCTTTAGCTAAAGATGGGGCTCTACCACTTCGATAACTGTCATCATTTAAGGATGTCCCAGGTGGCGAAACAAATTCGTCTGCGCTGTTCCTCTAGCGAAATATATCTTCCCTTTCAATTTCGTTGTGACTATCTAATCAAACACGATAAAACAGTATTCTCAAAGTGAAGGAGCGTAACACGGACAGCAGAGGGAGACTCGGCCACTGAATCCGTAGCGCTGAGTCCACAGGGGTGGCCTCGGAGAGCGCTGGCACGAAAGCAGCAGCGGTGGTGTAGCTTCAGGTCAGACTGCAGAGAACAGCCCCGCCCGTACGCATCAGCAGCAGAGTGGCAGCAAACGCTGGGACGTTACGGCGTAGCTGAGAGGGGCTGAGCGGACGTACAGGGAGTTGGTTTATTCGGAATGCAGTGTTCTGCCGCGGGAAGCGTGGAGGCTGCTCCGTTCTTGGAGAGAGAGAGAGAGAGAGGGAGAGAGAGAGAGAGAGAGAGAGAGAATAGTGCACGAGGCGCGGACGTGACTGCTCTCTGCGTCAGCTGCTGGTGTTATGGCGGGGGGGGGGGGGGTCACGTGACGTCACAACCGCCGCCCCTCCTCTTCTAGAACAGTCTCCTGCGAGGCGGCGCTCAGTCGCTTTCCTACAGCAGGGCAGGCGTGTCCGTGGACGCAACAGGTAGGACTAGTTACGTAAACATCGATAAACTAACGATCAATTATTAGCCTGTGCACTATCGTCATTATCGGGTCGTTTATAATGAAATCTTCTTCTATAGACGCGCGAATGTTTTCGGATGTTCTTTTACTGGATTCCTAATATTCACGGTACAATAGTGAAATCCTTGTTCGGGAAAAACCCCACTTGATCGCTACCTCGGAGATGCTTTGTCCCGTGGCTAGTCCGCCGACTGTCACACCACGTTCCAACTTACTTGACTGTTGTTAGCCTGCCTTTGTAGCAGCAGTGACCGATGTGAGGCTAAGCGCAAATTGACTTCCTTTTTTTTCACTCCAGTCACTAATTTTGTAAGAGTTATCGACAGCCATAGTGCGCGTCAGAAAGCTTGATCAACGCACACAAAGACTGCCAATTCTGTTGGAATTTTGGTTGAATCCCCATAACGCATCGGTATTTCTGACACTGAGCGACTGGAATGGAAACTTGCCAAAGGATTTTATTCCTTCTCTTGATCTGAGCATGATTTAAATTAATGACGAGCGTTTACTCACATACGCCTTGCAAAACTCACAATGTGCAGTTCGCGAATAAAATAGTTCTTACTGAGAAAAATAAAAAAATGATCTGCCGCACAACACTATGGTCAGTGTATTGGCAGCAGTTGAGCATAATGCGCACGAAAGTAATGCGGAAGGTAGCCATTTGTGCCTTGTGAGCGATAGTTCGAAAAACATTGTCATGAAAGTAGAGCTGCCTTTGTCAGCAATACATTTCAACAAATTAAATATATTTAATTACCACACTCTTTCAGGAAACTCCTACTTTCGTAACAATACCGACATTTTTTTTATTTGTGTAGCCTGTTTCATAATTAGTTTATTAATGCTGATACTATGTATGCAACAATTGAAATCGTTTAACAAATCAAATCGTTTCTCTCAACATGGCGAGCCAATTAAAACATGATTATTTGTGACAGTTTTTCGACTGTTTCTAGCTTACAGTGGAAATGTGATGTCCACCTGTACATAGTGTAATGGCTCTTATTGCATCAATATCCAAATAACTATAGTGGAACTTGTGTACTACATTCCTTTGGACGATTTTTTCCAGATGCACGAAGGGGTCATATGTGTGGAAATTCCACGTTTTCGGCTTTTTGCAACAGATCGTAGAGATACGTCAGCGTAACAGGCAACAAGTAGATAACCGTGTTTTACTTTCCTGCCTTGCCTCTAAATCACGTGATTTTATAATATTCCTTACTTCCTTAATGACTTCCTTCACGTCTGTCCGTTCTTACGATCTGAAAACATTGTGGAGGCGGAAAATTAATCAGAATTGCTAATGCCTCACCAGTTATTGAACTGTGCATTGTTCTTGACAAAAGAATAAACAAAACGAAAGAACTGTACAGATATATGTAACTGAAAACTATTATGTACTAACGAAAATAGATGGAGCTCTTAAACGGCGAAAAACGAAACATTACTCAGTGACAGTAAAATACAGTATACAGCAGGGCCGTATTTTTCGGATGGGCAGTACTTTCACTGGCCATATGCGCCATGCCAAGTGAACATACGGCAGGACTGCCTCCCCGCCCCATCCCTGCCTCAGTGCTCGCGCGGCGCGAGAAACTGTGCCGCAACCAGAGCGCCGCGCGACCTGGCGCAGACGCGCGTCGCGTCCCAGTCGCGTCGCGTCGCAGTTTGAGCGGTCCCATTTGAACCTGTGGAGTTACGAAAACGCGCGCTGCACTGGGTCGCGCTATACGCGTCTTAATTTGCGTCTAGCCTAAGAACTGCGCCACACTTGTGTTATATAGGCGTTGCCTACCGCAGCGCCATATTCTGCATGTTTATATCTGTGTCTGAATACGTATACCTATACCAGTTTCTATGGCGCGTATCAATAGTTTTGAAGAACACCATCAATAGTGTGTCGGCTATCGATGCTTCAGTAACACTAAGTAGTGGCCTTCCTCTGTTGCGGGGGCGTGAGGCCGTGGGGCGGCACGCGGGGGCAGCCGCTGCCGGAGGGTGCGGCTTTGGCCGCCCCGCCTCCCCCACTTCCGCCCCCGCCGCCCACACAGCTGCATGGCGGCGCGCCTCCCACGCTGGCCTTCTGCCCTAGTGTGAACCACTGCAGACGTGACCGCGTGCGTGAATTACGTCACCCGCTCGCGACTGACGTGAGATGGCCATTCCGTGCCGCCACAGAGGCGAGGACAACTTTTCCGCTACTGGAGACCTGCCAGTTTAGCAGTGCGGAAGTACACTTCTCGGCGAATTGCTCTGACGAATTCTTCCGAGAAAGTCTGCCGAGTAATGTGTGTCACGTCGCCAGAAGACGGCGTACAAGTGTTGCCGGAACATCGCTTCGTGATACATTACCCGTGTTAAAATGGACCGTTTACCAATTGCCGAAAAGGTCGATATCGTGTTGATGTATGGCTATTGTGATCAAAATGGCCAACGGGCGTGGCTTAATATGCTGCACGGTATCCTGGACGACATCATCCAAGTGTCCGGACCGTTCGCCGGATAATTACGTTATTTAAGGAAACAGGAAGTTTTGAGCCACATGTGAAACGTCAACCACAACCAGCAACAAATGATGATGCCCAAGTAGGTGTTTTAGCTGCTGTCGCGGCAAATCCGCACGTCAGTAGCAAATTGCGCGGGAATCGGGAATCTCAAAAACGTCGGTGTTGAGAATGTTACATCAACATCGATTGCAAAAAAATGGCTCTGAGCACTATGGGACTCAACTGCTGAGGTCATAAGTCCCCTAGAACTTAGAACTACTTAAACCTAACTAACCTAAGGACATCACACACATACATGCCCGAAGCAGGATTCGAACCTGCGACCGTAGCGGTCACGCGGGTCCAGAGTGTAGCGCCCAGAACCGCACGGCCACTCCGGCCGGCAACATCAATTGCACCCGTACCATATTTCTGCGCACCGGGAATTGCATGGCCATGACTTTGAACGTCATGTACAGTTCTGCCACTGGGTACAAGAGAAATTACGGGACGATGACAGATTTTTTGCACGCGTTCTACTTAGCGTCATTCACCGACAGCGGTAACGTAAACCGGCATAGTATGCACTACTGGGCAACGGAAAATCCACGATCGCTGCTACAAGTGGAACGTGAGCGACCTTGGCGGGTTAATGTACGGTGCGGCATTATGGGAGGAAGGATAATTGGCCCCCATTTAATGGATGGCAATCTAAATTGTGCAATGTATGCTGATTTCCTACGTGATATTCTACCGATGTTACTACAAGATATTTCACTGCATGACAGAATGGCGATGCACTTCCAACACGATGGATGCCCGGCACATAGCTCGGCGTGCGGTTGAAGCGGTATTTAATAGGATATTTCATGACAGGTGGATTGGTCGTCGAAGCACCATACCGTGGCCCGCACGTTCACCGGATCTGACGTCCCCGGATTTCTTTCTGTGGGCAAAGTTGAAGGATATTTCCTATCGTGATCCACTGATAACGCCTGACAACATGCGTCAGCGGATTGTCGATGCATGTGCGAACATTACGGAAGGCGAACTACTCGCTGTTGAGAGGAATGTCCTTACACGTATTGCCAAATGCATTCTGGTTGACGGACATGATTTTGAGCATTAATTGCATTCATGTAGTATTTACAGGTAATCACACTGTACCAGCATGCATTCTCAGAAATAAGTTCACAAAGGTAGATGTATCACATTAGAACAACCGAAATAAAATGTTCAAACGTACATACGTTCTGTATTTTAATTTAAAAATCCTACCTGTTACGAACTTTTCGCCTCAAATTGTGAGCCATATGTTTGTGGCTATTACAGCGCCATCTATCACAGAGCGAGAAAAGTGGTACAACTGAAACATTCATATCTCTTTACGTACTACACGAATATGTAATAAGAATGGGGGTTCCTTTTTAGAAAAAGCAGTAGATATCAGTTTGACCTATGGCAGCGCCATCTGTTTTCCTCCTTCAGGCTAGACGAGTTTCGTTTTTTTTTTGTGGTTTTTTTCCTTTGTCACTTATTTCGTGAGATATTTGGCCCGGTCTCGATCAATGGACCACTCTCTCTGTCTGTCTGTCTGTCTGTGTGTGTGTGTGTGTGTGTGTGTGTGTGTGTGTCGCAATCACAGTTACCTTTTAATTATTTTCCTTAGTTATGCTTCGCATTTTCGTAATACATGCAACGTAATTCGTGGAATTTGGGTCTAAGAATGTAGGCGCCGTCTGACGTACGTCATGCACACCTTAGGCCGTAAAATGCTGCGTAATGTGCCGCTGAGGTGTCGAAATCTTTCTTAACGCTGAAGATACCGTCGTGTTGTATTTACAGTCTAGTCTAAACGTGCTCGGAGCTGCAGACACGGAATATCGGCTATCCGGTGACACAGTGACTCCGCAAAGTGTTCGTCTAATACGTGATCGTATGTTTAAGGGTGTATAAAGGGCCGAAAACTGGCGGATTGAAACGAAGCAGGTACAAGCACGTCCTTATTGATCAGTGAAAATGAGTATGCTATAAAGAAACACAGGTCGCTATGTGAATAAACACGGTTAAGCATTCAGAAATACAGATAGGCAATGTAAGACGCAAAATCAGTATTCGTCTGCAGTACTGTAGATCACACTTTGAACATAGAATGTTGTTAGTAGGGCCTCCTTTCCTCCTATAATCGCTGGCATTCTTGCTTGGAGTGGATTTCACCAGAGATTCTGTTGCTTGCACTGTAATTTTACGGCATTCCTCTTGGAGAGCGGTCTGTCGATCAATTCTATTGGATATCTGACGTGATGATTTCGTCGAGCAAACGCCACAAATTGTCGATAGGATTAGTGTCTGGGCTGTCTCCATGCAGTGGGGCCTGTCATACAACAGCCACAGTTGGAGCTGTACGTTTTGAATGAATGTCTTGTGTGAAAATATAATACCCATATGATTCACAGTACTGTTTTTAGGGTATTTATGGTACATCTTGTGGTCCATAATGCCATCAATGAGCACCCTCACACATGTACTGAAACCATGTGTAACTGGGGCCGTTACATTTCTCTGTTCAAATTCAGAATTCTTTTTTCTCCACGCTGTTACGCGCCCTTTACACGTAAACAGCTCACATCCATTCTCGCCAGTAAATACAACCTTCCTGCAGAAATCAAACGCACCTGATTTACGTTCCCTTTGAAATGCAACTCGCTTTCTTCTATTCACTTTACTGACGTACGGTTTTCTGCGGGCTGTTCGTGCAGAAACAGGCCTTCCTGTACGCACACGAAAACCAGTAGCGAGGTGTGGGGCGCACAGTTTCGAATTTTTGATGACTTCTCTCGAAGTAGCTGTCGTTTCTCCATCTCGGACAGAACTGCAGCACGACCGCTTCGCGATTTGTTTTCGTACTTTCTGCTCCGATTGAACCTGTGTATAATACTCGTAACTGTACTGCTGTGTGTACCGGCGGTTTCTCCAAAACATTTTCCCCGTCGAAACAACCTGAGGCACGTCTCTCTTCGTTTATAGTGTAGCAACGCTCTCGACCTACATGGTGTGAGTATGACTGAACGGCTCCCAGACCGGAGGGGCGGCTGTTCGCTGGGCTGCAGGGAACACGGACGAGCGCGGGAGGCCGTGTGTCGGCCCAGGGGGGGGGGGGGGGGGGGGGGACTCGTCTGGCGGTCTTACGTAGCGTGTATGTGGTCGCAAATAGAGGTGAAGACCGGTTTATTGCCAAGTGTAGAAATCAGCCGACGTAAGGAAATAGTTACTATTCGTTTCGCAGCAATATTTGTATGGCTGTGTTACAGTCTATGCGCCACGGTCGGTCGAATAGTTTGTGGAGTGACTGTACTTGTGGTCACAACACGTTCCACGAACGACGCCCTGTTCTCCGAACTGTGGTACCTTTGTTTACAAAAAGATGTTGCAACTTTTCCCGGTAGCAATACGTCACATTCAGTGTAAAGAGCGGTGAAGTGCATACTATTCTAATTACCAATATGTGCTCAGTTTACTCTGAAAAAAAAAGTTGCTCTAGTGACCCGAAAAGGCGGCAACGTGTATCTCACACTGTTACTCGGGCTATGCAGGCAGAATAGATCCAGCTTGCTACTAAATGGCCGAATAGAAATGAAAGAAAATTAAGAGTTCGCTCAGAAGTGCTCAGTTACGAAACAAATGTTACTCCTGTTTAGAAGTGAAACCGTGAAAGAAAGTACAGCCGAAGAAATAGGTAGCATACTTCGGACTTGGTCTTCTTCTCAATAAAATTGCCTCGTGTTTAATGTACGGAGCCCTGGAATGCAACCGATGTGATACTGTCCTAATTACCGACGGATGGTACCGCGGAGGACATTAGTATCAACTAAAATACCATGCTCAACACGATGTTTCGGCTCTTATGCAGTTTATAGTGTCCATGCGCTGATCACCAGAAAAGTGCCTATTTTTGAAGGGAACGCGTATTTCTCAAGATATAAGCATAAATATGCACGGAATACCAAAAAAGTACTTATTTTCATATGAATGCAAAAAAAAGATCAATTAACTGTCTGATTTGACCAACTTACCAATATGCTGCAGACTCTTCAATATATTTCTTCACAGACTTTACCCATAGGTAAAGCTTATAGTTTCATACATCCTAACCATGATAGCTGTAGTTGGCTTTGCATATTGTTGCATATGGTATATGTCCCTGTTGCTCACAGTTATATATCTTGATCAGCGCGCCCAACAACCTATATTTTTCTGTTGAGGCTGTCTGTTTTGAAGTATCATATATCACTGTGTGTGCCAAAATGGCGAGAAATTTTCGAGATGTGACTTTGTAATGGAAGATTTATACCATGTTACGGAGAACACCTAAAGCTCTATACAATGGGCTAGGCAACAAGGTCTTTCGAAGAACGATATGGTGTGTGAAAATGGGAATTGTGTTGGATACACAGGAGAAAACTATAGGGAAAGATGGCGAAATTTGGCGCTGCTCCGTTGGCAGGGCCTGCAGAATGAAATGTTCTGTCAGAAAAATGTCATTTTTTGCTGGCAGTCATTTAGACATTTCTAAAGTTTTGCGACTGTCTTACATGTGGGCTTTCGAACTCAATAAGCAAAAATTTTTAATGAGGGAGCTCAAAATTGGCAGTGAGCAGACTGTGGTCGATTGGTGCCAATTTTGTAGGGATATCTGCCATGAATATTTCGTAATTGAGCCAATAGTTTTGGGCGGCCCTGGCCGTACTGTTGAAATAGACGAGAGCTGCTTCTTCAGGAGAAAGTAAAGGTCATAGTGTGCGGGAGCAATGGGTCGACGTTGAGGGAAAGCAAAGCTTTATGGTTGCTGTGCCACGTCGTGATGCTACCCATTTGCTGCAACAGTATGTTTTGCCCGGAACCACAGTAGTTTCCGATTTGTGGCAAGCTCACACCACCGCAGGGAACATGGGCTTAGAATCATCTGTCAATCTTTCGCTTTATTTTGTCGATCCCTTTACAAACGATACCACAAATCACGTGGAGTCAGTCTGGCAAAAAGCTGAAGAAAAAAATAAAAGTCAGTTTCGGAACTGACCGTGCTCTGCTGAGTAAGTACCCGGCGGAATTTCTCTGGCGTCAACGTTTTGGGGAAAATCCATTCCACAGTCTCATTGAGCGTGTTCGAAAAATCTGTCGCAATGTCGCAAATTAACTTGAGGTAGCTGTTTTTATCTAATCTGTGATTCGAGCTTTAATGTATACCTGTGCAAAATAAACAAATACGATTTTTTGAGAATTTTGTTATTAATTCCATCTTTTTTGCAAAAAAACAATACATCATTTCTGATAAAAAAAAAGTTTTTGAGACAGTTAATTGATCTATATAAACGCATCAGATATGATTGTAACACACAATTTTTGAAATAAAAAAATGTTTTGGTATTCCGTGCATATATGTGCAGATACGCGTTTCCTCGAAAAATAGGTACTTTGCTCGTGATCAGCGCATGTACCCCCTAAACTGCAGAAGTGCCTATTTTTCTTCATAATACTACCCGTTTATGCCTGTTCCGCTCGCGAATGGCGAATGGGTAAGGTGGTGGTCTGTAAGCGTCTGTATTGGCTGCAGTTTCCGGATTTCGTGCTCGCGCTCATTTCGCTGCAAGCCCGCAAGTCTGGAGGAGGCGCGCTGGCGCTGCGAAGCAGCAGTCTGGCCGCAGGAAGCGGGCGTCCGTGTCCGCGCACCGCGGGTCAGGTAACTGCGTGTCGGCAGCTCAGGGTCAGCCGGTGACGTCAGCGGCCGCGCCGGCAGAGAAGTGCGCAGCGGCGAGGCCGAGAGTGCGCCAAGTACCCTCCTCCACACACCGCAACGTGATGCAGGCGGTTACTCAGTTTTACTGCACTCCCCATCACAGTATTAATTCGGTACCACTTCCCGTTTAGATTTGGTTGTTGCACGAGACATGTGTTGCAATAGAGCAATTAACGAATTACGGTTGCGCGGATGAGAGTATACTATTGGATTCACAATGGTAGATTCCGTACGCTTCATATCTTCGAGAGCGATGTTTCACACTGGTGCGGAAAACACCGGGCCATAAAAAAATGTGTAAGCCACATGAAGTTTTCAGGTGGAAGAATGTTTCCTTCAGCTCATATGAAAGATGTGATTGTTCGTATGTTGGCATAGTTTGACAACACAAATTGTATCGTTTTTCGTTCCGGTTATAAAAGTGGTTCGTCGATTGCGAGTCAGCCTCTCCTCTCCTTCCCTGTCCTGCACTGCTCCCTCGCCACTGAGTTCACGACGCTCCCAGTAAAGTCCCCCCCCCCCCCCCCCCCGGTGGAGATGAGCTGAGGTGACCAAGAGAAGCAAGTAGCAGACTCGGCCGGGAATCGAACCCGGCTACGCCGACCGCGAGAGCACGGGCTGGTGCGCGCTGCTCGCTGCTGGCCCTGCGCTGCGCCCCCCCCCCCCCCCCCCCGTGCTGCACGTACTCACCCTCCCGGGATTCTAGTTCGTTACTCGTGTAGCGATGTCTGGACGAACGCCGGACATTTGCCACTCCTGCCCCTTCGCCAGGTAGCGACCCCTCAGGTTAAGGGTCGCCCTTCCTCGTACTTCTTCTGTTCGCTTTCAAACCGCCGTCTCCACATCTTACTCGATTCAACCAGTACGTAAGGGACCTTCTTCTTCGACATCTTGGCCGAATACAGAGCTTCTTTTCCGAAATCGAAATGTTTATAACTTTTGGGAAACGAAGGCAATTCCGACGCTTATGTAGTATGTAATTCGTTCTGCCAAGTATAAATACAGATTCCTCCGTCTGTACGGTAGCTTCCTTTCGCGCTTACCGATTGCGATAGAAACAGTGCGTCGCCATGGGAGCAACAAGAAAGGAACGACGTAATGTAAGGTCAGTATTGCCTCACGTGTTCCAATATTTCTACGGAAATACTACTACACACGTAGTAACTAGAGCTATAACAAACTTCCCGCAGTTCAGCTGCCTATCTGTCTCCTCAACGCAATTTTGGGCCAAGAACTTGAGAAGGATGTGGAACGAATGCGCCGCTGTCGGGCAGCAGTTGGGACCCCGCGGCTGTGCGCCCTGCACACGCCGCAGTCACGTCTCGCCGCCCGTCGCCAGCTCAGCGTTACACTGCGTGGCGTGCGGCGGACTCCTGGGAAACTTCCCTGACGTAGCCGCTGCCAGGAACGGACGACGTGTCCGGTCAGCGGTCTGGAATGGCGATTTGGTAACTGGCGTTTCTGTCCGGTAACACCTCGACACGTGTACATCAGTATACTTTCACAGGAGAACATGTAATACACAGCCTCTACGTGATGAAATCGCGCAGTTTTTATAACTTGCTGAAACACTTCATTACAGTGCCAAGTACAGCTTTTCTCTGGCGAAATCTCTGGTCCAGGCGTAAAAGAACCTCGCGTCATGTCCTCCCAGTTGATCGTTTTGTGCGGCAATCCGCAGTCTCGAACACCGTGTGGTTAGCGGCAGCTGCAAAAGCTAAGCTCGGAAGTTTGCCAGCGCTAACTGATACTTGCAGAGGTAACGCTCTCGTATGCCGCCATGACATTTTGCGCCATTACATTACGGCACATCGAACAGACAAGTGCGACTTTTCACGAATATTTTTTGTTCGCACGTAATTTCAAACGCAAACCCGCCACATCCGACACAGCTTGTTCGGGAAGGTGAGAGTAAACGCCGTCCACTCCTGTGTTTCCTCTCTGTTAAGCCAGCCGAGCTGACTGCCACTTGGCAGAGACGATTACAGGTTCGTGCCATTGAGGAACGAGACCTGTCGTAAAGCCGCCACAGAGCAGCTGTTTCGACCCCCTCGGCACGGCTGGAAACCCGCAGCGCTGGCCGCGCCACGAGGGAACCGACCCAGAATTCAGAGCGCTGTCAGCAGCGGGCAGCAGGCGCTCCGAGCCACCGCTACATAGGGATCCGTTACAGTACTCAGCTGCATAGTTGTTTGCAAGGTTTTAATTCGAGTTAAAAGTACTTGTGGAAGGAAATCCAAATCCTTTAACGATACCTTCTAACACGAAGATATTATCGAACACGGCAGCCCTATTCCGTCTTCGTGTGTGATGTTACACAGAAATTTTTATATGGAAGAAAAGGGAGAGGTAAATATTACATCCTTCCCCTCGAAGTGCAAGGCGGCTGTCGAGAATTGCGGTAAGCTTTCTTGCCCGGGCGAGGGGGGGGGGGGGGGGATTGAAAGTGCTGGCAGGAGGGGGGGGGTCACGTGACGTCAGAGCCGCGTCCGGTTCTGGAACAGTGGCTGGATCATGGGGGCGGAATGAGTGGAGACGGACGGCGCTGCAGACTGACGCTGTAAGTTGTTCGAAGTCAGTGGGCGGGGCTGCCGCCATCTTGGATCCCACAAAACGTTAGCAGACGTTCACAATTGCTTCTTGTTCGTCATTTCTGTCTTGTACACGCGATATTTATTTTGTACAGTAAATGTTACACTGTTTTAGTGAACGACACAGCATAAGATACGCAACCTCAAACGTTTTTTGGTCTTAAATGCGTATTCGATACAGTAATACGACACGAAAATATTACGCTTCTGGCCGCAGTACTGTAATTCCTTTTTGTTTATACACTTCGAATAACCGAGAAGACAAGTATGTGCTCTGAAAAGCGTGCTTTTGTAATCCATTTCTATTCACTTTCATTGTGTTTGTGTCGATAATTGATAAAACGAGAACTCCGAAAGCAATGATTGATAGTTTAGAGATACCGATTTGTATTCGTTGCATTTTCAAGTCAAATGCAAATTTTAAATGTTCAAGTTTGCAAGAAACTTAGCTTATTTCCTTTGGTGTGCCATAGATGTATGCAAGGATGATTGAAACAAGCCAGCTGTCGTGTCAACAGAGTGAAAGATTCGTTAAATTGCGAAGGCAGTGAACGGAATTAAAGATTGTCAGGCCCATTGTAATTTACACGTCTGCTTTGTTCTTAAATTGTACGTACCAACTGACATTCCGTGTGGCGAATAACAGCAATTTACAGGGTAACACGACAGCACAGTGCTTAATGTAATGACCTAAGTAGCCTGGACTTAGATAGGGAACTTTGCTGTAACAAATATCCAACCCTTTAAATACTTATAATTCAACCACTGTAACAGGTGTTCCACACATTTCACTGAAGATTCAATTAACTACTTGTAGTTACATTACTTTAGTATTAAACTATCCCATTTAAAACATTGGTGTCCATTTTCAGGATATTTCCTGCCAGCACTTTCCAGTTACTTGGGAGTAAGCAAACACTGAAGACCAAGTGCATCGCTCACTTCCAGAGCTGTTCGCGTTGGATTGACAGGAAGTCTAAAGTCAAATCACGGAAATAAAACCATACTGTAAAACTTTACAGTTCATCAGAATTTCAGGTATATATAAGAAAATAGCACTTAAATAAGTCCACTTACGAATGAAATGTGATTTGTTTAGACTTTAGACTACAATCAGAACGATGCAAGCCGGCATTTTTCCTCTTATTTTTACCTCCATGGGCAGCGGCAAGTGCCCTCTCCACAGCAGAGCAGGTTGTGTGTGTGTGTGTGTGTGTGTGTGTGTGTGTGTGTGTGTGTGTGTGTGAGCGCACGCAGCAGCAAGGAACGTACCTCTGTCGTGGACACAGATTTTTGTAAGACGTGAAATTATTAACCTGCTACAATAGGTTTTAAAATCTTTTAATGCGTATCTATTTCAGATGATGGTTTCCAGCCTGAGATCAGTTTGAAACTGTAATGTTTGCAAGATACAGGTTGGCTGGTTGGTTTGCGGGAGGGACCAGACGAGGTCATCGCTCCCATCTGATTTGCGGAGGAAGGGGAACGAAGTCGGCCGCGCCCTTTCAAAGGAACCGTCCCGACATTTGCCTGAAGCGATTTAGGGGAATGGCGGAAAACCTCAATCAGGATGGCCGTGCGCGGGTTTGAACCGTCGTCCTTCCGAATACGAGAACATACAGGGCGTCCGGAAGTGCGCAGCTTAATACACTATTTCTCTCTTCTGAAGCATAACAAACAGTCGTTGAAACGTGGACAATGAAAGAAACGTAAACTCAATTTGAAGAAACTGGCGTCCAAATTCTCTATTTACCCTTCGATTTAATAACTGAGTAATACATTTTTGCCAGCGACGAAAAGTTTCACAAACAGTAATGAAAACATAGCACAAATGTAGGTTACGGTATATTTATAACTGTCGAGAAACTGTCTTCAATCGTAGAGAATACTGTCGTTTTCAGATGACACTTTTCCCTTGCACACAGGAGCACTTACTCAGAATTTCTCTTGCACAGATGGTAACCGTAGCTTCCACACGTTAAGTCGCTTTCTGTGGTCTTTATCCCTGGCTCTCTGCTTAACTGCGTTCTTGAAGCATGTGTGGCATCTGGCTTTCTCCTAGCTGGTTCTTCGTTTGGAACAGGAGTAACTTGAATAACCTCTAGCTTCTTTGCAGGTGTGCCTCTTACAGCGTAAATGTTCGGCAAATGCAGTCCTTTCAAGTCCTCGAATCGTTCTTCGAAAGCTAGAATCCTGATTCGCGCGTCTGCAGTTCTCTGCCGTTCGTTGCGCCGAGGCACACCCACGCTGGGCGTTGTGTTAAGAGCTGAGCGCAGCCACGGCAAGCAGACTGCAGAACACACGCCTCCCGTCCCTGGCGTTTGGTCTGCAGCACCCACTCCTCCCTAAGGTTTTACCGGGTTTCCTTCTTCCGTGCGTCAAGTTGTCATTCCTGGCAGCAAATTTTTCTTCACTTTCTCCTTTGTGATTCAAGTATAACTCTTACTGGAGGCTTACTGGTCGGTAAATCTGCGAATGCAAACCTGGAGGAATACACCTCTTTGCCTGCTGCCGTCTAAGCTCTTTCGGTGTGCGTTTCGTGTTGCATTAGGAAGTCCCAGCTGAGAGAAGCCTGTAGTCGTGTGACAGAGACGGTGGGTTGTGGTGTCGCAGCCTGTATTCCTTTCCTTGCCGGCTCCACCGGTGCCTCCAAACTCTCTCTCAGCACGGCGTCCGCAGGCGCGCCCGCTCTCCCTTCGTTTCTGTTGTGTATCACTCAGCTGCACTACCGAACGTGCTAACGTGTGCGCCAGGTTTGCCTTTGGGGAAAGCGTTAAATGGCAAGACACAACATCCCGTCAATTGTATTGTGACGCCCACCTTGCGAATATACCGTTCACTTCTTCGAAGACTGTGGCAAATATCCAGGTAAGCTCTCATTTTAATTAAAATTCAGAACAAAGCGTCTATTTCAGAATCGGTAACGGGAGATTCATTTCCTCATTCAGATTCTTCTGTTGTAGGACCGCAGTTTTCCTAACAATTTCGAGAGTGAAATTTTTTTGAATGGTTCACACACACATTCCTCTCGCAGCTGTAGTTACTCGCTGAGGTTCGTGGACCAAGTTGACAAACTCACTTTTCACAGACTCCGGGATGCTTCTTCGGGATGCGCTCTACCAGAGCTTGTAGCGTATTTGGAGTGTTACCTGTGTGAATTGTTTCTTCGTTGTCCTCCATTTCTTTTTCATTTGCATTCTATCCAACTTGTATGTAATGTGACTCGTAATCTCGTAACGCTCATAATTTTTCGACTGCTGAAAAGTTAAGCGTGAATTTCTGCCTCATCGAGGCAAATCTATCTTAGAAGAAACACGTTTGGTTTATTGTGACAAACTGCTGCTATTAATGGTCAGTAATAAATCAGGTACGAAAATGAAAGTAAACAATTACATGTTCAAAAAGGCGTTGCAGAACTTAGATTTTAGGTTGCCGAATGAAATTAAGACCTAATTGGAGTTGTCACAGGTGCAAACACTGTGCAAAATACGTCCTTGAGCACAACTTACGTTTTTGTCGTTGTTATTCGACATTGTCAAATCGGAAGGCAGGGTGATATGTTAAAATGTGTCTTTAAGAACCGTAGTTCAAGGTCGTTAAAACTCCTTCATTCACTAATAGTTTCAGAACATTGACCAACCATCGTCAGATCTAAAATGCAGAAAATAGCATAAGAGGTGAAGAATAACATACACATTTTATGTTTAAACTTCCATTGTTTCATACGTACAAAAAAAAAAAAATTGCTGCTTAAGGCCTGGCCACACAGAATCCGTCAGCGGCCAGGGACGTTGGTCAGCTGTTACAGGGTGGAAGGGGCCGAACCCCATTATTAAGCTTGCATGCGTAGCGCGATTGTCTTGGCGTTAAGACGGTTTGGTATCTTCACGCGGGACACGTTATCTCTGTGCGAGGAAATGAGTAGCTCGCACTAGCGATACGAAATGGCACCAAGAAGACGAGATGTTGAGTGCACGACATTCATAGCGAGAGAGAAAGCTTAGGAGAATAGCATCATCTGTGTGTTAATCTAGAGTCTGACGAAGATAGGTTCTTCAAATATTTTCGTACGTCGCGAGGATGTTTCGAGGAAATGCATCGCCTGATAAAAAGGTAGCACCTAGAAGTGCTCAACGAACTGAAGAAAGCCAATTGATACAAGGCACAGACTAGCCATTTGTTTGAGGTAAGTTTTACCATTTGTGACCTCTTTGTGCTTCAAACAGAAATCATATAATTTATTCCATTTCAGTTTTGCTGTATGATATGAAATGTTCGGCGGAAGAAATTGCTGTCCCACAACGTAGTTACGAGTGGAGTGATAAATTTATCTGCAGTGTTTACGAATACAGCAAACGATAGTAACATCTGGTTCCATATGTGCCGCTAGAGAGAACTTTCTACTTAATAAATTGCTTTGTTTCATTGTATTCATAACATTGTCATTGAATTTAAACGAACATATCTTTGGTCGGTAACTTATCTATTCGTTCTATCGGCATAATTTATTTTAATCTTTTCAACATACTCGACTACAGGCGACAGTCACCAGACTGTAGCTTTTTCTTCTCAGTTAGGACGTTCGACAGTCTCAGAAATTGTGAAACAAGTGAGCCAGGCAATATGGACTGTTCTACAACCCAAGTATTTACCGACTCCTACAACAGAGATGTGCAAGATCGGGTATTCTGTGTATGATAAATTTATTAAAAGTGCGTAACTGTGTTTTATTCTGACGGTGTATCAATTCTGTAAATATTAGTAGTTACTGTAATATATTGACATATTTTGACAATCTCCTGACAAATGATGAGGATAATAATTATTATATTCAACTGTATTATGTTATACTTTCTGACGTGTTATTTGTCATTCGCGATGGCCAGCAGCTATTTCCGAAGAAGTACGTAACGTAAATATTTGTTAGCTCCAGTAACTATCGTCTCTGAAATGTCACCGGTGTCTAAGACTGGAGTCACTGTGCCAGGAACACGGACACACAGTTATTTTCCGTTACCAACTTCCAGGTTACCTGTAGTGGTAGCCCGATAACTGCCGGAGGTGAATACCGATCTCTGACAGTTATTTCCATAGTTGCTCGAATTCCTTATGGTAACTCTCCTTGTACTACCCGTGCAAACTAAATTAACACATAAGGCGGTGGCTCAAGGGATCGACTGTGCTTGTTGATGCCTGTACTGCAGCTCCTATCAGCCGCCGCTCGGACATTAACTTTATTTGTTTGTGCTAAAAGTAACGAAGGCCCACGAAATAGTACACAGTTCTTATCAACAGATGGCGTGCAGTCTCACAGTTATATAATTCCCATGGCCTATAGAACGCCTTCCAAAAGCGCAGTACGATCTTCGGTCAACAGATGGCGCGAGGCACTGTTGACAGTAGACAGTTACTGAAATAACTGCCAAAATCAAGAGGAACGGTTATCGCAGTAACCGTTACTTTGCAGTAACCGTTACTTTGCAGTAACCGTTACTTTGCAGTGACCGTTACTTTGCAGTGACCGTTACTTTGCAGTGACCGTTACTTTGCAGTGACCGTTACTTTGCAGTGACCGTTACTTTGCCGTTACTTTGCAGTGACCGTTACTTCTCAGTGACCGTTACTTCTCAGTGACCGGTTACTTCTCAGTGACCGGTTACTTCTCAGTGACCGGTTACTTCTATCAGTTGCGTTATTTTTTGCCACCTCTATGCAGTGAAAGGCAGAGGGGCAGGCGGCGCTGGTGGGCAATGGAGCCGTGGCTCTGTAGGAACACTAAGGACTGCAACGTAACCAACTCCCTACCAGGTCTGCCTTACAAGGGGTGCGAGAAACTGGCCGGTTTCCACAATCTGTAGTAACCAATTCACCGAAGCTGTTTGTAAATTTGTACAAAACAAGGACGTTATAAAAAAGGAAATTTATACAGTCACAGTGGAAAGCAGTGCAATATTTTAAGATACAGGAAAAGTAGAATGAGGGCTATCGACAAAGTACATTACGTTTTGGAATAAAAAATAAATAATGTATTTGAATTTTTTAATTATATACATATGAAAGCCACACTGAAATACTACTTTTCTACATAGTTGCCATTTAAATTAAGGCACTTACCGTAGCGATGGACGAGCTTGGAAATTCCTTCGTCGTAAATTTCGGCCGCCTGCGCCTTCAACCATGTGGTGATCACCTCTTCTCGGAGCTGTGCGTCGTCATCAAAACGCTGCATAGCCAACCACTCAGCAAGATCTTTGAGCCCAACTTTTCCCTGCACTTGTTTTGTATCGCTCTTCTGAGGTTGTGCAGAGTTTGGCAATACCTTTGAGAGTTTATTGTAGTGCCTCTTTCCAGGAAATCCACAAAAATCACACCGTTTCTGTCTCAAAAGAAGAGGTAACCACGTGGTTGAAGGCGCAGGCGGCCGAATTTTACGACGAAGGAATTTCCAAGCTCGTCCATCGCTACGCTAAGTGCCTTAATTTAAATGGCAACCATGTAGAAAAGTAGTATTTAAGTGTGGCTTTCATCTCTATATAATAAAAAAAATTCCAATACTTTATTTATTTTTAATTCCAAAACGTAATGTACTTTGTGGATAGCCCTCGTATATGCAATACTACTGGTAAAAAATTTTCATCCACAACTTGAGTATTAAAGCGAGTATTAACATAACCTGAAGTTTAGATGCCAGTTACAATCTGCGTTGTAAATGGCTTCAATCAGAAGCGAGTAAACAGATGGATAAAGCCTCATGGCTAAAATTGAGACATTATACGATGCATTTATGACGGTTACCACTTCATGAATGTAATCATGCTACCTCACATCTAGGTATTTGCTATAAATTATACACCAAAACCGAGACATACATTGCGTGTCAAAAACACTAGTCAACTGATAAACTATAAGCCTTTTCTGTTGGTCATGCAGAGGACGAACGCGTGTGTATAACCCAAATGAGTCTTAAGGTCCAGGTGTTGAGTCCACAGTACTTACATGTCGAGTTTCAGTGTTCCACACACAAACGAACAGCTCGAGTTGGGTGGTGGTGTGAGCTGAGGTGCAGCAGCCGTGTGCTTTGTATGCGGCTGACGTCACGAAGCCCGACACACGTCGCCTCCTGCCAGCCAGTGATGGGACGGCGGGGCGCGGCGACTCGAGCGCACCGAGAATATCTCGAGCCTCTAGTTCTCGAGCAATTCTCGAGAAGCTCACGAGAAACGGATCGGCGGCGTGCGCCGCTGCGCGCCAGTTGGCTGCGATAACATTCGCCGCGCCGTTTTATGAATTGAACGCCGCCGCTAGACTTCGTTTCTTTGGCAACGTGTAGATATACAAACCAAATTAGAAGAGACAAATTGAACACACAACGGTTACGACTCTAGATCACTTTTTACCAAAATATGCGTAGCTGTTGACACAAGAATAATTGTGCTGTACACCAATTAGCGCAAGGAACATTAAAATTGTGAAGTAAAAAGTTTCTAACGTGAAAATGTGCTTATGTCTTGCGATTTTATAGTGCGATCTGCAGCCCGCGACCAAGTGAGAGGAAACGCAAATGCCAGCCAAACATTCGAATAATTAAGTGGCCACTTGTTCAGGCAAAAAAGATGATGATGTGTTTCATAACTTACAATTGAGAGTCCACTGGGAGTGCCTTCAAGTAAAAGGCGAAAAGCGTCTTTGACAAATAAAATAAATCACACAAAGAAAATGGCGTTTGTTATTTACAAAACGAATATTTCTGTGCTTGCTGCAGGTGATGGCCACGTTAACAAACTACTTGTTAATTATTTCGTTTTGCCTTAAGACATTTTATTTGCAACGTTTAGTATTTATAATTACCTATAATATCACCAGATTGCCAATTACTCTTTCCAGCATCGCTAAAATTGTCTTCACAGGCAGGCTGTATACGCTGTAATTAGTCGATTTCTTTTACCGAAAGATTTTACATCCCTGATCGAATCTTTGTGTCAAACACCTTGGGACAAAGTACCAAATACACTACTGGCCATTAAAAGTGCTACGCCAAGAAGAAATGCAGAAGATAAAAATGGATATTCATTGGACAAATATATTATGCTAGAACTGACACGTGAGTACATTTTCACGCAGTTTAGGTGCATAGATCCTGAGAGATCAGTATCCAGAACCACCACCTCTGGCCGTAGTAGCGGCCTTGATACGCCTGGGCATTGAGTCAAACAGAGCTTGGATGGCGTGTACAGGTACAGCTGCCCATGCAGCTTCAACACGATACCACAGTTCATCAAGAGTAGTGACTGACGTATTGTGACGAGCCAGTTGCTCGGCCACCATCGACCAGGCGTTTTCAGTTGGTGAGAGATCTGGAGAATGTGCTGGCCAGGGCAGCAGTCGAACATTTTCTGTATCCAGAAAGGCCCGTACAGGACCTGCAACATGCGGTCATGTATTGTCCTGCTGAAATGTGGGATTTCACAGGGATCGAATGAAGGGTAGGGCCACGGGTCGTAACACATCTGAAATGTAACGTCTACTGTCAAAGTGCCGTCAAAGCGAACAAGAGGTGGCAGAGATGTGTAACCAATGGCACCCCAAACCGTCACGCCGGGTGATACGCCAGTATGGCGATGACGAATACACGCTTTCAATGTGCGTTCACCGCGATGTCGCCAAACACAGATGCGACCATCACGATGCTGTAAACAGAACCTGGATTCATCCGTAAAAACGAGCTGTTCACCAGTGTCAGCTATCTCGGTGTCGTAATTGACACGCATGGACAGGTTTCGCAAACTGTCGACCGATGCAGGTACACTCGTCGACGGTGCTGCGTAACGATAAAGAGCTGCGCCGTAACGCCGTGTTTCAGAATCGACTACGATGGCGGCCGGCAACGAAGCTCAGCAAAGCACACCGGTGTACCTGGGCGCCCTGCTGGATGACGGGGAGGGCGCCACCGTGACTCTGGTGGCGGGGCAGACGCGGCTGGTGGTGCACAGGGCGGTCCTCGTGGCCGGGAGCCCCGTGTTCGCGGCAATGTTCCGCCACGACACGGCGGAGTCGCGCGGCGGCCTCGTCGACGTCGCAGACGTGGACGGGCTGGTGCTGAGGGAGCTGCTGACGTACCTGTACACCCTCCGTGCCCCGCAGCTGGCGAGCCTGGCCCCCCGTCTGCTCGCCGCCGCTGACAAGTACGGCATGGCGAGCCTGAAGGCGCAGTGTGAGCAGCAGCTGGCCGCTGGGCTGACGGTGGACAACGCGGTGGCCACAGCTGTTCTCGCGGTGCGACACTGCTGCCCCGGCCTCCGGCAGACAGCCGTCTCCTACATAAAGGGCCACACACACCGAGTGATGGCGACGCAGGCCTGGGCTGACGCAGTGCGCACCCAGCCAGAAGACGTCGTCGAACTCGGCAAGATGCTGGCGGAGACGCCACCGGAATCCAGGTGAGCACGAGGTGATCACCGATGATCCACTGTGTGTGAAACTTCCTGGCAGATTAAAACTGTGTGCCGGACTGAGACTCGAAATCGGGACCTTTGCAGATTTCCCGAGTTTGAGTGTCGGTCCGGCACGCAGTTTTAATCTGCCAGGAAGTTTCGTGTCAGCGCACACTCTGCTGCAGAGTGAAAGTCTCGTTCAACTTGTGTGTGTGTGTGTGTGTGTGTGTGTGTGTACAGGTATACTTTATTATAATTTGAAGAAGATGAAATAGTTTACTTTGCAGAACAATGAATTTATTGTTGTCAGTTTGCTAAAGATATTTGGCTTCATTAATCTTTCCCACTGAGGCAGTCAATTTATTTGAAACAAAGTGTTTCATTCCACAGTTGTTCGTTGAATGTAAAATGCATATCTTATGCCATGTGTGAGATTATGTGATAATGAAGAACCAGACATGAGATAGTACAGTACAGTACTAATATTCCAGGAAAATTTACGCTCAAAAAACCGTACTGAAAAGCTTAATGTCAGGTGGGACATACTTCATTGTAAATCTGCACAAACCAATGTGCACTTCAGGCCGAATTATGCATTTTAGTATAGTTTACGAAATTCCTATGCTTACGGAGTATCCTCTCGTGTCCTGTTTCTTTTATGCCGTAATCTAAGCTCTCTTTATGCTGTATACACACAAACATGCGGCCTTCCTACATCACTGCAGCTGTGCACGCACAGTAATGCCTGTTTTGTGGCGCTCTGGCTACTGCTAAGCCGAAGATATTTCTGACAGTCTCGGGGTAGTACTGCGAATGGTGGTTTGAAAAGTGTTACTTTCAAAGTAAATTTGCTTCTACGCAAGATGAATTGTTACGTGTGAGAAAGTGGGTTGGATTTCTTAAATAACAGAGTGTTTGACTCTCGTTTAAAAGTGAACACTTTCAGGACCAGCCACATAGAATAATTTCTAGCCCAGAAAACGAGACATTCACGTCAATGTTTTAAATGTACTGGCACATTTGTGTGAAGTACCTTAAGTGTAACACACGCAAAAAAGATCAATATTAGATGTGAAAGCTTAGCTTCCCTTGTATGTTATTAATCTCAGGGACCAATATTATATGTGAAAGGTTAGCTTTTTTTTGTTGCGACGCTATGCATATTAATGTAAACCATTAACTTTTCCTCTTTGTGTCCGTGCGCTATGTAAGTAATGTTGCTATTGGCTTACCACATCACATGTCCTATGCTCTGAATATCTGCTGCCATCGGCTGGTGAGATCACGTGACATGGGATAAGATTGGCTGATAAAAGGACATCGCAGTCTCGATTTCGAAGCTCCGGAAACTGAGGTGCTGTGTATATTCGGTGCAATTTGAATTTACACTTTCGTAATACGAAAATATGCAGCGTACATATTGCTGACATCAAAGGTCTTTCCAAAACTTCTCTCCCTTGTTCCCTTTTTTTCCGCGAACTTCTGCTCCAGTGTACAAAATGTTAACCGTTCAAAGCATTGATAAGTTTTACACTTGGGAGCTAAAATCTATGGATAACTGTCACTTAGCACGGAAAAAGTGTATTTTCGCCCGGGTAAGAGTGCATTCTTTAAGCGGGATATCTGGGAAAATCCGGGAATTTTTTCCTTGTCTGTTTATACACCCTGATTTCAGGAATTGCGACTGCCTCACAGCAAGTGCATTCTACAATGCGGTGTTTTGCAGACATTTTATTTATTCTAGTACATTTTGGGACTCGGAAAGTAATTTATGTATTAGCTGTGTTGCTGTGAGACATGTGACTGACTCCACACTTGTCGTACATTTATGGTATCACTAAGAAGCCAAAAGTTTGTTTTATTGGTACTACTTTACATTTATGTAAGGGTTGTGCCATCTGCAATGGTTCACTTGGGTTGCAGTCATTAAAGATGTTCAGTGACACATCCTGCACGTGGCATGTACTGTTGTGTGATTGATGTACAACTACGTACAAACAGCATGTATCTCTCTGTGCGGCCCTTTGACAGCCATTAATTTTGTTTACTCTGGCCGGTGGTCATCGGCATTTCGTCGCCGTTATGTGCACTGTATTACTGTCAAAAGCTCAATGAAGCACATACGAATAAACCGTGTCTCTGTTTATATTGCGGGTGACTGGACATCTGGATGTTTCCCAGGCCGCGTACTAACAGTGTACACAGCAGTACATAAATACAGCGTTGGTTGTATTGTAGTACATCAATCACATTGCAATTTCGAGCTGCGTGCAGGTCAATCTTGTATCGCAAAAACTACAATAATGTCGTGTTCCACCCATTTCACATGCCAAATTCGTGTACGAATTTCTCGGGATGTAACTGACATATTGCGATGCAGTCAGTCCCATTACTACGAGTATTATGATTTCTCATGTTACTGTGTATGGAATAATATGGTGTGTCCTTTTTGAAAAATCTTAAGATCGTGCTGAAACCAGTATTTGCACACGGTTCAGAATGTCTCGCAGTTCTGGCTTCCGTGAGCCCCTGCCGTACATTCGTACCCGTGAAAGCTGAGAGTCAGTATCTGTTGGTGGTTCCAGAGATTTTGATGGTGAAATGTAGGTTGACACCCGTTATCAGTAGAATTCTGCAAGTCGTCAACATTTTGACAGTTCACTTGTATACTTCGACACACAAAAATGTTGTTAGAAATAATTTACAGAAGCTGCAGTTTTCCAGGTAAAAGTTTTTAAGTCATTTTATGTTCTTTTCAACACGTGAAAACCCTCCCGAGGCCATTTTTGCCTCTGTAGTACCACTTCGCTTGTATTTGTATACACGTGAAGTGCCTGTTATACAAAGGTAGCGCCTCATAGGGTTTTATTCATGGAAAAATGCTGGCTAAAAGCGATGTTTGGTGATTTCAGAACCTATGCAATGGCCCTAAAACCCTTGGCATGTTTTCATTACATCAGTTAAAACTATATTAATACTTTGCCTGCATATACAGGGTGTAAATTTTCAGTTGACAAAGCAGCATAACTCGAAACATAAGCTTCACATGAAATAATGTGTAAAATGCAAAGTTGATTATTTTTGAGGGGGATATCTGCTGGTGCTAAAATTAGCCCGCCTGCGGGTGGGGCGTAAGCCAACTTTAAAATTTCAAATGGTAACCACCATTTTTTACTGCAGAACCAGATTCTACATAAAAAACTACGTACATTTTGTCTTAAACATGTGTTTTGATTCTTGGTAGTTGGCACTGTTATTCAAGAAAATCCATGTTCTCATGTTTACATGGAAAATGGTTACGGATAAATAAAAAGTAGGATGTTTGGTTAGTTAGTTAGTTAGATAGTCAGATGATTTGTTTGATAATTAAAAGTTGTGTGGCCTCATGACCACGAAACAAACAAAACTTACCAGAATCTGCAGAAAAATTAATACAGTATTTCGGTCAACATTTCCTCTCTCAAACCCCACCCTATGGGGGGAGAGGGAGAGTTTTAGTTTCAGTGAATAAAAATTTATGAAGTAAAGTGTTTTTTATTTATCTGTAACCATTTTACACGCAAAAATGAGAATATGGGATTTCTTGATTTACTGCGACAACTAATAAGAATCAAAACAAATGTTCAAGAAAAATGTACATAGTTATTATGTAGAATCTGAAGCTTATTTTTAGAGTTATTCTGGTTTGCCAGCTAAAAAGTTACACCCTGTATATGCCAAACATGAACATGATATCGAAAAAAAAAAAATCAGTTATGCAAGAATGTAGTCTTAAGAAGACATGGCAAAGACGATTTCATGACTAGAAATGACCGTCCGCACTTGGCCTACCTAAAAATCGTCTTTGTCCTTGGCTTTCACAGGAACCGCCCATGAACAATTAGTGCTTTTATAAGCCGCCTAAGGTGCTGCGTTGGCCACACCTTACGCGAAAGAACCAGCCGATTTGCTCAGTTTGCCTGGGCCCTAGGAAGTGTGAGGTGTTCAAGCTTTGACCGTGTACTGAAGGATAGCTACAGTATGGCATCTCTCGCGACAGGTGTACAGATGGTCTTCAGGCTAAGGGCAATCTGAAACACTAGACGCCTTGTTTCTGCCACCAGCAGAACGCAGTTTGTGACCCCCCCTGAAAAACTGCATTTGTGGGCGCAGCGTAACGGTACCTTGCAGTGTGGTCAACGGGCCAACTGAAACACAGTGTCCTACTCGCTCAGAAGTGTGATACGTCAGTGAGTGTAAAGACCAGCTGGCGTTCCGTACGCTCTTGCCACTGAATGCTTCTGCTGTAGTGCAGACAGTACCGGGTGACCAAAAAGTCAGTATACATTTGAAAACTTAATAAACAACGGAATAATGTAGATAGAGAGGTAAAAATTGACACACGTGCTTAGAATGACATGGGATTTTATTAGAACCAAAAGAAAGAGAAAAAAAAAACACACACCCCATATTCCTAGAGGCGTGAAAGATCTCTTGTGCGCGTCGTTTGGTGATGATCGTGTGCTCAGCCGCCACTTTCGCCGTGCTTGGCCTGCCAGGTCCCCAGACCTCAGTCCTTGTGATTATTGGCTTTGGGGTTACCTGAAGTCGCAAGTGTATCGTGATTGACCGACATCTCTAGGGATGCTGAAAGACGACATCCGACGCCAATGCCTCACCCTAACTCCGGACATGCTTTACAGTGCTGTTCACAACATTATTCCTCGACTACAGCTATTGTTGAGGAATTATGGTGGACATATTGAGCATTTTCTTTATAGAACATCATCTTTGCTTTGTTTTACTTTGTTATGCTAATTATTGCTATTCTGATCAGATGAAGCGCCATCTGTTGGACATTTTTTGAACGTTTGTATTTTTTTGGTTCTGATAAAACCCCATGTCATTCCAAGCATGTGTGTCAATTTGTACCTCTCTGTCTACATTATTCCGTGATTTATTCAGTTCTCAAATTTATACTGACATTTTGATCACCCGGTACTTTGTGTAATTTGCTTTAATTTCCTTGGCACTTGTATCCATTATGCCAGCAGTTTCTGTAGCCAACGTATTTTATTACCCCCAAGCAGCAACAAATCTTGTTACTCTGATATTCAGTACATGTAAATATAGTTCTGATTGCCGTTCAGCAATTAGCTTCCTAAACTCCTCAAAGCCTAAAGTCACAGCCAGCTGATGTTACAACTAGTTCCTTGATTATTTTAGGTAACATTTTAGGAAATCAGCGATATTTCACTTCAGAAAATTTGTAAAAAACAGTGTCGATCACTCACTTGTATATTAAAGATATGACCATTTTCCAACTCTAGAAGTAGGCCATTTCCACATAATGCTGTGTAGAGGTAAGTACCAAAAATTCTCATTTGCACAGGGAAGTCTGCAAACATTGAGCAGAGTGTGCGTTAAAACCACGTATCGTTAACCACGGGGCTGGCAGGGAGGTCGCTGGCAACAGCTGTGCTCGCCTCAGCTGAGGAACTACAGCCGCGCGTCAGACAGCGTGCAAGAGGGCGCGTCACACCAGTGTTAAGTCAGTGGCAAGCGATTCACGTTTACAGACCTGAAACTCTGTTTTTAAAAATGAACAAAAGTTTAACCCAAAACAGGGCTTCCTACACCCTACGCATATCGTGTATCTGAAAAACAGTTTTGTAAAACAAATAGTAAGCGAACGTGATAGGTGGTACTGTAACCCAGAACCCCATTTTTAGGCGATTGTTCGGAATGCGAAGACGCCTTTCCCGTAGCAACTAACTTATCTCACATATTCGTAATAGCACAGTGGCCTGGAGACTCAGGGGGCCACCGGCGATGAAGTTCATCCCCCCTCCCAACCCAGCAGCTCAGGCCTGAAACTTTGACCCTCGTGTCTGTGCGGTTACGTGAAACGTGGCGCTCGTACCCCACCTGTGCGTGACACTCTTCAAAGTCTGCGACACCGCGCTGTTGAAGCTGCGAATTCTGTAACGAGACACCAGCTGCTTCGTGTGTGGCAGGAAATGAGCCAGTGGTTTGGCACTTTTCGTGTAACACATGGTGCTCACACTGAATGCACAAAAATTACTGTTTAAACCATCACGTTGGCTTGTTATTGTTTTATAAACTTTTTAACATACACGATATCCGTAGGGTATAGAAATACCTGTTTTTTGTGTTTACGGTGTAATTTTTGTACATTTGTAAAAATGGACATTCGTTTTTGATATACGACACGTAAATCGCTTCCCGGTGGCTGACACTGGTGTGACGCGCCCTGTTCCACACTGTCTGATGCGCAGCTGACGTGAGCGTCCTCCCTGCCAGCCCCATGGTTAACGATACGTGGTTTCAACGCACACTCTACTTAATGTTAGCTGACTTCCCTGTGCAAATGAGAATTTTTAGTGTTTACCTCTACACAGCGTTATGTGAAAATTATCAAACACCACAGGCAGAAACCATTCGTATCTTCAATAAATAAACGTGCACTTGAGGCCGTTGTTTATTAATTTTACTTCCACCATGCAATCGTTATTCCTCGAGCCGTCACAGAAATCCATTTTCTTAGATTCTATTTAAAGTGAATACAATCAAATTCAAACTTTTAATTCTGGTACAGTGGGAGCCTCTTACCATATGTCAGGCAGTAACATACTACGTTGTCATTATGTACACCAATTCGGCTTTGTAGTTGGATTGTGTTTAGGATGGGCCTACCTGAGTCGAGTGTGTCGTTAACGTGTGTGTATTGACCGTATTTAGTGGACAGCATTTAGATGTTATGATATTTTCAATGACTGTAAAATTTTCCACTGGCCTAGCTCCATTGTCTCACGTCTTGCAGTCTTTCTGCACTGCTGCTTTCTCTGAGGTACCTTCCCTGCAAAGTTAATAATCCGGTTTCTTAACGTTTATTGCCTGTGCCTGTTACAGTCAAGTCCCTGATAAATGAGCTAGTGGTTTATTTGCAGTGTCCTGTTCAACAACCCTCCTATCCGTCCAGCTGTGCTGAGCCCTTACATTCATCTTCGGTTTGGTAAACTCAGCTGCTGTTACGGAGGAACTTGGGAGAACCGACCTGTAAACTGATGGAACGGTGAGTCGTCGAACTCGGGAGACCCACCAGCGTGACAGGCAGTGTGTGTTGCATAAGCGGCCCCCCACCCCCAGCACTGTGCACACGCCCGCCCACACAGCACCTCTTGTTTGCAGCGCCTCTTGTTTGCAGCGCCTCTTGTTTGCAGCGCCTCTTGTTTGCAGCGCCTCTTGTTTGCAGCGCCTCTTGTTTTCAGCTCGCCCGCCAGCCCCGGCCCCGGTGCCGCCACTCAGCCTCCCAGCGGCGCGGCTGCCCGCCACACTCCGCCGCCTCCTGACGACGCGGCCGTCTCTCGCCTGCGGTGAGTGCTGCCGCTGCACACGCGCGACTTGCTCACCCACAGTAATGCTCAGCACCTTGCCGCATGAACCGAGTGTCACGCTAAAAAGATCTAATTTGAATTTTTCTGAAATTTTCGATAAAGCTGAGCTTACAGCTATCAGGAACAATTATTTCTACATTTCATTGGTATGTTCAATGTAACTGCTGCTCTGGATGTTCCTTGCGAATATTAGAAATTAGTTCTGAAGGAAGTGGGTATAAAGCCAGCCTGTCGGTGCACTGTCATTCAACGAAACCTACGTGTCACGGCAATGAATGTAGAACTGTTTGGAAGTACTCACGAGGAACCTCTTTGAGTGCGAGATCACAAATTCAGTCTTTTGCTCATTTGAAAGTGTTAACGTTTCTAACTTGGAAAAATATCACCTGCTAATGACTCACCATCTTGATGAGGAGGGCGACAGAAAATGAGTGTCCGCAAGGTACAGAGACCCACCTCCTGTGGGACACACGTAACACACTTAACAAAATAGACGTCGTCCACATTTCAGAAATGTTCAGGACAGATCATCAACTTGAACCGCGAGCACCAAATGCAAAACCGTGAGTCACAGTGGTCGCAAAGGTGCGCACCCTCGAGATCGAATCAAAGACCTTGGGAGCTACAAACCGTTCAGAACGATCGGCTAACCATCCACTCTTTTATATGAAGCATACATGTGCAATGGTGTGAGGGCAACTGCTGGAATGTGATGGCGCACGGCAAACGAATGCGAAACTGTGTGTCGTGGTGTTCGTCATGAAACTGGCTCTCCTGCAAGGCGTACATGCAGTTTGTGCGATAGTACGTTTTATAGGCACGAAACAAACAAATATTTTCCAGCGATAAAAATCGCATCAGACACCATTCAGGAGGTACAGTTCGCTCTGAGACAGTATGGTTTTTATACGCAGACCAGGAATTAGTGGCCAGCTATCGATCAAAAGTGGTGCTCGTACCGTACGTCCTCTTACGCCCATTTCCCTGTTCTTGCTCAGTTTGGCGTAACTACTCCCTACTGCCCTTGCAAGATCACGCACACGACAAAGAATCGTAGGGGGAGCAGCACCCCCAACTTGTGCCAGCACAATAACTTTGCAGCCACTCTACCATCCAGATTAACGGTCGGCTCAGTTGTATACGGCTGCATTAAGGCATTGATATTAGTTCATCTTGACAGAACTTTTGCGGTACCTCTAGTCCCCTGTTACATGCATTTTCTCTTGAGGTTCCGAATAGCTAAAGTTCAAAAAAAGTTCCGTACTGAATGATGCGACAAGTTTATCTCATCTACAAATGTTCAAGTGGCTCCTGCAGTTCGCTGTCCATTATCGACTTCAGGCCTTATTTGGAATTTCGTTACCTGTTTTTTCAATTTTGTAGCACTTTCTGGAGCTATGCCCATCCACTGCTTCCCCACAGATGACTGTAACCTATGTCACACGCAGTTTGATGTGCATAACGTAGGAGGTCACTATCGTGCAACCCTGTAAACTGTCGGGCATCCTCGAAATGCACAAACACCACTTTTTGTAACGAGTGTGTCTCGTCCTCCCTCGAGGACGGACGACACGGTCATATTGCTGTGCTTCTTGGACAGAGATAGTCCTTCACTTCATTTCAATGGAGGCGGGATTTGTGGATCCCTGTCTGACAAGAACGATGAACTACGTGGCTCGACAACTGTTTCAGTATCACTTCCACTCGTTAAGCACATATCGCCATCATTGCATTCCTTATGTACATTGTCTGCACTGTCAAACACATGAGACTGTACATTCTGCTTATTCACCCTCTAGAAACACCAATATTTCATCTGCCATTCCTTTCTTCTTCTTCTTCTTTCTTTTTTTTTTTTCTTTTTTTTGTCATCAGCCTACTGACTGGTTTGATGCGGCCCGCCACGAATTCCTTTCCTGTGCTAACCTCTTCATCTCAGAGTAGCACTTGCAACCTACGTCCTCAATTATTTGCTTGACGTATTCCAATCTCTGTCTTCCTCTACAGTTTTTGCCCTCTACAACTCCCTCTAGTACCATGGAAGTCATTCCCTCATGTCTTAGCAGATGTCCTATCATCCTGTCCCTTCTCCTTATCAGTGTTTTCCACATATTCCTTTCCTCTCCGATTCTGCGTAGAACCTCCTCATTCCTTACCTTATCAGTCCACCTAATTTTCAACATTCGTCTATAGCACCACATCGCAAATGCCTCGATTCTCTTCTGTTCCGGTTTTCCCACAGTCCACATTTCACTACCATACAATGCTGTACTCCAGACGTACATCCTCAGAAATTTCTTCCTCAAATTAAGGCCGGTATTTGATATTAGTAGACTTCTCTTGGCCAGAAATGCCTTTTTTGCCATAGCGAGTCTGCTTTTGATGTCCTCCTTGCTCCGTCCGTCATTGGTTATTTTACTGCCTAGGTAGCAGAATTCCTTAACTTCATTGACTTCGTGACCATCAATCCTGATGTTGAGTTTTTCGCTGTTCTCATTTCTACTACTTCTCATTACCTTCATCTTTCTCCGATTTACTCTCGAACCATACTGTGTACTCATTACACTGTTCATTCCGTTCATCAGATCATTTAATTCTTCTTCACTTTCACTGAGGATAGCAATGTCATCAGCGAATTGTATCAGTGATATCCTTTCACCTTGTACACTCCTGGAAATTGAAATAAGAACACCGTGAATTCATTGTCCCAGGAAGAGGAAACTTTATTGACACATTCCTGGGGTCAGATACATCACATGATCACACTGACAGAACCACAGGCACATAGACACAGGCAACAGAGCATGCACAATGTCAGCACTAGTACAATGTATATCCACCTTTCGCAGCAATGCAGGCTGCTATTCTCCCATGGAGACGATCGTAGAGATGCTGGATGTAGTCCTGTGGAACGGCTTGCCATGCCATTTCCACCTGGTGCCTCAGTTGGACCAGCGTTCATGCTGGACGTGCAGACCGCGTGAGACGACGCTTCATCCAGTCCCAAACATGCTCAATGGGGGACAGATCCGGAGATCTTGCTGGCCAGGGTAGTTGACTTACACCTTCTAGAGCACGTTGGGTGGCACGGGATACATGCGGACGTGCATTGTCCTGTTGGAACAGCAAGTTCCCTTGCCGGTCTAGGAATGGTAGAACGATGGGTTCGATGACGGTTTGGATGTACCGTGCACTATTCAGTGTTCCCTCGACGATCACCAGTGGTGTACGGCCAGTGTAGGAGATCGCTCCCCACACCATGGTGCCGGGTGTTGGCCCTGTGTGCCTCGGTCGTATGCAGTCCTGATTGTGGCGCTCACCTGCACGGCGCCAAACACGCATACGACCATCATTGGCACCAAGGCAGAAGCGACTCTCATCGCTGAAGACGACATGTCTCCATTCGTCCCTCCATTCACGCCTGTCGCGACACCACTGGAGGCGGGCTGCACGATGTTGGGGCGTGAGCGGAAGACGGCCTAACGGTGTGCGGGACCGTAGCCCAGCTTCATGGAGACGGTTGCGAATGGTCCTCGCCGATACCCCAGGAGCAACAGTGTCCCTAATTTGCTGGGAAGTGGCGGTGCGGTCCCCTACGGCACTGCGTAGGATCCTACAGTCTTGGCGTGCATCCGTGCGTCGCTGTGGTCCGGTCCCAGGTCGACGGGCACGTGCACCTTCCGCCGACCACTGGCGACAACATCGATGTACTGTGGAGACCTCACGCCCCACATGTTGAGCAATTCGGCGGTACGTCCACCCGGCCTCCCGCATGCCCACTATACGCCCTCGCTCAAAGTCCGTCAACTGCACATACGGTTCACGTCCACGCTGTCGCGGCATGCTACCAGTGTTAAAGACTGCGATGGAGCTCCGTATGCCACAGCAAACTGACTGACACTGACGGCGACGGTGCACAAATGCTGCGCAGCTAGCGCCATTCGACGGCCAACACCGCGGTTCCTGGTGTGTCCGCTGTGCCGTGCGTGCGATCATTGCTTGTACAGCCCTCTCGTAGTGTCCGGAGCAAGTATGGTGGGTCTGACACACCGGTGTCAATGTGTTCTTTTTTCCATTTCCAGGAGTGTATTTTAATTCCACTACTGAACCTTTCTTTTATTTCCATCATTGCTTCCTCGATGTACAGATTGAATAGTAGGGGCGAAAGGCTACAGCCTTGTCTTACACCCTTCTTAATTGGAGTACTTCGTTCTTGATCGTCCACTCTTATTATTCCCTCTTGGTTGTTGTACATATTGTATATGACCCGTCTCTCCCTATAGCTTACCCCTACTTTTTTCAGAATCTCGAACAGCTTGCACCATTTTATATTGTCGAACGCTTTTTCCAGGTCGACAAATCCTATGAAAGTGTCTTGATTTTTCTTTAGCCTTGCTTCCATTATTAGCCGTAACGTCAGAATTGCCTCTCTTGTCCCTTTACTTTTCCTAAAGCCAAACTGATCGTCACGTAGCGCATTCTCAATTTTCTTTTCCATTCTTCTGTATATTATTCTTGTAAGCAGCTTCGATGCATTTGCTGTTAAGCTGATTGTGCGATAATTCTCGCACTTGTCAGCTCTTGCCGTCTTCGGCATTGTGTGGATGATGCTTTTCTGAAAGTCAGATGGTATATCGCCAGACTCATATATTGTACACACCAATATGAAAAGTCGTTTTGTTGCCACTTCCCCCAATGATTTTAGAAATTCTGATGGAATGTTATCTATCCCTTCTGCCTTATTTGACTGTAAGTTCTCCAAAGCTCTTTTAAATTCCGATTCTAATACTGGATCCCCTGTCCCTTCTAAATCGACTCCTGTTTCTTCTTCTGTCACATCAGACAAATCTTCACCCTCGTAGAGGGTTTCAATGTATTCTTTCCACCTATCTGCTCTCTCCTCTGCATTTAACAGTGGAATTCCCGTTGCACTCTTAATGTTACCACCGTTGCTTTTAATGTCACCAAAGGTTGTTTTGACTTTCCTGTATGCTGAGTCTGTCCTTCCGACAATCATATCTTTTTCGATGTCTTCACATTTTTCCTGCAGCCATTTCGTCTTAGCTTCCCTGCACTTCGTATTTATTTCATTCCTCAGCGACTTGTATTTCTGTATTCCTGATTTTCACGGAACATGTTTGTACTTCCTCCTTTCATCAATCAACTGAAGTATTTCTTCTGTTACCCATGGTTTCTTCGCAGCTACCTTCTTTGTACCTATGTTTTCTTTCCCAACTTCTGTGATGGCCCTTTTTAGAGATGTCCATTCCTCTTCAACTGTACTGCCTACTGTGCTATTCCTTATTGCTGTATCTATAGCGTTAGAGAACTTCAAACGTATCTCATCATTCCTTAGCACATCCGTATTCCACTTCTTTGCGTATTGATTCTTCCTGACTAATGTCTTGAACTTCAGCCTACTCTTCATCATTACTATTTTGTGATCTGAGTCTATATCTGCCCCTGGGTACGGCTTACAATCCAGTATCTGATTTCGGAATCTCTGTCTGACCATGATGTAATCTAATTGAAATCTTCCCGTATCTCCCGGCCTTTTCCAATTATACCTCCTCCTCTTGTGATTCTTGAACAGGGTATTCACTATTACTAGCTGAAACTTGTTACAGAACTCAATTAGTCTTTCTCCTCTTTCATTCCTCGTCCCAAGCCCATATTCTCCTGTAACCTTTTCTTCTGCTCCTTCCCTACAACTGCATTCCAGTCGCCCATGACTATTAGATTTTCGTCCCCCTTTGCATACTGCATTACCCTTTCAATATCCTCATACACTTTCTCTATCTGTTCATCTTCAGCTTGCGACATCGGCATGTATACCTGAACTATCGTTGTCTGTGTTGGTCTGTTGTTGATTCTGATTAGAACAACCCGGTCACTGAACTGTTCACAGTAACACACCCTCTGCCCTACCTTCCTTCCTATCCTACACTTGTTATACCATTTTCTGCTGCTGTTGATATTACCCGATACTCATCTGACCAGAAATCCTTGTCTTCCTTCCACTTCACTTCACTGACCCCTACTATATCTAGATTGAGCCTTTGCATTTCCCTTTTCAGATTTTCTAGTTTCCCTACCACGTTCAAGCTTCTGACATTCCACACCCTGACTCGTAGAACGTTATCCTTTCGTTGATTATTCAATCTTTTCCTCATCGTAACCTCCCCCTTGACCGTCCCCTCCCGGAGATCCGAATGGGGTACTATTCCGGAATCCTTTGACAATGGAGAGATCATCGTGACTCTTCTTCAATTACAGGCCACATGTCCTGTGGATACACGTTACGTGTCTTTAATGCAGTGGTTTCCATTGCCTTCTGCATCCTCATGTCGTTGATCATTGCTGATTCGTCCGCCTTTAGGGGCAATTTCCCACCCCTAGGACAAGAGAGTGCCCTGAACCTCTATCCGCTCCTCCGCCCTCTTTGACAAGGCCGTTGGCAGAATGAGGCTGACTTCTTATGCCGGAAGTCTTCGGCCGCCAATGCTGATTACTTATCAAAATTTAGGCGTGTCGGGGATCGAACACGGGACTGAAGACATTTTGATTATGAATCAAAGACACTACCCCTAGACCACGGAATTCCTCGGTTTACTTTCTGACGAAATGTCAACTTCGATAACTGTTGTAGAGATAATGCAATGTCTGCTTTGTTTATCATTGTCATCACTCTGCCTCGTATCAACAGCACTAGTGGTGTAGCACTGTTGTGAATTGCTTGTCAACTGATCAGTTAAACTATGGTCCACAGCCACATGCTGTGCTCACCATTGGCTACTTCCAGTGGCGACCACCGTTGCCATTAACAGGCCGTATTATGGGGAACCAAATGTCGTAAAGGTCATTGGCCTTTTGTGACCTCTCACGCAAGTGGTTCCTTGTCGGGGGGGGGGGGGGGTATGAAAGAAGGGAAAGTAGAATTAGAAGTACGACGGCCAATTAACTGCAGGAATGTGAATACGGCTTGTTTAGTCTGAGTGAGTGTTCTTTGAATTTCCTTTAATTGGCATTTATTGACACTTTCATTTGTAGCAACTATTGAAAACTTTAATACAAAGGTGTATATGAGGAGCTCTGGAAATGGTGCATAAAGGTCGGAGTGAAAACAACAGCCATAATGAAAGTTGAGTTCAGGTGTGAAGGCATGCTCAGCTGTGATGCTCGTTCACAATAAGCAGGAAATGAGGTCAGTTCCGTTGTGGGTGTGGCAGGCTGGAGGCGTGTTAAACCACGCCCTGCAGCTGGTGGGATTCGGCACGTCTCTTCAGTGTTGGTTTTTCTTTCACCGTGGAGCAGTTTCTCCCCAATACCTTTCTAATACTCACTTTGCTTATTGCATATCAGCGACCGATGGTAGCCGACATGGACAGTTTGCTTTATGAAAACAAAAATTTATATCTGACACTGAATTGAAAGGTTTACGAGATGGCTTCATTGAGACTCCCTTGACTTTGCTTAATGTCCTAGAATAGTACTTGCTCAGGCCTCAGACTAGCAACAGTGCGACTATTCAGCATGAAACTGATCGGAGCAGAATGCAGCAAGATGCTATACAGAGAGGTGTGTCCTAAGTTTCAACTGGGAAAGTGGGTGGGAAACGTATGTTGTACCTTTCACGGGACAGGATATGTATGAACTGATTTTAGAAAACACATTACTCCTCCCTATACAGAGATTCAAGGGCTTCATTGCTCAATTACCCGTGGTGGTCAGCCGCACACGTGTGGAATGTGTGGATCTATCTGTGATGGGTCGCACGGCTTCCTATTGTTACAATCCAATTTCGTTATTCTGTTCCCTGAAACTGACTGTGCTAGTCTCTGTGTTCCACCGCCCAGAACCCTATCAGACTCACTTATTGATTTGGGTCTTTTCTCCTAGTTCAGTGTATTGAAACGTCTGTTCACTTTCGTACGTTGGCGCGTTTGTCACGCACATCACGATTCTCAGCCGTCTTCGACGGAAACGCAGCCCGACTGTATGCCACGCCCACCTGCATAGCTCCATAAATGTGCGAACTTCAGGTACATTAACTTCTTACACAGGAAACAGCCTCTTCACGCTCTACACAGTATCACCGTGGGCAACTGGGAAAATAGCAACGCTAGACTAACAACCCTCACCCCATAGGAGTGAAGCTCAGCTTGCTTACAGACTAATAGTGAAAGCTACTCACAGCTACTAGTGGACTTTACACTACCATTATTGTCGAGGGTAAAACTAATGAGAGTAATTAGGGGCTCCACCGCAAACTGGATCGTCCCAGTGGCAGGGCTTGGCCAGGGTTTAACGTGGCGTGAGCGGCCACTTGCATTTTGTACGCTGGTGGGTGCAGCTATCAGTGCGGCGACGTCAGGCCGTGTCCTGCCTGCCCCTCGCTGATGCTGCAGGCAAGTTTCAATGACAAAGCGTTCAGGTTTGGAGCTGAGAATATTTTGTGCATCAGTGAAATAAGACAGCAAATCCAGTGAGCAACTGCAAACTCTGAATTCCCCATTAACTGACACCACAGTTCTGAACCAATGTGGTACACTGCTGCTGGCCGCTGTTGTTTGACGTTCCAGTAAGTCTCTGGAGTTAGCTCCCTGCCCCAGTGAGAGAAAGTGGTGGTGCAACTGATGCCGACACCTTCACGGATCGGACTGCTCCCTGGACAGCATATATGCCGAGAGCCGATTTCTGTCGTTCTTGTGGCTACAGTATCCCTACCTCTCAAGAAAAATGATGTAGAGGTCCTTTGCACACAAACACATGTCCGAAGGAAGAGGCACAGTGACAACAACAGCTGTTAAGAAGATACAATCAACAACAGGCAAGGAATTATAGTCTTCATCCTCCAGCATCCGGCAATCAGAGTATCCTCCCCTGCACGGTGATTGATGTGTTGTTGTGTTCATTGTTCCACGTAGTCAGCGTGTACACAACTTTCCCACTAGAGTGCGCCCCGCTAAGCACAACAGCGCAGTCCGTCTCCGCACTACGAGATGGCGCTGTCTTAGAGATGGACTAAATTCTGCTTCCGCCAATCCGGGTATTAATATGAAACGGAGCCAATGAGATTGCTGCTAACACAGAACCTTTTCTCCTTGCGGATCACACTCGTGCAGCGATACCTGAACGCGCGAGGTATTATAACGAGTGTATAGACCTCCGATTAGTCAGTCTGCATCAGTCTGTAGTCAAGTTTCAGTCTGCGCCTAATAAGGTTTATCATATTCCTGTACATAGCCATGAAGATAAATGAAAAGACACTTTGTCAGGTATCAGAGATATGTGAGAATAAGATTAACGTACCAAGACCATAGGAACATCAGATTGTCAGTTGTAAACAGCATCCAGAATCAAGTTACGTAATGTCTATGATTTTTTATTATTTCAATAAATGTGTGTGAAAATTAATCAACTTCTGTTTAAAGTTGGTCACCGTCAATCTGCTACTCTAAGCGTGCAAGTGGCATTTCTATCGTCCGACCTAACGGCAGAAGATAAACACACCACGATAAGACCACGAGACATATTGCTGACACTCGCCTACTTCGTTAGAGCGACAAGCCAAATAATCTGACGGTGTGTGTACCGAAGGTCTTACAGTACGCGCATCACATGTGTGTACACGCGTACAGACTGTGATGGAGTAACAACGACATTTGGGAGTTCGGGCCTGGCCGTGAGTCGTGCACGGATAGTCGAAGTGGTTAAGGCGTGCGCTCGCGCAAGGAGAGAAATCCGGGGCTGAGTCCTTGTCCGGCACAAATCTTCATTGCCTTCCGTCCCTCACACAGCTGACGGTTGTCCGCATTCGCATGTGTGAGGACATTTCAAGCTCTTCACGACAGCTGCGGCCACTACAGTGCCTTCTTCCTCGGACGTGCATGCGTGTCAAAAGGAACGTTGCTTCGTTTGTCTTAAAAGCACAGACGCGGCAATATCGTCAGTGACAACACACTGGCGTGACAAACGTCGTGGGATACCTCCTGCTAATGTGGCGGGCATCCCTTTGCTCGACGTAGCGTAGCAGCTGGACACGGCGCGGGCCCAGCAAGTCGTCAGAGGTCGCCTGCACAGATACTCAGCCGTGCTGCCCCTGCAGCGCTCCATAACTGCGAAAGTGTAGCCGGTGCAGGATTTTGTGCACTAACAGATCTCTCACTTATGTCCATAAATAGTCGGTGAGGTTCATATCGGGCGAGTTGGGCGGCTAAATCATTCGCTCGAGTTGTCCAGATCATTACTCAAACCAGTCGCAAATACTTGTCGCCCGGTGACAGGGCGCACTGCCATCCACAAACATTCCGTCATCGTTCAGGAACTCGAGGTCCTCGAGTCGCTCCACGTGCCCCCAAAGTGGCCGACCTCAACTGATTCCCAGTCAGTGTTGGGTTCAGCTCGACCACTGGACCCAGTCCATTCCGTACAGACGCAGCCCTCGCCACTGCCGGGCCACCACCGGCCTGCACAGTGCCTCGTCGGCATCTCTCCTCCGGGGCTTCACGGGGTCCACGTCGCAGCCGAACCCCACTGCCAGCCCTCACCACCTGAACTCTGGACCCGCCTGACCGGCCCACAGTTCTCCAGGCGCCTGGTCTCCAGCCACGGACCCCAGTGAGGCGATGCAGGCGATGTCGCACTGTTCGCAAAGGCACTCGCATCAGAAATCTGCTGCCGTAACGCATTAGCGCCAAATTTCGCAGCACAGCCCCAACACATATGTTCGTCGTAATGTCCCACGTAGATTTCTGCTGTTATTTCACGCAGTGTTGCTTGTCTGTCAGCAATGACGACTCTTCGCAAAAATTTTAGTTTCGAAGGAAATGCGCCACATACAACAACAAAACACAGTGCTCATACAAGCTTCTGCCAACAGCAAAGTATGTCGAAAGCTTCAGTAACACTGTGCAGTGCTCGATAACAACAAATTGCCTCCGACGAGCGTGATGTGACGACTGTTTGACTTGGATTCGTCTGAACAGTTGCGGGCTGCCTCTCGCGCATGCGCAGTTGAGTGGCATGTGAGCACTCCCTCCTCCCTGTTGTGGTTACAGAAGTGTGGCTGGGAGCCGCCATCTGACGTCGCCGCCCTTGGGAAATGCGGTGGATCCGGGGCTGGTGCTCAGGGCAGCCCGAGCTGTAGTGGGCGGGTGGGTCGCCTCCACGTGGCCTGTGTATACGTTCAGCGGTTTCACTGTTTCCTCTTCGTTTATTGCTCTAGGGTTAAATTAAAGCAAAACGAATTTTTGTGACTGGGAGCTGTCAAATGAATTAAAATACGTTCGCATTATTACGGAGGGCTAAAATATGTTGTCAGTTTCAGATTTTATTTCCACCTTTGACAGTCAACCATTAATCACCTTGCAGAAGAATGAAGCTATTTTTCGCTAAAGAGAAGTGGCTTCTATTAATCTTTCCCGCTGAGGCAGTCAGTTTATTTCACACAAAGTATTTAATTTCACACTATTGCCTAGTTTCAACTGTTCGCTGCGTTTCAGGTGCACTTATGGTATTATACCATGATAAAGAACCAAACATGATGTAATGCAGTACTGCTGCTGCAAGAAAATTGAAATCCAAATCTCGATTTAGGAATGCGCACTTTAAGGCGAATTGTGCATTTTAGTGTGGTGCACGAAATCCGGATGCTCTTGAAGTAATCCTGTGATGTCTTGTTTCTTTCGTGACATGATGTAAGATCCTTTGTTTTACACGTACGAACATAAGGGCCTCCTGCGTCATCATAACACCAGGGAAAGAAATGGGGAATTTTTTTCCTTGTACATGCAGGCTATACACCCTGTTAGCTTGTTGGTGTACAGGACATGTAATAATAAATCGATACTTGTACAGCTCCAAAAGCAGCAGTCCATTTACAATGTGCAGCCAATATTTTTATATGCAGGAGTGTCCCGATATTTTGTCCGCCGATGCACAGTTTTTTCAATATGTCGAGAGTCGGTATCGACATTTCAGTAAATATTGATGTATTTGATGCTCCACGTTATTAAAAATACCCTGGTTTACCGCCGACTGCCGTTCCGCAGCCGAAGTCTGTCAATTGCAGCGGTGCGGCCATTGGAGAAGACGGCGGCAGCCCTAGCAGGCGAGTCAGCCGAGTACAAGGGGCAGCCCGGCCGACGCTCGGCCCTCCCTGCAGCTCGCGTGCGCCACGCCGCAGCTGCCTGCGTGTCCAGACACGGCTGTCACACGACTTCCGCCGGCTCAGCCTAACATTCGACCTGGTCTCTGCTGGAAGGCACGTTGTTACTTCCTGACGGTGAAACACCTGGTCTCAGGTCGAAATTACAAACTACTCGCAATTGTACGTAGACGGAATATACTTTATTCAAATACTTTCAGCACATACTGAAATGTGTTCGACAGTCGCTGACAGGTGGTAGGGGGCGTCGCTTGCGAGGGCCGCCTGCAGACGGCGCAGCCTGCCCTGGCCGCCCTCTGCCCTGGACGCGGTACAGTGTGTCCGTCAAGTCGTGCGCCCTCTCCGCTCCACAGTGCTGTCCCGGCGACCCAGTCTGGCCACACAGCCTGGCGGCGCTCACTCCCAGCTCGGCGACTGCCCCGTCCAGGAAAACACGACATTGCGGAGTAAATTGCACCAACACGGGAACAAGAATCTAATGTCAGCGTTCCAGTATCTGTTAGAAATATAAAAGCGGATGCCTGTTCGTGTGAATGCGTGTTCGTGTTCAACTTCGTCCACAAGTGGCGCATACATTCCGTCAGATACTGTTTTTAAACAAAACACAGTGCAGCTGTACTGGAGAATTTAAGCCTTTCCTTTGATGGGGTGCTCTGAAACGCGACAACTCTTGTGACACGAGTAGTGCTCAAAAGTAACGGGGAACTCGCCATTTGGCGTTTTTTATAACAGATTCGCAAGACTTTTTTGTCGTTCTGTAGGTAAAAATGTCTGAAAAGTATGTCTCCACCAGGTAAATGGGATATTTTGTCTGATGTCACATCTCGGAAAGGTTATTGGTGTGTTAGTAGAAGTGGCGATTGTTTCTTTCATGTAAAAGCGGACTATCGCATTTGAATTAAATTTGGCTGTGAGAACGGAGTGAAAGTCATCAAGATTTTAGAGACATTAGATTTTGCTTTTGTCGAATCTACTATCAGTACGGGAAGTGTTTACGACTGATGTAAATATTTTTAGATTTCAACAGTTTGGTGCACCACGAATTCCTGTCACAAGGTGAAACGGTCAGGAAGCAGTAAAACCTACAAACTCAACGCCAGCGGCATGACGCAATCCGAAAAAAAAAAAGTCCAGATGTGTGGCGGAACAGTTGATGATTTCTGCACTGCGATAACGCATCTGCTTACAATTCGTTGCGTGTTCTTGCATGTTTCGCTACAAACCATGCTGTGCTGACGCCCTTGGCTGCACCATCACCCGATGTGAAATTTTGTTCCTAAAAATTACGACGAACCGTAAAGGGCTGTCTTTTTCATACACAGATGAGATTTGAAATGCACTGCTGAGAGAACTACAGGGTATCACAACAAAACTTGCAGATTTGTTTGACACAGCGGAACAAACACTGGAATGAATGTATTGTCACGTAGTGGAAAATATTTTGATGAAGACAACGTTGATATAGAGTAATACATAAACCCAGCAATGGATGCAGTATTCACCGCTCTCGCTTTCACTAATATTGTCCGTGTTGCGACCTACGTTTTGTTAACAGACGAGGAAGTTGTATTTCTGTAGTTAGAGATGCCATTAGTTACCTATGTTTTCTTCGCCAGAGTCGGAAGGGATTGTTCCACACACAAGTAACCGTTAGAGGTGTGTTTCTCTGAAGCTCAAAGATCGGTTACCAACAGGATGCTGAGGTCACAGGAGGTGACTCCTCGGAGTGAATTAGGAGGAAAAGTTAAAACAGCTGGTAATGAGATGACAGCTGGTAATGAGATGCAGTGCACCAATTTTTAACGGGAAGCGGCTGCAGATTTCGATAATGGGATACTGGTATGTGTCTGTGATACGCTGGTTGATCTGTATCGTAGAGGGGAGATTTCTAGATTTGTAACTCGTGGCTGGGCAGAAGTGTATTGAGGGCTGCTCGCAGTGTGCCGTCTGTGATGGTTTCTTTGATTTGGTGTGTGTGTGTGTGTGTGTGTGTCTGTCTGTGTAGTAGAGTGAGAGAGTGTCGATGTTTTTTGCAGGAGCCTCTCTCAACAGGAGAGAGGGAGGAGGCTGATAGAGGCGGCCAAGCAGGGCGCGGTGGAGCAGCTGCGCGAGTTGCTGGCGGCGGTGGCGGACGTGGGGGCGAGGGAGGAGGGGTTGTTGGGGAGCATCCGGACCGCCCTGCACTGGGCAGCACGCGGGGGTCACGTGGCGGCGGCCAGCTGCCTCATCGGCGCCGGCGCGGAGGTCGACGCCAGGACCAGCCTGCAGCAGAGCACGCCCCTGCACTCGGCTGCACAGAGTGGCCACGCTGGTGTGGTGCGGCTGCTGGTCGGCGCCTCTGCTGACCCCAACGCCAGGGATTGTCGGGGGCGGACGCCGCTGCACAGGGCGGCAGCGGGGGGCCACGCAGAGGCGGCGGCTGAGCTCCTCCTGGCGGGCGCGGACAGGAGGGCCAGGGATGGTGGTGGCAGGATCCCGCTGGACTTCGCCAGGACGATCAGAAAGCAGCAGCTGGTGGATATGCTGACACAACGCTGACATACGGCATTCAGGAAGCACAATCAGTTACATCATATGTGTTGGTCTTTCAAATAAAGAATACAAAAATGAATCCTTTGTTCATTTATTTGTACATATCATTTTGTGCTGCGTATGACAACTCTGGTAACACCGTGACAACTGTAACGACCTGTAAACTAATGTGAGGAGCCGTTCAGTCTGTAAAATACTTCACGATCAGTTTTTGAAAAAGCTGAGTAACAACTGTAAAACACTCCACTATTACTAAGCACCACTTGTCTCTCCCAAGATTGTCTTCCTCACGGTATACAACATATGCAAGAAACTTACAAGAACACAGCCGACATCTATCACGACTGCCTGCATTTGAAAACATCAGCACTCAATCTCTTTGAAGACACGAATGGCGCAATATTGTTGGTTGTCTACATCATGCAGCTGCATTAACGTTCGTTTTTCGAACCAGTCCACTACATTACCCGATTACTGGAAACTATATGCTGTTAGCATGTGAGGTGCTATGTTACACCAGCATATACTCCACCATACTCAAATTACTGGTACAAAAGTCGTTCAGTCAGAATGTGTCTTCAGTTGCTTTCTCACGCCGAGTATTCTTATGTATCTACAGTCTGCAAGTGCTTGCCGTCTTTAATTGCAGCCTCACATTGGTAGCAAGAGTTACACCACATACTTGACAACACTGCACACCGAACGAGTCACACATCATGCAGATTCGTAGAGGTCACACTATCATGAAAAGTAAAACAAATAAAATTCTCTACTTTGGCCCGCGAATCGAGGAAGTGCTTCCAACTGTTGGTGAGATTCTAATGAGCCACTTGCTGTTACGTTAATTCAAATGTAGATGTGACTGCCGATGTAAATTATACAGTTTGCCATACTGTCGCCATCTGTAAATGTGCGTGTCGTTATTTCGTAACTTTCGTCACCTGAGTCTACGACGTTTAATAAAAATGACGGAACGAGCAGCGGGGATGTCAAAAACGAAACTCACTACGACAACTAACTTTCAAAAGACGGTTCCCCTGACAACAGTGCTAGACTGAAGCAAATACCTGTTGGTTACAGAGGGAAGAGATACATGTCCACTGTGCACAGAAGAGGTTCTTATAAAGTGTCAAGCCATGTGAAAGACTCATAAAATGTTGACGTCGAAAGTGAACTGGCCGGATTGAGTGTGGGAGCTTCCTTTCCCTGTCGACAGCAACAACTTATTTTTCCACATTTTACGTTTCAATGGGACGCTGCAGCTAAGGGAACAGTGCAGAACACAGCAGCGGCGGCGGCGAGCGAGAAGGCGATCCCCGCGCATGCGCCGGCAGCGGATTCGCCGCGCGGCGTGACGGTGAGTGGCTGGGGTGAGGGCTCGCGAGCCAGCGTGGGGCCGCCAGAGAGACTCGCGCCCGCCAGCCTCCAGCACTCGGCTGCGAGGCGGACCTGCAACTTCCCCTCAGCCAGCATCGGCTGCCAGGGCCCACCTGTGGCACAGCAGGCAGTCACGTGTGGAACCGGCACACGACGAAACAAACTCAGGGTGTATACGGGGACAAGGAAAAAAAATTCCCGGATTTCTCCCGGATACCCCGTTTAAAAAATATGATTTTTCCCGGGCGAAAATACACTTTTTATGTGCTAAGTGACAGTAGGTTTTCCGTAGATTTATGAATCCTTTGAATGGTTAACATTTTATACAATCGCATAGAACTTCCCGGAAAAAAAAGAAATGATGGGGCAAAGAAGGTTTTGGAGAGACCTTTAATTAAAAAAAGGGAGAGAAATTTTGGAAAGACCTTTCATTTGCAGCAACATATACGCTGCATATTTTCGTATTACGAAAGTATAAATTCGAATTTCACCAAACACAGCGCGTTAGTTTCCGGAGCGTTGAAAACGAGGTTGCGATGTCCTTTTGTAAGCGAGTCATATCTCAAGCCACGAGATCTCGTCAGCCGATGACAGCGGCTATTCAAAACATTATAGTCAGCCAACAGCAAGATCACTGGTCACATAGCGCGAACACGCAAGAGGAAAAGTTAACGGTTTACATTAATGTATGTCGCACCATATATCTACTAGAAAAGCTAAGCTTTCACATATAATGTTAGTCTCTAAGATTAACACGCTACAACAGAAGCTAAGCTTTCACATCTAATGTTGATATTTTTTTGCGTGTGTTATACTTTAAGACACATCACACAAATGTGCCAGTAAATTTAAAATTATGACATAAATGTCTCGGCTCGAAATTCTTGTAAGTGGCTGGTCCTCAAACTGTTCTGTTTCGAACGCTCTGTGATTTAGATATCCATTCCACTTTCTCACACGTAACATAATTCATCTTGCGTAAAAAGAAATTTACTTTGAAAGTAACGCTTTTCTAACCACCGTTCGAAATACTATTCGGAGACTGTTAGAAATAGGTTCGATTTACCAGTTGCCAGAGAGCACCAGAAAACAGGCATAATTGTGCGTGTGCAACTGCGGTGGTGTAGGAAGCCCGTATGTTCGTGTGTATAAAGCACTAAGAGAGCTTACATTACACCATAAAAGAAACAGTGCATCAGAGGATACTCCAAGAGCATCGGAATTTCGTAAACCATACTAAAATGCATAATTCAGCTTGATGTGCAAATTGGCTTTTTCCAGACTCACAATGAAGTAGGTCCCATCTGATATTAAGCTTTCCAGTGTGGTTTTAGGGATGTAAATTTTCTTGGAGTACCAGTACTCTACGATCTCATTCTTGGTTCTTTATTATGGCATAATGCCATATATGGCAGAAGATGATAACGTGCACTTGAAATTCAGCGAACAGTTGGAAGTAGCCAATACTGTAAAATGATCGCCTCGGCGGAAAGATTAATAAAGCCAAATTTCTTTAGCAAACTTGCAAAAATAACTTCACTGTTCTGCAAGGCGATTAATGCTTGACCGCTACTAACTTGGAAATAAAATAAAATCAGAAAACTGAAATTGATAGTATATTTTTGCCCTCCATAATTATGTGAATGTATTTTAATTCACTTGATAGCTCCCAGCCACAGAAATCCGTTTTGTTTTCATTTGATGTGGAAGCAGTACACGAAGAGAAGCAGCGAATTCACTTTACGTAAACACGGGTCATGTGGAGGTTAACCCCCTCCCCACTACAACTCAGACAACTCTGTGCAATCGTGAATCTGGCAGCTAGCGCGCGCGAGAAAAAAATTTCTCGTTTGCATCTGGCTGCTTGCTGCTACTACCGATACAGCTAACAGCCAAACTTCAAGTAGCGGGAGAAGGTACTGCTTATACGCGAGTCAAATGCGCATGTGAACAGATCGCTGGCAATTGGTCAAACGAACCTAATGTGAACAATTGTGACATTATGCTCATAGCAAGCAGTTTATTGTTACGAAGAATTACAGTCTTTGCCCTACGTCCTTTGACATATTTTTGCTATTTGCAGACACTTGTGCGTGCACGGTTGTTTGTTGTTGTAAATTGCACATTTCCTTTGCCACTAAAGTTTTATTTTTATCCCTCTCGTTTATATTTTATTGCTGCAGTATCATTCTCCAGTAGCAGGATACAATAACATTCTTTGCTAGAGAATCAATTCTGCAGTCAAAATTACAAGAATTTAACTTAAAGCTAAAACAATGAAAAATTCCCGGAATTCCGAAAAATTCCCAGGTTTTTCCCGGTTTTCTCCCGGATGAAAAAATTCCCGGGGTTTTCCCGGATTTCCCGTTTGTCCCGGGTCGTATACACCCTGAAACTACTTACACCCACACATTCACACCACGTTACGATCGGAAACAGAAAACGCCCCCCCTGCGGGTCCGGGGATTAGAATAGGCCCAAGGTATTCCTGCCTGTCGTAAGAGGCGACTAAAAGGAGTCCATCCCCCTCACGGGGGTAGTTAGCGCCTGCGTCCGGAGACGGACGGTTCCTCGACCTATTATTGTGGTCTTTTTGGTTTTTCACTTCTCGTTTCTTCCTTCCTTTTGTTGGTTCCTTTCTTTGCTCTTCTCCACCTCACTGTCTTCCTTACTCTTTCCCTTGACTTCTCCTTGCCTTCTCATTGCCTTCTTCTCCTTGCCTTCTCATTGCCTTCTTCTCCTTGCCTTCTCATTGCCTTCTTCTCCTTGCCTTCTCATTGCCTTCTTCTCCTTGCCTTCTCATTGCCTTCTTCTCCTTGCCTTCTCTGGTGTCCGCCTCGGCGTTTGAGACAGTCTGTCCTCTTTCTCCCTCTCTCTTCTTTTTCCTCTTCTTCCTTCCTCCCTGTGCGTGCCTGAAGGCCGACCCACGCGTTCGCACACGTAGCCGGTGACGGGGTAACGCGTAAGTCCCCGCCCTGGGTAGACATGTAAGGCACGCGCGTACCCCCTGGTAAAGGCCAGGCCCGGGGAGGGGTGATTGCCTGAGCTGATACCTTCTGACCATGTCGATTGGTCCCTCCGTCTGTTTCTCGGGAGGTGTGACCTGAGGTGTAAACATTCACCTAAGGCGGGAGTGCCCTCTGAGAGGGTCCCCACAAGGAAGGAGTGCGCCATCGGAGACGCTGGCAATCATGGGGGATTCTTCCGCAATGGATTCTACTCCATCTCTCTCGACTTCGACCCAAAAACAGAAACGTGACCAGCCAACAGTGACAAAAGTACTACCGCCTGCCCCACAGTTCCTCGTAGTTTCTCGATCTGAGGACGGAAAGGATTTTTCCTCTGTCAACCCTTTCGTTATTCAGAAGGGCGTAGATGCCATGGCTGGATATGTCAAATCTTGTACCAGGTTGCGTAACAGTACCTTATTACTAGAAACTGAGAGTGCCTTTCAGGCACAAAAACTGCTTCGGGCCACACTCCTGTACACGTTCCCTGTCCGGGTGGAGGCCCACCGAACTTTGAATTCGTCTCGTGGTGTAGTCTATACTAGCTCCCTCGACGGATTGACTGACGAGGTGCTTCAGTCTTTCCTCGCTGAGCAGGGCGTGACGGCTGTCCATAGGGTCATGAAAAAGGTCAAGAATGACCTTGTACCAACCCGGACACTTTTCTTGACCTTCGATAGTGTTAAGCTGCCATCGCACATCAAGGCGGGCTACAAGGTTATTTCTGTTCACCCCTATGTCCCGACACCTACGCGCTGCTACCATGTCAGCGTTTCAATCACACTCGACAGTCTTGTTCCAATGCGGCTAAATGTGTCACTTGTGGCAGGGATGCCCATGAGGGTGACTGTCCACCTCCGTCTCCTCATTGTGTGAACTGTCAGGGTGACCATGCCGCATCCTCCCGCGACTGTCCTGTCTATAAGGAAGAACGCTGTATCCAAGAAATTCGGGTCAAAGAAAAAGTGTCCACCTCGGCTGCTCGCAAGCTATTGGCTAGTAGGAAGCCCACGCTGCTCCCAGCGGGGAAATACAGTACTGTCCTCGCCTCTCCTCGGACTACCCGGGAGGTAGCAACCGAGACATGCGATCTGACCTTCAGCACCACGGTCGTCCGTTCGGCCAGTGCTAAGATCGCGCGGTCGACGTCTCCTCTTCCTCCCATCACCCCACAGACACCAGCCTCTTCCTCAGCTTCTGCTAAGACGAAGACCCCGAAGTCAGATGCACGGGCCTTCAAGAAGGAACCATCCCGTGCAGACTTCCTCCGTACCTCGACCTCCCAGCCTTCGACCGGTACTTCCATCAAACGTCCTTCCAAAAAGGCGCATAGGAAGCACAGTTCTCCTTCTCCGCCACGGCGCATTTCTTCTCCTGCGCCACCCAGCGGTTGCCGCCCCAGGCCGTCATCCGTTTCGCCTGGCTGCACCGCTGGTAGCCGTACATCTGGCCGTTCACCGGCGGAGGAAGCTCCCCCTCCCGGCCATCCTCCCGAGATGGCCGATGATCCTATAGACCCAATGGACGATGACTGTCCGCCTACTGATAGCGGCGGCAGTGCTCGCTCGAAGCCAGGCCCTAAGCGGCCTTCGAGGTGACCCCTTCTTTCATCTTCCTTTTCTTACGATGGCACTTATTCACTGGAATATTCGCAGCATTCGCTCCAACCGAGAGGACTTGAAGTTGCTGCTCCTCTTGCACCGTCCGCTCGTCGTAGCCCTCCAGGAAACGAAGCTACGCCCATGCGATCAAATTGCCTTGGCACACTACACCTCTGTGCGTTTTGACCTACCCCCTGTGGTAGGTATCCCAGCTCATGGAGGGGTTATGTTGCTGGTCCGGGATGATATTTACTACGATCCCATCACGTTGCACACCGGCCTGCAGGCAGTTGCCATCCGCATTACTCTCCCCACTTTTACGTTTTCCTTTAGTACCGTTTACACTCCATCGTCATCTGCCGTTACCAGGGCAGACGTGATGCAACTTATTGCTCAGCTACCTGCACCATTTTTGTTAACTGGAGACTTCAATGCCCACCATCTTCTTTGGGGCTCTCCAGCATCCTGCCCGAGGGGCTCCCTGTTAGCAGACCTTTTCAACCAGCTCAATCTTGTCTGCCTCAATACTGGCGCCCCTACTTTTCTTTCGGACACATCTCACACCTATTCCCATTTAGACCTCTCTATATGTACTCCCCAACTTGCACGCCGGTTTGAGTGGTATGCACTTTCCGATACATATTCGAGCGACCACTTCCCGTGTGTTATCCATCTCCTGCAGCATACCCCCTCTCCGTGCTTCTCTAATTGGACCATCTCCAAGGCAGACTGGGGGCTCTTCTCTTCCAGGGCGACCTTTCAGGATCAAACCTTCACAAGCTGCGAAAGCTCGCACACCTCACGGAAGTCATTCTCGCTGCTGCTGAATATTCCATCCCTCACCCTCCTCCTTCTCCACGTCGCGTACCAGTTCCCTGGTGGACCGCAGCATGTAGAGACGCTTTACGTGCTCATCGACGTGCAATACGCACATTTAAACGCCACCCTACGGTGGCGAATTGTATCAATTATAAACGATTACGTGCTCAGTGTTGTCGTATTATCAAAGAAAGCAAGAAAGCCAGCTGGGCTGCTTTCACAAGCACCTCCAACAGTTTTACTCCTTCTTCTGTTGTCTGGGGTAGCCTACGCCGGCTATCTGGCACTAAGGTCCACTCACCAGTTTCTGGCTTGAAGGTCGCGAATGACGTCCTTGTGGCCCCTGAGGATGTCTCCAATGCCTTCGGCCGCTTTTTCGCAGAGGTTTCAAGCTCCGCTCATTACCACCCTGCCTTCCTCCCCCGCAAACAGGCAGAGGAGGCTAGGCCACCTAACTTCCGCTCCTCGAATTGTGAAAGTTATAATGCCCCATTCACCATGCGGGAACTCGAAAACGCACTTGGCCGATCACGGTCCTCTGCTCCAGGGCCAGATTCTATTCATATTCAGATGCTGAAGAACCTTTCTCCTGCGGGTAAAGGTTTTCTTCTTCGTACATACAATCGCATCTGGATTGAGGGACATGTTCCCGCATGCTGGCGCGAGTCTATTGTTGTCCCGATTCCTAAGCCGGGGAAGGACAAGCACTTGCCTTCCAGTTATCGACCTATCTCGCTTACCAGCTGTGTCTGTAAAGTGATGGAGCGAATGGTTAACTCTCGATTGGTTTCGCTGCTCGAGTGTCGACGCCTACTTACCAATGTACAATGTGGATTTCGTAGGCGCCGCTCTGCTGTTGACCATCTGGTTACCTTGTCGACCTTCATTATGAATAACTTCTTGTGGAAGCGCCTGACCACGGCTGTGTTCTTTGATTTGGAGAAGGCTTACGACACCTGTTGGAGGGCGGGCATTCTCCGCACCATGCATACATGGGGCCTTCGCGGTCGCCTCCCTCTTTTTATTCGTTCCTTTTTAATGGATCGACAGTTCAGGGTACGTGTGGGTTCTGTCCTGTCCGACACCTTTCGCCAGGAGAATGGGGTGCCACAGGGCTCAGTTTTGAGCGTCGCTCTCTTCGCCATCGCGATCAATCCAATAATGGATTGCCTCCCAGCTGATGTATCAGGCTCCCTTTTCGTGGACGATTTTACCATCTATTGCAGCGCGCAGTGTACACGTGTCCTGGAGCGCTGTCTTCAGCGTTCTCTTGACCGTCTTTACTCCTGGAGTGTCGCCAGTGGCTTCCGTTTTTCTGCCGAGAAGACGGTCTGTATTAACTTCTGGCGCTACAAAGAGTTTCTCCCACCGTCCTTACGACTCGGTCCCGTTGCTCTCCCAATCGTGGAGACAACCAAATTTTTAGGCCTTACCTTTGACAGGAAACTTAGCTGGTCTCCACATGTGTCATATTTGGCCGCCCGTTGTACCCGTTCTTTAAATGTCCTCCGTGTTCTCAGTGGTATGTCGTGGGGAGCGGATCGAACCGTCCTACTTCGTCTATATCGGTCGATCGTCCGCTCCAAGCTGGATTATGGGAGCTTCGTATACTCCTCTGCACGGCCATCCATCTTACGCCGCCTCAACTCCATACAACATCGGGGTTTACGACTTGCGATCGGAGCATTTTATAACAGTCCCGTAGAGAGTCTTCATGCTGACGCTGGCGAATTGCCACTCACCTACCGGCGCGATATACTGCTTTGTCGGTATGCCTGTCGGCTACTGTCAATGCCCGACCATCCGTCTTATCGTTCCTTTTTTGACGACTCTCTCGACCGTCAATACGGGTTGTATGTCTCTGCCCTGCTACCCCCTGGAGTTCGCTTTCGTCGCCTCCTTCAACACCTTAATTTTTCACTCCCTGCAACCTTTCGAGTGGGCGAGAGCCACACGCCACCTTGGCTCCAGGCTCAGGTCCGCGTTCACCTTGACCTCAGCTCGCTCCCAAAAGAGGTCACCCCCAGTTCGGTCTACCACTCCCGTTTTTTGGAACTTCGTTCGAAGTTCATCAACATGACTTTCATTTATACAGATGGCTCTAAGACCAATGACAGGGTCGGGTGTTCCTTTATTGTCGGGGCACACAGTTTCAAATACCGGCTCCATGGCCTTTGTTCGGTCTTCACAGCTGAGCTCTTTGCCCTCTACCAGGCTGTTCTTTACATCTGCCGCCACCGACATTCTGCTTATGTCATCTGCTCAGATTCCCTGAGCGCCATCCAGAGCCTCAGTGATCCGTACCCGGTTCACCCTTTCGTACACCGGATCCAACGCTCTCTTCAGCAGCTGGTGGACGTCGGTTCTCCGGTTAGCTTTATGTGGGTTCCTGGCGATGTCGGTATCCCTGGGAACGAAGCTGCAGATGCCGCGGCCAAGGCTGCGGTCCTCCAGCCTCGGACAGCTTCTTGTTGTGTCCCTTCGTCTGATTTTAGCAGGGTCATTTGTCGGCGCATTTTATCGCTGTGGCATGCCGATTGGGCTGCACTTACCGACAACAAGCTTCGGGCCTTAAAACCTCTTCCCGTGGCTTGGACGTCCTCCTCACGCCCTTCTCGGCGGGAGGAGGTCGTTTTAGCCCGGTTAAGAATTGGACACTGCCGGTTCAGCCATCGCCATCTGCTGACGGCTGCGCCGGCGCCGTTCTGCCCATGTGGGCACTTGCTGACGGTTAGACACATTTTAATGTCCTGTCCAGATCTTAACACACTGCGCCTAGATCTTAACCTGCCTAATACTTTCGATGCCATTTTAGCGGATGACCCACGAGCAGCTGCTCGTGTTCTTCGTTTTATCAATTTGACAAACCTCGCTAAGGACATTTGATGATGCTGTTTTTTAATCCTATGCCTGTCAGTCTGTCTTTTATCGTGTTTTCCCTTTTAGTTGTTGTTGTCAACTTGTGCCTCGCGGTGCATTCTTAGAGTAGTCAGGGCGCTAATGACCATTGAAGTTGTGCGCCCTAAAACCACAAAAAAAAAACAGAAAACGCACTAAATATTCTGAATATCGCAGTATAATAAAGGAACAGCACCCATGGCTTCACAATATTCGGGAAACCGACAGCCACGAAGCATCGCCGTTCACAAACTGCCGAATCACCCGGTGGCGCACGGGCTTCAGATTCGGACTCCACAGATTGAACAGAACATCCGTAGGCAAACACCATTACACAAAGCAGCTGCACACAATAAAACATATACCAGAGGAAAATAGTGGCAAGTCCCATACGATCAAGAAATTAAACCAACAAATTAGTAGAGAGAAAAGAAACACACACACACACAGAGGGAGAGAGAGAGAGAGAGAGAGAGAGAGAGAGAGAGAGAGACCGATAGTGTAAACAAAATTCAAATTCGTCACCAAATACTCTCGAGAAGAATTGAACGCTAACAGCGTTAGCAAACACAAGAATGTGTGTGTGTGTGTGTGTGTGTGTGTGTGTGTGTGTGTGTGCAGTGTCCTCAGAACGCAAAAGAATATCGCAAAAAACTTGAGCAATTACAGTATACACTAAATGTTTTGACGCCAAAATGACGTCGCTGAATAATCAAGAGGTGAGCAGTGCAGGACACCATACAGATAGTCCTGCAAAACTGTGTAATGTATAAATCACGGTAAGAAAAAAAAGAATGAACAAAAACTTTCTTTAGGCCTGTGTTTGTTAGATCAATTAAAACAAAATATGTTCACTTTCTACAGCTTACAATAATCAGATGTCCGCTGGGGATGGCACAGAGGTGCCTAAACATGTTTTGGTAACAAGAGAAATTACTCTTTCTGCATAAAAGGGCAACCTGTTTTCAATAATATATGTATATATTCGCCATTTACTGTAAGAGTTATTTTGACAACTGCAATGTCGCCTTTGGGCTCTGAACAAGATTTCATCTCGGCACATGTCAGACTTTAAACTCCTCCGACATACACACACGTCCTGATTTTTGTAACTTCATGTGGTGAACCGTTTCACCTATTTAAATGCTAACTGTTTTACTGCATTTTTTAATAAATGTACTGTGATAGCGTCTTGGAATTTACTTCAATGGGTTAGCTACTCTCACCACCAAATTACACACGCAGATAGCCTGCTTGCATCTAAATAGCTGTCCGTTCTGCTGCAAGAACTGCCCAAGTGGCCATATCAGCGAGAGACGTACGGAGAACAAGCAGGAGGGATTGCGGTGCGTCGGCTCACTAACACCGTACAGGAAATACACTCCTGGAAATTGAAATAAGAACACCGTGAATTCATTGTCCCAGGAAGGGGAAACTTTATTGACACATTCCTGGGGTCAGATACATCACATGATCACACTGACAGAACCACAGGCACATTGACACAGGCAACACAGCATGCACAATGTCGGCACTAGTACAGTGTATATCCACCTTTCGCAGCAATGCAGGCTGCTATTCTCCCATGGAGACGATCGTAGAGCTGCTGGATGTAGTCCTGTGGAACGGCTTGCCATGCCATTTCCACCTGGCGCCTCAGTTGGACCAGCGTTCGTGCTGGACGTGCAGACCGCGTGAGACGACACTTCATCCAGTCCCAAACATGCTCAATGGGGGACAGATCCGGAGATCTTGCTGGCCAGGGTAGTTGACTTACACCTTCTAGAGCACGTTGGGTGGCACAGGATACATGCGGACGTGCATTGTCCTGTTTGAACAGCAAGTTCCCTTGCCGGTCTAGGAATGGTAGAACGATGGGTTCGATGACGGTTTGGATGTACTGTGCACTATTCTGTGTCCCCTCGACGATCACTAGTGGTGTACGGCCAGTGTAGGAGATCGCTCCCCACACCATGATGCCGGGTGTTGGCCCTGTGTGCCTCGGTCTTGGCGTGCATCCGTGCGTCGCTGCGGTCCGGTCCCAGGTCGACGGGCACGTGCACCTTCCGCCGACCACTGGCGACAACATCGATGTACTGTGGAGACCTCACGCCCCACGTGTTGAGCAATTCGGCGGTACGTCCACCCGGCCTCCCGCATGCCCAGTATACGCCCTCGCTCAAAGTCCGTCAACGGCACATACGGTTCACGTCCACGCTGTCGCGGCATGCTACGAGTGTTAAAGACTGCGATGGAGCTCCGTATGCCACGGCAAACTGGCTGACACTGACGGCGGCGGTGCACAAATGCTGCGCAGCTAGCGCCATTCGACGGCCAACACCGCGGTTCCTGGTGTGTCCGCTGTGCCGTGCGTGTGATCATTGCTTGTACAGCCCTCTCGCAGTGTCCGGAGCAAGTATGGTGGGTCTGACACACCGGTGTCAATGTGTTCTTTTTTCCATTTCCTGGAGTGTAGTTAAGTGTAGCAGTCTCGGGTGGGAAGTTACGGTGTGTTTATTGTTGCCTTTGGAGTCGTGGCTACATTCAGAAACATGTACGGAGATATCGTACCAAATGGGGGTCTTGCGTGTGAAAAAGCGTTCGGAAGAAAAGTAAGGAGTAAATATTTGTACAAAGATAGGATGTTGAAAAATTACAGGTTGTCTACAACCCAGGACAACCGGAAATCTGGGAAGAACCCGGGAATTTTTTCATCGTTTTAGTTTTCAAATAAATTTTTGTAATTTTGGCTGCTAGGAACTGATTCTGTGGCAGAGAATGCTACTGTATCCCGCTACTGGAGAATATTATTGCAGCAATGAAACAAAAACGAGAGGAAAAAATAAATCTTCAGTTGCAAAGGAAATGCGCCATTTACAACAAGAAACTACAGCTAAAAATATGTCAAAGGCCTTAGGGCGAAGATGATGTGATACTTCGTAACAATAAACTCCTTTCTGTGAGCGTGACGTCACAGCTGCTTACGTCAGGTTCATCTGGGCAGTCGCCAGCGGGCTGTTGCGCATGCGCAGTTGACTCGCCTGCGAGCAGTACCTTCCCCCGCCCCCCGCTGCTCGGACTGCACCGGCCGTTAGCTGTATCGCGCGCCCTGGCTGCCGCATTAGCGCATGCGCAGAGTTATGAGTTGTAGGGAAAGGGGGGGGGTGTCCACGTGACCCGCATTCGCATTCAGTGATTTGGCTGCTTCCTCTTCGTATACAGCTCCCACGTCAAATGAACACAATACATATTTCTGTGGCCGGGAGCTATGAGGCGAATTAAAATACATTAACATATTTATTGAAGGCAAAAATATATTATTAGTTTCAGTTTTCTGGATTTTATTTCAAAGTTTTTGGCAGTCGAGCATTAATTGCTTTGCAGAACTATGAAGTTATTGTTGTCAGTTTGCTAAAGAAATCTGGCGTTACCATTCTCGCTAAGGCGGTCAATTTATTTGAAGCGAAGTGTTTCATTCCACAGCCGTTCGTTGAATGTAAAGTGCACGTTTTCATGTTCTGCCATGTATGGCAGTATGTCATAATGAAGAGAAAAAAACATGAGATGCTACAGTACTGCTACTCAAAGAAAACTTACGTCCCAAAAACCACACCGAAAAGCTTAATGTCAGGTGGGACCTACTTAATTGCGAATCTGGACAATGTGCACTTCAGACTGAAGTATTCACGTTAGTATAGTTTACGAAATTCCGATGCACTCGGAGTATCCTCTGACGTCCTGTTTCTTTTATGGCGGAATGTAACACCTCTTTATGCTTTATACACACAAACATGCGGCCTTCCTACGTCACTGCAGCTGCGCACGCGCAGTAATGCCTGTTTTCTGGCGCTCTCTGGCAACTGCTAAGCCGAAGATGTTTGTGACAGTCTGGGGATAGTTTTGCCAATGGTGGTTTGAAAAGTGTTACTTTCAAAGCAAATATGCTTCTACGCAGGATAAATTATGTTACGTGTGAGAAAGTGGGCTGAATCCCTTAAATCACAGAGCGTTTGACTCTCGTTTAGAACTGAACACTTTCAAGACCAACCACGTAGAAGAATTTCGAGCCCTGAAGACCAGACATTTACGTCAGTATTTTAAATTTAGTGGCAAATTTGTGCGACGTACCTTAAAGTATAACACACGCAATAAACGTCGATATTGTATGTGAAAGCTCGGCTTTTCTTGTTGCTACACTACATATTTTAATGTTAACCCCTAACTTTTCCTATTTGTGTGTTCGCGCTACGTAGGTGATTGCTATTGGCTTACCACATAACGTGTTCTATGCTCTGAATGTCTGCTGTCATCGGCTGGCCAAGTCACGTGGCATGAAATCGCAATCTCGATTTCAAAGCTCCAGAAACTAGCGTGCCGTGTTTGGTGCAATTCGAATTTATAGTTTCGTAATACGAAAATATGCAGCGTAGGCCTATATGTTGCTGCAAATGAAAGGCCGTTCAAAAACTTCTCTCCCCGTTCCATTTTTTCCAGGAAGTTCCACGCCAGTGTATAAACCGTAAACCATTCAAAGGATTGATAAGTTTTACAGTTCCGAGGGAAAATTTACTGGAAACCTACCGTCACTTAGCACCGAAAAAGTGTATTTTCACCCGGGGAAAAGCATATTTTTACACCCTGAATTACCAGTAAAAGAATCAACCAAAAAACAGGTGAGAATCCTGGAGGCCAAAGAAAATGCATGACCTTTAAGAAGCAGCAAATACACTTTCCCACAATGTGATTAAGACATCGGGTAAACATTATTCTCTGTATCAGGAACCTGACTTGGGCACGCTCTGCCCCTAAAATCTTGGGTAAATTACTCTAAAAGCTGACTGATATTGTCGTGTTGGTTCCACTAGCGATGGGAACGACAGGAATTACCGAGAATAAGTACCATTCATTTCATTTACCACTATTATTCATGTGCAACAGGAGTATTTACCGGTTTCCACTACTTGCAGAAGACTCCAAAGCTTGGAAGGCTTCGCCGTAAAACACGTAACGTGGTAATTGATGTACTCGATGTCCCCGGTCTGCGACTCGTATTTGTTACATTAGAGGGTGCTGTGGCGTGGCTGGGAGATGCGATATCTTTCATTTCGATAACTGTGCTCAGATGCCTGCAGACGAACCTTAAATACTTCGGAGCAGACTGCGAATAACGTAAACTATAAACATAGGTGACTGGACGATTAGTCGGAAAACAGACTGCGCGCTCCTAAACAGAAAGGTGGCAGCTGAAGGGCGTGTTGCACGATGCCTCGGAAGTAGCGACAAGCGCGTGGTAACATTCTTTCTGAGAGTGTGGCTCATTTCCAGTGTAAGGGGGGCCGTGCAGATCCTGGTCCGGTGATTCTAAATCTGCATCTACATGATTACTCTGAAATTCACACTTAGGTACCTGGCGGAGGGTTGATCGAACCACCTTTAAGCTACTGCCCTACCGTTCCACTCTCGAACAGTCGTGGGAGAAACAAACACTTACATCTCCCCGTGCAAGCTCTGACTTGTCCTAATTCATTATGAAGATCATTTCTACCGGTGTAGGTGGGCGCCAAAAAAATATTATCGTACTCTGAGGAGAAAGCTGGCGATTGAAATTGCATGGGAAGGTCCTGCCGTAGCAAGAAACGGCTTCGCTTTGACGGCTGTCATGTTAATTCCTGTATCATATCCGTAGCACTGTCTCACCCATTTCGCGGTAATACAAGACGACCTGCCCTTCTTTGAACTTTTTCGATCGCTTTCGTGAATCCTGCCTTAGGCGGGTCCCACACTGCGCAGCAGTACTCGAGAAGAGGGCGTACAAGTGTAGTGTAGGCGGTCTCTTTAGTATACCTGTCACGTTTTCTACTTCTGTCAGTAAATGGCTTGCTTTGTGCACAACATTATCCATGTCATCGTTGTAATTTAAGGTATTAACAACTCTAATCCCTAAGTATTTACCTGAATTTATATCCCTCAGATTTTTGTGATTTATCGTCTCAGTGGTTTCTTTGTCGTGCTCATGTGGACGACTTCACGCTTTCCATGATTTATAGTCAATTGCCACTTCTTGCACCATTCGGATATCTTGTCTAAATAACTTTGCAATTCGTTTTGGTCATCTGATGACATTACGTGATGGTAAGTGGCTGCACCAGCTAGACACTGTCTAAGAGCACTGCTCAGATTGTCCCGTAAGTGGTGTACGGACACCAGCAACAGCAGAGGGCCTCTTAAACACATACTTTGGGAAACGCCAGGCGTTACTTCTGTTTCACTCGATGACCTTCCGTCGGTTACTACCAACTGTGACTTTTCTAACGTCAAATCACGAATCCAGTCACACAACTCCACAGGTGCGCAATTTAACCAGAAGGGACGGTGTCAAAAGCGATATGGAAACCTAAAAACTACGTAATCAAATTGACGTCCCTTGTCAACACCACACATTAGTTCGTGGGAATAAAGAGCTAGTTTTGTTTCACAAGAGCGTTGTTTTCTGATTCCGTGCTGGCTGTTTGTCAATAAATCTTATTCTTCGAGGTGGTTCATAGTGTTCGAGCGCAGTATATGTTCCAAAACACTACTGCAAACCGACGTTAGGGATGTGGGTCTGTTATTCAGTGAATTACACTTATCCCGTTCCTTGGCTATTGGTGTGACTTGCGCAACTTTGCATTCTGCTGGGTACGGAGAGCTTTCTGCCAGCGAGCGGTTGTATGTGGTTGCTAGGTGTGGAGCTGTTGTATCAGCATACTGTGAGAGTAACAGACTGGTATACAATCTGGACCGCAGGCTTTGCCTTCCTTGTGGTTTAAGCTGTTTTGCTGCACCAAGAATTTCTGCTTCTGAATTACTCATATTGGCAGTTGTCCTCGATTCGAGTCCTGGAATGTTTACTTCTCCCTGTCCTGTGAAAGAAATTCGGAAAACGGTTTAGTAACTCTGCCTTCGTGGCGCTGTCATCAAAAAGATCACCATTGTTATCGCGCACTGAAGGTATCGATTGCGTCTTCACGGTGTATGCGATCCGGGACAACTGGGAAATCCGGGAGAAACCTGGGAATTTTTTCATCCGGAAGAAAACTAGGAAAAACCTGGAATATTTAAAATGCCGCGAATTTATCATTGTTTTAGTCTGCAGTCAAACTTTCGTAATTTTGACTGGTAAGAACTGATAAACGGCAAAATGTGTCAAAGGCTTTAGGACGAAGACTGCGGAGTACCTCATAACAATAAACTTCTGCCGACGAGTGTGACGTCACAGCTGTTTGCATTAAGTTTAAGAAAATGGCTCTGAGCACTATGGGATTCAACTTCTGAGGTCATTAGTCCCCTAGAACTTAGAACTACTCAAACCTAACTAACCTAAGGACATCACACACATCCATGGCCGAGGCAGGATTCGAACCTGCGACCGTAGCAGTCGCGCGGTTCCGAACTGCAGCGCCTAGAACCGCTCGGCCACAACGGCCGGCTAAATAATACACCGACGCATCCTTTTATGCGCAAAACAGCTTAGGCTCTGAAAAGATAAAATGTTTCACGCGTTCCTTGTCTTCCTAGTACTTTCTCTTCAGCAAATGTCCTATACTAAGTGCGTGGTTTGAAGGAACCCGTTTTAAAAAATCAAATACCTCTCCAATGCAACTTTTTCACACCTCATTCGCCTTCCTGCCGTCTTCTCCAAATGCCTCAAATTTGCTACTTGGCAGTCAGATACCGCATCAGTGTGGCTTTTTATGCACAAGACAGCTAGGTGTGAGGCGGTGAACTTTTAACGCTTCGTTTCATTACACCAGTTTCTGCTGTCGGTTTGGTTGCGTGCTAGTGTGCATTCCAACCTCCTTGTTCACTTACGCAGCTCGCAATACCTGTTGCGGAAATTTTTCGTTTTCCCCTCAGATCAGAAAATAAGTTTTGTTTGAGGACCCCGCCTTGTGCGTTATGCGGTTCTGATGCGTTCTTCTCGTCGTCATTTCGCTACACGGGACCAGCCGTAGTGCTTCTGGAATCTCGACACGCCGTTTTGGATCACTGTGTAGTTTCCGTCCATCTTTTGCGATCCTGCGGACATATTCTTGTGTAACTGTGCGGCAGGGAGATTGTAAACGTTGTAATAACCAACTCCAGACTGTATCGAGCAACAACTGGTCATTTTCAGAGTTCTTCTCCACTATCGCGAAATACTGGCGTGCTACGATATCGGAGATGGGGTGGCCGTGATTAAAACAGTGGCGCCTCTCCGTGCGACGAGACGTTATCCGAAATTTCAGTCACCATCTTTCTGATCGCAATACGAAAATGTTTTGCTGCCGTGCACCACGTACAGAAAACTCTTTTGAAAGAGTTACTGAGTATTTCTGCAGGTTTTCTTGCGACGTTGTACCAGTAAGTACGGATAGCGGAAGTGCTCTCTCCACGACGGACTTTGGTGACGTCACAACACGGACAGCCGCGAAGCAATTATCTCGAATGATTCCGCAGCGTGACGTATAGCCTCCTGTTCTTCTCACCTTTATAATACATTTAGTACCCTGAAAGATTCACCCTTTTATGACGAGACAAAGACTTTTCGATTCTATTGTGTCCACCTCTTGTTATAATATAGTTGTGCTACACCTTGAAGACACACAATTCACGGACATCTGTCGGACCGTTTCTTACGCTCCAGGTTAGAATCGCCAAACGTGTACTTTTTTCCCCGCTCTATTCCTGCCTCGACAAGGCGGTCACGTGACCTGTGCTGGCTGCAGGTCACCACTGCTGTAACGTCTTCCGTCTCGAAATTCTGCTGCAGTCTGCTCCGTATTCAGGGCGTATATACAAACTACAACTTACAACGGAATAGTCCAGTAAGTCATGTCGAAATCTACTCTGAAAGTTTTTTCAGAGGAAGAAAACAACGAAAGAAATGGATTGCCAAACTTTTAGCTGCTAAGGAGCACTGCAAGTATTTTGTAAAAAAAATGTTGGAGTTACGGTGCACACATTTTTGCGGCTTACGACAGCGGTTTGTACAGCCCTGCCCGCCTAGGGCACAACTCGCAGAATCAGACAGGCAGCGCCGCGCAGCGGGATTGTCCGGAGTTAACAGACAGCAATTCTGAGCACATGAAGCCTGGCTTACGTTGTGTCTAGGAATCCTACATACTCGGTTCGCTAGACAAACAGTCAAGCAACTCGTACGAGTGAGTTTCATTGCGAAACACAATTACAATTACTCAACGTAGGTATGTGTCTTGCAGTACCACATTTTATACCATTTCCTGTACGCCATTCCTTGCAATGATGATCGGATGTTGTACATTTGACTATCAGCGAAATAGTTCTTTGTTTATTCTCTGTAGTCGTCACAAAATGCAAAGTGTCACTTGAATGTCAAAAACAAACTGGACAAAGGAAACGTTGATGCAGCAAACACTAGTTTTATTTAGACAGAACTGGGATGGAGTCAGAAATGGTCCTGGGCATTGTTCTGTATATTGCGCTTTATTCCAGGCATGAGTGATGTAATTCGTAAAGTGTGGCCAAGACAACTGGCGATGCACAAATGGCGGTACCTTAAGAATACTCTTCCGCTGATAAACTGAAACGAGAGAGAGGTATCGGAAATGATGTTGTCCGGTAATTTCCTGATAAAATGCTTTCCACTGTCGAAAACATCCGTTATCGAGAGCTTCAATCGCACTACTACTTCCAGGCGGAATCCACATTACATCCACAGATTTTTCGTCGCCCTCCACAAAAACAGAGGCGTCGTTATGTCGAGACGATGAATCCAGCAAAAGCAATGAATTGAGTTCTGAGCTGGTAGGAATACGTTTCGAACGAAATGTTGAAAATTATTCTTTCGCATTTTTACAGATTTTGATGCATTGATCACAAGATCTTTCCCACTTGACAGTCCATTTTCTATTTTTGGTCCCTAATTTGTGTTGCGATTCTCGCAGACAGATGTACAGCTGCGGAAACAGTAAACCGCCCGTACTTGCCACCGGCATTATCGTACAAGAATGTGTCACTGCATTCACTGGGTGGGCAGCCGACTCCGTCTCTTTGCCACCCCGACACGATAAAGAGCGGGGCGCACGCAGTTCTCTCACCAAACCCGACTGATCGGCGCTGTAAACGCCAGTTGCGGCGACGGCGGCAGGTTTCGCCTGCAAGTCAGCCGCGAATTCCCGTGCAGGGCTGCCCGCCACTGCTCAGCTGCTCCACACGGCCACGTGACGTAAACTCGGCGGCTCTGCGGCCTCCTGCTGTGTGCGACTCCTGGAAGCTGCGCAGCCGGCCGGACAGAGGCCCAGAGCCGGCCGCAGCCCCGCACACCTCCGCCGCTGACGGCGCACACCCTCCCACGGCCAGTCCTCCATCTTCCCCCCGACAGTTTCTCCACTCAGCTGGTTTCGGGCCTCCGTTTGGCGCACATTCCTCACTTCCTGTAATTCATTCTTCCACTTCTACAGTTCACGCTCCGATTGTACGAAACGAAAACGCCTTCGCACACTGCGTAACTTCGAGCTTTTTCCCGTCCTTCGTCTGACCGATACTTTGCTGCCTTCTCTTTGTCGCTGAAAGCTGTTGCACTATGTGTGTTGTTTTCAGACTTGGGAGGTATTCTCCTTCACAACTGTTACTGGCACTGCAGACGCCAACCACAGTTCACGGAATCGTCACCGTTATTTCGTATTTCTTCTGACGTATCCACAGTTTCAAACGAAATGTCGACATCATTCGAATGAATGTCTACGAAGTCAACTGACAAATGACAAATATGTACGTCCTCAGGAGAAGTAGGTCATTTCGGCTGGAAGCCACGTTGTCCATATTTCATCGTTGCTAAATTGAGAACGTTAATTCGAATCCACATTATTGTGAAACACGAACAAAAAAAAAATCTTCTGTTAGTAGGCGTGCCTTCCCGAACCTCACTAAATATTAACTCAGCTCTATCTTTATTCTCAGTAGCTCCCAATACTGCAAAATACAACTGATAATTTGTAATAAACGTTTCTTGACTGGCTAATTCCAGAGAATACTTACAGTGTACTATAGTGTCCGAGAAACTGTCAGGGAACGGTAACCTGAGACGTCCTTTAGAGTTTACAATCGGGTCGTGTCGTGTTTCCTGTTTACAAATGTACCGCCAATCTCAGCTGTGTTGCGCATGCGCAGCTCCTGCAGCACCAGTAGGGGTGTACATTTCTACCGCCGCCTCGTGCGCAACGCATTTGGCAATTTTCAACTTTTTTTTTTGTATTTGCAGTGCCTCTTAGCAGCTAATATTTTGACAGTGCATTTCTTTCCTTGCCTTTTTCCTGTGTAAAAAACTTGAGGGCTATGTTTCGACTTGTCTTATTGGATCATTACCTTGTTACTTTTCTTGATGACTATGTGAAACGAATAAAAAGTCGTTTTCTTTATCTCCTCTTGTAAACTGTGCCATCCGTCTTATTTGAGTAGTAGACATCATAAAGTTGTTCCACAAATCAGCGCGATTCGCATGTCTATGCCTTCTTCCAAAATCATTGCCCACTATGGGACAAAAGCATCGGCTTTTCATCCAAAATTTTTCTTGACTTAGGAAAGGCATTCCATACACTTTCGCTAGGCCGCCCAATCAACAAATTAACGAGCGTTCGGAATACGAGACCAGCTCTGTGACTGGCCAGAAGAGCGCCCAGCAAACGGAACGCAGCGTATCATCCTGAACGGAGAGAAGTCTTCGGACGTACCAGTAACTTAAAGCGGGCATTACACGAGGATTCGCCGCGATCGGTACCGGTCTAGCACGACAGCCATCTAGCGGTAGAACGGGTGAAACTAAAAGAAACAACAAACATATTATACGCGCGCCAGAATAGAGAGCAGTTCTGAACTGCCGTCAACCGCTCATTTCCGTTAGCAGCAATAGCTCGCGCATGCGCAGAAGGGCGTACCATAGTGCTTTCTGCTTGTTGTTAGGTTATTTCCAGGTGTCTAGCGGCTAATTTCAGATTTCCGTGTTGGGGATTTTTCGCATTCAGGACCTTCCGCATTTTATTTTTCAGTAAGCAGGTTCCATAAATGCACAAAAGAAACTTTTTTTTTTTTTGCAGTAGATCTTTTATATCAGCTGTAGGATTTTTTACTATTGATAGCTTCGTATTCTAGAAACGAAATGGAGCAAAGAGGTGTGAAGCGTCTTAAATCGGGCATACAGCGAAGAAAGGTGATTTATGACCCACAGTATCATATTAAGCTACATCAGAAATAGTTTCTTTCTGAGTAATACGCATATAAAGTTATAAGGCGATTTTCAATTTGTATCATAATGAAAGGAGCAAAGTATAAAAATGCAGTAAATGAAGCAGGCAATAAAGGTATACAATCGTCTCAAAAATGAGATCGACAGCAAGTGCAAAATGGCTAAGCAGGGATGGTTAGAGGACAAATGTAAGGATGTAGAGGCGCATATCACTACGGGTAAGATAGATACTGTCTACAGGAAAATTAAAGACAGCTTCGGAGAAAGGAGAACCACTTGCATGAATATCAAGAGCTCAGATGGAAACCCAGTTCTAAGCAAAGAAGGGAAAGCAGAAAGGTGGAAGGAGTATATAGAGGGTCTATAGAAGGGCGATGTTCTTGAGGACAATTTTATAGAACTGGAAGAGGATGTAGATGAAGATGAAATGGGAGATATGATACTGCGTGAAGAGTTTGACAGAGCACTGAAAGACCTGAGTCGAAACAAGGCCCTCGGAGTAGACAACATTCCATTAGAACTACTGACGGCCTTGGCAGAGCCAGTCCTGACAAAACTCTACCATCTGGTGAGCAAGATGTATGAGACAGGCGAAATTCCCTCAGACTTCAAGAAGAATATAATAATTCCAATCCCAAAGAAAGCAGGTGTTGACAGATGTGAAAATTACCAAACTATCAGTTTAATAAGTCACAGCTGCAAAATACTAACGCGAATTCTTTACAGACGAATGGAAAAACTGATAGAAGCCGACCTCGGGAAAGATCAGTTTGCATTCCGTAGAAATGTTGGAACACGTGAGGCAATACTGACCCTACGACTTATCTTAGAAGAAACCTACATTTCTAGCATTTGTAGACTTAGAGAAAGCTTTTGAGAATATTGACTGGAATACTCTCTTTCAAATTCTAAAGGTGGCAGGGGTAAAATACAGGGACCAAAAGGCTATTTACAGTTTGTACAGAAATCAGATGGCAATTACAAGAGTCGAGGGGCATGAAAGGGAAGCAGTAGTTGGGAAGGGAGTGGGGGTTGTAGCTTCTCCCCAATGTTATTCAATCTGTGTATAGAGCATGCAGTAAAGGAAACAAAAGAAAAATTCGGAATAGGAATTAAAACCTGTTGTGTGCGTACTGTAAGACCTTCGGTACACACACCATCAGATGATTTGACTTGTCGCTCTAACGAAGTAGGAGAGTGTCAGCAATATGTCTCGTGGTCTTATCGTGGCGTGTTTATCTTCTGCCGTTAGGTCACACGATAGAAATGCCACTTGCACACTTAGAGTAGCAGATTGACGGCGACCAACTTTAAACAGAACTTGATTACTATTCACACACATTTATTAAAATAATAACAATTATAAACCTTACTTAACTTTATTCTGGATGCTATTTGCAATTGACAATCTGAAGTTCCTTTGGTCTTGGTACGTTAATCTTATTCTCACATATATCTCTGATACTTGACAAAAGTGTCTATACATTTATCTTCATGGCTACGTACAGGAATACGATAAAACTTATTACGCGCAGACTGAAACTTGACTATAGACTGGTATAGACTAATGCAGACTGACTAATCGGAGGTCTGTGCACTCGTTATAATACCTTGAGCGTTCAGGTATACACGAAAGTTTATGCTCATAAATACTCCACTTGGATTGTACAGATACAAGCGCTTACCATTTGGTATCACAAGTACACCAAGCATCTTTCAACGTTACTTGGAACAATTAATTAGAAACTGTCCTAACGCAGTTAACTATCTCGATGACATAATCGTCTTGGGATCCGTGAGTAGAAAAGGTCCTATGTTAGCATTGGCTGCGTGACATATTAATACGCGGATCGGCGGAACCAGAATTTGGTCTGTCTATAAGCCAGCGCCATCTCGTACTGCGGAGACGGACGAACGCTGCGCCTGCGCTGTTGTGCTTAGTGGGAAAGTTGTGTACGCGCTGACTACGCGGAACTATGTACACAACAAAACCCATGGAGAAGAAATAACACTTTGAGGTTCGCCGATGACATTGGAATTCTGTCAGAGACAGCAAAGGACCTGGTAGAGCAGCTGAACGGATAGGACATTGTCTTGAAAGGAGGATATAAGATGAACATCAACAAAAGCAAAACGAGGATAATGGAATGTAGTCGAATGAAATCGGGTGATGCTGAGGGAATTAGATTACGAAATGACACGCTTAAAGAAGTAAAGGAGTTTTGCTATTTGGGGAGCAAAATAACTTATGATGCTCGAACTAGGGAGGATATAAAATGTAGACTGGCAATGGTACGGAAAGCGTTTCTGAAGAAGAGGAATTGTTAACATCGAGTATAGATTTAAGTGCCAGAAAGTCGTTTCTGAAAGTATTTGTATGGAGTGTAGCAATGTGTGGAAGTGAAACATGGACGATAAATAGTTTGGACAAGAAGAGAGTAGAAGCTTTCGAAATGTGGTGCTACAGAAGAATGCTGAAGATTAGATGGGTAGATCACATAACTAATGAGGAGGTATTGAACAGAATTGGGGAGAAGAGGAGTTTGTGGCACAACTTGACTAGAAGAAAGGATCGGTTGGTAGGGCATATTCTCAGGCATCAAGGGATCACCAATTTAGCATTGGAGGGCAGCGTGGAGGGTAAAAATCGTAGAGGGCGACCAACAGATGAATGCACTAAGCAGATTCAGAAGGACGTAGGTTGCAGTAGGTACTGGTAAGTGAAGAATCTTGCACAGCATAGAGTAGCATGGAGAGCTGCATCAAACCAGTCTCTGGACTGTGAAGACAATAACAACAACAACAATCGTAATGTCTTAGCTTACGTAAGTTCATGTTTGTTTTGATTGCATCTCTTGTTTATTTCAGCATGCCAGAGAAGAGATACCGGCAGTGACTGGCGGTAAAATCCGTGCAGTTTCACCCAGTGCAGTAGGGGAAAACTCTGAGTATCCCATATATATAAAGTCCAAGCTTGGAAAATAGCACAAGTACAGCTTTAAGTAGTGGTTTAAAATTGCAGTGCATATATCCACACCTAGTTTTGAAATGATGGGCTGCCCTATTATGTGGCTAAAAGCCATACTCTTAAAAAATTCCCCTGTCACCCGGAAACGTCATGTTACATCCAGCCTGCAACATAACAGGGCGTTTACCGGTATTTTATCAGTGATCTAGGCTGGTATAATCATCAAACTTTTAAACACATGATTTTATTCTTACTTTCGAGAATGACTGTGTCACACTTGCTAATCCCATCATCTATCAGTTTCTCGAAACAGGCCATTTCTATCCTCCATAAGCTCCGAAATTCACGCGAATCTTCGAGCCTCAGTTCTTTCATAAGCAGTGAATTTAATCCCCTGACTTTGTCCCTTCTTGTCAGCCAGGATCGAACCCACCAACATCTGGCTTTTTGTTTTCATCGTCGTTCTGCCCTAATCCGAAGATTTACTGTCATTGACAAGGCAACACCTGCAAAAACAAGTGGATCCTCTATGTGCAGAATGCTGTATAAAAACATATACCTGTGTAACCAAGTGTCGTAATGTAAAACTAACTGTTGAGTCTGTAATTCAGAACTGTAGTAACCTACACAATAAATTAACAACTACTTAATAAATAATGATAAACAGTTTCTTATGAAACAGGAACCTTGAGTCACATGAATAATTCGAACGGATGGCGTTCCAATATGTGACACGGTCCCCCTCGTGTTTCGCGCGGAAGAACGAACGACTCCACAACAGAGATCAGACAGTTCTGTTTGTGTTTCGCGCGTTACCACTGTCTGCTGCGCATGCGCGCCAGGTATGTCCCGCGTGGATGGTGCATCAGGTCTACGTGAACCAGCCTGTAATTACGGATATGCACGCTTGGGGCGCTGGTGCGTAGGAGTACAGTTTAGGCGCTTCGTGTAACTCGGCTTTAGGGTGTGTCCTAGGGGAGTATTACAATCCCGTTACTTTACACAGGACATATACAAGGTGGTGCATTGATAGATACCGGGAAATATGTCACACGAAAGAAGCATCAAATGAAAAAACTACAAAGAAGGAAACTCGTCTAGCTTGAAGGGGGAAACCAGATGGCGCTATGGTTGGCCTGCTAGATGGCGCTGCCATATGTCAAACGGATATCAACTGCTTTTTTTAAAAATAGGAGCTCCCATTTTTTATTACATATTCGTGTAGTACGTAAAGAAATATGAACGTTTTAGTTGGACCACTTTTTTCGCTTTGTGGTAGATGGCGCTGTAATAGTCACAAACGCATGGCTCAGAGAATGCATGCTTTTACAGCGTGATTACCTGTAAATACCACATTAATGCAATAAATGCTCAAAATGATGTCCGTCAACCTCAGTGCACCTGGCAATACATGTAACGACATTCCTCTCAACAGCGAGTAGTTCGCCTTCCGTAATGCTCGCACATGCATTGACAATGCGCTGACGAATGTTGTCGGGCGTTGTCGGTGGATCACGATAGCAAATATCCATCAACTTTCCCCACAGAAAGAAATCCGGGGACGTCAGATCCGGTGAACGTGCGGGCCACGGTATGCTGCTTCGACGACCAATCCACCTGTCATGAAATACGCTATTCATTACCGCTTCAACCGCACGCGAGCTATGTGCCGGACATCCATCATGTTGGAAGTATATCGCCATTCTGTCATGCAGTGAAACATCTTGTAGTAACATCGGTAGAACATTACATAGGAAATCAGCATACATTGCACCATTTAGATTGCCATCGATAAAATGGGGGCCAATTATCTTCCTCTCGTAATGCTGCACCATACATTAACCTGCCAAGGTCACTGATGTTCCACTTGTCGCAGCCATCGTGGATTTTCCGTTGCCCAATAGTGCGTATTATGCCGGTTTACGTTACCGCTGTTGGTGAATGACACTTGTCGCTAAATAGAACACATCCTATAATTTCTTTTGTGCCCAGTGGCAGAAGTGTACACGACGTTGAAAGTCGTCGCCATGCAATTCCTGGTGCATAGAAATATGGTACGGGTGCAATCGATGTTGATGTAGCATTCTCAACAAGGACGTTTTTGAGATTCCCGATTCTTGCGCAGTTTGTCTGCTACAGATGTGCGGATTAGCCGCGACAGCAGCTAAAACACCTACTTGGGCATCATCATTTGTTGCTGGGTGTGGTTGACCTTTCACATGTGCCTGAACACTTTCTGTTTCCTTAAATAACGTAACTATCCGGCGAACGGTCCGGACACTTGGATGATGTCGTCCAGGAAACCGAGCAGCGTACATAGCACACGCCCGTTGGGCATTTTGATCACAATAGCCATACATCAATACGATATCGACCTTATCCGCAATTGGTAAACGGTCCATTTTAACACGGGTAATGTATCACGAAGCGAATACCATCCGTACTGGCGGAATGTTACGTGATAACACGTACTTATACGTTTGTGACTATTACAGCGCCATCTATCACAGAATGAAAAAAGTGGTCCAACTAAAACATTCATATTTCTTTACGTACTACACGAATATGTAATAAAATGGTGGTTCCTATTTTAAAAAAACGCAGTTGATATCCGTTTGACATATGGCAGCCCCATCTATGCGACCAACCATAGCGCCATCTGGTTTCCCCCTGAAGCTAGACGAGTTTCGTTCTTCCTAGTTTTTTCATTTGATGTTGCTTTCGTGAGTTATATTTCCCGGTACCTATCAATGGACCACCTTGTATATGTAACTTTGAAAGTCGTGTACAGTTCTGCCACTGGGCACAAGAGAAATTACGGGACGGAGACAGATTTTTTGCACTTGTTCTATTTAGCGACGAAGTGTCATTCACCGACAGCGGTAACGTAAACCGACATAATATGCACTATTGGACAACGAGAAATCCACGATAGCTGCGACAAGAACATCAGTGACCTTGGCAGCTTAATGTATGGTGCGGCATTACGGGAGGAAGATAATTGGCCCCCATTTTATCGATGGCAATCTAAATGGTGCAATGTATACTGATTTCCTACGTAATGTTCTATCGATGTTACTACAAGATGTTTCACTGCATGACAGAATGGCGACATACTTCCAACTCGATGGATGTCCGGCACATAGCTCGCGTGCGGCTGAAGCGGTATTGAATAGCATATTTCATGACAGGTGGATTGGTCGTGGAAGCACCATACCGTGGCCCGCACGTTCACCAGAGCTGACGTCCCCGGATTTCTTTCTGTGGGGAAAGTTGAAGGATATTTGCTATCGTGATCCACCGACAACGCCTGACAATATGCGTCAGCGCTTTGTCAATGCATGTGCAAGCATTACGGAAGGCGAACTACTCACTGTTGAGAGGAATGTCGTTACACGTACTGCGAAATGCATTGAGGTTGATGGACACCATTTTGAGCATTTATTGCATTAATTTGGTATTTACAGGTAATCACGCTGTAACAGCATGCGTTCTCAGAAATGGTAAGTTCACAAAGGTACATGTATCACATTGGAACGATCGGAATAAAATGTTCAAAGGTTCCTACGTTCTGTATTTTAATTCAAAAAACCTACCTTTTACCAACTGTTCGTCTATAATTGTGAGCCATATGTTTGTGACTATTACAGCGCCACAAATCGAAGAAAGTGGTCCAACTTAAACATTCAGATTTGTTTACATACTACAGGAATATGTAATAAAATGGGGGTTCCTGTTTAAAAAAAACGCAGTTAATACCTGTTTGACCTATGGCAGCGCCATCTAGCGGGCCAACCATAGCGGCATCTCGTTTCCCCCTTCAAGATAGATGAGTTTCGTTCTTTGTAGTTTTTTCGTTTGATGCTTATTTCGTGAGATATTTGGCCCAGTCACTGTCAATGGACCACCCTGTATATGTATGACGTAGTAGATGACGTCAGAAGTTCCGTCAGGCTTTTGCTGTTGTGGCGACAGTAGAAAACCTGAGCGGGATGCAGGAGAGCCTGCACAGGATCCAGAGTTTGGTGCAGGGAGTTGCAGCGGACCCTCAACACGAAAAAGTGTAACGTGTTGCGAATACATATACAGGAAGATCGTTCACTGTATGATTACAAAATCACAGAAGGGTCGCTGGAATAATGATGGTCGGTAGTATTGGCTGTTAACTCCTGGCATTTTCTCGGTGTGCTCATTTGGCGAGACGTGTGAGGGGGTGAAGTGGTACGTCTTCAGAGTCTTCCCGTAAAATGCTCGGGTCCGTGGAGCGTCTCTGTAGAGCCCCCCCCCCCCCCCCCCCCCCACACGCACGCTACTGCATGCTTGACAACCACACTCGGGCAAGCTTGCTTGCCCGTGTGCAGGGGAAATTAGCGCAAGCGTCGGGCTTGCACAAGCAGCTTGACGCTTGACCGAATTTCGATTACGCGTGCTTGTGCAAGCCTGCAAGCGTGTCCATGGTTGCTCGTGTGTGCCTGTAGTAGACAGACTGTGGAGAGCGCGAGTTTATTTAGATTTTGCGTCGTTTCCTTCTTCGTTCTGATGTCGGACCGGAAAGTGTCGGAGGAAATTATTAGGTGCCACCAAAGACACTCACGTTTATGGAATATAAAAAGTAAAGAACATCACGATAAAACGAAGAGAGACGCGACATACGAGGTGCTTCTCACAAAGTACAAAGAAACAGAGCCATCAGCAACTGAAGATACTGTTATTAAGAAGATTAATACATTACGAACGAATTACAGACGAGAAGAAAGGAAATGTGGCAGCAGTTACAAATGAGGGGCTGCAGCAGACCAAGTCTACAGGCCTGTCCTGTGGTACTTTGATCTTTCCAGGAGACACCGAGATGCCCTTCGAGTAATTTACGAGGAATAGAGGTGAGTGAGACAGGCTGTGGAACACCCTGCTTAACCCGCAGCACAGGACAGGTATTTCCAGTTGTGGAAAGGGGCCAAAATAAGCGGCTGTCAGCTACACTCGAACATGCAACTTTATTGTTGTTTGATCAAACATTACAAGAGCACAACAAAAAATTTTCTTAACACACACAGCTGTAAATTTTGGGAGTCAAGTACCGGCTGAAAGCCACTTTATTTTCAAAAACGGCTGAAGACCATTAACTTAAAACGCTAACACGATCATAAATTGAAAAGGCAAGCCTCACCTTACAATAGTTCATTCAGGCTGAAGGCCCGAGGAATTTGAGATTTTCAGATGAAACAATCTGGATTCAAATCGGCTGAAAGCCCAACACTTGAGGCTAAGGAATTGTTTTTTTAATATCTAAATTGGGCAACTCAACTGAAAGAGAAATTTAAAAGGTAAGAGTAATAGTAAAGGTTCTTTAGTTAGGCCGAAGGCCCAAAGAATCAAGAGACTTCAAGACCAAACAAGTTAAATGCAAATGGCTGAAGGCCCAACACTTAAAATTCGATAAAACATAAAAAAAAATTATTTTTACCAAGGCCTTATGTGAAGTAGATTTTTGATCTAGGCTGAATGCCTTAAAAGCAAAACAACTCAAACTAAAAATCGGCTGAAGGCCCAACACCTAACATTCAACAGCATTAAAACTTTCAAAATGCCGAAGGCGTTATGTGCCAACAACGTTAATTTAAAAATCGGCTAGAAGCCAAAGAACTAGACTGTGCTACCAGCAGTGGCAGCGCAAGGACGAGGACCAATCACGGGTCGGCACACACAGCCGACCGCCGGCCGTCGGACACGTCGTCCGACGAGGCGACCGACCGACCGACCGACGGCCGGCCCGGGCGGTCCGCACTCGGGTCACGGGGTCACGGCTGGCCGCGCCTGCCTGCTGGCGCGCCCCCACCCAGCTCCCGAGTCGCAGACCGCCAGCTCCCGACTGCGCTGCTGGCGCCTCCCAACTCGCCGGCAGACGCCAACCAGCCCCGGCAAGTAACGGCGGCCAGCCGAGGTAATACGCCACGGCTTGTGTCGGTAAGCGCCGCTGCTGCCGCTCGCGGGCAGGCAAGGCGGCAACTCAGTCAAGCCGGCAATTGAAATTTACATAACGAGGTGGCAGTACAGTGAAAACAGGTCGTCAAGTGAGATACGGCGCGAAGACGAGCCACGCACAGCTCGTGTTGGTAGTGGTATTTAGTTACGGTAGCACTGTTACAATTAAGATATATGCCTATGCTTTTATTTCTTTGCACTGTACTGCAATAGTCATTGTTTTCTTTTACGTTTTTCTTTACTGCTAATGCACAAAATTATGTTTCCAAGGAACTTGTCCTTCATTCACAAAGTAGTTCATAAATTTGTCTCTCACATATTTCGCATCAAGTGGAATGTTTCCCACAGTAGACCTTTGCAACGGTAGCATACTGGATTCCTCTCGGGTCAAGCCATTATGAAACAAGCCATGTTCTATGTCCTGAGGTGTACAAGGAACCCGATGCTAATTTAAAATATAACTTATTTCATGATACACTTGTAAGAGAATTTGAAAACTGTTTCCCCAAGAAAGTAGTTAAATCTAATTATAAGAAACCATGCAAAACACCTTGGCTTACTAAAGGAATAAAAATATCTTGTAACCACAAAAGGGAACTGTGTCTAACAACAAGAAAGAGTAATGACCCAGAAACAACCAAATATTATAAAAACTACTGTCCTGCATTAAGAAAGGTTATTAAAAACTCCAGAAGCATGTGCATCATGTCTGACATTAATACCTCTGATAACAAAATCAAAACAATTTGGAATATTATTACAAGGGAGACAGGGCAACCTAGAGTAAAGGATGACGGCATTACCATCAAAGCCAATGGAAACATGATAAACAACAAGCTGGAAGTCGAAAACGTTATGAGCGTTTTTAAATGTTGTAGAGAAAATAGGATCTAAATGTTCATTAGAAGAAGCAAGGCAGTTAATGGAAGAGGCCTTACCCACAGCATTTGATACAATTGAAATTCCACCCACCTCTCCTTCTGAAATTAGGAAGATGATAAACTCTCTCAAGAATAAAAGCTCACGTGGAATTGATGACATTTCCAGAAGGATAATAAAAGCTTGTTCCCAAGAAATAAGTGGGATTCTTAGCCATATATGTTATAGCTCTCTGAAGCAGGGTATTTTCCCAGATAGACTGTAGTGTGCCATTGTTAAACCACTGCAAAGAAAGGGGATACGTCTGATGTCAACAAATACTGTCCAATCTCTCTTCTGACTGCCTTATCCAAAATTCTTGAAAAAGTAATGTATTGTAGAGTAGCTTCACACCTTTGTAAAAATAAAGTTTTAACAAAATGTCAGTTTGGTTTTTCAATGGAAAATGCTATATATACTTTCACTAATGAAATATTAAACGCTCTGAGTAACCGGAAGTCGCTTGTTGGGATTTTTTACGATCTATCAAAGGCTTTTGATTGTGTAAATCTTGGAATACTTCTAGATAAGCTCAAGTACTGTGTTACGAATGGGACAGTGCTCAAATGGTTTAAATCATACCTAACTGGAAGAGTGTAGAAAGTTGAAATAAACAGTTCGCATAATATGCAAAAAAACTGGTGATTTCTTAAACTTGGGAACAATCGAGAATGGGGTGCTACAAGGTTCGGTCTTGGGCCCTCTGCTGTTCCTAATATATATTAATGACTTGCCATTCTATATTCACGAAAATGCAAAGCTGGTACTTTTTGCCGATGATACGAGTGTAGCTATCAAACCCAACAGACAAGAATTAACTGGTGAAATTGTAAAAGACGTTTTTCAGAAAATCATTAAGTGGTTCTCTGCAAATGGGCTCCCATTTAACTTTGACAAAACACAGTATATACAGTTCCACACACTAAATGGAATGACCCCATTAATAAATATAGACTTCAATCAGAAATCGGTAGCTAAGGTACAATATTCGAAATTTCTAGGTGTATGTACTGATGAGGGGTTGAACTGGAAAAAACACACTGACGATCTGCTGCAGCGTTTGAGTGCAGCTACTTATGCTGTTAGGGTCATTGCAAATTTTGGAGATATACATCTGAGTAAATTGGCTTACCACGCCTATTTTCATTCTCTGCTTTCGTATGGCATCATATTCTGGGGTAACTCATCATTGAGTAAACGAGTGTTCATTTCACAAAAGCGTGCAATCAGAATAATTGTTGGAGATCATCCTAGATCATCCTGCAGACACTTATTTAAAGAGCTACAGATCTTCACTGTTGCCTCAAAATATATATATTCACTTATGAAATTTGTTGTTAACAATCCGAACAAATTCAAAAGTAATAGCAGTGTTCATGGTTACAACACTAGGAGAAGGATGATCTTCACTACTCAAGATTAAATCTAACTTTGGCTCAGAAGGGGGTAAATTATGCTGCCACAAAACTCTTTGGTCACTTACCTAATAGCATCAAAAGTCTGACAGATAGCCATATAGCATTCAAAAGGAAATTAAAACAATTTATTAATGGCAAATCCTTATACTCATTAGATGAGTTTTTGGATATAGTAAGTGGGTAATTTCCCCAACCCCCACAAAAAAATTAAAAATATTGAGTGTCATGTAATTTTTGTGTAATGTAATACCTTGTATGGACACCTTATATTAACCTGAAATGTTCCACATCATTACAAAGTGACGTATTCATGATCTATGGAAGAAGTACTAATCTAATCTAACCTAATCTAATCCTCCAAATCAAGAGAATCACATGGGACATAAGTGTGAATCACAGTAGTCATTAAATAATTATGTAAAGCAACAGCTGCTATTACCACCTTATCGACACGCCCGACTTCCAAATTAATAGCTCTGTGGAAAATCCTCAAGCGTGCTGCCAAGATCCCAAATACATTCTCAACAATGGGCCGAGCTTTGCATAATCTGTAGTTGTAAATTTTCTTTTCCGTGCAGTTCAAGTCACTCTGCTGGAATGGTTTCAGCATATGAGCCTGAAAGGAAATGCATCATCCCCTACAAATGCATATGGTAGTTTTCGTGAACTGTTCGCTACTTTTTTTCTCTTTTGGAATCTTGAGGGTGTTAGTTTGTAGTCTCCTAAAAAATTCAGTATTCCGAAGAACACCGCCATCAGATATTCAGCCATTTGTGCCAAAATCGAATGGAATAAATCTCTAATTTGCATCAGCTATTGCAAGTGGGACCATACTGTGTGTATGTTTGTAAATGAAATAAAATGATCCACTTCCTGCTGGGGATACAATCTCTACATGCTTTCCATCTACACTTTCAAGACAGTGTGGAAAATTCCACCTCCTTTCAAAATCCTTTACAATACTGGCCCGTTGATCCACTCTTTCAGGAACCGGAAAAATGTAAAACCCCAATTTTAAACATGTTAGCTTAAAATTACATTATTATGAAAAGTACTGTATAGTATTGTTATATCTGTTAAATTTTTTTGGGACCATAAACACATCTGCGTGACCTCTCCCCCACCCTCACCTACCCTCGCATGAAACATATTTGTATACATGAAGGTAATATTTGCCCCTATTACTATATTTACATTATAATTGTAATCTCATTTGATTTCCAACACTGCATGCATTGTTCCTTACTGTTTTATAGAAAAGATTATTTTATGTAATGTAGCTACTTCTTTCCATTTTCAATGTTCATGAGTGTTCAGTATTATTTGCAGAATTAAATTACAACAGTACCACTCCCCATATGACAGCACATGGAGGAAGAGTTGGAAGTGCAAGTAGAGCCTCTACCTCATTCACAGCGACATGAAATTTCCACTGTCCCATCTACTAGTAATGGAGGGTCACCAGAAGTTTTTCTTTCAAAAAGTAAACAGAGTAGACCAAATAGTAAAACAAGGGGTACCTTGTTCTGGGAGTTATTAGCGAACATTTCCAAAGACGAAAACAAAAGAAAGATGAGGAGCGCGATGAAGTTCTTGGGAAATCGGTTGCTGCTAAAGTGAGAGACGTATTGGACCACAAACAAAGACTGGTGGCAGAAAACAAATCACAAGTGGTTCGCTGTTCGCGGCTGAAATGGGCCAGTTGAAGCCCGGCCGCCCAGCCTGCGTGGTGAGCGCAGACTCCACTTCCTGCCGTGCAGCGATTACTGTGCGACAGTGGGCGGGAGCGGTTCAGAGTCACTTCCATCATTTGTCAGTAACGCCGGTGACATTTAATATGTAAAGTTATTCATTTTGTACTAGAAAATATTAAAATAAAATACCATTCATTGAATTCAAGTTCATCTGTGCTTTTAGAGTAAAATGTAAATTTTAACAATTTTAGAAAGTTACGTTGTCCTTCTGATTAGCTATAACCCAGTCTTAAAACATTATTTTTCCTATATGTAATGATTTGCGTAACTGCAGGCAGTGCCAAAAGAAAAACGAGCGTTAGTAATAAGTAAAGACGTACAGTATTATTTCAGTATTCGAGTTTCGCTTTGAAATGCCAAGATATTTGCTGTGAATGATCTGCAACTTTCCAGTTGAATTCACTGTCATCAAAGGCCTACCAAATGAAGTAATGCAGTTCGCTACTACAACAACCATTTCATAGTGAAGCAAGAGGTACAGAGACAGCTGCACTGTCGTCGAACGCCCATAAAAGAAAACTATGCTGTGTGGTACGGCAACAACCATTCGAAACAAAAGCAAGAGGTACGGAGATAGCTAACTGATATATTGTTGCCACGAATGTACTAATGGAAAACAGTTTGCTAGCATATGAAATGTTTTCATTTCAAGTCCAAAAACTGTGCAGTAATATGCCGTGAATAAGTATTACAATATTTATGGAGTGGGGACTGTAAACGCTGTGGGCTCAATAAGGTATTGCCTCCAAGAAGTTGAAGTACATAAATCAAAAATACATTCAGTGGTCAGAGAAAAACTTCATAATGAGAAAAGAGTGTTTCACTTACCTTTAAGAAATTACTTTTGAACACCTCATGGATAGCATGGCAGGTTTCAGGCACTATCACACTTGGTGCCTGTGGTGAAATTACAGACGTGTATTTGAGATCTTCATAACTCCTTCCTGTCGCGAGAAATCGTAATGTTGCTGTTAGCCTTTCGTGTGGTGTTATAGCCTCCCTCATGACTGTGTCCTGCATCTTAATCAAAGGCGAGGGACAAACGATTCAAATACGCTTCCCCATTCATCCTGAGGTGATTGTGCCAATCACGAGGATACACCTCCAATTCACTAGGTAAATTTGTATGAGAATACGATTTTCGTTTCTTAAGCCACTCTTTACTCCACATATCGCGTTTCCTCTTTTGCGTTTTTCCCGTAAAACAAGCAAAAGGGCTGCAACAGCAAGCGCATCGTTGTCTGTGTTCGACATTTTCCAATGTAAACAAACTGATGCTTGTACGTGCGTTCTTGAGTCGTGTGGGGGCGCGAGGAATTTGTGCACGCTAGCGCAAGCGTGACAGCCAAGCGTGCAGTGGCGTGTGTGGGGGCCGCAACGCTCTCGCGCCGAGCAGGCGATGCCGTGACGAAGCGCGCCGCTCTTCTTTGGATCGTCCCTTTTATATCCCGCCTGGAAGGCGGGGCGCGGGTAGGCACAGGAAAAGGTAAAAATCTCTCGGTGCTGCAGTGTGAATTAAAATCACCTTTACTTCAGCAACAAGAGTAATACATAACTTTGCCCTGAGGTGCGAAGCTGAAGCGAAGTGTCCCGGCCGTCAGCTCTTGATCAGATGGGCAGAGACATTTTAGACACGTCAGAGAGTACAATCTTTCACAATATTGGCTCACATGTCGAAAAAAAAAACATCATTTTATGTTAGAGAACAAGAAGCTATAATTCAAGAGGTTGTAGATGTTTTGCACACTATGGCAACTCCAGTTTTACCAGTGCGAGAGTACGTCATACTACCATTTACGAAACAAATTGTGAGAGCTTGTCTCGTCCTTTGTAGGTGGTAGATTCAATTTTCATTAAAAGGCATTGAGCGCGAGATTAGCCGAGCGGTCTCGGGCGCTGCAGTCATAGACTGTGCGGCTTGTCCCGGCGGAGGTTCGAGTCCTCCCTCAGGCATGGGTGCGTGTGTTTGTCCTTAGGATAATTTAGGTTAAGTGGTGTGTAAGCTTAGGGACTGATGACCTTAGCAATTAAGTCCCGTAAGATTTCACAAACATTTGAACAAAAGGTTTTGCCACAACGTAAAAAAGAAACGCCCATCAATGATCATTCGATGATGCCCTAGCCTTCTCTTCTACTCAATAGGCAGCATGTCACTGATATAAAATTGATAGGCTACCTAGTTAAATTGAGCATGAGAGTCACTTTTCATGGCGAGTAATATTTTTTCCAGCAGTCGGATTACACTCAGCAGGTGGGTCAAATGGGAATCCGTGGAGGGAAGGCGGTGCTCTTTCCGAGGAACACTGCTGAGACGCGAGGTGTGAAGCTGGCCACAGAGGGACTCTGCAGCCCAGAACACACACTTCGTGTAAGGACCGTGCCGTTGAAAACACGGTCACAATGACTGCGTCACCGTCACGCTGCACAAAAAGCGGTCCTCGGTCTACAGGCACACACAGGAGTCGCTGACAGCGTTGAGCCTTCTGGTAGAAATGCTGGCTGCGATTTGGAATCAGCCGACCACATACTTGCATTGCATCCTTTTAATGATTACAGTCAGTGGTGGATCATAGTCGTGCCACTCTCATATCTGGAAATGAGTCACCTTTTCCGAACCCTTCTGCTAAGGAGGACCCCCAGCGCCGTTCCCCAGACAGCCCCTCTGCCTCCTGTAGCTGCTCCTCTGTCTCTGCAGCTTCATCCAACTGATCGTCCAAATGGAAGCTGGACAGCGCTGTATTGAAGACCTGCTGCATCCCCTGCAGAAACACGGAGAGCTGCGTTAATGTGTGCGTTCTGACCACTCGGTGGAAAAGCGAAGATGTTGGGGTAGCTGCACCGGCCAGGTACAATGTGTAAGGCCAGCGCCAAAGGAAGCTTGCCTCTGCAACACCAGACGGTAAGAGAGATAGTACGAGCAGTTACGGTGGTGCTCCATGGTGGGAAAATTAGGAAGACTCCACATCATACAGGGCGTGGAAGGAGGACAAGGATTTTGCCAGTGCATTGAGGTATGTCTCCAAACTACATACAGATACTGCAATCTGCAGGAGATGTACATCTCTCAGGGTTCGATGGTACGAGCAGTAATATCGACTTCACGCTGGCAAATAATGCAGCAATGGCATACGTAACAAACTGGACTGCACACGACAACATAACCGGTAGTTATAATAATGTCATAAGATACACACTAACTAACACTCAGAACACAATGACCAAATCACACACCAGACACTTGCTGTTGCGCAAAGCAGATTGGAACAAATTAACGGAAATTATCCAACGACACGATCTAGAAAACGTCAATGGAAGTATCGATTATAGAGCACAGAAGTTAACACAGGTGATACAACATGCACAAAACACTTCAATACCGACAGCAAAGAACACAAATTGCTCACCAGTACCATGGACCAACGAAGTCACGAGACTCAAACAAGACACAAGACGCCAACGAAAATTATATCAAAGGGCGATAGCAGATAGGGACAGACGAATAAGACTTGAAGCATATAGGTATGCACAAGACTTATATAGACAGACCCTATACGACACGCGTAGACTACAATGGGAGCTATTTGTAACAACACAAACAGAGCAAAATATATGGGGGGAACCATACAAAATACTGACAGAGAAGATAAAAACGCCACTAGTTCTGGGAACGCTGAGGCAGGATGACGGCACGATGACGAGGGGATGGAGGAATACAGCGGAGTTTCTGCTATATAAACTGCTCCCTGACGACGTTATCGATACAGACACACAACACCATGCAACACTAAGAGAAAACCTACACACGCTATACTATGCTGCCACTGTCACCTGTCCTTTTGCGCAAAAAGAGGTTGCGCTAGCAATCTCAGAACTCAAAAACAAAAAAGCACCTGGACCAGATGGTATCCACTCTGAAACACTGAAAAAACTAGCACCGCAGACCACCCCGTACCTAACAACCTTACTGAACGGTGCCTTACGGCTGGGCAGGGTGCCTATAGTGTGGAAAACCTCCAAAGCAGTCATTATTAAGAAATAAGCGGACAGGGATCCTTCAGATCCAAAGACTTAAAGGCCAATATGCCTGATCCAGGAGAAGCTGCTGTGTAAGCGCCTGCAAACACACAGAGCTCCCAGGGGTATGAGCCAACACCAATTCGACTTCAGATCTGGCAGATCAATAGATGATGCCATCAACCAGGCGCTGCACATAGTTAACACCACAAAACAGAAATACGCCATGGCAATAATGATTGACATTGCCAGAGCATTTGATAATCTTTGGTGGCCAGCACTGTTTCAGAGGCTAAGACATCTGTACAACAGCTCTCTAGACCGAGTAGTCGACTGGATATGGACAGCCGGAAAGAAATTAAAAGAATTACCGAAGGCTCTCCTCAAGGGTCGATCTGCGGCCCCATCTTCTGGGACATAACAATCGAACCCCTCCTACAACTTCTGGATGGGGATGACAGCTCAGACGGAATTTTCGCCTATGCAGATGACGTATTAGTTGTAGTCACTGCAAACAACAGAGCCCAGTTAGAAGAGAAAGCCAGTGGAATACTACAAACAATTACTCAGTGCTGTCGCAACAACAAACTCAGGATAGCCAAAAACAAAACAACATACACTTTACTGAAAGGATCACTCCAAAGGAATCCTTCAGTTAAAAATGGGGACACAAACATCAAATGAGCACGCATTACGCGCTATCTTGGGGTATACATAAATGAAAAATTGAATTTGCACGAACACATAAGGCTAACAACAGACAAAGCAGAAAAAATACTACACAAACTGGTGAGGCTAAATTCAAAACAGTACAGACTACCTCTACCAGTCATACGTATATACCACCGTGCACTCTTCAAATCAGTACTCAGCTTCGCAGCTAGCACGTGGGCACATAGACTGAACGTGGTCACCAACAAAGCATCCGTCAGACCAGGGCAGAGAAGTTGCCTACTTAGGCTGTCTGGAGCGGATTCACTGTGCATGGTGCTCAGAATATGCCCCATAGATCAAATACAGAGCTGCAAGGTACTCGTTAAATAACACAATAACACAATAACCGGTGTGCCCATAGAGACAGTTGTTGTTGTTGTGGTCTTCAGTCCTGAGACTGGTTTGATGCAGCTCTCCATGCTACTCTATCCTGTGCCAGCTTCTTCATCTCCCAGTATCTACTGCAACCTACATCCTTCTGAATCTGCTTAGTGTATTCATCTCTTGGTCTCCCTCTACGATTTTTACCCTCCACACTGCCCTCCAATGCTAAATTTGTGATCCCTTGATTCCTCAAAACATGTCCTACCAACCGATCCCTTCTTCTAGTCAAGTTGTGCCACAAACTTCTCTTCTCCCCAATCCTATTCAATACCTCCTCATTAGTTACGTGATCTACCCACCTTATCTTCAGCATTCTTCTGTAGCACCACATTTCAAAAGCTTCTATTCTCTTCTTGTCCAAACTAGTTATCGTCCATGTTTCACTTCCATACATGGCTACACTCCATACAAATACTTTCAGAAACGACTTCCTGACACTTAAATCTATACTCCATGTTAACAAATTCCTCTTCTTGAGAAACGCTTTCCTTGCCATTGCCAGTCTACATTTTATATCCTCTCTACTTCGACCATCATCGGTTATTTTACTCCCTAAATAGCAAAACTCCTTTACTACTTTAAGTGTCTCATTTCCTAATCTAATTCCCTCAGCATCACCCGACTTAATTTGACTACATTCCATTATCCTTGTTTTACTTTTGTTGATGTTCATCTTATATCCTCCTTTCAAGACACTGTCCATTCCGTTCAACTGCTCTTCCAAGTCCTTTGCTGTCTCTGACAGAATTACAATGTCATCGGCGAACCTCAAAGTTGTTACTTCTTCTCCATGAATTTTAATACCTACTCCGATTTTTTCTTTTTTTTCCTTTACTGCTTGCTCAATATACAGATTGAATAACATTGGGGAGAGGCTGCAACCCTGTCTTACTCCTTTCCCAACCACTGCTTCCCTTTCATGCCCCTCGACTCTTATAACTGCCATCTGGTTTCTGTACAAACTGTAAATAGCCTTTCGCTCCCTGTATTTTACCCGTGCCACCTTCAGAATTTGAAAGAGAGTATTCCAGTTAACATTGTCAAAAGCTTTCTCTAAGTCTACAAATGCTAGAAACGTAGGTTTGCCTTTTCTTAATCTTTCTTCTAAGATAAGTCGTAAGGTCAGTATTGCCTCACATGTTCCAACATTTCTACGGAATCCAAACTGATCTTCCCCAAGGTCGGCTTCTACCAGTTTTTCCATTCGTCTGTAAAGAATTCGCGTTAGTATTTTGCAGCTGTGAATTAATAAACTGATAGTTCGGTAATTTTCACATCTGTCAACACCAGCTCTCTTTGGGATTGGAATTATTATATTCTTCTTGAAGTCTGAGGGTATTTCGCCTGTCTCATATATCGTGCTCACCAGATGGTAGAGTTTTGTCATGACTGGCTCTCCTGAGGCCATCAGTAGTTCAAATCTAATGTTGTCTACTCCCGGGGCCTTGTTTCGACTCAGGTCTTTCAGTGCTCTGTCAAACTCTTCACGCAGTATCTTATCTCCCATTTCGTCTTCATCTACATCCTCTTCCATTTCCATAATATTGTCCTCAAGTACATCGCCCTTGTATAAACCCTCTATATACTCCTTCCACCTTTCTGCCTTCCCTTCTTTGCTTAGAACTGGGTTGCCATCTGAGCTCTTGATATTCATACAAGTGGTTCTCTTCTCTCCAAAGGTCTCTTTAATTTTCCAGTTGGCAGTATCTATCTTACCCCTAGTGAGACAAGCCTCTACATCCTTACATTTGTCCTCTAGCCATCCCTGCTTAGCCATTTTGCACTTCCTGTCGATATCATTTTTGAGACGTTTGTATTCCTTTTTGCCTGCTTCAATTACTGCATTTTTATATTTTCTCCTTTCATCAATTAAATTCAATATTTATTATGTTACCCAAGGATTTCTATTAGCCCTCGTCTTTTTACCTACTTGATCCTCTGCTGCCTTCACTACTTCATCCCTCAGAGCTACCCATTCTTCTTCTACTGTATTTCTTTCCCCCATTCCGGTCAATTGTTCCCTTATGCTCTCCCTGAAACTCTGTGCAATCTCTGGTTCTTTCAGTTTATCCAGGTCCCATCTCCTTAAATTCCCACCTTTTTGCAGGTTCTTCAGTTTCAATCTGCAGTTCATAACCAATAGATTGTGGTCAGAATCCACATCTGCCCCTGGAAATGTCTTACAATTTAAAACCTGGTTCCTAAATCTCTGTCTTACCATTATATAATCTATCTGATACCTTTTAGTATCTCCAGGATTCTTCCAGGTATACAACCTTCTTTTATGATTCTTGAACCAAGTGTTGGCTATGATTAAGTTATGCTCTGTGCAAAATTCTACAAGGCGGCTTCCTCTTTCATTCCTTCCCCCCAATCCATATTCACCTACTATGTTTCCTTCTCTCCCTTTTCCTACTGACGAATGCCAGTCACCCATGTCTATTAAATTTTCGTCTCCCTTCACTACCTGGATAATTTCTTTTATCTCGTCATACATTTCATCTATTTCTTCATCATCTGCAGAGGTAGTTGGCATATAAACTTGTACTACTGTAGTAGGCATGGGCTTTGTGTCTATCTTTGCCACAATAATGCGTTCACTATGCTGTTTGTTGTAGCTAACCCGCACTCCTATTTTTTTATTCATTATTAAACCTACTCCTGCATTACCCCTATTTGATTTTGTATTTATAACCCTGTAATCACCTGACCAAAAGTCTTGTTCCTCCTGCCACGGAACTTCACTAATTCCCACTATATCTAACTTTAACCCATCCATTTCTCTTTTTAAATTTTCTAACCTACCTGCCCGATTAAGGGATCTGACATTCCACGCTCCGATCCGTAGAACGCCAGTTTTCTTTCTCCTGATAACGACGTCCTCCTGAGTAGTCCCCGCCCGGAGATCCGAATGGGGGACTATTTTACCTCCGGAATATTTTACCCAAGAGGACGCCATCATCATTTTATCATACAGTAGAGCTGCATGTCCTCGGGAAAAATTACGGCTGTAGTTTCCCCTTGCTTTCAGCCGTTCGCAGTACCGGCACAGCAAGGCCGTTTTGGTTAATGTTACAAGGCCAGATCAGTCAATCATCCATACTGTTGCCCCTGCAACTTTTGAAATGGCTGCTGCCCCTCTTCAGGAACCACATGTTTGTCCGGCCTCTCAACAGACACCCCTCCGTTGTGGTTGCACCCACGGCACGGCCATCTGCATCGCCGAGGCACGCAAGCCCCCCCACCAACGGCAAGGTCCATGGTTCATGGGGGGATAGAGA